>NC_136065.1:1898073718-1898673718 GCF_964261635.1 Lissotriton helveticus | reverse complement strand
GTATAGCACAGGTCATACATTTTTTTAGAACTTGATCTAGACAGGAACTATCTGTTTGCTAACTAAATGTCTGTTAAAATACCTGTTGTTTGTAATACATTTTTAGTATAGACTTAGAACTCTATTTAGACAGGAACTGTCTGTTTGCTAACCAAATGTCTGCTTAATACTTGTTGTTTGCATGCTCTTTAAGACACATATTAAATGTCATGTCAGACAAATGTTGGTTGTATAAATATGTCATGTATTTCCACATGTTGAAGACACAATATGAGTAAATAACCTGTACATTAAAAGTCACCATGTGAATTGAACTGAATACATGCATAGAACAATATTTGCTCATCAAAAATTGCCGTGTTTTGCGATATACTCTGATTATGTTATAGAGGAATATGGAAGAAGATCAATAATTAGCAGATTGACCTCACCCCTTTATTTATATATTTGCCCTATTGAATGTTGTGATTAATTGACTTTCGGCGAAAATAAATAGAAGAACGTTTATCTATAACAAAACAAGTCCATGATTCTGTTGCTTTATTGAATATGTTTTTCATATGAAACTACAGAACAGAGGACTGTCGTCTGAATAAAAACTAGAAAAATGGCGGCGTTTCTAGATAAAAACACACGATAAACTATGTTCTGTGGTTTGACTGATTAAACGGGATGCAACCCCTTGACTTCGAGTGCTGGCTGCCGATCTATTTTATTTGGGGAGGTGTTTGGATGATTGTATATATATATATATCCTGAAGCCTTTGCTACTTGTACAGTTACACACAAACAATACGCTGTCAGAATTACATGCTAGTACCACACTCTTTTTATCACTTACCAAGTTCAGCCAACTACGCAGACAAGCTTTAAACAATTACGCCCTTTGTATCACACGCTTATTGTAGCTAGACATAGACATATTTTAAACATTCTTCTAGATGTGTATTTTGGGTAACGTAGGCAGACACCGAGTCAGGGTGTATGTCATGCTAAGTCGTGTATTTCTACAAGTCATCAGCCACTTTAAGGCTGCCTTGAGGTGCTAAGGGAAATGAGGGAAAGACATAGGCCTTTGAAGGAGATGTGTTTCATATACTTATACACGTGCTCACAGACACACACACTCACATTGGGAAGTCTCCACTGTAGTATAATGTTCTCTTTGTGGTGCTCCGCTGTGCCTTGGAGCTATCTTGGCATTTTAATAAATACCTACATTAGAATAATGTATCTTAATTCCGAAAAGATACCCATTCTGTACATAACAAGCACATCCCTCCATTGCTGCCGTTTATGAATGTATGGGACAGATGTTGTGGTGTTGGGAAACACTTGCTGTACCCTGACCTCCTTTCCGGTATTCTCATGGGCCGGGGCAGAAGGAGGGCCTGACGCCCCATGCCAGCTCGAGATTCCAGCACAAATTCATTACAGTCATCAGGCCTTCTGCTTCCCACCCGGGTCATATCCTACCCTAGGTCTCACAACGGGACTTCTCGAACTGAGGGTCTGACTCACACGCCAAGACGCACTGAGGCCGCTGTAGAAGCTCGTAGGTGTCCTCTCCAGCACTGTACCTGTTTCCCTCATGGGCATATCCTCCTCGCCTCTATAACTCCCCCTCCCAATGCATCTGTTGCAATCCTTGTTCATATGCCTTTTAATAATCCTTGAACACTTCCTTGGGTTCCATAATTCTTTTTGAGCCCTTATGATGATCCTACATTTTCTATAGGACCGAAACGTCATTGACCTATGCGCAGATCCATACTATTGTACATTGCATTTAATGGGCAGTGCTGTTCTTTGCAGCTTGATTTGCATAGTGATCATCACCGTTATCACATGTGTGTATCAAACTTAAGTGCGTACCCAGCATGTTCATCACTGGCACCCATTTCATAGTTTATTTTGAACTGTACATTTTGAATGAAATTTCCATTTGCCTCTAATTATTGTTTGTTTAAGCCATTGAACCAGGGCCCACTATTTGCTTGCAAATGAACTTGGATCCACGGAATGTATTAATCTTCTGGTTAGCACTGAGGTCTTGGAAAATCTCTCTATAGTTAGCAAGTAGTTAGGATTTTGGATGTAATTGCTTTACAATGGGTGCTAGTGCCACTACAGGAGAGATGCAAGCTTGTGCTGTCACTCCAAAGTACAGGCTCAGCTTTGAGACTAAGTCAATGTCCCCTGAACCTACTTCCAAAAGCCATTGTGATGATATAAAGGGCTCTTTTTCTAGAGATGTCTGACTCAGGGCTGGAGTAAGCATACTGCTACTTGCCCAAGTCTGTTCTCATTTCGCTACCTACGTATGAGCGTTCGTTGGTAGCTGTCAGTCTAAATTCCAAATAAAGCTTCATGCTGACTAAGAGTTGGACATCTGGAAAACTCTTCTGGACTACGGTGAGAACTGTGCTTAAAGAGCCAGCATTTATGCAACTACTCCCCTTATTAGACCCGAAAAGATTTTCCTGGATGTTGTAGCTGAGTGCTGCCCAGCAACATAAGCAGCAGGAGGACATCAGCACCAACCAGAACCATCTCAAAGGTCCTGAAACCAAAGAGCTTACCCAAGTAGGTGCAAAAGCTGTACCCAAGTGTAGACCTGATCTGGTACACCAGACAACGGGCTTAAAGGAACTCGAGCGGCTTAAAAAAAAAATTTCACCGAGATTAAGCATTGGTCCCAGGAGGCGCTAGGGGGCGCACAGCGGGATGGCTGCCTGACTGAGCAGCTCCGCCGGGCGGATCAGACAAACCAACAATTGGGTTGTTAAAACATCCCTATTTCCAACTTGAAGCATGCGGGAGTGCATGAGAACCTAAAGTGCACAATCGGAGCGACTCCACCAGCAGCGGCGAGCTCTCGTTTCAGCCGTAACAGCTCCGGTGGGAGAGCGGGGGACCTGCGAGGACATGGCGGCTGACCGGCCGGATAGACGCTGAGGTCTGTACACTTGCAATGCGCCGCGTGCCTGCATGACCTACACCGCCAAACGTCTGGGGCATATCACTGTAAATAACGAATGACCCCCGCCACAACGAACTGTGATAGATGCGTGCGCGAGGAGAAGGGACAGGCAGATGACCAGCGCGCAAAATGGCGCCGCCGATACCGCTCCATTAACGGTTCTCAAAGGCACCTAAGGGCATACTGGAGTCCCACGCACCACGGTGTAGCTCATGTGTCTCCTAATGTTACAGCAGCAAGTTGATGAGATCTCCCCACACGGTGCCACCACATATATGACTTTTAGCTGGGTGACTGCAGCATAAACATAGCAACTCACAAGATGGCGGCGCCCGTACCTCCTGTAATGTCCTGGCTGCAAGCTGCTGTTTCTTGCACTATTTCAATTGCTCTAGTTTTATTCTGAAGCCAGGCTGGTATGTCTGAATGATCCTGGAGACCTGAGAAGTGGGTCCTGTTACCCTCACACTTCAAGTTGGCTGGTAGTGTCGATATTGCGCCACTGCCCCTCCCCTGGTGCGAGCATGCTGATTGAAAACGGCGAATCGCGATCAGACCCTCACAATAGCTCCGACATCACCCTGTAGCCCCTGCTCGCTGAACTGGGCTCTACCACCACTTTCCTGATTGGGACTCGGAGAGATTGCCCGCTACTTACAAGGAACAAGTACCCCACGCGAGGAGAGCTTAACTACACCAAGTGGCGCGAACTGAATTTGCACGTGTAGCACGGCTTGAACCTCGCTATCCACGCTGAAGGCGGCTCTCCACTGTCCCACCCTCACCACCTATACGCTTTTCAGACTATTATTAGTGGGTGTCCGAGAACGACTGGCGTTTCTACAGGATCCTCCAAACCACAAAGGAATTCACAAGTGAGAACCAGTACCGTGCATAGCTGTACTCCACCGGGTGCTTCACCTGCATTCAGCAATTATGGGCAAGCCGGACAGACAGCAATCAAAAATAAATTTTGAGACACGTAAAACCCCGAAAGGTCAGGCGGAACCGGTGGAAGAAGATGCGGCATCGGGTAGCTCAGAAGAATGCAATATGGTGGACATTCTCAAGGCCATTAAAACCAACCTGCAAGAAATTAATGGCAAACTGGACAATTTGACGGGGCGAATGGATAGAATGCATGCCAAAATGGAGCAACACGGGGAGAGACTAGATGACGCCGAGAAACGCATATCAACGGTGGATGATGACACACATGCCACCACCACCAAATGCACAGGCATGGAGAAAGTACTGGAAGTAATCAGAGTCAAGGCGGAGGAATTGGAAGCGAGATCGCGTCGCAACAACGTACGCATCGCAGGCCTTCCCGAGACGACCAACACGGGACGCATGGAGACATATATCGAACAATTATGTAAGGATGTCTTTGGAGAAGATTCCATGTCTCCAATTTTCATCATCGAACGGGCACATAGATCTTTGGCGCCCAAACCTCCAACAGGCGCAACTCCTCGGCCTATAATCGCCCGTGTCTTAAACTACAGGGACAGAGACACCATCCTGCGACTCGCAAGGGATAAAGGCACCATCACCTACCAAGGTAATAAATTGGACTTTTACCCGGATCACACATACGCGGTGCAACAGGCTAGAAAAGAATTTCACACCGCCAAGGCCAAGCTCCGAGACCTGCAAATACCATATGCCATGCTCTATCCGGCGCGCCTCAGAGTCACATGGGAGGAGAAGCCGATCTTCCTGACAACCCCCAAGGCAGCCATGGACTTCATTAAAAAGGTAGCATCCAAGAGTAAAAAGGGGAACAACAGGGAGGACACACATGAGCCTGAGTAAAGGTAAGATGTCGAGCTACTGCTTTGCAAGGTGGGAAGTGCATTTTTTCGAACACTGGGTGCCTTGCTGAGGGTCCCCCCTCACCAAAATAAGACAAGTTAACTGGAAGGTTGATGCACATTCAGCGAACATTGACGAATGGACAATACCTGTTTGAGCTGAACTTATGAGACACACCGCAACACAATCTTGCAACCATGACAAGTGTATCGTCACCCTAGTACTGCCGCTATGAAACATGTGTAGACTTGCACTGAGGTAACCAGCAGATAAAGCCTGATACAAAAGGTGCGGTGAGGTACATTGCAGCTGCCACAGGGCTTCCACACATGGTAACGGTTGCAAGCCTCGGGGTAGATGGGTTCCCAAAAGCACCCTATCCGTTTTACTGCTGGATTATTTTTTGAGCTGGCAACCCACACTCTGAATTTATACGATCTGATCTGCCCCCATCCTTTAAGTAGGGTGGTGGAAGTGTATCCCCGGCGGACCTCCACATGGGAGATCCCCACAAAGTTATGGTTTCCGAGGTTGTTCCTAGGGCTACATGGCTTCGGCAAAATTGGGTTGCTGAAGTGGGTGGGTATGGGGGAAGTTGGGGTTTTGTTAAATCGACAATGCCAGGGCATTTGAGATGCATCGCTAATTCCCAAAATGTGTATCAGGTACAAGGCAATTATGATCATCTGTGTTTTGTAATGAACAATGTGCCTATAGATTTTCTGATGAGATTTGTACAGTTGTATTTCACATCACTGTTACGTTATGGCTGGACATAGTGAACTAAATTTGTTGACTTGGAACGTACGTGGCATAATTAATCCGAAAAAGACTAGACAGATCATCGCAAGTTTGGATAGGCAGCACATAGACATTGCATTACTGCAGGAAACGCATATAGCTCCAACTATGTGCAGAAAGATTGGGACGAGATGGGCTGAATCTTGTTACTCGTCCACATATTCATCTTACTCCAGGGGGGTAATGACGTTGATAAGAAAAGGTGTTAAGTACAAAATCCACAGGTCCGTTTCAGAACCATATGGTAGATATGTAATAGTATCTGGAATGCTCCGTGGGCAACCCCTAACACTGGTAAATGTCTACGGCCCGAATGTGGATTCCCCTGAATTCTTTCAGGAGCTTTGGAATCATATGACGGAATTCACTGACACGAACATCATTTCGGGGGGGGGATTTCAACGTTGCATTGAATGACACTCTAGATCGTTCTGGAACCTCCATGGAACCACATAAACGAGCTAGAGGTAAGATACAAGACTTAATGGATACTTTCCCCCTAAAAGATATCTGGAGAGTCAGAAACCCGGTGGTTACTAATGCCACTCACATAAACGCAATGTATGGTAGCTGGTCCTGGATAGACTACTGGCTGGGTTCTGATAATGTATTGATGTGGATAAAACATATTGCCACGCTACCTAGGACTATATCGGACCACAATCCGGTCATGTTACAGATACAAATACCACACTACACACCCCCACCATTTAGTTGGAGATTCAACGCTAAGGCGCTTCTAGATCCTCTATATGCGGATAAAATTACCACAGCCATCAAAGAATACTTTCACTTTATTGTAGCATCGGTCGAGGATCCGGGCACACTATGGGAGGCATTTAAAGTGACACTGCGGGGTGTTTGTATTGGCGCTAAGGTGGGGATATTGCGCGATATCAGAGATCAGATAGAGAAGTGTGAAGTAAAAATAAGAGCTCTGGAAATGGAATATGAAAGGACGCAGGATGTTACTATCCTGGGGGGCCTCAGACAAGCACTCACTGAGCATCAAACATATGCCGCAGATGAATTAAAGTATGTTACTAAACGACCCTTAGCCAAACAATATGGGGAGGGTGGAAGGCCAGGCAGAGTGCTTGCATCGAAAATTTGCGAAGGGAAGGCAACACAAGCTGTGACACAGATACGGGACGCAGAAGGCACACTACTGACGCAACCAGCAGATATACTCCGCTGCTTTGTAGATAGCTATAGCGCATTGTACACCTCAAAGCAAACACCACCCCCGGAAGAAACATTTGACTATTTACGCGATATTGCCATTGCCTGGCTATCAGACCGGCAGCGGGAATATTTAGCGATGCCCATCACGGTCGAGGAGGTGACAGACATTATTCGCTCACTACCAAATGGTAAGGCACCCGGCCCAGATGGGTTTACCTGTGAATTTTACAAGACATACTCAGACATTCTGGCTCCACATCTAGTAGCCATGTACGGTAGTGCCTTTGATCAAGCCACATTACTATCATTCCTGCGTGAAGCTGTACTGATAGCACTCTTGAAGCCCAACAAAGACCCAGACCTTTGTGACTCTTACCGTCCTCTATCACTGCTGAATGTGGACTCGAAAATACTGGCCAAAATTCTGGCGGTCAGATTACAGCCCTTGATGACTAATTTGATATTGCCAGACCAAGCTGGGTTCATACCCACAAGCGCAACCTCCCACAACACCAGAACATTGTTTGCAATGTCCCATTATTTAACACCTGACACTAAGGCGGTGGCGGTTATGCTCGATGCCGCCAAGGCATTCGACTCGATTGAATGGCCGTACCTGCTCAATATATTACACCGCATGGGCTTTCCCGCACGGTTCATAACATGGATATCGCTCCTTTATACGAATCCGGTAGCCAGGGTGCGTGTAAATGGCTATATCTCAGACCCCTTCCATATCAAACGAGGCACGAGGCAAGGATGCCCTCTCTCGCCCTTGCTATTTGCGCTTGCATTAGAACCACTTGCCTGCATCATTAGACAGTCCCACAATCATTCAGCTCTACATTTCCCAAGTCACCCTTTGCATATATCCATATACGCGGATGACATGCTACTATACATTAGAGACCCCGAACAAAATTTGAACCCAGTACTACGCGAATACATTAAATTTGGCAGACACTCTGGCTTGCAAATCAATTGGGAGAAATCATCTATAATCCCCCTTACTAACACCACAACAAAACATGCAACGGATTTCCCATTGGATTGGCAGACTGACCCGGTCCGTTATTTGGGGATCTGGTACAGCAGAGACCCTGTGGAAATTATCCGCACAAACTATGGCAGAGTACTGGATAAAATGGAAGGGCAAATCGACCGGTGGATACAACTGCCACTGTCGTTGACTGATCGTATAGCCATAGTGAAAATGAATATCCTCCCCAAGCTCCTGTACCTGTTTAACAATATACCGATAACACCCCCGAAAGCGGTGTTCAAAAACGTAACCTCGCTGGCTCTCAAACTCATATGGGCGGGTACACAAGCACGCATAGATTTGCAGACTCTGACGTTACCCTACGAAAGAGGTGGCTTTTGTGTACCTGACTTTTATCTGTACTACCTCTGTGCTCAAGCACAGTATGCCACATACTGGTACCATGAGGTTCCTTACTTAACACACACAGCGGTGGAGGAAGGGGACGCCTTTCCAATACCACTGACCGCAGTACTTACACACAAACGCCCGCCGTTGCACACGGCAGACATCAACACGGTTGACACAACTGCGGCCGCTTGGAGATCACTTGGCCGGTTGACGCACAAAATGCCACTTTATGCGCCAGCGTTACCGCTGCATCACCATCCCCAGATATCTGTCACTAGCGAGAAGGTGGGTATGGATCTCCTAAAACAGGCGGGCATTGACACATTTGGGGACCTCTATCATGAAGGCGTCTTCAAGAACATAGATGATCTTTCTTATATCAGCAATCAAACCACACTGTTCCGTTTCACGTATTATAGATTGCAAAGAGCAGTCCGGGATCTTTACCCGAATTACCCGGCAGAACCCCCCTGTTTGGAAACACTACAATGCATTATCACCTCCTCGAATTCGACACACCTAGTTTCCCGATTGTACAAAAAAGCCCAGAGCGAGATCCCATTCACTTCCACTAAAGCATGGACGCGATGGAATGAGGCATTACCAAACCCACTGACTGAAAAAGAATGGTACACTGCATGCGCGCTGATTAAGTTGCTCACTCCTAATGGTAATTTACGCATACTACATCTAAAATATCTCCACCAATCATATCATACCCCATTACGTCTCCATAAATTTGGACTACGTGAGGATGCTGGCTGTAAGCGTTGTGGGGAACAGGACGCTGACTTTATACATCTGGCCTGGTCCTGTCAGAAAATACAAGATTACTGGGGAAAAGTAACTAAACTGCTGAAGAACATGGTGGGGTGGAGATTGAATGCTCTATAAAAGTGTGCTTATTAGGCCTGCTCCCTGGGGTCAAAGCAGGGAGACGTAAGTACTGTGCGATTTCTCTGCTTTTAGCCAAGCGGCAAGTATCCCAATGTTGGGGAAGCACGAGAGTACCAGACACGAAACAGTGGATGAAAGATATGGCGCACTGCAGAACACAGCTAGTGACTTATGAGGAGGAGCTGCCAGCTCGGTCTAGGCCAAAAGACTATTGGACTTATTTGACGAGTTATTTGCAGACTTTGGATGCCCCCGACACTCTATGAACACTGGTACCACGAGCACCAAGTCGCTTTGGATTTACTAAGTGAGGCATATGTACTAACTTGATGCAACTTTATGAACTGTATTGAATATGGCACTGAGTTTACGATATCTTACAGGTTGGGAAGAAGGATGCGGGAATGTACTGGTATTGTTGTATTACCATTTTTGATGGTTGTACTTCTTTGTTTCTGAAACTCAATAAAAAAGAATTTACAAAAAAGCATTGGTCCCAAAGCCTTAGAGAACCATTTCCCATCCCAACTTGGGAGTTGGCAACAGTTCAATGGTGTGTGAGCAGAATTAATGTCACAAACCTTACTTACCTGCAATTTTGAAGGAATACTCTTAACAAACCCTTTCCAAACTGTGTTTCCGTATGATTTTCTGAATCGCAAAATGCGGCGAGAGGCATCAGAGAAAGTAATTTAGTGGTGGCAAACCCTGTAATGCAGGGTAAATCGCTTTATACACCAGGGCCTCTGTCCCATATTAGATGGTGCCTTTGGGAAGCATAACGACAGAGCAGCTTTCTTCCTATAAAGAGGAGGTTGCTTGGACTCAAGCATGTAAAAGGTTGGGTACAACCTTTGGAGGATAAAACAGACAAAATGGTGCTGTGATGCGGGGAAAGCAGACTACAAGGAGAAAAAAGAGTGAAAATGGGGTTGGAACTATGGCCTCCACAAGCAATCTCTTTAAATGCATGAGGGGGTGAAACTAAGAGAGGCGTGGCATGAATCAGCCCTGCTCTATAATGGCCAGGGTAACAGGAATTATGCAGCAGAGGAAGACCAAGTCATGCGACAGGTTTGAACAAATAACGTGGCAAGAAAATGCCAATTATGCGGCATATAGAGGCACATTTTATGATAGTATTAGTTCATTAGTTAGTCATTTTTACACCTGGTAATAGTGTCTGGGAATAGAGTGCAATTTATTAGTTACAATTTAACAACCAAATACAGCAATAAACAACTTAAAGATAACCATAAAACTTTGCGAAAAGCATTCCGGCATGCAGGAACCGGAGACACTATATTTTTTTGCAACTTTTGATCCGTTTGAGCAAGAAACAAACCTTTTTTTGGTTACATTCTGCTCATTAAGCAGCAGATGATGAATTATGAAGCAAACGCAGCAAATACATAATTATACGAAAATTGCCCTGGCCGCAGAATCGCAGAATCACAGAATCACAGTGGCCCTGATAACTCCTAGAATGCATAAGGGAGCCACAAGAAACCGAGACCAGAAGCACAGCATCCTTGGTGAAACCATCTGATAACCTTACTTTAGCGGGGAAAAACATCCTTGTTAAGTAGTGTTATACGTACTGGGTGACCAGATTATGGCTCATATGGATTATGTCCGAAGAAGGTGGCCGACGCAGTTGGGACGCTCTATTCATCGAAGAATCAAATGGGATCTTTCTTCTCACTGACCTGATATACTGTTGGTTTCTCATTTATTGAGGTTGCCGGCCCTCCAGCTGATTTATAGACGTACCCCTGTAAAGGAGCCTTTTTCTGCTATACCCCTAGAATCTCCAGCAAGAGGGCAGGTGCAGGGAATATGAAATGGCGGCTTCGGCCTGCTGCATCACTTTACACGGCCAAGCCTACAAGATGGACGCCAGGAGCTCTGCTGAGCACGTGCTCACCCTGGTCAGGCCTCGCGCCTTCCTCTTCAGCTCAGCCGCCCGTTCCCTCAGTTCTCAGCAGCGCCCCCTGCTGACTGACAGCTCCAGTGATGTCCTGTCAGTCATACCAAGAGAGGCTTTGATTCCGTCCCTCGGCCCCTCCTGCTCCGGTCGCAGGCACCTGCCTCGGTTTCCCTAGAGATGAGGCTGGCTCGTCTGAGGGTACCGGCTGATGTTTCAGTTCTTCCTGTCACAACATCTCCTCCGCGACGGGTGTCGTGTTTCGCTGAGTATCTCCGAGGCCGCCCTGTGATCTCCGCCTGTCTCGGGTGGTTAGCTGCGCGAGCTCCGCTTTCCTTTCTCTCGGTGACTTTTTATCCCGGAGCATCAAGCGGCGGGCGGAGCGCGGCTCCTCTCTCATTACACGTCTCCTATTACGCAATTACCGTCTCCTGATGCGGGGCAATGAGGCGAGCGCGCGGTCAGCGGCTCGCGACGCGCCCGCGCGACTTCGGTGTGCTCCCGCAGAGCATCTGCACAGGCAAAGGGGCATTGGAGGGTCTGAAACTGAGATTTGAAAATAGATTTTGCCCCCATGGAACTTTTCAAACTGAGTTGGGGGCTTAGTTTGCAGGCTTTGAGGGGAAATTCTTTTGTAGGATATATATCAGGGCTCACATTTACTTTGATTTTAGATCCGGATTCTGTCACTTTTTAGCCATGATGCTAAATCATTTGACATTTACTAAGGTACGCAAAGCCACTTTATTAAATGCACAGGGGCAGATTTACAAGCCCTTTGCCCCAACTTTTCGTCACTTTTCCCATGTTAAAAGTGACGCAAAAGTGGCGCAAGGGGCTTGTAAATCTGTCGTACAGCAATGCGGTGCTCAGAGGCAGCCTTGTGTCGGTAGGAATTACGTAGGTGGAGCATGGGCTTGACCAGATTCACAAAGACTTGTACACCTAGGGTTGTGCCTTAATGGTGTGGAATAACCAGGAGAAATATCTTCATTTCTCCGTATTGCTTCCTCTGTGTGCTGCATTCTGCGGCACGTAAAGAAAGCGGAATATGCATCTAAGGATTGCTCTTGTACAGCGTGGTGCTCCTCCCTGCACAAGAAACAGTACTGCCCCGTAACACAGATACCCTTGCACTATGGTGCAAGAACACCTGCGTTGTTGCTGGGCAGCACACAGTGCACCAACGCACAAAGAGAGCAGAAATGGTCTTTATCTTTGTAAATAAAGAGCATTTCTGCTCTCTCCCTTTCATGCAGCTTCCTTGCTGCGTTGTGAATTGTGTGAAATACCAGTAAATATGCCCCAAGGACTTTACAAAGGAAAACAGGCATTGGCAAAGAAAACAGGTCTGGCTTGCATTTTTCAGTCTTGACTACATTATTTTTTTAAATGGCTGTGGCAATGAAAGCAACAAACGGTTACTTTCATTATCCAAGTTTGAGAATTTAGAGTGTGATGATACAGTGTACTTTTGAGATGTAAAATAGTCCCCCATGCATTGCACTGCAAGCGCTCTATAGGAGGCAGAACGATGCTCCAAGCATTCAATAGCATGAGGTGTGAGAGAGAAAAACCCTTTAGGTGGGGCCAAAGCTCTCTCTATTGATAGATTGGACATAGTAACAATAACTGGGAGACCGCTGTGCACATTGTTTTTGCTTTCATTACGCCCATGGCAACATTTCTACGCCACTGGCTGTAGTCCACAGCTGTACTCGGTCGGTGGCCTGGGCAAGAGTTGCCTCCTCATCCGAGTCACACTCCTTCCCTCTGGTCCCTGCACCACTGGCAAGGCCTTACTGTATCTCTGTGCTGCTGTCTGTTCTGGAGTCCCTCGCCATGTCCTGGTAGTGGGGATAGATTGCATAGTATTATAGTTGCATTTATGCAAAGCTTACTACTCCTGACGAGGTGTTGAAGATGGTTTGAGTAGCTGGTGCTGCTAGTTTTTCATTTACCGAGGCCTGTTTTCAGAATGGCAGTTTGTAGTCATCAATGTGAATATAGTTGTTTTCCCGTTGTTGGTAATTCAATGTGTTATTGGTTTGCTAGGTGTGAACAGAGATCTTGTCAATCCTGGGTAAAAATAGATGGTAGTGGGTGGTAAAGTGCATATTAGTTCAAGCTTACCACAAAAGGGGCAGTTTAGACAAAACTGGTAGACCGCCCTACACTGCACAAGGCAACAAGCATCAAAAGACATGTTTCGACCTTATTGAGCCTCATGACCGAGTTCCAGCCTGAGTCACAACAGAGAAACAATGTTTGATCACACACTTCAAAGCCATTGGGAATACTATGGGCACCATTTGAGTAATGTTTACTGTCTGGTGTTGTGGCACTTCATCTGTACTAAGGGAAAACTACTGCATTTGAACAATTCAAGGAATAGACTACTTGACAGGAAGTAGCTATGGCTTGCTGCACGTCTCAGGTGCTTTGTTTTATGAACAGTGTAATTCTGACCTGCTGCTCAAGCCCGAAGCTCTATAAAGCGGCCCGTGAGGGCCACTCCACTGCTACTGCCTATTACAGTGTATGCCGGCAGTGTATGCCGGCAGTAACATACCAATGCGCCGTAATGCAAGCAAGCAAGAAAAACAGACACTTCTTTCCTGCTGGGTAGTAAGAGACATCCATATATCGGGTGCACTGGGCATCACTGCCACTCAATCGGGTGTACTAACCAATGCTTAATTTGAGTCAGTGCGCCCAACTAGCAATGATTTTTGATTTCCAACATTTATTTTTCTTCATCAGACCATGACTCAGGACAAGAGTGTGAAAAACACAAACATGGGAAAGAATGAGGAAGAGAAAGACGGAAAAAAGGAGAAAGCAGTTACCAAAAAGAACGTGGAGGTTGAGTTTGAGGAGCCGGGAGTGTTTGGTGATGGATTAAATAAGCATGAGGTGGAATCAAGACTACACAACCTTGGTATTTGCCATCGGGACCTTCAGCAGCGCCGGCAGCAGTTTCTGAACAAACAGATGGGCCCTCGACGTTCATTATTTTGCAGATGAAGCCCTGGCACTAACAGCAGCTATGCACCCGAATGACCGCTACCTATTTTTTTTTTATTACCCATAACATTATTTATTAGCAATGAAACGTGCACAAAAAAAGTGAATTACAATTCAGGCCTTGTTCTTTGTTTAAAAAAAACAATTCTACATACATTTTTAATGAAAAGCGGCTTTCCTCATCTGAGGTTTGAACAGTTTCATCTCTCCAGCGCAAGATGGATATGTAAATTGTCCCTCACGGTGGCCGAATGGAGCCATTTGTCACTTCCACACTCTGGGGACCAATCAGAGGAACATAAACTCTTCTCATGCCCGACATGCCATCATTCACGCGCACTTCTGAAGCACCCAGCTGAAATGGTCAATACTTCACTGGCTGTGCACATGGACGTCAATTCACCAAAATGCCAGGGGTAGCGGAAGTGACTTCACAAGGCCTTTGACCTTCACACATTCAATCACACATACACATGCTTACACATACACGTACTTACACACACACACACGCTACCTACACATACATTCATTCATACGCACACTCTCACATCAACACACTAAAAATTGCAAGCACGCATACAACATACATACATTTGAAGGCATTTTTTTACATACCTCAGCTGCCAGGGAAAGTCATATTCCAGCTATTTGTACTACCTTTTTTTAATCAAACTAATAGTGAATAATGTAATATTATTCCCTATAATTATAATGAAAAATTCATCAGCAAGTCCTCCCCTGGCAAGACCTAAGCTGCTTTCGTTATAGCCTGCACTTTTATTGCTCTCTAACAGCACACCAACAAACCTTTCATGAATATGGTGACAACCTAATCATCTCTGTCACTCTGCTCCCTACCGTCAGATGTATTTTGAGATAATGGTGACACAGTGTCACCACCATTTATAAATCCTTAATGAAAAGTTAATCTGTAACCCGCATAATTTCTATTCACATGATTTACACATGATTTATTCATTATAACTCATATTATTTCATACATTATTCCATGTGTTGTTTTTATATTTGGATTTGTTGTTTTTATATTTGGATTTAGTAAACCGAATGAAACACAAGCTTTTGATTAACTTTCCTTAACAAATATGTATCTTGACATTACCTTGAGAAGGCATAGGCGCCTTACTCCATGCTTGAAATAAATGTATTTTGGCTTACTGTGCATAGTAATTTTTCTGTTTCAGGCACCAGCGTCATGGTGTTCTCACTTAGAAATGCTATTCTTTGTTAGCTTACAGATTGAAGGTCGTAGAGTAGTAATTAGTTTGGAGGATTGTTGGAAATAAGTGTCTGGTTGGTTGAAAGGATGCCCCCAGCCAGGCAGAACTACTGCTCCTGTCAAGGGCAGGTGATTACACTTGCTGTATAACCTGTGCTCACCCTTGGGTAGCTTGGCACTGGCAGTCAGGCTTCTAACAGAGGCAAAATGTGTAAAGCAAAGGCACAGCAGCCACTCGTGATAAATGCACTGAGTGTCACAATAAAGACCATACAGGATGTATGTAAAAAAGTTTATATTCAACACACATTTTAATCATTATAACATGACCATCATATACTTTTGGGCCTAAACACAATTGGAAATATTGCTAGTAGTACTAGGCCCATTCGGTTTGTTATGATATCACTAGTTTACACACTGTTGACAATTCCTGATCTAACCCACCCCCACCCCTAATTGAGAGAGTGCACCCTCATGCGGTGCACAATATAAACATTATGAACAAATAAAAGAATACAGCACTTTTTAGCAGCACCGCAGGTGGAAGCCATGTGGGAAAAAAAACAATGTCAAAAGTTATTGCGGTTTTGACACTAATCAACGTATAAGACAGCACTGCCGACCAGTAATGTGAATCACACAATCACTGCAAGCACTCACTCTGCACCACAATGCGGTGCAACAGGTATCAGCCAGTCCGTATGGCAACGCCCCTACATAGGCACTCAGCACCCTAATGCAGTGTCTCTGTTACCCATCATGTCAATGATTCACCCTCTGCATACTCTGTGTGTCCCAATCCTCCCTCAACCTTCCAGTTTACCCTGATTGTCCCATATCCCCGGATGGAAGGCAAACCACCCCACCTCCCAGAAACTGGGCCACACACGACTGAAGTCACACTTAGTCTAGGTCCTCGGGAAACAGGTGGGAATATGCAGCAGTTATAATTAGGAAGTAGACTTAAATCCAGTCAATCTCTCTCGCTACTACCTGGCGTTAAGATTTCTTCAGTAGGTGCCACATTTGGAGAGGCCAGTTGGTCCACCACGATGAGGGTCAACAAGAGAACAACCGATGAATGGGGGGTAAGACAGGGGAGCCTCTCCATTGGATGGGGCACCCCCTTCGGTACACACTGATCCGGGTCGTGCCCAGGTGACTTGGGCACAGTGACTGATGCGCATAGAGATGTGTCGCACCAGGCACTTCAGATTTCCAAACACGATGAGTTGCAAATTTTACACCTCCCAGGAATGGAGATACAATGACCATGTGCATGTCGAGCAGGGTTGCACCAGGCAATTCTGGTCACACACCTAGCAAAGAGTTGCAATTCTGTACCTCACTGGGAATGAGGCACAACGTCCGGTGCATGATGATACAGATTGCCCCATACCAGTCCAGTCACACACAAACAAATGCAAGCTTAGCAGAGCCACATGAGATAGAATGAGGCACTACTCTGGGTACACCACCACCTCCAAGGGTCTCACCCTGTGAATCCGACACTACACACAATGAGCATCCAGTCGGCATGTAGCACAAGAGAAATGCAGCACGATCACACGATCAACAAAATGTGCCATGTGGGGTCCCGCAACCTGTAAATCCTCTCATCACCTCTAGACGCTTATAAAAGTAACGGTCCCCTCAATACAGGAACCACACCCCTTAGATGCCAGCAAGATTTCTGGGGCTTCACACTAGGCAATCCAGTCTCCAGATAAAAGTCTTAGGTCCACGCTCACACCTTGCTACCAATTTAGATTTAGTAGCTGAGGTGGGCACTTGAGAGGGCATCGCTTTACAGATGTCACAGGTAGATGGTGTAGGTCCCTCGGGGGAGATCTTTGCTGTCCCTGAGATCTCCATTAGAACAGCAGGCCCTTAGTCGGGCCCTTGGAAAGCACACTTCAGGCCGCCACACTTCAGCAGGTCCTCGGCCCAAGCCAGTCTCTATTTGGACAGTTATTCTCCATGTGCACAACAAAGTCCTCTGACAATGTGCCCCAAACAGTCTGGGGTCTCTGGTCCAACGTCCCCACAAGCGTATAAACCCCTTACTGAAGGATGGCACCTGTAGTTATATTGTGTGTCTTTGAAGTCAGGGTGGTTTAGGGTGTTTTCCCTTTAACCCACATATGTCTCCCCTAAATTGTAGGCCTATCTGCGATGGGGCCACGAAATGCAGATCTTAATCTTTAGTGGTGCCATGATCCGACCCCTAGAGGTTAAGTGTCCCAGCCTCTTTCTTCAATCTATCTAATTCGGCCCTCAAATGGCAATGGTCTGCCTTTCCTGTGGGATGCCCATATTGTATGGCAGTCGTTTCGGGAATGCACAGATGTCCTCCAACCCGACCCCTGGTGTCCACAGGAGCCAAACACAATGGGCACTGATACTCTTGAAACATAGAAATGTCCATTTTCTATGAGTGGCATTTCTAAACGAGTTATATTAAAACCTCCTTTATCAATGGTGTCATGTATTTCTATAGGTTCTGAATCGATCCCCCTATTCCTGACCCTATTCTGGTTAAACTAACTATCAAGTTAACTAACAGTCAGCCCATGAGGCAAGAAAAGCCCCCATGATGCAGATACCGTTATCTGACGCAGTCACACTACGGCACAGGAACGTGTTATCTGATTAGGTCATAACGCTTGAGATCTAATTAGACAAGCGACATTCCTCCAGCCCCTGATAAGGCATACGACGTTCTCATAACAAATCAAACCTATGACAACCTGGAAAATCCGTGCGGCCATTGTTTTGATTTCACAGAGAACTTCAGTAAAAGAATGTGCTAACGAGCAAGTCGTATGACATCTTTATTGACGTATCCATGTCCATCCTTACGTCAATCTCGGCACCTTTAAGGTATAAATATTGCCGATCTTGCCCTATGCAAACACACGCGTGGTGACGAGACGGAGCAGCCATACTTGCCGAAGCCCAGAAGCAGAGCAGACCCCGCTGGCAGCAGCCCCGCCTTCCTGACGCGCTGAGAGACGCGCTGCTATCTCCTGCCGAGAGACCCAGCACCGGCGCTTTCGGGCAGCCCTCGCAGGCAGCCTGGAATATCGAGAGCAGAGAAAGAGATACCATTCCTCATTCATCCTAACTTCCAGGTACAGAACTGAATAACCCCTCACAGAGAATTCTTTAGTTATTCACTTGGCAAAAACAAACTTAACTTAAACTGTAACTTTCTATTCCCGCCCACGCATTAGACTTAGGTCAGGTACACGGGGTAGGCGTATTTAGAAACACCAGTTGAGTACGTTTAGTCAAATGTATATGTGTATGTAAATATATTTTAATCATTTTAAACATCATATGGCTCAGAAACCATATCAATGTTTTTACAGTATTATTTTATACTATTGCTTTTAATGTATGCACTTTACTTAACTATAAGTATTGCAATAATATCGATCCATTTCTCTTGTACGAGAAAAGAGACTGATCAATAAATAACACCTTTTTATTGAACACGCCCGTCTCTTCCTTTTCTCTACAATCTGATGAGACTAAGAATGCACGTACTGACTGAGTAAAATAATTGCCTTGTGCTCACACGACTCTGGAGATACACTCTTGATTAGGGGAGAGCAAAGTTGTCATGTTCTATGGTTGTCAGAAACTAAATCCCTTCTTGTCTAATCAGGGGAGTTAATTCTTTCCTGAACATTCGAGAAAGTTTCTAGCGAACTCTGAGCTACGCTGGCAAACCCAAAACTTAAGTCTAGTATCGACAGTAGTAGACCTAGTTAACGTCTGGCCTAGGCCTTTACTGCTGTAGGTATTATTCCAATGCGCAGAGCCTATTGGGAAGATAGGAACTACACTACATGGCGCCCAACGCGTTTGGAAAGGGCGATAAAACTAACGTAAGACATTTAGAGTAACTCAGTCGTGCTTTCTCACTCAGACCCCTTTTTCCCAAATACTCCAAAGACGTCTGGACTGGGTGAAAGGTAATATCCTCCAAAACCTCGCAGGAGGGAACTCCTATGTAAGGTTCTTGGTTTAGTCAACGTTGAAGGATACACTGTTCCAAAATATTGTGCATCTAATCTTTGTTCCATAAGAAACCTGATCTGCAAACAAACAAAATAACCTTATTGACAGTAAAATGTCTGACAATGAGGATGAAAGAGAGGCAGTTAGATTAGCAGCTGAAATAGCAGCAGCTGATACTGCAGCACTAGATGCGGACGGGGATATAATACTCATCCCGGTCGCCAAAAGGAAATCTATAACCTTAAAACTTATAGAAAATGGACTGACACCTAGAGGTGGCACAGTCATATTCGTAATTGAGGCACACGAATATCGGCAGACAGAGGTATACTATACATGGATACATTTTCCAGCAGCAAATGCTGTAACAAAGTACTTCCACTATTACAAAATAGAGGTTCCACCCGACATTTACACTCCTTTCGAGGAGGTGGAAGTACCACTCAAATTCCAAGAGCATTTGCTCTTATTTGATGGCGCCCTAATACATAATAATCACATCACCAGGCTCGGTCCTTTAGGTAGACCAGGAGCAACGTGGCCGGTCTTAGCCGGATACACACCACACCCAGACATCGAAGGAATGTCTACAGGAGAGCTGTTAATACAGCTAAAACAATTACTAAAAATTCATAGACAATTAGTCCAGTATGTAATGCGGACTTCAACAATTCAGCCAGCGATTAAACTTCCACAGCTGACCCCTCACCAGGGGAACACAAATAAAATCACACCACAGAACATCCAATCCTGCCTAGGTAAAGTTCCGGCTAAACGGGAACAGATACCATTCTGGTTGGCACAGAAAATCACCCAAATAGAGGCGGTATTTCCTGACACCACCCCGCTAGAAAAACACAGGATTCTGACTATATGTCTCCCAATGGGAATCGCACCACACATAGAGGACTGTGACACTTGGGGTACAGTCTTTGCTTCAATCTACACAAAAACGCACGGTGTTCCATCCATTTCGGTAATACCAGATGTGCTAAAACAAATTCAAGATGAATACGGTCCAGAACCAGCTTTAACTCTTGGTATGAAATTACTGAAAGACTTCAAGCAGGTCTCGGCTATATTATTAGCCAATATAAAAGGTGAAGCAGCAAACGTGGCGATCCGCCAAAGGTTAAAAGAGACAGATATAGCAGACCAACCAGCTGAAATTGCCAGAATCATAGAAAAATCCTATGAAGAACTAGGTAGAGATAGTTTAGGTGGAATACCAGTAAAACCGCAACTGACTGAAAGTCCAGAAAAAATATTTTTTAATAATAATTCACCAAAAAAGAACTGGGATGGAAACAAACAATCCAATCCAAAAGAAAAGAAATTCCAGTCCCGAGGAAGGTCTCCTAGGCGAAGGGAGAAATCTCCGAACCAGAGACACAGGTCACCCCAGAGTGACCCCTCTGGGAAAAGATATAACCTTAGAAATAGGGATAATATTAAAAAACCTGATAGATATCAAGACATTGATACACGTCCCTCTCAATCTTTTCAGACTTCCTCGCAGAAATCGGAAAGAAGAGGACGATCAGAACAAAGAGAAGAGCACGCCAAGTCCAAAGACAAGGAACCTGCTCAACAAAAAAAGAAATTACAATTTCCAAAAAAGAAGGTAGCCAGTATCAAGGTAGTTAACAATGCAGAGAATACTGAGGACACAACTGAAAAACGGAGAGTGGGCTCAGACAATGCTAGACAGCGCAGCAGAAGTGAGCATAGCTCGCAAAGTCCTTATGAATCATCTGGAGACAGTGGACACGAATGAATATCTTCAAGTGGAAACTGCAGACACCAGAGTTAGCAAACCCCACAAGATATACGAGATAACATTATGTATAGAGGGAGATAAGACTAGGAAAATAAGGGGACTATTTTGGGATAACCTCTCCAAGGGTTATGACATCCTTCTAGCTGAAAAAGACTGGCCACCAGAGTTTGTCAGGGAGTGCCCTCATGGCGAAGAAGTAATTATGCCTGCCTTCTCGAATCAAATCCCGATTCATAAAAAATACACACTTGCTAGAAAGTGGGCAGTGGCCTTAGCACCTGCTTTATATAAAAATCATGTAGGATGGGATGAGGATTCTCCTCCTCACAAAATCCAGTTAAAATCACAACCTACTGCACAAAGGCAGTACCCAATTAAGCAAGAAGCTAAAAAACAGGTAAATGAAATACTAGATCAGCTAGAATACCAGGGGGTGGTTGAAACTTGCACCTCACAAATGAACAATCCTTTGTTTCCGGTCTCCAAACCAGACAATTCATATCGTCTAGTTTTGGATTACCGACACCTTAACACATGTTGCAAAACCTTTGCAGTGCAAAACTCACACAGTGCTGCACTAATGAATAACATAGTGCGCAAAAAATACAAAACAACCTTGGACATCTCCAATGGATTCTTTTGTCAAAACATAGCACCAGAGAGCAGATATTTAACTGCATTCTCAGTAAATGGCACTCAAAAGCAATTCTGTCGGTTAGCCCAGGGGTACAAGAACAGCCCGGGGGTATTCTCAGCGAGAGTAACAGAATTACTGCAACTATATGATGATGAAGCATTATCTTATGTCGATGACATTTACTTAACAGACGATGACTTGGATACTCACTTGAAAAGAGTGAACACCATAATACTTGGGTTCGCAGCAGAGGGTTACAAATTCAACTTTAAAAAGTCCAGAATTGCCCATCTGACAGTCCTATTCTTAGGATATGAGTTATCAAGTGAAGGTAAAAGCCTGGCTGACAATTTCCTAGAGAAATGTGCCGTAATCCAAGCTCCTAAAACACTAAAAAACCTACAGTCAATTCTAGGCTTCCTAAATTTCGGAAGAACATACATTGCAAATTATGCAGAAAGGGTCAAACCCCTTTATGATCTAATTAAACCAGACTTTAAAAGATCCAATTGGACTCAAACACACACAGAAATTTTGAGATCCTTACAAACAGACATGCTAATTAAAACAAAATTAGAAACACGTGATAACACACGCAATCTTGTGATTCAAGTCATCCCAGGGAGATGCGGATTCACATACCTAACCTCTAATGAGGGAGAAAAGGTACCAATTGCATTCAAATCACACTTGTACACTAAGGCTGAAATGAAATTTAGCCCAACGGAAAAAATTCTTACAGCAACACAGACAGCTATAGCAAAAGAACGAGCCCTGGCACAAGGTAAACGAATAGTAATCGTGACACCAATACCAGCCTTAGAGGCGGTAACAAAGGCAAGCATTCCAAATGCTAAAGCACTCCATCCAAGATGGATACAATGGGCTAACTCTCTTGCTGCAACAGACGTGGTGTACGAATTTGATCCTTACTTAAAAACACAAGAATTTCTCCAATATGAATTTGAATGTCCTCCGCCAACCGAAATTCTGCCTCTAGATCACTACGGCTGTATAATATATACAGACGGATCAGCACAACCCGCAGTAGGGGGTAAACAAGCTTACAGTGCTGCGTGCGCGATTGTTAAAGGTCGTTGGCACGAAGGGAAATTTAAACCAACCCTCACTAAAACACAATCCCTAGGAGATTGTACAGCTCAGCGAGCTGAACTACTAGCATTCAAGATGGCGCTTGAAAATACCGATCGAGAATTCCCCACACTCATAGTGTGCGATTCGTATTATTGCGTTCAGTCTTATAATGAATACTTGCAGATCTGGCTTCAGAAGGGTTTCAAGGATGCGAAAGGTGGCACAATCAAGCATAAAATGCTCTGGGAACAAGTAGCTCTTTTACAAAAAGAACTACCAAAGACTCACGTGATACATACACTGAGTCATCAACGTGATGGCGTTCACGTTGCAGGGAATTCATTGGCTGATGAGGCCGCGAAGGCAGCTGTGCAAACGGCTTCCATAGCTGCCGTCACCCGGTCAAAAACAAAAATAGACAGCGAAATATTACAAGCTGTCAGCGCTTCAGAAAAGGATTCGATAGAACCACTCCCTAAAGGCTTTCCAGTAAAATACTCATACATAACTGATGCAAACAATGTTCCTTTTGCTCGAATCCCTGGAGTGGGGGATAGGGCAATTCCAAACATGGAACATAGGTTAGGACTAATAATAGCGGCACACGAAGGGCTTGCTTCTATTCATGCTGGCGTCTCAGCCACAGTATCATTATTAAAACAGAGATACTGGTGGCCACAAATGAGAAGACAAACGAGGAACTATGTTCTAGCATGTGAAATATGTCAAAAAATGAAAGTATCAACGGTGAGACGTCCAGCGCAGACGCCCCTTCTAATCTCGGATAAACCATTAGCCTGTGTTTATCTAGACCACTGCGGTCCCTTACAAAGGGATGGTAACTATAAATATATCTTGGTTGCAGTGGACTCATGCACGAGATTTATATGGATGTGGCCCCAGCGAACGGCTGACGCCAGAACTGTTATAAAAGATTTGCGAGTCTTTATCGGCACATACGCAATTGGCATGCTGCATTCGGACAATGGTCCTGCTTTTAGCTCTCGGGCTTATAAGGAGGCCATGGTCAGCATGGGCGTGCAATTGCGGTACTCTTGTCCATTTCACCCTGAGGGGAACGGAATTGTTGAAAGAAAAAACCGTGACATAAAGCAATCTATAACGGCAAAGGTATTAGGTTCGGGAGCTGGGTGGGTCAAACATCTAATAAGTGTCCAACGTAGTCTAAATAACTTGCCAAGAAATTCTCTGAAGGGATTCAGTCCGTACGAATTATTATTTGGAACTAGAATGATTATCTCTGACCTCGACAGTCAGACTTCAGTGGTTAAAGAAAAAAGCTTTGATGTCAAAGACCGTTTGGCTATTTTGCAGGACTTAAACAAAACAAGAAAAGACCTGAGCAACATACAGTTGAAACAACAGCCAACAACCACTGAAGAATCACCACCTGTCCCAGCAAGACCTGTCTGGATTCCAAAAGTCGGGGATCTAGTCAGGGAGAAGATCGCGGTAAAGAAGGAATTTGGGCCTTCTTACAGAAAAGCAGTTCCTATCTTGTCTGTCAACGGGACAAGATCAGTTGTACTACCGCCACTTGCTGGTAAAAAGGAGAACCGAGTTGTATCCATCGACCTGGTAAAACCACAACATGTGGCCGATAACAAACAGTAGGCCAAGTGGACTCCCAATAAGTAGCAGAACACCAAGGTTTGCTACCAGTACAGAGGTCCTAACAAAGAGGCTCATCACATTCGAAACGCCTACAGAAGAACAACAAGGACTATGCAACAATGCAATAGAACACAGACCTCTGAAAACCCAAATAAAAACATTTAGCAGAGACACATCAATCTATAATGAAGTACCAGGTGACAATTCAAGAAACAAAAATCCTGAAGCAATTGGAACAATTGACAGAACTGCATCCGGCTACTTCATCAACTTCGATGATTCCTCTGAAAGCCTCAGTGAATCAAAGACACAGCCATCATCAAAATCCTTTAAAGACAAAGCTAAGGAACTTTTGAACCAACTGAAAGAAACATATCTGATTTCTCCATGGATTGAATTTTGGGTGGGTTTTGGTGCATTTATCCTCATACTTTGGCTCATCATGGTATTAACTTTGGGACGCTTCATTGAGGGAAAATATGCTAAAATGGACACAGCAAGTCAGAACATCAACTTGGTCCTCAAACCACACACATCTTCACACGTCGAGAAAAGAGAACTTTCTTCAGCCAACTTCACAGCCAATCCTATACCTGGTGGGGTAGCCTGGGACAACACTGACTATGAAATTTATGGTCCGGTCGAGATCCTGAAATATCCACACCAAATCAAGATCTCCTTGAGTGACTTTGCAAAACCAAACTCATTTGCTGATGATTGGGACTTCGAAAGCATTAATAACATGATGTCTGACTTAGTAATGTCTGCTAAATTTACAAAACATGATTATTTGCAAGGTTCTACAAATTATGATAGTATGTATTGCTATAACCACTATGGTAACCATTTTTTACATAAATCTGCACAACCTAGAAATGTTTTAAATTATAATCAATGGGAACATTGTGCAACACCTCCAAAAGGGAGCTCAAGAACCGTTTACGACAAATATTCATATTTTTCAGGTTTTAACACAAGTAATGCTGAAACATTTTATTTTAAATTGTCAAACAAGACAGGGATGAAAACCATGATAACCAACACAAAGTTGATATATTCAGATTCATTCTTCGAAGAAATGAATACTTTTGGATTTGATTATTGGGACAAAAATGTTGATTTGAAAAGTGTTTGGGGTACAAAAGAATGGCAAGTACAGGGTTTAGAAGCTTTGTTTAGAGCTTGCATGATCCCAGAACAAATGATATTTTTAAATGACACTGTTCAACAAACCACCTGTCTTGGCCTAGCCAAAATCAAAGATTTAAATAAACCGTCTATTCCAAAGCCAACAATGTTTAGCAATAGCTCTGATACGGATAAAGAGATAGACGTAAACCATATATTAAACCAAAACAGAACACATCCTGATTGGAAACAATGGTTAATCTGGCCCACAGATACAAATAACTGTCAAGACAGATTCCTGAATAAAACACAGGGGTTCAAAATGACCAGGCCAGACCCTAGATATCCCCAAAGACATCACCCAGGGATAATAACAACCTACAGTGTGGGCAAATTATGCCTTCAGTGGCTACAAACTTCCACACTGCCTGAAATTAAGCAACACCTAACTTTACTTACTGATGGTGCTGACTTGCGTGATTTCATAATGGGACCACGCAAACAGCGTCAAAAGCGTTTCATAGCAGCCTCTGTATATGCAGCATACAATGAGGCCTGGAAGGTTAATCAAATTGAAACAGCAGAAAGAATACGGGAAATTGACCGTATTAATTTGGAAAAATCACTTTCTGTAGTGGACAATGGGTTAATGACTCTGTCCTCCAGAATTTTTTCATTGGACAGCATTGTGTCTTCAGCAATCGATATATTATCGCAAGACTTACTGTTATTACAACATGGTCAGTCACAATTGCGTTCTATTGTACAGCTTGGCTGGACGTTACAAAATCTGCGTTCAGGCTATGTGCCTTGGCGTTTAATCAACACAACGTCACTATTCCAAATCTTTAACCTTACTGATAGACAAATCGGTATGGCGCAAAAGGGTGCTGATTATACAATCTTGAGCATTGAAAAACTAGAAAGATTACCAATGACAATGTCAGAACGACCTGTCAGTGAATGGATAATCCACGGAATCATAAATATTCCAATCTCAACCTTCAGGTTTCAATACTGCCAAAAATATATACAGGCTGGCATGTACGAGAAATTGGGGAAGGGGTACCTTAAAACAACTTGGAACCTGCCCTATTCACATGCATGTGTCAGTAATAAAGGACAGAAAGTGTTTCTTAGTGGCAACAATTGTGCCATGTCACTAAGCGGCACGCTTCTGTGTAACGGAATTAGTTTGCATGGAGCCTGTGAAGGGAATTCATACAACCTTTCATGTCACCAGCAAGGCACACCTGCAACTGAAATAGAACCATTCTTTCAAAGACTCTATAATGGGAGTTACATTCTTATTGTAGACCGCAAATGTTGTAGTCTTATGCCCGGGACTCCTTATCTAGTCACTACGACTGCGAAGGTCAAGTGCTGTGGACGTTCTTTGTTCCCCAGCTCCTTTCCAGACAGGGAGGCAAGGGCATGGCCCAGTTTGAAAATTACTTCTATTCGAATAGATACTTTAAGCAGAATGAAAACAGTGCTTCTTCAGACGCCTACAAGGCTCACGTCATCAAAAGAAACGTATGATCTACAAGTCGCAAGGACGACTGCAGAGATACATACATTATTATCGACTAATTCCCCCGTACATTTCGCGGAAATCCTGAGCGAAATCTTAAATATTTCTGATACCACTGGGGTCTCAAAGGTATTTAAGACAGTATTTTCGATGGCATTAACACCATTCAAAGCCATACTGGGTATTTTTCCAGATTTCGTCCATTCGATTTTTGGCGGACTTCCCCTGATCCTGGGACTAATTGCAGGAATCCTATTCTTAGTCCTTATTTTTCGTTATGGCAACCCATGTCACAGATCAAACTCTCGCGACAATGGAAGAAACAATCCTAGCCATTGGATACCGGGACCGGATATCAAAAATCCTGGGACTCTCCCGGCTTAGAGACCTGAACATGACTTGGTTTCTATCATTTCGACCAATGTGGCAAAGATGTGTTTTACCTGTATTGAGGTGTCTGCTATGCGGAGAAGAATGCGTGTTAGACACCTGTCTGACGCTACAATCGGATGCGCCAGTGGATGCAGATACATTGTTGGTTCCTACCAAGGTTCACGCTTTGTGCTGCCCTCAAAGGCTGCCAATCCTGATGACGGCATTCGTGGAATCTTCACCACTATGATTGAAGAGTAGTGAAGTTCAAGATGAAAGCAGCATCGATCAGGTACGACCTTCTGTCAGCAATGCGAATCAGAATGTCAATGGAGACAATCATGCGCACGATTGCATGGTTACACCTATTTCCGACTTAGTGGAACTTTCCCATGAAGCTGTTGACAGTTTTTTCGAAAGCCTTAATGATATGATGTTCTCTCCAGAACAGAAATAGAGACTTTTGAGCAAGCTCGCACACGGCGTTCCCTGAATTCGGCCTTCAACTTTAAAAATAAAGTCACATGAACAATTTTTCCCACCAGTTCACGGACAGCAATTTTTTAGCAGCCCCAAAATTATTTTTTACAAAATTTTCGGGACACTTGTCTTCTGCTTAAAGTAAGAAACTATTCCTAGAGAACTAAGATTTCTATTTTTAGATACTTTATAAACTTTAGTTGCCCGCTGGTATGTTCACAAATATTTTATTATGTGATGAAATGGTCTCGAACTTTCTTTCTGTATAGCCATATTAAGAGCCATTTCATGTGTATTTCTCATATACCAAATAAGCAATAATGTCTACAAATGCGTGTTTACTTTAGCGTTTAATTCATAGCTTAAGTGCATACAATATATATGACTGCAATTTTTCAGTATATTTGAAAATTTCAAAATGCATTTAAGTATTTTGGGGTGGTGAGGTATACACTATACTCTATAGTATGTTGTACTATGTTATACTATGCATAGATTAGTAAATATGACCATAGTTAGCGTGGAGTGGGTGTCATGTATTCCTATAGGTTCTGAATCGATCCCCCTATTCCTGACCCTATTCTGGTTAAACTAACTATCAAGTTAACTAACAGTCAGCCCATGAGGCAAGAAAAGCCCCCATGATGCAGATACCGTTATCTGACGCAGTCACACTACGGCACAGGAACGTGTTATCTGATTAGGTCATAACGCTTGAGATCTAATTAGACAAGCGACATTCCTCCAGCCCCTGATAAGGCATACGACGTTCTCATAACAAATCAAACCTATGACAACCTGGAAAATCCGTGCGGCCATTGTTTTGATTTCACAGAGAACTTCAGTAAAAGAATGAGCAAGTCGTATGACATCTTTATTGACGTATCTATGTCCATCCTTACGTCAATCTCGGCACCTTTAAGGTATAAATATTGCCGATCTTGCCCTATGCAAACACACGCGTGGTGACGAGACGGAGCAGCCATACTTGCCGAAGCCCAGAAGCAGAGCAGACCCCGCTGGCAGCAGCCCCGCCTTCCTGACGCGCTGAGAGACGCGCTGCTATCTCCTGCCGAGAGACCCAGCACCGGCGCTTTCGGGCAGCCCTCGCAGGCAGCCTGGAATATCGAGAGCAGAGAAAGAGATACCATTCCTCATTCATCCTAACTTCCAGGTACAGAACTGAATAACCCCTCACAGAGAATTCTTTAGTTATTCACTTGGCAAAAACAAACTTAACTTAAACTGTAACTTTCTATTCCCGCCCACGCATTAGACTTAGGTCAGGTACACGGGGTAGGCGTATTTAGAAACACCAGTTGAGTACGTTTAGTCAAATGTATATGTGTATGTAAATATATTTTAATCATTTTAAACATCATATGGCTCAGAAACCATATCAATGTTTTTACAGTATTATTTTATACTATTGCTTTTAATGTATGCACTTTACTTAACTATAAGTATTGCAATAATATCGATCCATTTCTCTTGTACGAGAAAAGAGACTGATCAATAAATAACACCTTTTTATTGAACACGCCCGTCTCTTCCTTTTCTCTACAATCTGATGAGACTAAGAATGCACGTACTGACTGAGTAAAATAATTGCCTTGTGCTCATAGACTCTGGAGATACACTCTTGATTAGGGGAGAGCAAAGTTGTCATGTTCTATGGTTGTCAGAAACTAAATCCCTTCTTGTCTAATCAGGGGAGTTAACTCTTTCCTGAACATTCGAGAAAGTTTCTAGCGAACTCTGAGCTACGCTGGCAAACCCAAAACTTAAGTCTAGTATCGACAGTAGTAGACCTAGTTAACGTCTGGCCTAGGCCTTTACTGCTGTAGGTATTATTCCAATGCGCAGAGCCTATTGGGAAGATAGGAACAACACTACAATGGAAAGGTTTTGGCACAGTGAATACATTGATATGAAACATTATAAGGCTGTTCAACTGCAATCCACTATTGCCAGCCACTTCCGCATATTAACTTATGGGCAGAGCAGGCATCATGGGTAGTGAAAACACCCATAGGTATTCCGCCCTAGGTGGGCCCCCGTGCTACTGCACACCCGACCTGAGATAGCAGGAAAGACACATAGGGGTGCCAGTGTGCCCGCCTGAGTCTGCACAGCAGACTGGACACAGGTTTAAAGAATATGTGTGTTTGTGCACATGCAGTAGCCTGCACATGCAATCACAGGTACCATAGGTGCGGGCGCACACTCACATCGGCCTACAATTGCAAGCTGCTCATGAGTTTACTCACGATCGATGCCAGTGTGGACCCACTGGTCTGCAGTGACAAATTGGTCCATGTTTCAGAGCTGCGAACCAGCGCCACTTCCCAACACAGATAGGAAGGGAGCACTCACTTTTACGTGGCAAGGACAGGCCGAGCACATGGCTTACCCAGGCCCTAGCACCTTTTCTGCCAGTTCACACACACCTCCCTGCTCGGCTCAGCCAGACATGGGTGGACACCCTCATGGGTACAGTTGAGCACTAGAGGCCAGCATCGGTGGACAAGGCACTTTGCAGATAGCACCATGGATGCAAGCATGCAGACACAGGCCTGCACTGGCAGGCCTGACTCAGAGGTTAGAACACTGGGGATGCAGGTATATTCTAATCAGCACACAATGGCAGGGCCAGGCACCTACCCAACGTGCCATAGGTGCCAGGGCATATCCTCAAGCCTGCCACAGCAGGCAGAACACCTATCTAAAACAGCATCAGGGCTGATGCAAACATCCCAGTCTGCGTTGGCAGACCAGCCCATGTTCCGGAATAGCGTGTCAGCGCTCCTTCCTAATTTGTGTAGGAAGGTGCACACACTTTCCCCCCGGCTTTGACAGCGAGGATGTGCAGTGGGTCCTGAGGCCACTCCAGAGATATGGTAACTCCCCAGGAGTATCCGTGGGGGGAGCCGAACTCTAAAGCAGGGCAAGCCCCATTGGGGGGTTCCTCACTACCTGGGCTGGGAACATCCATATGTGCCCGCCCAGCCTTCAGCCCATTACCCCCCAGGTGCCCATCAGGATGACCCACTCACTATCAACTGAAGCATATTGATGCCAACCTAGGCAGGGGCATAATGGCACACCACATGCCTGCAATGGCCACCCCGATATAGGGTTGATGGCTTTCTGGTGGGGGAATCTCTCAGCGCTACGTCCAACTACTTAGTCCATGCCATACCTGCTCCGGGTATGTGGTGTACCTGTTTACACAGCACACTGAGGTATGGCTCCAAAACCCCATTGTGTCCGCAGCCCAATGCGGGTGAGGTGGACGGGTTCACCTTCCCTCTGCCGTACAGGGGGAAAGTGCCCAGTCTCCCAAGGTTATGCAGAGAGTGGGCAAAGACCAGGAGAAAAAATGTATACGTTTCGGGGTAATTTCCGCTAAGGAGGCCCTGTTCAACAGCGATATGTACTGGAATCTGCAGGATCGGATGAGAAACTGAGGAGGTGAATACTCCTTTGTGAGATAACGTGAAGTTTCAGATGAGGAAAGAAGTTCGCATTGAATCATCTGTAAGAAGGGAGCCAACACCAAGTACAGAGTGAACATTGGTTTTTGATTCGTTCTTACTCAGTGGGTACCTGTGGAAGGTAACTTTTGGATGAAATCTTATAGTTTAACTATGTGAAGTTAGATCGATTTCCCTTGTCCACCTTAGCAGGTCGGCGTCCTTTTCCTTTTCTTGAGACCATTGCTCTTTATTTTCCTGCTCACAGAGTTTCTCTTGAGAACAAGCACGTTGCCTCTCATTCTCATTGGAACCTTCATTTGGTTCTTCTTCCGATGCTATATTTGCTGACACTTGCTGCTTCTGAATTTCCCTGACCCGTTCACAGTCTTAGCTTAGCATTAGGGAGACAAGACTTTGCTTTGATTTGCATATTTTGCCTTAATAAAGCAATGGCCACATTCACTAAATTTAATTATTTGGGTCATATTCATGTAAGCTATGTTCAATTGAATTCTGATTTATGTCTAATTGATTTGAACAGAGACTGTACCATAATAATGTGCTAATAAACCTGTATGGTTTGCAAACTTACTCCTCAGTTCAAGATGAAGTTCCATCCGTGTTTAAATTTCGGAGTCTTGAGTATGCACCAAGTATGCGTGGTGCAAATACCATCCTTATCCATTTCGCTATTAATGATAAATCATGTTTCCGGTTCAAATGAGAAAAGAACGTAAACTCTCTGAGGGTGTGTAGCAAAAGCATTCAAAAGAAATGGATCAGAGTTAAATATTCTAGAATGGCCTGGATAAAATATAATATTGATGGTAATGAAAGTCTGAGTGATACAACAACTACAGTTGCTCAATGTTTTCTTTTAGCTCATGAAGTTGAACAAAGTGTGGGAACTTTACCTCTTTTGAAAGCAGGTGAACTATCTTGATTGTGGTCAACTTTAGCCAAATAAAGCTTAAGTGTCCTGATGCCAGATTTCTCATCTGAGAACTTCAAAGAAGCAACTGCTAGGATGTTGGCTTCCGGGATGTACATAGCTGCATGTTGCCCATCACCGCTCAGCCAGGACTAAGCTGAAGAATTCTGCTTGAATGGTCTGGTCTGCTGCGGCAAAGCTCACGTAAAGGTTGTATGATCTTCAAGATCAGCTGCTGAAGAGATCCTAAAAGGAAGCATCAACTGCAAGATCAGCTGCTGAAGAGCTCAGCTGGAGATTTTCATCTTCACAATCAGCTGCCAAAGAGCTCTGTTGGAGTAAGCATCATCTTCAAAAGCTCAGCCGGAGGACGCATACATCTAGACGCATACATTTAGAAACCCACCAGAAGAAACCCTTTTTAATTTTGAAACTCAGTACCTGAAATATGGGACCCTGAATCTTTCCTGATGCCTGTGACCCACACCAAATTCCCTCCTGGGGCAATAACTCAGAAAAGTCTCAGTCCGAGCACACCCGGCCATTTCCACACAAGAGCCCATTAAAGTGGCTTTGCACCCTATACACTTACCACAACATTTCAGTACCATGGGGGGCATCCAGTGAAATTAAATGTACCTGTCCCTTTCGAAGCTCCTGGCCTGCCTACCTGAGAGCTTGATCCAACAACTGCTGCTACCTGCAGACCTTCTAAGCCTTTAATAGTTACCAACCCCACAAGCTCATTTACTACTCATCGTTAACTGGATTTTAGCTTAAAATCTCTCTAGGAGTGATAAAACCTACTGACCTAACCTGAATCACAACCAGACACCCAGAGCCTGTTGTGTGAGTCCTGTCAATGTGTAGTGATACTTTAAAATACTCCACTATCTGTCTGCCTGGTAATAAACATAGCTGTAATCCCTAAAACCCGAATTCTTCTAAGTGCTCACAAAATGTATCTTATATAGTAAAATTGCCCACTGCAAACAATATAGTGCTAGGCCCTACATATTCAATTTTCTCTACAAAAAGGTCATTGGAGAATCTTCAAAGACCCTTGTAACATGCAGTGACTTCATACATAGTAAAATGCTGCCAACGCTTTGGTCCTTTGGTACATACAGCAAGACCACACATGAAATACATGACTGGATGAAAATAAGGTGGTGTTCTGATTTATTCTGGATATCTTACAACAGCCTGAGGAATTAACTATATAGTGTAACTGTGTGCGTTGCAAAGCTCTTTGAAAATACTGCAGCTAAGTTTGACATCTGTAAAATATTCTTTGGGGTGGTGAAGTACCTAATCTAATATGTATCGTATTGACAGTGGTGTACTTAAATCTTGCTTGAGAAATATCTGTGGAGTTTTGCCTTTATAAATCTATAAAAATTACTAGGCCAACGAAGGTGGCAGATATGTCTCAACACCACTGAAATGGTGTGTCGACAAGTTTTCTCAAGATCACAGTTTAGACAATGCAAAGTTCCATTTGGATGAATATGATATTCATTGTTAAGCATTGATGTATTTGTTTAATAACATTGGGGTAGTAGTGGCCGGAATTATCACACTTCGTATTGCACTGTAACAATTAAGATTTGTGTGTGGGAAAACATTCAAACATAAAACTGGTGGAACAGAAGGCGGAGGTACTGTTATGGTGCAAGCATCCAAAATTCCAAAGAAATCCGTCATCATGAGAAACCGGGGTACCTCAAATATTATCAGTAATGCAAGAGCAGCAATAAACGAATCAAAAGTCAGTGGTATCGACCAGCTGGACGAACTCACAGATGGTGTGTGAGAACACCACATACTTTTGGCGTTTCAGGACTGGTGTGGGAGTTTATCATGGACTCCATCTTCCACGCTTTACTAGGGTGGCTATCCTGTCCATTATAAGGCTGCTTACCATTTTGTCGATACCACTGACTTTTGATTGGTTTACTGCTAGAGGGACTTCATTTGTATATTTTCTTCAGTGTTCAGTGGATGCTGCTCTTGTGTTATGGATAACATTGAGGTTTCTCATGATAAAGGATTTCTTTGGAATTTTAGATTTCTATGTATATATATATATATATATATATATATATATATATATATATATATATATATATATATATATATATATATATATATATATATATATATATATTATTTTTTTTTGTCCAACTCCCTTTTGTGCTTGTGTTGGAGTATTGACAATTTGAATAAAGAATTTGGGAAATAATCGGTTCCGTGAGCGCTGACTCATTCCCTTGGTGAAAGGGAGTTGGACAAAATCATTTGAAAGCGGGGCTCTGCTTAGGAGTTATGGCACCGGTGGAGAGAGCGCCAGAGGATTGTTAAACGGAGCCAAATCGGTGGATATATAAATATATATATATATATATATATATATATATATATATATATATATATATATATATATATATATATATATATATATAAGCTCATTAGTATCCCTCTCGTTTTGGAAAGGAAACTCAAAGCACTCCGGGTACAGCAGGAAATTTTATTTCAGCATACGGCAAAAGATGATGACAGACGCGTTTCGGACAGCAGTCCTTCCTCAGTGTCGCCGACACACATTTTCGCGGCGCATTTTTGTATACGCCCCCATAGAAACTAAGGGTAGACGTTTTAAGAAAACATTTGGACGTGTTGTCAAAACATGGGTTAAGTGTGGCAGCCATATTGTACATATTTTACGCAAACAGTAAATACATATAATATAATAATGCAGGCTTTTTTTAAAGCATTAAAGTTATCAAAATTGTCTAAATAAATAAATAAATCATAAATATTGTACAGACTCTTTACCACTGCCATACTTCAGAAAAGTGATGTAGGTAGAAATATATATTATATATATATATATTTTTTCTACATATATATATATATTTTCCGCTTGGCCCCCGCTACAAGAACCCCATTGGCCTGAGGGGCGCTGCGATTTAGGGGACCAGAGGAGCTTGCTGAACTTTGGGACACTCGTACTTTGGGGTTTATTGCATAACATCATAGCCCGTGCTTGCTCCTATCCCCGCAATGCCTACCCACTCTTCAATTGCATTCTGGGACCTGTAGGCGATAACAACTTAGCGCCAAAAAGGAGGCATATGCTTATGGATTGCACCTGGAGGGGGTGGAGCGAGCACAGAACAGCGAGGGGGAGGCGGGTATTTATACCGACATATGAACTCCTTCACTGTTGCAGAATACCTCAGACGCTGAAGAAGGCTGATACTATGCCGAAATGCATTCGTCTGTACGGAGGTGTTCCTTAATAAAAGCTGGCTCCAAACGGTTCCCCTAGGTGGTCTCGTCTTTCTCAAAGGAGGGAGGTCATGTTATATATATATATATATATATATATATATATATATATATATATATATATATATATATATATACATATACATCACTTTTCTGAATTTCCTGGCTTGGGGACAAAAATCTAGTAGTTTGGTAGTTTATCCCATCCCCTCAGTAATTAAGAGGTAGTCTGTTTATTGCTTATATTATTTAGGTTTACACAGACTAAACCACCAAAATATGGGTTGCAGAAAACAGGTTTTTAGAACATAGCTGGACTGCTCGAAATAAAATATGTACACCTTTAATAAAGGGTTACCTGCACTGAAATCCCCTGGTGGCCTCTGATCTTTTTTCGGAAGGATGGTGTTGGATATTTCATTGCGCTTGCCAGATGCGCAATACGGATGGCCTCGCAGCGAAAAGAGACACGGAATAAACACTGGCAAACTGCTGCTTGCAGCATTTTTGTGACTGAGGGATCAGTAATTCCGTTGTCCGCCAGGAGCAACAGGACGTCGTGTGTGGACTGAGGTATTTTATCTCGAGGGGGCGTGCAGTCTCGCATTTGACTGCCCCCATGCACGAACTTGCCTGAAGGGACTGGCTGCTGCGATGATAGGGAATTCAGGGAGGTTCCCACCTTTCCATTGATCTAGGACCGACCCGACTCACCTGAAGCTGGCATCAACCTACAGTTTTCCCACTCCCCCATGCCACCAGCCCTGCAGCGCAGGGACAGTGCCTGCTGGGATATGGAGTTCATTGGACAGAATATGGACTCCTATTGGTATGACAACATCATTAGGGGGTGGGGACGCAGTTGCCAGCAAGTATTTCACGCAGGAGGAGCACAATTGGGCTGAGATCTTTACAGCACAGGGCACTGAAGAAGGCGAGTGTGCCGAAATGCATCTGCCGCTGCTGGGATGTTTGGAATAAAGGGTTACCTGCACTGAAATCCCCTGGTGGCCTCTGATCTTTTTTCGGAAGGATGGTGCTGGATATATATATATATATATATATATATATATATTTTTTCTTTCTTTTCTTTTTTTTTGACAAAGGCTAAGCGCCGAAACGCGTCTTTTCCGTGCTGGTTTGCCAAATAAATATCTATTGGCTTGGATAAACCCCCCTGAGAGTGCTTATTCTGATTCACATCGTAATTGTGATTAGTCTGTGGGAGCAACTATATATATATATATATATATATATATATATATATATATATATATATATATATATATATATATATATATATATATATATATCAAACACAAAGTGCCCAAAGCATCTAGGGGCGCACTCACGGCAAGTAACAGACATCCGGCTTCACTTTGGAAAGTTACACCATCCGCCGTTTATTGAAATAGGAAGGAGCACGCAAAGCTGCTCTCCGGTTGATTTCTTGAAGACCTGACGCGTTTCGAAGTTCATACTTCTTTATCAAAGGTCATTGCTGATATGGCAGTTTCAGGAGGCTCTGTTGGTCGTCAGTTTCGACCATACCGACTCCACCCTTCATTAAATGCGCTCGTTCTGCGCTTTGCATTCTGGAGCCTTTAGTTCATGGCAGAGCAATGTTCAAAACCTTAAGTAGGTCCTTTCACTGGCATTAATTCCATCATGTTAAAACTCTAAGTGAGCCCCAAAGCAGCTTCCGTGCTCGTGGTTTGTCCAACTTGCTGTGCCGAGTTCGGGCAGATTCAGTTCCACCCTCGGCCTCCTTATGTTGTCTGGATGTTGCTGCCCCCCACGGCAGGGCTGCCGTGCAGTATATCAAACACAAAGTGCCCAAAGCATCTAGGGGCGCACTCACGGCAAGTAACAGACATCCGGCTTCACTTTGGAAAGTTACACCATCCGCCGTTTATTGAAATAGGAAGGAGCACGCAAAGCTGCTCTCCGGTTGATTTCTTGAAGACCTGACGCGTTTCGAAGTTCATACTTCTTTATCAAAGGTCATTGCTGATATGGCAGTTTCAGGAGGCTCTGTTGGTCGTCAGTTTCGACCATGCCGACTCCACCCTTCATTAAATGCGCTCGTTCTGCGCTTTGCATTCTGGAGCCTTTAGTTCATGGCAGAGCAATGTTCAAAACCTTAAGTAGGTCCTTTCACTGGCATTAATTCCATCATGTTAAAACTCTAAGTGAGCCCCAAAGCAGCTTCCGTGCTCGTGGTTTGTCCAACTTGCTGTGCCGAGTTCGGGCAGATTCAGTTCCACCCTCGGCCTCCTTATGTTGTCTGGATGTTGCTGCCCCCCACGGCAGGGCTGCCGTGCAGTATATCAAACACAAAGTGCCCAAAGCATCTAGGGGCGCACTCACGGCAAGTAACAGACATCCGGCTTCACTTTGGAAAGTTACACCATCCGCCGTTTATTGAAATAGGAAGGAGCACGCAAAGCTGCTCTCCGGTTGATTTCTTGAAGACCTGACGCGTTTCGAAGTTCATACTTCTTTATCAAAGGTCATTGCTGATATGGCAGTTTCAGGAGGCTCTGTTGGTCGTCAGTTTCGACCATGCCGACTCCACCCTTCATTAAATGCGCTCGTTCTGCGCTTTGCATTCTGGAGCCTTTAGTTCATGGCAGAGCAATGTTCAAAACCTTAAGTAGGTCCTTTCACTGGCATTAATTCCATCATGTTAAAATTCTAAGTGAGCCCCAAAGCAGCTTCCGTGCTTGTGGTTTGTCCAACTTGCTGTGCCGAGTTCGGGCAGATTCAGTTCCACCCTCGGCCTCCTTATGTTGTCTGGATGTTGCTGCCCCCCACGGCAGGGCTGCCGTGCAGTATATCAAACACAAAGTGCCCAAAGCATCTAGGGGCGCACTCACGGCAAGTAACAGACATCCGGCTTCACTTTGGAAAGTTACACCATCCGCCGTTTATTGAAATAGGAAGGAGCACGCAAAACTGCTCTCCGGTTGATTTCTTGAAGACCTGACGCGTTTCGAAGTTCATACTTCTTTATCAAAGGTCATTGCTGATATGGCAGTTTCAGGAGGCTCTGTTGGTCGTCAGTTTGCCGAACATTGCTCTGCCATGAACTAAAGGCTCCAGAATGCAAAGCGCAGAACGAGCGCATTTAATGAAGGGTGGAGTCGGCATGGTCGAAACTGACGACCAACAGAGCCTCCTGAAACTGCCATATCAGCAATGACCTTCGATAAAGAAGTATGAACTTCGAAAAGCGTCAGGTCTTCAAGAAATCAACCGGAGAGCAGCTTTGCGTGCTCCTTCCTATTTCAATAAACGGCGGATGGTGTAACTTTCCAAAGTGAAGCCGGATGTCTGTTACTTGCCGTGAGTGCGCCCCTAGATGCTTTGGGCACTTTGTGTTTGATATATATATATATATATATATATATATATATATATATATACACATCACTTTTCTGTAGTTCCTGGCTTGGGGACAAAATTCTAGTAGTTTGGTAGTTTATCCCATCCCCTCAGTAATTAAGAGGTAGTCTGTTTATTCCTTATATTATTTAGGTTAATCAACAACAAATGGTGTACAGAGTTCCCCCGGGAGAGCTCAAGAAATTTGGCTCAACCTATAATTCTCTCTCGTGATATCTAGACAAGGGGTGAAGAAAGGGTCTCAAGTGTGCAGTGTAGACCCATATTCCTGTTCAACCATGCCGGCTGTCCAGACCTTGGTTTCCTGTGGGAGGGGTAGGTGCAGAGCAGCTTGCCTGCAGCGACGCTAGAGGGCTCCCTCATCTCGCTGCTGGCCCCACTTGGACGGCCCGTGAGGTTTCAAGAAGGAAACATTAGGGTTCCAGAAGGTCCCCTCAGTGGAACCATTATGATACGACACTACCTCAGGTCGTATACTGGTGTCCTGACAAATTTTTAAAGGAACCAAGTAATTTATGAGCACCCAGGTCCTGATGAATCGCCCTTAGGGCGTGAAACATGTTGACCACTTCTTGCACATAAAGGGTTGAATAAGGGTTGGTTCCATTACTTGCCACCCCTTAGTACCCCTTTTCTTTTTATTGAAGCAGGGAGCCTGACCAATAAAACATTCACCAACAGGACTCCCCTGACTTCTTTTAACTTCACTACCACGCTCACGATTACACTCCCTTAGGCCCCTCACACGCACACACCCGCTGGCCCAGAATTAAAGATCTCCACCAAAAGTGCAGCTTTCACCGCTGCCCGACGGGCATTGCACCGCCAGCCTGCCGAAGGAGCAGGGTACCGATGATGAGGCTGGACAACTATCGACTGGGGCTACAGCTGTGGTCCTGTCGATAGCCTGTGTGAGGTACCTTTTCATTCTGGAATATGGGTCTACACTGCACACTTGAGACCCTTTCTTCACCCCTTGTCTAGATATCACGAGAGAGAATTATAGGTTGAGCCAAATTTCTTGAGCTCTCCCGGGGGAACTCTGTACACCATTTGTTGTTGATTGTTGTTAGGACAAGTACATTGGACCCCCTTAAAAATTGTCCTACCTCCTTTCCCCCTTTTTGATATCATTATTTAGGTTAACACAGACTAAACCACCAAAATATGGGTTGCAGAAAACAGGTTTTTAGAACATAGCTGGACTGCTCGAAATAAAATATGCACACCTTTTAGTTCAAGAAGAAAATACATGTTGGCTTCTTTTCCGCTGAGTGTTTCCTTCAAACTCTGGGAAATTGAAAGGTCAATGTTAATGAAATGGCATTACTGAAAGAAGAAAATTGGATAACATTTTAAGTATGTTCTCTTGAATATGTATTTGTTTCTTTCTTATAAAATGTCTGTATTTCTGTTGCACTGGGAGCTCCATTATACCATTAGCTAAGTGTCAAGATCTCAGAATAGCTACATAATGCTATAGATTATGCTCAATTATTTGCCTTGAATAGCATAACATTATGGATAATTTGCTTTTCCATAAAGCATAATTGACCAAAATCTGCTGAACAATTTGGTTCTCCACTGTCGCATAATACCAATGGCCCTGGTTGTCATGTGTATAAACTGTTCAGTGTTTTGTACCAGCAACATTGCTGCTAGACACCCCTGCCTTTCACAAATGCTTTTTATTAAATACTTTTGTTGTACTAGCCTTGTTTTAAACATGTATTCCATTTCGAAGAGATACTTCACTCTGGGTATTAATATTGGCGGAGGGTGATACATTCACTGTTATATCTCGTCTAAATAAACCTTGACTGCTCACTACTGTTGCCACAGCAAGTCAAGGAAGCTAAGGGAACCCTGGAGCAGTGAAGAGTTATGACTATATCTTCACTGATATTACCCAGTACTGCCCACCTACATCTTAGGCAGCAAAAAAATGATGGATGGAATTTCTTGAATTAACCTCACTCACTGGTAATTACCCCTGCCATAAATTATTCAATAGGTATTTTCTTATCTGTGCCATTACAGAAGGGGGTCAGACAAATGCATGTGAGTTTTGGTCCTGTCCCAAAAAGAGCTGTCACTGGGCCACTGTACATTCACTGCTCAGATTGGCATTTAAGGGTAAGGTACAGGGGTGATTTGAGAGCCAAAAGAATTAAATTTGTCATCTCTTCATCTTAGGGTTGGTTCTCTTCTACTTCCTACTAGCCACTGATGGTTTCGTATAGTCAGTAACAGTTTCTACTAGCAGGAACTCAATCTTTCTTCTAGATAGTTTGTGAGGGTTGCGTCTAGTGACCAATGATGGATTCTTGTAGACAAGAAGGGTTCTTTCCAACAGTCATTGACTGCTTATTCTAGACGGTTTGTAAGGGTTGCCTCTTGCTATCAGTGATGGTTTACTGTAGTCAGTAAGGGTCTCATCTAGCAGACACGCTGTTTCGTTAAGGTGGTCAGTAAGGGTAGCATCTAGTGGCCAGTGATGGATTCTTGTTGACCATCAGTACGGGTTTCATCTAGCAGGCAATGATTGTTTCTTCTAGATGGTCTGCAAGGGTTGCGTCTAGCGACCAGTGATGGTTTGGTGTATACAGGAAGGGTTTAACCACTTCGCTGCGGGGCATATTCACCTGCTGTGCGGTGGGAAAGGGGGCCGTCTGCACCGCCGACTTGCTTGTGACGAGCTCGCCTCGTCACGGTGCACGGTGGCGCTGTGCTCATGACGTCACGGCCACACCCGTTTTGGAACATTCAGCACAGCGGGGAAATGATCCCCGCGTGCGAACGTTCCAACGGCGATGACGAGCTCAGCTCGTCATGAGCACAGCTCAACCGTGCCTCATGACGAGCTGAGCTTGTCATGAGCACAGAAAGTGTTAATCTAGAAGACAGTGACTGTTTTTCTAGCTATTCAGTAAAGGTTTCGGCAAGCTACCAGTGATGGTTTCTTGTAGATCATCAGTAAGGGTTTCCTCTAGCAGGTACTGATTGTTTCTCCGAGGTGGTCTAGAAGGGTTGCATCTAGTGACCAATGATGGTTTCTTGTAGAACATCAGTAAGGGTTTCATCTAGAAGGCAGTGATTGTTTCTTCGAAGCGGTCTGTGAAGGTGTTCTCTAGCAACCAGTAAAGGTTTCTTCTATCACTCAGTAAGGATTACATCAAGTCAGTTAGTGAGAATTTTTTTCAAGCAGTGAGTGAGGCTCCGTCTGGCAGATAGTGAAGTTTTTTTTCCTAGTTGCCAATTGGGCTCTTTAGTTCAAGTAAGGGTGGGTGTCTATGTTAAGGGTTTTTACTACTTGACAGAGCTGTGGTCTCTACTAATAGCCAGAGAGGGCATCTATATTTATCCAGCTGGCCTTCATACTTCAAGCTACTAAAGGTGTTTACTATTAGTCCACAAGAGTCTTTAATACTACACATTGAGGGTCTTTACTACTATCCAGGCTACGCGCTGGAAATAGGGATGCAGGAGGTGCTGCAGCACCCCAAAGCAACCATGCTGGAGTTCAGAAAGTGAATGAGCAAAACATATGCATTTACATTTTGTTTTTGGGTCAACTGTCAGGCTACGTTTTCAGACAAATTGCTGCTTACACTTTAACATGGAGACTGGCATTTACTTTTCTTTCTGTGTCTGCATAGTGAGCTGATTTTGTTAGTTGAACTATGTGACAATCTTGCTGAGGGCAAGGAGTGTAAAAGGAAAGGCTTTAGGATACAATTTGTTTAATTCTAACACACATCAAAATGTAAAGGCCTGTAAAAAAAATGCACAAGTATTTCCAACTATATCAGCAGTTAGGAAGCAAAATTGAAGCACATTTTTGTAATTCTGAATTGTGATAGAAACAAAGATTTTAAAGGGATCAAATCAAGACACTTTACTTGGTGATGACCAATGACAAATATTTGCTGAAACCCAATTTCCACTAACATTATCATTTGTGTGCTACATAGTTTTATCAGTAAAACTGCACGTCTGTGCAAATTTAGTAGCCATTTTAATGGAAAACACGCAGTCTGTAAGTGACTCTGCGCTACTAAAGCATGCTTTAGTGATATATTTTCAACTCTATACTCCAAAATGCACCACTGGATGCATGCCACACCCTTATCACTCTCTTCTGGAATGGGTGTGGCTCATTTGCTATACTTGTTCTTTGTGTGACACTTAGATTTTTCACAATCCTTATGACTTCAGTGATGTTAAATTGAGGGCTGCACATTGTTCCAGCACCACTGCTATCCAGTGAAGGTCTTCACTACTACAGTTGATGGTTTTTGCTACTAGCCAGCCTGGGGCTTTGCTATTAGACTGCCTACAAGGTTCACTACTACTAACCAGTAAGGGTCTTAACTGTTGCCGCAGTGGGTCTTTACTACTATTCAGGGAGGGTCCTTACTTGTGCCAGATAGTGTCTTCACTTCTAGCCACTGAGGCTCTTGCCTACTACCCAACAAGAGTTTTAGCATTAGCCAGTGGGGATCTTTACTACTAGAATGCTAAGGTCTTTACAGTTTTCCAGTGGGGGTCTATATTACTAGCTAGGGAGGTTCTATATAAATACCAGCGTCAGACTTTGTTATTAGTCAGTGAGGATCTTCACTGATAGCCAGCGAGATCTTTACTACTAGGCAGTGAGGGTCTTTAGTGTTAGCCAGGGAAGGTCTTTACTACTAGCCAATGAGTGTATGTACTATTAATTAGTGGCACACTTTACTATTAGCCAGTGAGAGTATTTACTACTAGTCAGCTAGGGTCTTTACTGTTGGCCAGTGTGGGTATTTACTACTAGGCAGGGAGGGTTTTTACCACTAGCTAACACGATCTTTACTACTAGTCAGTGAGGGTCTTTACTACCAGTCAGCGAGGGTCTTTACTACTAGTCGGTGAGGGTCTTTACTACTAGTCAGTGAGGGTCTTTACTACCAGTCAGTGAGGGTCTTTACTACTAGTCAGCGAGGGTCTTTACTACTTAGCAAGTAAAGCAGCTGCGGTTCCCCCAAAGGGTCAGAGGAGCATCACCTCCCCACACTGCTGCGCAGAAACCTCGAAAAATAAAATGGTAATAAAATCATTTTATTACCATTTTATTTTTTACTCTCTGTCAGCAAACTGAGTATGGGTGCAGGGCCAGTGCGTCACTAATGCTGATTGGCAGCAGTAAGGACTGGTCACTTCAGTTTGAAGTGGGCATGCTAGTTTGGCCGGCTTCCTTGCTACGGCCAACCAGACATGCACAGTTCAAACCTCTCCAACCCAGCTGTCTCAGATACCTGAGTTAGAGAGCAAGCAGAGGCCCCTATTGCCTTTTGGAGCAGAAAGTCAGTCATCTCCAGTCTATCCAGATGCTTCACTCATGCTGCTTAACAGCATGAGAGCCGCGTCTTCATTGGATAAGGAAGCTGGCTATGGGACCTCGCCCTCAGACTGAGGTGTGGAGCCTGGAACTTCTAGAACGTGCAGTGTAAGGTAAGTTGTTAAAAAAAATTATGTGCCCCTCTGGTTTAAATTTTAAGTGAGAGCAGTCTGTACTGTATATTACACCGTGAATACAACCAGGCTCGGGGTACTGTGACCATTGCCTATACAGCCAATGTTGAAAGGCTGTGGGTGTAGTACTTCCCGTAGGCTGCGGGCAGGAAGCCAGGTGGCCATGGCGGACCGAGCCTTCAAGCCCACAAGCCCCCAGAGCCGCCAAGAACCGGCTGAGATGGACAGTGAGCCAGACTCGGATTCGGGACAGAAAGACGGCGTGGGGGGATAGCCGGACAAAAGCGGAGGTGAGGCGGGGGAGATTCGAAGCAGAGCAGAGCGCAAGGCTCTTAGCGAGTCTCGCTGAGAGAGAGTCCGGCCCCCTCTTGCGGAAGCGGCCCAGCCAGGTCTAGGGTTGCGGGTTGGGCGGCTCCCGCTAGGCTCCTGATCCTGACCGCCTGCTACAGCAGGTTTTTTTTTTGGCCTTTGCATTCACCATTTCTGCTACCCCTTCCCTGGCCCAGACGGCGGGACAGCCGAAAGCGAGACAGCCCACGTAGCGGTAGTTCCAGCAAGCGGTGAGTACAGTTGAGCAGCAGGTTAAGACCATACACTGTTGTGCCCAATCTCTCCACTGTCACTGTCAACCAACTTGCCTCGCATTGTTGGGCTTCTCCCTGATAGGGGACGTGTGGAGGGCATTGTGGCACTGTAGCAGCAGAGAGTGTGGGTGCTACAACCAGGCGGCAGCCTCAACAGCGCCATCTTAATTCTATCTTAGCAGCAGTAAAGTAGACCCCTCTCTGCTGATTAGGTTAAAAGCTTAATTCTAACCAAAACGGAGCAGCACCGACTACAAGACAGCAACTAAGGTCTAGCTATCATTCTGCTACCAGCTGCAAGCTTGATTACCACTGTCTCCAAGCAAATTAGAGCGGCCAAGAAAGGAGGTCCATCCGTTTGCAACATATCTCAATGTACAATACAAATGAAACAAATACAATACAGAAACAAGGAATGTAAGCCAAATATAATCCTCATCAAAAAAGACAACAGACTATTATCCATATAGCTCCATAGCCGCAGGACTGATAGGACAGACAGGGCCTGGAGACAAGCATCAGAATTTCTTACGGAAACTTAAAAGAAAAGATGAGATCTGGTAGAGTCAGGCGGACGCGGGCCAGAAGACCAACAACCTGAAGCAAGGTCCAAAAAACAAAATATAAATAAAACAGTCAAGGCAAAAGATCTGTGTTATACCCAAAGGAGTGACTTAATATCGCCAATTAAAACAATGCTTGGGAACATGGAGAAAAGTGGAGAAAAGAACACACACTCTAGATTCTCCTTCCTCAAAGATCCCCATGCTATAATATACTTGATGCCCGGAGAGGTATCAGGCCTTCTGATGCTGTTGCCCCTCAGAGGACAGCTTATAATACAACCATAACAGAGATGCAAAATGACCTTACACATAGTGCAAAGGATTCAAACAACAAGACGCACCCTCACGATTGCGATTTGGTAGGCAGGCCAAGCACAAACTTTACAATCACAATGGAGAAAATAAGGAAATCTGGCAATGGCAAAATGACCTTACACATAGTGCAAAGGATTCAAACAACAAGACGCACCCTCACGATTGCGATTTGGTAGGCAGGCCAAGCACAAACTTTACAATCACAATGGAGAAAATAAGGAAATCTGGCAATGGCAAAATAATCTCAACATAAGGAAGCAGATATAGAGGAAATAGTTAAGAGCTCAAATAACAACACTAATATAGCAGAAAAAAAGATTGAAGTCATCCGCCCATCTCAGCATGGGCCTAAAGAGGACAATGAGGGAAAAATATACATTTAAAAATGTTGACAACGAATCTATACACAGACCAAGAAAACCCAACCAACTCAACTCCTAGAACCATATCAAAACATGAAGCAATCCAAGAGCTAAAAATAGTAGCACAAGTACATCAGATAGAGGAAGAAGACTCAGAAGGAACAGAAAATGCATGTTTGAGATCTATAAGACTTACACCGAACAAGGAATTCTCACAAGTTATAGAAGCAAAAATAGGGCCAGCGAGCGGTGATGCGAACAACATCTCAATACCAAGCAACGTGCAAACAAACGGCATAAGTATTACGCAAAATAAAAACAAGCTCACTCAATCACTTCAGGAAATCAGTCAATTATTTAACCAAAATCAATCAGTAAGCTTGGAATCAAAAGTAACACAAGATGAAAAATCTATCAACCCAAGCAGCCATCTGGACCTCTTTAGAACATGACTTCACACTTTACAGGCATCTACAGAAGCACTAACTATGCAGTCGGATAAGTTGGACATTCAAATTGAGTCAATGAATATCACAGCTTTACACATTGCAGGGATAAAAAAGAAATTGGTTAAACTTGCCAACCTAATAACAAGAGTACAATCCATATACTCACCACAGCAAGGATCCCATTAATTAACAAACTGAGCTTACTACCAGCTTTATTAGAACAGATAATAATGATCTAAAATTGAACTCCACTTCTAGCATGCCTACTGCCACCAAGCACAAAGAACAAATTGTAATGCCCCTAGAAGGTTCACCAACAGAAATCTAGACGCTAACAAAAATACTAAGCGAATTACAAAGACATCCATAAACAAAGGAATGGCTCCCAGAGATTAAGCAAGCAGACCTAGACACGGTAACTCTGGAAGAACAAAAAACAACCGAGCAAAAGAGAAGACAAAAAAAGCGTGAATGAAAAGCAAGAAATAATACATCACAACACATAAAACAGCAAGCAGTCAAAGTATTTCCTATATTCAGCTCAACTACCGTGACCAATGCCAAGACAAACCTAATCAGGATTTCAACAAGCACTGACGACATGTTTCGCGGAAGTCAAAAGGATTGGGACACGGAGATCGATAGCCTAGAAGAAAGTAATCAAAGTAAATGAAGGAGAATTGACTCCCATATCGCAGTAAGCCCCGGACAATGGGAAAAAACGATCACACGCACCTTAGGCTTAGAGACTATACCTAGGGAAATAGCAATGACAACTGCCCATGGGAAGGGAAAGAACCAGAGAGACATTGTAAAAAGTAATAAACCAACAAGAATAGGCACAAGAGGAAAGAGTGGCACAAACATCAAATATAACTAACCCGGGTATCATGCCTCACGGAACGAATCTGAAGCCCAATGATCGACTTGAAAGAGCAGTGTGAAAGAAACAAGCCTCCAATGCCCCACATATAAAAGGCTCGTTGAATGGGGATACCACTCAGCACGGGTGACCAAGAAAGGTCCATAGAGGTGCGGTAGAAGAAAGCGAGCCATGTAGTCCGGAGCATAATGGAACAAACAAGCAAAAAGAGAAGCAAAAGGCTCTTTCTCCCACAGGCCGTATTCCATCACCTAAAGTAAGTAAAGGTGGGGTGCCCCAACAGGAACACCTTAAGGTTTCACATTCAAAACCATGATAAATCAAGCACAGAGGAAGGTAAACAAGTGCAATTGTCACGGGTAAACACTCGGGGGACCGAGTCAAGCTGCCCAGAGCAGAATAAAATAAGAACGAAGAAAGAGGCCAAACAGGAAGCCTCGCCTTCATTTCATACCCCAACATATAACACATGAAAGGGCAGCAAGACCCAACAAGGAAATCTCAGATATCATATTCAAAATCATAACAAGTCAAGCTTTGCAGAAGGCAAATAAGAAGAGTCGACCCGGGAAAAACCTAAGAGCATGGATCCTTAATGCAGCAAATAATCTTAACGCCTGAATACGCATCGCAGGGACAGCATGATATTCTAAATAGGGGCAATATATTAAAACTGCTAGTAGAAATACCAACCTTAAAACCTCTAAACTCAACCACCCTTCTAGCAGTAGAATTCCTTCCTATAGGGAAACAAAAACAGCAAAGAACAAACGCTCACTACATGGCAGTCAGAAGAAGTCGTCCAGCTCATTACACAACAATTTGAAGCATGGGGTATAACATTATCAAAACCCATTACACTGCATTACCCAGAACGCCTTATTGAAAACTTTTCTCATAAAGTAAAACATGGATCAGGACAAATGCAAGAGAAATTTCAGGTATAGTCGGCGTTGCAGAACGCAAAAGGAAGAAGTTCAACTATTCCACAGAGGTGTGGTGCACATAAAGATCAGAAGGCGAACATACGATTAGATCAAAATCAATGGAGCTGGCTCCTAGGTACCATTAATGACATTAAGGGCAACTGACCCATGGGAAGACAAACATGCAAATCCAAATGGCAGGACTCCACAAGGCTAGGAAACATGTGACATAATAACCCTCCAAGGAACATGGGCATTAGAGGACATACCCCTCGCATGTTTCAGACATTACACTATAACAGCAGAAAAAAGCAAGAAATACGGCAGGCCTAAAGGGTTCCTTGGCAGTCCATGTATCCGCAGCACTAAGCATCAAATCAGAGCAAATAGCCTCTCCTGGACCCAATGTGCAATTAATTCAATTGACTCCGCGCATCTCAGATAAACCGAGACCAGTATTGCTGACTAACGCATATGCACATCCAAAGGCAAAGATGATAAAAGCTCATAACGCCCAATTACTCGCCACAATCTTGTATATAAGATGCACTCACCTCTCCTGGGATATAGTGCTGACAGGATATTTTAATTCTAATCTAATCTCCTTGCCGGATGAAGAAGAGAAATTAGCCGCTGATAATAGATTCTGGAATGTTCATCCTCACTACCAACTAAAGACAACCCGTCCCAACCACATAGGGCAACATCTGGAAAAGGTATTGGAGTATTTGGGAATGAGAGTTATAAATGGCAGATCGACAGACGTCAGCCCCAGGGAGGGTCTATATTTCTAGTCAGTGAGTGTTTTTACTATTAACCAGTGTTTGTCTGTACTACTAGCCAGCAAGAGTTTGTACTATTAGCAAGTGAGGGTATGTGCTACAAGCCAATGAGGGTCTTTACTACTATTCAGCTAGGATCTTTACTGTTGGCTAGTGAGGAGCTTTACTATTATTCAGTGAGGGTCTTTACTGTTGGCCAACAAGGGTCTTTATTACTCGCTAAAGAGAATGTTTACTAATACAGAGTGAGGGCCTTTACTACTAGCCAGAGAAGGTGTTTTGTACCAGCAAGCAAGAGTGTTTACTTCTAGCTGACGAAGGTGTTTACTACTAGTCAATGAGGGTCTTTATTACTAGCCCTTTACTATGTCTAGTTCCTGCCAGTTAGGGTCATTTGATCCTAGTGAGTAAGGGCTCCAGTGACACGCAGCCAGAGCCGCTCTCTGCTCCTAGCTTAAGAGTCATAGACCAGTGGTGTAACACAGGCTCCCGCAGCCCCGCGGTGCGGTGGGCCCTCAAGTTCCAGGGGGCCTCCTCAGCACAGTACTCTGCGGGAGGGCTCCTTAATAAGTCCGGAGGGGGCCCCCGCCACGTACCTTGCCCCCTCAAGTTTCATTACGCCAGTGTCATAGACCCGGATAGGCAGATGGGTGCCAGTGGCAGAATGGCGTGAAGAACCTATATATGCAATACTTAGCAGGGATATATTGGGGGAGTTGAAGCTGCTAATGGCTTGCCCATCCACCTCCCATTGCATAACACTCCTGCGTCCCTCAAACGAGGGGGGCCTCAGAGTGCCTGACCAAAGCCCAGGAGATTGATTCCAAGAGAGGACAAGCAATGAATGAGATATTGCCTTGATGTTCATTCAGAGTAAATCTCGGTGACAGGCTGGGCCCTCTGGCATGGAAAGATAAGGCCACGTGTGTGACACTTGCCACACCAGCCCGCCCGGCCGTCCATCGCTCTCAAACAGAACATTGCAACTTGTCTTTTGAGTTGCCTTAATGAAACATGTGTAAGGAGGCAGCGCGAACGGTAAAAATGAGGCAGGTTCCAAACAACGACTCGCTGTTTTGACTTGTTTTGGGGATGGCGTTACATGGATGATCTTACGTGTCTTTTTTGGGGGGGTATTGTGCAGAGCCTACCCCTATACTGCAGAGTCGGTCTCTGATCAACTGACACCTCTGTTAATCTGCCAACATCCTCATGGGAGGGGTGGCATTGGTGTGGTGTGCGGCTGCTCCCCCGACACGGGCATAGGGAACAGGGAGGACACACCCGAGTACAGGAGTGTGGTGGCAGTCATTTTCTTTTTGCCTATGTCCTTGAAAGATGGGGTCCCCCGGGACAATTTTCATAAGTTTCAGACCCCAGGGGATGGGGTCCTAAGGGTCATAGATTACCTCAGAGAAGGTCCCCCCCCGTTCCCCTCCCTATTGTGAATAATAAAAATATAATGCGTCGACCGTGGGTTCTAGCCCACCTGGGGGATATTTTCAGACTGCGGAGCGCTATGCACTCAATTTCCTGCTCGGGCTCCCTGAGAGACTGAACTAGTAATGGACATTTCTTCTGCCCCATAATGTCAAATCACATATTTCTGGTCTTGTTTGGCTCCTAGTTGCCTGCTCTAGCCACCAGGAGTCTTTTCTTCAGACCGCCTAGCCCCTAAAGGCTATTTTCTGTGTGGAGCTTGAGTTTCTTGATTTTGCAGTTGCCTTGCCAGACCTGTCCCCTGCCTGGACTCCTGGTGCTCTCTCCTGCCTGGGTGGCATTTTCCACAGCCCCTTTACAGCCAAGAAGCAAACCACCCTCCCTGCTGCACTTCCCGTTACCCATGGCTTCAGCTGTCCAGCAGGGCTCTTGTCTGTTAGAAGCAATGTCAGCCGCCATCCTCCTTTGAATGGGAGCACTACTACAGGACACGTCCTCAGACATCTCAGGGAAACCTTCCTGGTTTCCCCCCAGCAGGCCCATTACCCATGCTGCACATAAGGTGCCTGTGCTGCTGGTCTTGGAGGGACCCATCCTAGCCTAAGGGTGCCAGCTCAAGTGTCAGAGTATCAAAGTTCATCAATACTAAGGTACAGGGAGTCTTCTTTCAATCTTGGCATTATTCTAAAATTGCAGCCCCAGGTCTGGTGTCTGCTCAAGTGTCTCTCCCTTGTACTAGAGGTTTTAGGTGGGGGTAGAAGGTTCTGGAAGGTAGGCATCTCTGTCCAAACCTAAAATTCCACATCATCACTCCACCCCTGCCCCAACACTCTTGTACAGTATTCTGGGCCTTTAAAGATGGCAACTTCACGATGTCAATGAGAAGACTTTTGCTGGGAGCTCTAGCCCTAACCCAGCTGACCCAGCTGCCTGATCCCTTCCCACCAAAACTTCAAAGTGGAGCACCTATGTTTGGCTCCAAAGGTCTGGCCTTCCTCCTTTGTTTCTGAGGGTTTGGGCATGCACAGGCCATCTGCAGGGTGAGTACATGCAGATTTACTCTCCACGCCTACGTTTCGTAGAAACTGGGCCAAGCACTGTCATATGGCTCTATTGTGAGGGGAGGCCTTTGATCCTTCTGCTGGTAATTAACAGAGGTCGGGAATCTCATTATGGTGAGGCTTTTTGCGTTGCTATATTGTTATTGGACATTTTGCTAGTTTTGCAGTCTCGGCCTGCAGTAGGCCGCCTGGTTCTCATTTTTTTGAACTGGAGTGTAGGCAAAAGCAAGTCATCCCAGGAGCAATGTGCTAAAAAACGCCTGTGTAGTGGCCCTAATATATTAACATAACTGACCAATGTGTTCGGGGTTATAACAATAAAGAAATTATATTGGTAGAAGATGAACTGGGACTAGTGTCTTCTGCTGTGTAGCAGGACAATGGAATTGTGGACCATGGCATGATATCGGAGGGGGCTGTTCCTAGAAATAAATCTGTGTCAGCTTCGACATAATTGTCGCACGGTGAAAGTTTTACTATGCCAACCTCCACCAGGAAACCTGACTGCATCGTTAAAACCATTACGGAAACAACTGAAAGCTGCAGTATCCCCAGTTACCTCCAAAGGCACAGCATTGAAATCTGATTTTAAGGACACTCTGCAGGACAAATATGTTAGTAAATTAGAAAATCTATTCATTTATCCTTTTCAACCTGCAACAAGAGGTTCAACAAATTGGGAGGGCGCTTTTGTCAAGTTTGATGTGAGCACTCAACTTGTCCATCTGTCCTCCCCAGAGGGTAGACAGATCTCCATAATTCGACCTTTGCCATCGCAGTAACCTACTCTTTCTATGGCGGGAGCCTATCACACTATTCTTATTCACCCAGCAATTCCCCACCTTGGTAATTCTGACTTAAATTCAGCCATTCCTTGCAATTCTATGAATCAATCAGTGTTTGTTAAGTGCGGCTACTCAACCGGGAGGGTCTCAAGGCGCTGACGGGGGTTGTGAGGGGGACTGCAGGTCCTGTTGGTCGCTGAGGTTCAGTTAAAGAGCCAGGTCTCGTGATCCTTCCTGAATTGGGTCAGCGATGGGAATAGCCTGTGGTGGAGAGGCAGGTTAGTCCAGGTTTTGGCGGCAAGGTAGGAGAAAGATCTTTCTCCGGTCCCGGCTTGCGAATCCGAGGGGCGGTGGCAAAGGCCAGTTCGTGGAGCAGAGGTGTCTAATGGGTACGTGGTTCAGGTATGCTGGTCCGGCGTCGTGGAGAGCTTTGTAGGCCATGATTGGTTGGAGGGACAGATATACATGTTCCTCCTAATCATTACTAGACTCGCTAGCTATCTTCCATCTACAGTAGTAGAACAAATGTTGAACCCACCAATATTTATGCAAGCCATGATGTCTCCAGTACTAATAATGTTATCCTTGATTTGCCCCCTGCTGCTGCTACACTTTACATTATTGTACTTATTAATGCGTCTTCAATAATAACTAGAGCGGTTGAACATTATTGCTCAAGGGGCGCCTTGGTACCCATTTGAATCCCTATTATTTTGACAATATGGTGCGTAGGGTTACCTTGCTTGGAAAGGCAGTTAAAACCATGGATGGAGATTGTGTGATGGTGAATTGTAATAATCCACCTACTGCTGCCCATTGGTTATCAGACGTGTCAAAAGCCCACACACCTTTCACAGGTGTCTTGCCATTCCATTTGGGGTTTTTCTACAAGCCTCCTGTTCTTCAACCGTTGTCATCTTCACATCATGGAGCACTTCATAATAACATATTATATGGCATTCCTACCAGAAAGGGGTGTGGTCCTGTGAGCTCTGTTATCAAATATGATTGACTGACCTCTTAACAATGTACCCCTGACAGGTATTGTAATTTCAAAGATCAGGACATTCTGACTATCTTGTGCTTGAATACACCATGAACAGAGAAAAACAAGGATGGTGCTCTGGCTTTTGTTTTGAAAAACATACTGTGTGGGGGGTTTATTTCTGTAAGTTTAAATTGTAGTCTTAAACAACTGGACACAGGTTCTACCCACCTATTGGCAGTTTTCTTTTCTTTCAGAATGTTCACAGTATTCTGCTTAGTAATTTCTATAATGCTAACTCTAGTCAGCCTAAGGGAGCTAATTTTTGCCATCTAATAGGCCTGCTAGATAGATATGCCCAGCCCATAAAGGAACATTTTTCAGTAGTACTACTTGGAGATTTCAATACACGTCTATGTAATACTTGTTTTGTGAGGGAAGTTAATAACTGTTAGCCCGTGCCTCCTGCTGCACCGCACTTTAGGCACTCTGCCCAGGGGAGAGTTGTTAAATTCCATATTGATTAATTATAATTTAGCTCTTATTGAGCCAAATATTGCTGATGTGAGCTGTTCTCAATCTGTGACTACCTTTACCGGGCAAGACTATTGTTCTACAATTGATTTCATTTTCAATTCTTCTAGCTTAGCTTCCTCCCTCTCAAATTTTAAGGGTTCATGGCACTCTCGAAGTGATCACAATCCCTTGAGTACCACATTCTCTTGGATGAACTATCCTATATATACACTCTATCCATGCTTTGTGCGGGTGGATAACGACTAAAGATCAGGGTTGCAGAATCTGCTCGGACAAGGTTATTCCCAAGACATTCTATCACAAATTGTTCTTAACCTGGTTGGATGATGGATGTCCAGGTGAACACATTTGTACATCTTCTCCTACCAGCTAGGCTTATTCTAACTATCACCAGCCCCAGTCCACCAGTATTATGTAGATGGTTTGACTATTCCTGGTCTGTTACTCACAAAAAACATCTGAAGGCTTTAAAGGAAAAGCCTAGGAACAGGTACTGGATTCGCTCTTGCCCTTGCAAATCTAATTTAGCAATTAACAAAAGAAAATCTGTACTACAGCAAGAGGCTTGAGAAGATCTGATAGCGTTTTTCTCAACCAAGGATAGCTCCAAATTTTGTGAAACCATTAATTGTCCCATTTTTGCGCCCTCAGCTCAGAGTATGTCAGAGTACCTCAGAGTACTTTACTCTCACAAAATAATACTCTGGATTATTGGGTAATACATTTTGCTGCTACTTATGATGCGCCTGACTCAATTCATTATTTAAATACCTAGAGCCAGATGTACTACCCGCCAATTTGCGACTCCAAAATTGGGATGAACAACAGTGTCCAAGACACTGTTTGTGATTCTCAAATGAGTCGCAAATTGCATGCCTCATGCCGATTAATGAAGCAAGCGTAATTTGCGACCCCATGCGTGATAGATTTTAATTTTGTTCTCTCCTTATAGTATCTAGGAGAGATCGAACTGTTTGCCCCATAGGAGGAAGTTGGCTGTATCCCTCAGGGTGGTGCCCCCTCTTCCTGGGGGGGGGGCGCTTGTATATCGTTTCTAAGGTACATAGACCTCATGGTGGCTTCCATATCTGAGTCCGATTGGGTTGATAACATCAGATTGCATGCCCCCATAGATACCTGACTGGAGGCACATGGTGGATAGAAGAGTGTGGTCTTGGTGAATGGGTCTATATATTTTATGTATTCTTTTCACCCTTTGGATGATTTGTTCTTTCGTGTTTTGTTTCTTGTTTTTTGTTTCTCCTTTTTAAGTGATAGAACGATTTTTCTAGGTTTTGGAGTTATTTCTTAAGTTTCACATTTCTTGATTTCTGGTGGATATTGCATTGTCACAAACGGGTGAGGTGATTTTTGCGGCATAGTGTGTTCTTTAGGAATTGTTTAAATTGTATTATATGTATATATTCTTCTAGTACCCTTGTCCTGATGAAGCCACAAGATACTACTGGCGGAAACGCGACCGCGACTGCGTCGACAGATAATTAATTGTGTATATTTTTTTCCCCCCTGTCTTTCTTTTTGTTTAGGGTACACATTTGTATATATTCTGTATATATTGCATTTATACGTTTTGATTACTGTATATATTCTGGTCACTTCTTTCTCTGTGATTCAATATATTGTCCTTCTTAAAAATCATATCATTTATTGCTGATAAAAATATTGAAGAAAACAGGTTAATAAACTGTATCCTGTTTTGAAGTAGCTTTTGCTTGATTTGTCCCTCTGTACCTCTCTTTCTACTTTTTCATCCATGTGATGCTCCTTGCCCAGGTATGGGAGGGTAATTTGGGCAGAACCCCTGTTCATTACATACCATTGGGAATGGCTGGCACTCCACCCAGGTATGGTGGCCTGCTGTGGTCAGCAGACCACCATGTCTGGGACTGCTTTAAAATAAAGCAGATTTTTTTTAAATGCAGCCCGTTTTCCTTAAAGGAAAAAGGGATGCATTTAAAAAAGTAAAAAAGAAACTTTTTTATTTAAATTTTTTAAGGGCAGGCAGTGGTGACTGGGACCACTGCCTGCCTTTAAAAACTATTTAGAGAGCCACTCACAAAGGGTAAGGGGGTCCCCTGGGGACCGCTTCTCTTTTGTGAGTGGTTTACCACCCTTCTGTGAAAGGGGGTAAACAACGACTGTTTTGCGACTGCAATTGTGGTCGCAAAACAGCCATACATAGCTTAAGGAGTCGCTATTAGGAATGGACGCCCGGGGAACGCCCCTTCCTAAAAGTGAGTCACTAATCCTATTTTGTGAATCGCAAAATAGTATTAGTACATGGGACACAGCTTTTTTGCGCCTGCAAAAAACCTTAGTACATCTGGCCCCTAGTCTGTTAATTTACCGTTTTCCTGCTTAACTCCATCAGTTCCCTTTAGTTGTGAGGGGGTCAGGGATGGCAATCTAGAGCTGCCCAAGATCAAAGCCCTTGAACGGGATGCCATACAACTTGATCTGTTCAAATCCAATATGGATTTGGGGGTACAGTTGCTGTCACTCTATATTATCACCACAATTGGATATCAACTTCCATCTTCCTGCTCCACCTCCATCATTGAGCCTGTTTATCACTCCATCTCTTTGATTGATTGATTGATTGAATGATTGATTGAACTGTCAAGGTGGTAGGGAGAATAGTTCTAAATAGACTGATGGTGTGGGTTCATGATCATCAAGTTTTGACAGATATCCAACATGGCTTTCATTCTTACAAGGGGATGGTGGATCAATGCTTAAACCCTTTTCTTCGCATAATAGAATATACCAAGCCCAAGGCTGCTCTCTCTTCACCTGGGGTTGAACTCTGCTTTTGACGTGGTAAATAGGGCCAAGCTCTGGAACATTGGGGCATATTATCAAGGGGGTTTATCTCCGCTTTTTTGGCTTTAAAAGCCAAGAAAGCGGAGATAAAATTATCTCCCTATTACCTAGCTGTCGCTAACACCAGTTAGCGACAGCTAGTAGGAGATAGTGACCCTCTTGGGCCCCGCTTTGCATGTCAGTGAAATTTATCACTAATGACATGCAAAGTGGGCGTGCCAAGATGTTAGCGACTGGAACCAGTCGCTAACATCGCTATCTCCTATTACCAACTTTTGGAGATATTTGCGCTAAGCGCGAATATCTCCAAAAGCTAACACCTGCCCCTGAGCAGTTCTTAGCCATGTTATCCAATGGTAGGTGGATAACATGGCTAAGAGCATTAGCTCGGTAATGCATGAATATCGCTGACGTTTCAGCGATAGTCATGCATTTCGGCCGATTTTTATCGCTTAGGAGATAAACCTTGAAAATAGCAAGGTTCCTAAGCGATAAAAATTGCCGCAGCTCGGCGATATAAATATTGCAGCTAAGCCAACATAGCGATAATTATCGCTAGTTGTTGGTAATATGCCCCCTTATGTTGAGCATGGGAATAGATAAGTCTTTTCTCGCCTTTTTGCACGATCTACACATGGACTTGACCACATCTGTCTGTTGTGGACCCAAGGGAGAATCTATTTAAAAGTTCACCTTGGAAAGGGGGAGAGGGTCAGACGGCGTTGCATATTAGATCCCTTCTTATTCACGCTGTATGTCAATAATTTGTACATGGTCCTGTCCGTGACAGGGAAAGACTTGCCATTGGTCAGTGGCAGGGTAGTTCCTGTATTGCTCTATGCTGACAATTTTGTGCTGATCTTCAGGATTGCCTGGTGATTAAAACGGCAGTTGGGCATTATTGTGGACTTTATGGACAGCCTCGACCTTAACATCAACTTTACCAAATCTATCATCCTAGCAATAGGCCCTAAAATTACCAAGAACAGATCCCATTGTATCCAGGGCACTATGCTAAGGAAGGTGACAACATTTACTCATCTTGGGATTCTCTATGACTCCTCGGTCAACTAATCTCCTCTGGTTAATGATAGAAGTCGTGCCTTTGCAAGACGTATTGCCTCCGTTTTTTATTTAGCCTCGCGGATATGGCTCAGTCTGCAAAAGAACATCTTGAAAACAGCTAAGAAAAGGATTTTTTTTAAGCGACTGTTTTTTTTGCTCCATACTTATAACATTCACAAAGAATTCGAGACTGGCTACATCTCTGATCTAATTCAACTCCGACCCTTAATTTTATGGTTATCTGTTTAGCTTAAGAATGAGATCGCTCAGAACAGATCAATTATCAAAGATTGTCTAGATCTGGATTACACCCTTAAAATGATTTTGCTCAAATACCATACGGACTAGTTCTATTTATTAGGCCGACCTATTCTCTTTCATAATCCTGAAGCTATTATTAAGGGTGATGTAGTTTGAGTCTAAAAAGCTTTTTTGGTACTAAGGAGAGAAGAAAGGGAATCCAGTACTCTGTCTGTGATTATTGTTAGATCCTATGTCCTAGTGCAAACTACACTTTCTGAAGAACCATATTTAAGATGTGGGATGCCAAATGCTCACTATTTTTTATTGACCCATTTTAAAATCAACTTAATACATCATCCGTTCTGGGATCCTAAGGGTTGGGTCAATGATGCAGACAGTATTACTTGCCTATGTGATGGTGTATCTGCTCAAGACATTATGCCCTTTGTTTTTACGAGTCCTTTTTATAATTGTTTGCGCAAAAGGTTTTTAAAGCCAGATTGTTAATCAGAATTTTAGTCAAGCCAGGCCTGTTCTATTATATTTACAGATGTTGCTGAATGTTAGAACTTGTCATCATGTTGCTTGGTTTTTAGGTCTCGCACCTGCGAACCGGATCGCGAAAGCGATCCGTCGCTGCGAGACTTATTGTGATCATTTCAGTTTTCAAGGACTCAAGGGGAACAGACAAGAGACAAGAGATGTGAACGCGCAGATTAGGTCGGCGGCTGTGAAGAGCATGTCAGTTTCAGTTTTACACTAGCAGTTCTACATTTTGTTACTTTGTTGCAGTTTTAAAGGCTGGTTTGTGAAGAGCATGTCAGTTTCAGTTTTCCCTTGCCAACTGCGTGCAAAGAGCTTCTGCATACAATTTTTTTTATGGGTGTTTTTAATATAATGTGCTTTATTACAATGAGTGTGTTGAAATGTGGGTGTTTTCAATATAATTAGTGCGTAAAAAAGTGTTTGTGTTTAACTACAATAATAATGTGCGTGTTTTCAATACAATGAGGTGTTAGGAAGTGTTTGAGCTGTAGAGTGGAGCGCAGCGCTGTAGAGTGGAGCGCAGCGCTGTAGAGTGGAGCGCTGCGCTGTAGAGTAGAGCGCTGCGCTGTAGAGTGGAGGGCTGCGCTGTACAGTAGAATGCTGCGTTGTGTAGTGTTGCGCTGTAGAGTGCTGCGTTGCGCTGTAGAGTGGAGCGCTGTGCTGTAGAGTGGAGCGCTGCGTTGTAGAGTGGAGCGCTGTGTTGTAGAGTGGTGTGTTGTAGAGTGGACTGGTGCGCTTTGTGGAGTCATGCATTGTAGAGTGGAGCAGTGCTGTAGAGTGGAGCGCTGTGCTGTAGAGTGGAGCGCTGCGCTGTAGAGTGGAGCGCTGCGCTGTAGAGTGGAGCGCTGCACTGTAGAGTGGAGCGCTGCGCTGTAGAGTGGAGCGCTGCGCTGTACAGCAGAATACTGCGTTTTGTAGTGTTGCGCTGTAGAGTGGAGCGCTGCGCTGTAGAGTGGAGCGCTGCGCTGTAGAGTGGAGCGCTGCGCTGTAGAGTGGAGCACTGCGCTGTAGAGTGGAGCACTGCGCTGTAGAGTGGAGCGCTGCGCTGTAGAGTGGAGGGCTATACTGGGAAGTTCTGTGCTGTAGAGTGGAGTGTTGCGTTGTAGAGTGGAGTGTTGCGTTGTAGAGTGGAGTGTTGCGTTGTAGAGTGGAGTGTTGTGTTGTAGAGTGGAGTGTTGCGTTGTAGAGTGGAGTGTTGCATTGTAGAGTGGAGTGTTGCGCTGTAGAGTGGAGCGCTGCGCTGTAGAGTGGAGCGCTGCGCTGTAGAGTGGAACGCTATACTGGGAAGTTCTGTGCTGTAGAGTGGAGTGCTGCGTTGTGTAGTGCTGCACTGTAGAGTGGAGTGTTGCGTTGTAGAGTGAAGTGTTGCGTTGTAGAGTGAAGTGTTGCGCTGTAGAGTGGAGTGTTGCGCTGTAGAGTGGCGTGCTGCGCTGTAGAATGGCGTGCTGCGCTGTAGAATGGTGCGCCCCGCTGTAGAGTGGAGTGCCGCGCTGTAGAGTGGAGCGCCGCGCTGTAGAGTGGAGCGCCATGCTGTAGAGTGGAGCGCCGCGCAGTTGAGTAGAGTGCCGTGCTGTAGAGTGGAGTGCTATACTGGGAAGTTCTGTGCTGTAGAGTGGAGTGCTGCGTTGTGTAGTGCTGCACTGTAGAGTGGAGTGTTGCATTGTAGAGTGGAGTGTTGCGTTGTAGAGTGGCGCGCTGTAGATCGGCGCGCTGCGCTGTAGATAAGCGCGCTGCGCTGTAGAGGTGCGCGCTGTGCTGTAGAGTGGCGCGCTGTGCTGCAGACTGGACCGCTGCGCTGTAGATTGGAGCGCTGCGCTGTAGAGTGAGTGCTGCTCTGTAGAGTGGAATGCTGCGCTGTACAGTGGAGTGCTAAATTGGGAAGGTCTGCGCTGTAAAGTGGAGTGTTGTGTTGTGTAGTGCTGCGCTGTAGAGTGGAGTGTTGCGCTGTAGAGTGGAGTGTTGCTCTGTAGAGTGGAGTGTTGCGCTGTAGAGTGGAGTGTTGCGCTGTAGAGTGGAGTGTTGCGCTGTAGAGTGGAGTGTTGCGCTGTAGAGCGGAGTGCTGTATAGTGGAGTGGTGTGCTTTGTGGAGCACTGCATTGTAGAGTGGAGCACTGCACTGTAGAATGGAGCACTGCGCTGTAGAGTGGAGCGCTGTACTGTAGAGTAGAGTGCTGCATTGTAGAGTGCTGCGCTGTAGAGTGGAGTGCTGGACTATGAAGTGCTACACTGTAGAGTGGAGTGCTGCATTTTGGAGCGCTGCGCTGTAGAGTGGAGCGCTGCACTGTAGAGTGGAGCGCTGCGCTGTAGAGTGGAGCACTGCGCTGTAGAGTGGAGCGCTGCGCTGTACAGCAGAATGCTGCGTTGTGTAGTGTTGCGTTGTAGAGTGCTGCGCTGTAGAGTGGAGCACTGCGATGTAGAGTGGAGCGCTGTAGAGTGGAGCGCTGTAGAGTGGAGCACTGTAGAGTGGAGCGCTGCGCTGTACAGCAGAATGCTGTGTTGTGTAGTGTTGTGCTGTAGAGTGCTGCGCTGTAGAGTGGAGTGTTGCGCTGTAGAGTGGAGTGTTGCGCTGTAGAGTGGAGTGTTACGCTGTAGAGCGGTGTGCTGCGCTGTAGAGCGGCGCGCTGCAGACTGGACCGCTGCGCTGTAGAGTAGAGTGCTGCGCTGTAGAGTGGAGCGTTGCGCTGTAGAGTGGAGTGTTGCGCTGTAGAGTGGAGCACTGCAATGTAGAGTGGAGCAGTTCGCTGTAGAGTGGAGCGCTGTACTGTAGAGTGGAGTGCTGCATTTTGTAGTGCTGCGCTGTAGAGTGGAGCGTTGCGCTGTAGAGTGGAGCGTTCCGCTGTAGAGTGGAGCGTTGCGCTGTAGAGTGGAGCGTTGCGCTGTAGAGTGGAGCGTTGCGCTGTAGAGTGGAGCGTTCCGCTGTAGAGTGGAGCGCTCCGCGGTAGAGTGGAGTGCTGCATTTTGTAGTGCTGCGCTGTAGAGTGGAGCGTTGCGCTGTAGAGTGGAGCATTGCGCTGTAGAGTGGAGCGTTGCGCTGTAGAGTGGAGCGTTGCGCTGTAGAGTGGAGCGTTGCGCTGTAGAGTGGAGCGTTGCGCTGTGTAGTAGAGTGCTGCGCTGTAGAGTGGAGCGTTGCGCTGTAGAGTGGAGTGTTGCGCTGTAGAGTGGAGCACTGCAATGTAGAGTGGAGCAGTTCGCTGTAGAGTGGAGCGCTGTACTGTAGAGTGGAGTGCTGCATTTTGTAGTGCTGCGCTGTAGAGTGGAGCGTTGCGCTGTAGAGTGGAGCATTGCGCTGTAGAGTGGAGCATTGTGCTGTAGAGTGGAGCGTTGCGCTGTAGAGTGGAGCGTTGCGCTGTAGAGTGGAGCGTTGCGCTGTAGAGTGGAGCGTTCCGCTGTAGAGTGGAGCGTTCCGCTGTAGAGTGGAGTGCTGCATTTTGTAGTGCTGCGCTGTAGAGTGGAGCGTTGCGCTGTAGAGTGGAGCGTTGTGCTGTAGAGTGGAGCGTTGCGCTGTAGAGTGGAGCGTTGCGCTGTAGAGTGGAGCGTTGCGCTGTAGAGTGGAGCGCTCCGCTGTAGAGTGGAGCGCTGCGCTGTAGAGTGGAGCGCTGCGCTGTAGAGTGGAGCGCTGCGCTGTAGAGTGGAGCGCTGCGCTGCAGAGTGGAGTGCTGTAGAGTGGAGTGCTGCGTTGTGTAGTGCTGCACTGTAGAGTGGAGTGTTGCATTGTAGAGTGGAGTGTTGTGTTGTAGAGTGGAGTGTTGCGCTGTAGAGCGGCGCGCTGTAGAGCGGCACGCTGCGCTGTAGAGCGGCACGCTGTGCTGCAGACTGGATCGCTGCTCTGTAGAGTGAGTGCTGCTCTGTAGAGTGGAATGCTGCGCTGTACAGTGGAGTGCTAAATTGGGAAGGTCTGCGCTGTAGAGTGGAGTGTTGCGCTGTAGAGTGGAGTGTTGCGCTGTAGAGTGGAGTGTTGCGCTGTTGAGTGGAGTGTTGCGCTGTAGAGTGGAGTGTTGCGCTGTAGAGTGGAGTGTTGCGCTGTAGAGTGGAGTGTTGCGCTGTAGAGTGGAGTGGTGTGCTTTGTGGAGTAGTGCATTGTAGAGTGGAGCACTGCGCTGTAGAATGGAGCACTGCGCTGTAGAGTGGAGCACTGCAATGTAGAGTGGAGCAGTTCTCTGTAGAGTGGAGCGCTGTACTGCAGAGTGGAGTGTTGCGCTGTAGAGTGGAGTGGTGTGCTTTGTGGAGTAGTGCATTGTAGAGTGGAGCACTGCGCTGTAGAATGCAGCACTGCGCTGTAGAGTGGAGCACTGCAATGTAGAGTGGAGCAGTTCGCTGTAGAGTGGAGCGCTGTACTGCAGAGTGGAGTGCTGCATTATATAGTGCTGCGCTGTAGAGTGGAGTGCTGGACTATGAAGTGCTACACTGTAGAGTGGAGTGCTGCGTTTTGTAGTGCTGCGCTGTAGAGTGTAGTGATCAAGCAAGATCTGTGACTGGGGGTGAGTGTCGGAAATGTGTCAACACTCCGTCCATCATCTCCTTGTGTTTGCTTTGTAAGCCAATGGAACCAGACACTCCCCTGGTGTTGACACCTTTTTTTCAAAATGAGCTATGGGTGTCTCAATATATCAAAAAATAACTCCATTGTGCCAGGGCCAGTTTTTTGTCATGGGTGCCCTCTTACGCCAAAAATTACCAACAATATACCAGAGCCAGAATTTTTGCTATTAATGCTATCCATATACCATGAGTGACACTTAGGTCAAAAATTACCTCAGTATGTCAAGGCCTGCATTTTTCTAAATGTTCCCCCTTTTATGCGCCCCAGCTGCCCTCACTCATGACAATAATTACCTCCAATGTGATAGTGCCAGCATTTTGACACAGATGCTCCTCTGCCAAAAACTTCCTCAAGTATGCCAGCAGGTGCCCTGTATGCCACCAATGACCTCTCATATGCCGTTACCAGTATTTTATCATTATGGTATGAACTACCATCAGAATTAATTACCTCTATCACATCAATTCCAGCATTGTACTTTTATGCCAACAACTACCTCCAGTGTGCCACTACTTTCTCACAGATGCCTGTAATATTAAGAATTGCCTCCAGTATGCCAGTGCCAGTATTACCATGGGTGCCTCCATCAACAATTACCTTCGGTATGCCATGACTCACAAGCATATTATCACAATCTCGTTCAGCCTCACTTACGTCCACTTATTCTCACTCACACTCACTTATTCATTTTCAGCAAATTGTACTCACTTGTTCATTGCCACTCACTATCTTGCACACTCTTACTCTTACTTCCTAATTCTCATTCATTTCACTTTTCACTCACTGAATCACGCATTCTCACTCATTCACAGTCACTCAAATTCACTTTCTCTAATTCAGTCATACTTTCACTAACGCATTCTAAATCGTTTTTTTCCCACTTACTCACTCATTGTTTTTCTCCCTCATTCTAACTCACATTGATTCTCACTCTCTAGCACTCCCTCGCTCAATCATTCTCTCACTTGCATTCACTCTTACTCGCAGTCTGACTCACTCATACTCATTGACACTCAAACTCACACATTGTCATTGACTCTCACTCACTCTCACATTAATATTTAGACACACAGATACACACACACACTCTCTCTCACACAAAAACACTCTCACCCACAAGCAGTTACACAACATACATTTAAAAACATTTTTACCTACCTTAGGTGACGGGAAGGTCCCATTCCAGCTAATTGTACTCCATTTTTCATTACACTAATAGCGAATAACATAGTTTTGTTCACTATTAGTGTAGAAAACAAATTAGTAGAAAACCGGGAGAGTGAAGCCCCAACTGACGCCATAAGGACAAGCAGCTCCTGTGTTCCTGGCACTGATTTTAACATCACTGAGGCCAGAGATCACAAAGAGCAAGCCAGAGCCAGGGGTCACAGCTGCAACCCCAGGTGACCCCTAAATGATGATAGATAGATAGATAGATAGATAGATAGATAGATAGATAGATAGATAGATAGATAGATAGATAGATAGATAGATAGATAGATAGATAGATAGATAGATAGGAGTGGAGCATGAGTAGAAACAGACAATGGTGTTTACAATGCTCAGACTTGCAGTGGGTTGCGCTGTGGCTTGTGCCATGTGAATGATTTCACCTGCAGTTACACTGTGCATGACTATGACATGGCCCACCCCACCCTGAACCAAAGAAGACACCAAGGACAGGCATTAAGGGAAGGCTCAGACGATCCTTCCAATTCATTGTCTGCGACATTGTGCTGCCTATGTTTAGATATCAATACAACTTATGGAATCAAGGCATTTTTTCAGAATTTGGCACACACTAATTATATAATTTGGTGAGGTACTGTGAGACACCTTCCCCCCCTGAGGACAAATGCCTTAACCGCAGCTGAGGACAGAGGGATACACCTCCCACCCACACGGAGTATAAACAGCAGTGCAACGTAGTCACCTGGCAATATGTTTTACACATTTAAAAGAGACAAACTGAATGAACAAATCAATCACCAAAGCGATTGCAACATTGGTAATCAGATAGACTCATAGTACATTTTCTTGCCTAGGCAAATCAAAGACAGGTGATTCACTTACATTGGACTGCTTGCACCCCTCTGACATGTGTGAACTCACATGGAACTTGCTGTTTTTAGTTTATGGCACATGGTTAAGAGGTAGGCCAGTGGTGGGCCACTGTAACAAATGTGGTATATTGCATTTGAATAATTTTACAACCACTACACTGTAAGGAGATATATATATATATGCACTATGCTGACACGCCCAGCTGGGCGGGACTATTTAGGGATGTTTGAAGGCGTATTGCTGCTCACACCCATCGGCCAACACCTGTGAACAAGGGCGCATGGACGCTTGAAACGCGTTAGGAAATGCTGGCTAATTAATCTCTGAACTTGAAGTGAGTGACAGCGGGACTGCCTGGCATGAAATGAACATTAACACTTGGCGTAGGGCTCTCCAAGTCTGGTGCTTCTTCGTTTGTCATATAATTGCGGCCTGCCGGGGTCGCGGAGGTGCCCCACCGCTGACTAGCGGGTCCAGCGTGGTGATTACAGACGCAGATGGAGCCTTGTGTTTTCCTGCCGAAGGGATAATCACAGCCCTGCAGCCACTCGTAACAGGTACAGAAACCCACTGTGGTATTGAATTTGATGGAGTGACGGCGGCCACAGGTACACACCTTGTCAATAGACTTCATATCCCAGCATGCACTATGCTGACACGCCCAGCTGGGCGGGACTATTTAGGGATGTTTGAAGGCGTATTGCTGCTCACACCCATCGGCCAACACCTGTGAACAAGGGCGCATGGACGCTTGAAACGCGTTAGGAAATGCTGGCTAATTAATCTCTGAACTTGAAGTGAGTGACAGCGGGACTGCCTGGCATGAAATGAACATTAACACTTGGCGTAGGGCTCTCCAAGTCTGGTGCTTCTTCGTTTGTCATATAATTGCGGCCTGCCGGGGTCGCGGAGGTGCCCCACCGCTGACTAGCGGGTCCAGCGTGGTGATTACAGACGCAGATGGAGCCTTGTGTTTTCCTGCCGAAGGGATAATCACAGCCCTGCAGCCACTCGTAACAGGTACAGAAACCCACTGTGGTATTGAATTTGATGGAGTGACGGCGGCCACAGGTACACACCTTGTCAATAGACTTCATATCCCAGCATGCACTATGCTGACACGCCCAGCTGGGCGGGACTATTTAGGGATGTTTGAAGGCGTATTGCTGCTCACACCCATCGGCCAACACCTGTGAACAAGGGCGCATGGACGCTTGAAACGCGTTAGGAAATGCTGGCTAATTAATCTCTGAACTTGAAGTGAGTGACAGCGGGACTGCCTGGCATGAAATGAACATTAACACTTGGCGTAGGGCTCTCCAAGTCTGGTGCTTCTTCGTTTGTCATATAATTGCGGCCTGCCGGGGTCGCGGAGGTGCCCCACCGCTGACTAGCGGGTCCAGCGTGGTGATTACAGACGCAGATGGAGCCTTGTGTTTTCCTGCCGAAGGGATAATCACAGCCCTGCAGCCACTCGTAACAGGTACAGAAACCCACTGTGGTATTGAATTTGATGGAGTGACGGCGGCCACAGGTACACACCTTGTCAATAGACTTCATATCCCAGCATGCACTATGCTGACACGCCCAGCTGGGCGGGACTATTTAGGGATGTTTGAAGGCGTATTGCTGCTCACACCCATCGGCCAACACCTGTGAACAAGGGCGCATGGACGCTTGAAACGCGTTAGGAAATGCTGGCTAATTAATCTCTGAACTTGAAGTGAGTGACAGCGGGACTGCCTGGCATGAAATGAACATTAACACTTGGCGTAGGGCTCTCCAAGTCTGGTGCTTCTTCGTTTGTCATATAATTGCGGCCTGCCGGGGTCGCGGAGGTGCCCCACCGCTGACTAGCGGGTCCAGCGTGGTGATTACAGACGCAGATGGAGCCTTGTGTTTTCCTGCCGAAGGGATAATCACAGCCCTGCAGCCACTCGTAACAGGTACAGAAACCCACTGTGGTATTGAATTTGATGGAGTGACGGCGGCCACAGGTACACACCTTGTCAATAGACTTCATATCCCAGCATGCACTATGCTGACACGCCCAGCTGGGCGGGACTATTTAGGGATGTTTGAAGGCGTATTGCTGCTCACACCCATCGGCCAACACCTGTGAACAAGGGCGCATGGACGCTTGAAACGCGTTAGGAAATGCTGGCTAATTAATCTCTGAACTTGAAGTGAGTGACAGCGGGACTGCCTGGCATGAAATGAACATTAACACTTGGCGTAGGGCTCTCCAAGTCTGGTGCTTCTTCGTTTGTCATATAATTGCGGCCTGCCGGGGTCGCGGAGGTGCCCCACCGCTGACTAGCGGGTCCAGCGTGGTGATTACAGACGCAGATGGAGCCTTGTGTTTTCCTGCCGAAGGGATAATCACAGCCCTGCAGCCACTCGTAACAGGTACAGAAACCCACTGTGGTATTGAATTTGATGGAGTGACGGCGGCCACAGGTACACACCTTGTCAATAGACTTCATATCCCAGCATGCACTATGCTGACACGCCCAGCTGGGCGGGACTATTTAGGGATGTTTGAAGGCGTATTGCTGCTCACACCCATCGGCCAACACCTGTGAACAAGGGCGCATGGACGCTTGAAACGCGTTAGGAAATGCTGGCTAATTAATCTCTGAACTTGAAGTGAGTGACAGCGGGACTGCCTGGCATGAAATGAACATTAACACTTGGCGTAGGGCTCTCCAAGTCTGGTGCTTCTTCGTTTGTCATATAATTGCGGCCTGCCGGGGTCGCGGAGGTGCCCCACCGCTGACTAGCGGGTCCAGCGTGGTGATTACAGACGCAGATGGAGCCTTGTGTTTTCCTGCCGAAGGGATAATCACAGCCCTGCAGCCACTCGTAACAGGTACAGAAACCCACTGTGGTATTGAATTTGATGGAGTGACGGCGGCCACAGGTACACACCTTGTCAATAGACTTCATATCCCAGCATGCACTATGCTGACACGCCCAGCTGGGCGGGACTATTTAGGGATGTTTGAAGGCGTATTGCTGCTCACACCCATCGGCCAACACCTGTGAACAAGGGCGCATGGACGCTTGAAACGCGTTAGGAAATGCTGGCTAATTAATCTCTGAACTTGAAGTGAGTGACAGCGGGACTGCCTGGCATGAAATGAACATTAACACTTGGCGTAGGGCTCTCCAAGTCTGGTGCTTCTTCGTTTGTCATATAATTGCGGCCTGCCGGGGTCGCGGAGGTGCCCCACCGCTGACTAGCGGGTCCAGCGTGGTGATTACAGACGCAGATGGAGCCTTGTGTTTTCCTGCCAAAGGGATAATCACAGCCCTGCAGCCACTCGTAACAGGTACAGAAACCCACTGTGGTATTGAATTTGATGGAGTGACGGCGGCCACAGGTACACACCTTGTCAATAGACTTCATATCCCAGCATGCACTATGCTGACACGCCCAGCTGGGCGGGACTATTTAGGGATGTTTGAAGGCGTATTGCTGCTCACACCCATCGGCCAACACCTGTGAACAAGGGCGCATGGACGCTTGAAACGCGTTAGGAAATGCTGGCTAATTAATCTCTGAACTTGAAGTGAGTGACAGCGGGACTGCCTGGCATGAAATGAACATTAACACTTGGCGTAGGGCTCTCCAAGTCTGGTGCTTCTTCGTTTGTCATATAATTGCGGCCTGCCGGGGTCGCGGAGGTGCCCCACCGCTGACTAGCGGGTCCAGCGTGGTGATTACAGACGCAGATGGAGCCTTGTGTTTTCCTGCCGAAGGGATAATCACAGCCCTGCAGCCACTCGTAACAGGTACAGAAACCCACTGTGGTATTGAATTTGATGGAGTGACGGCGGCCACAGGTACACACCTTGTCAATAGACTTCATATCCCAGCATGCACTATGCTGACACGCCCAGCTGGGCGGGACTATTTAGGGATGTTTGAAGGCGTATTGCTGCTCACACCCATCGGCCAACACCTGTGAACAAGGGCGCATGGACGCTTGAAACGCGTTAGGAAATGCTGGCTAATTAATCTCTGAACTTGAAGTGAGTGACAGCGGGACTGCCTGGCATGAAATGAACATTAACACTTGGCGTAGGGCTCTCCAAGTCTGGTGCTTCTTCGTTTGTCATATAATTGCGGCCTGCCGGGGTCGCGGAGGTGCCCCACCGCTGACTAGCGGGTCCAGCGTGGTGATTACAGACGCAGATGGAGCCTTGTGTTTTCCTGCCGAAGGGATAATCACAGCCCTGCAGCCACTCGTAACAGGTACAGAAACCCACTGTGGTATTGAATTTGATGGAGTGACGGCGGCCACAGGTACACACCTTGTCAATAGACTTCATATCCCAGCATGCACTATGCTGACACGCCCAGCTGGGCGGGACTATTTAGGGATGTTTGAAGGCGTATTGCTGCTCACACCCATCGGCCAACACCTGTGAACAAGGGCGCATGGACGCTTGAAACGCGTTAGGAAATGCTGGCTAATTAATCTCTGAACTTGAAGTGAGTGACAGCGGGACTGCCTGGCATGAAATGAACATTAACACTTGGCATAGGGCTCTCCAAGTCTGGTGCTTCTTCGTTTGTCATATAATTGCGGCCTGCCGGGGTCGCGGAGGTGCCCCACCGCTGACTAGCGGGTCCAGCGTGGTGATTACAGACGCAGATGGAGCCTTGTGTTTTCCTGCCGAAGGGATAATCACAGCCCTGCAGCCACTCGTAACAGGTACAGAAACCCACTGTGGTATTGAATTTGATGGAGTGACGGCGGCCACAGGTACACACCTTGTCAATAGACTTCATATCCCAGCATGCACTATGCTGACACGCCCAGCTGGGCGGGACTATTTAGGGATGTTTGAAGGCGTATTGCTGCTCACACCCATCGGCCAACACCTGTGAACAAGGGCGCATGGACGCTTGAAACGCGTTAGGAAATGCTGGCTAATTAATCTCTGAACTTGAAGTGAGTGACAGCGGGACTGCCTGGCATGAAATGAACATTAACACTTGGCGTAGGGCTCTCCAAGTCTGGTGCTTCTTCGTTTGTCATATAATTGCGGCCTGCCGGGGTCGCGGAGGTGCCCCACCGCTGACTAGCGGGTCCAGCGTGGTGATTACAGACGCAGATGGAGCCTTGTGTTTTCCTGCCGAAGGGATAATCACAGCCCTGCAGCCACTCGTAACAGGTACAGAAACCCACTGTGGTATTGAATTTGATGGAGTGACGGCGGCCACAGGTACACACCTTGTCAATAGACTTCATATCCCAGCATGCACTATGCTGACACGCCCAGCTGGGCGGGACTATTTAGGGATGTTTGAAGGCGTATTGCTGCTCACACCCATCGGCCAACACCTGTGAACAAGGGCGCATGGACGCTTGAAACGCGTTAGGAAATGCTGGCTAATTAATCTCTGAACTTGAAGTGAGTGACAGCGGGACTGCCTGGCATGAAATGAACATTAACACTTGGCGTAGGGCTCTCCAAGTCTGGTGCTTCTTCGTTTGTCATATAATTGCGGCCTGCCGGGGTCGCGGAGGTGCCCCACCGCTGACTAGCGGGTCCAGCGTGGTGATTACAGACGCAGATGGAGCCTTGTGTTTTCCTGCCGAAGGGATAATCACAGCCCTGCAGCCACTCGTAACAGGTACAGAAACCCACTGTGGTATTGAATTTGATGGAGTGACGGCGGCCACAGGTACACACCTTGTCAATAGACTTCATATCCCAGCATGCACTATGCTGACACGCCCAGCTGGGCGGGACTATTTAGGGATGTTTGAAGGCGTATTGCTGCTCACACCCATCGGCCAACACCTGTGAACAAGGGCGCATGGACGCTTGAAACGCGTTAGGAAATGCTGGCTAATTAATCTCTGAACTTGAAGTGAGTGACAGCGGGACTGCCTGGCATGAAATGAACATTAACACTTGGCGTAGGGCTCTCCAAGTCTGGTGCTTCTTCGTTTGTCATATAATTGCGGCCTGCCGGGGTCGCGGAGGTGCCCCACCGCTGACTAGCGGGTCCAGCGTGGTGATTACAGACGCAGATGGAGCCTTGTGTTTTCCTGCCGAAGGGATAATCACAGCCCTGCAGCCACTCGTAACAGGTACAGAAACCCACTGTGGTATTGAATTTGATGGAGTGACGGCGGCCACAGGTACACACCTTGTCAATAGACTTCATATCCCAGCATGCACTATGCTGACACGCCCAGCTGGGCGGGACTATTTAGGGATGTTTGAAGGCGTATTGCTGCTCACACCCATCGGCCAACACCTGTGAACAAGGGCGCATGGACGCTTGAAACGCGTTAGGAAATGCTGGCTAATTAATCTCTGAACTTGAAGTGAGTGACAGCGGGACTGCCTGGCATGAAATGAACATTAACACTTGGCGTAGGGCTCTCCAAGTCTGGTGCTTCTTCGTTTGTCATATAATTGCGGCCTGCCGGGGTCGCGGAGGTGCCCCACCGCTGACTAGCGGGTCCAGCGTGGTGATTACAGACGCAGATGGAGCCTTGTGTTTTCCTGCCGAAGGGATAATCACAGCCCTGCAGCCACTCGTAACAGGTACAGAAACCCACTGTGGTATTGAATTTGATGGAGTGACGGCGGCCACAGGTACACACCTTGTCAATAGACTTCATATCCCAGCATGCACTATGCTGACACGCCCAGCTGGGCGGGACTATTTAGGGATGTTTGAAGGCGTATTGCTGCTCACACCCATCGGCCAACACCTGTGAACAAGGGCGCATGGACGCTTGAAACGCGTTAGGAAATGCTGGCTAATTAATCTCTGAACTTGAAGTGAGTGACAGCGGGACTGCCTGGCATGAAATGAACATTAACACTTGGCGTAGGGCTCTCCAAGTCTGGTGCTTCTTCGTTTGTCATATAATTGCGGCCTGCCGGGGTCGCGGAGGTGCCCCACCGCTGACTAGCGGGTCCAGCGTGGTGATTACAGACGCAGATGGAGCCTTGTGTTTTCCTGCCGAAGGGATAATCACAGCCCTGCAGCCACTCGTAACAGGTACAGAAACCCACTGTGGTATTGAATTTGATGGAGTGACGGCGGCCACAGGTACACACCTTGTCAATAGACTTCATATCCCAGCATGCACTATGCTGACACGCCCAGCTGGGCGGGACTATTTAGGGATGTTTGAAGGCGTATTGCTGCTCACACCCATCGGCCAACACCTGTGAACAAGGGCGCATGGACGCTTGAAACGCGTTAGGAAATGCTGGCTAATTAATCTCTGAACTTGAAGTGAGTGACAGCGGGACTGCCTGGCATGAAATGAACATTAACACTTGGCGTAGGGCTCTCCAAGTCTGGTGCTTCTTCGTTTGTCATATAATTGCGGCCTGCCGGGGTCGCGGAGGTGCCCCACCGCTGACTAGCGGGTCCAGCGTGGTGATTACAGACGCAGATGGAGCCTTGTGTTTTCCTGCCGAAGGGATAATCACAGCCCTGCAGCCACTCGTAACAGGTACAGAAACCCACTGTGGTATTGAATTTGATGGAGTGACGGCGGCCACAGGTACACACCTTGTCAATAGACTTCATATCCCAGCATGCACTATGCTGACACGCCCAGCTGGGCGGGACTATTTAGGGATGTTTGAAGGCGTATTGCTGCTCACACCCATCGGCCAACACCTGTGAACAAGGGCGCATGGACGCTTGAAACGCGTTAGGAAATGCTGGCTAATTAATCTCTGAACTTGAAGTGAGTGACAGCGGGACTGCCTGGCATGAAATGAACATTAACACTTGGCGTAGGGCTCTCCAAGTCTGGTGCTTCTTCGTTTGTCATATAATTGCGGCCTGCCGGGGTCGCGGAGGTGCCCCACCGCTGACTAGCGGGTCCAGCGTGGTGATTACAGACGCAGATGGAGCCTTGTGTTTTCCTGCCGAAGGGATAATCACAGCCCTGCAGCCACTCGTAACAGGTACAGAAACCCACTGTGGTATTGAATTTGATGGAGTGACGGCGGCCACAGGTACACACCTTGTCAATAGACTTCATATCCCAGCATGCACTATGCTGACACGCCCAGCTGGGCGGGACTATTTAGGGATGTTTGAAGGCGTATTGCTGCTCACACCCATCGGCCAACACCTGTGAACAAGGGCGCATGGACGCTTGAAACGCGTTAGGAAATGCTGGCTAATTAATCTCTGAACTTGAAGTGAGTGACAGCGGGACTGCCTGGCATGAAATGAACATTAACACTTGGCGTAGGGCTCTCCAAGTCTGGTGCTTCTTCGTTTGTCATATAATTGCGGCCTGCCGGGGTCGCGGAGGTGCCCCACCGCTGACTAGCGGGTCCAGCGTGGTGATTACAGACGCAGATGGAGCCTTGTGTTTTCCTGCCGAAGGGATAATCACAGCCCTGCAGCCACTCGTAACAGGTACAGAAACCCACTGTGGTATTGAATTTGATGGAGTGACGGCGGCCACAGGTACACACCTTGTCAATAGACTTCATATCCCAGCATGCACTATGCTGACACGCCCAGCTGGGCGGGACTATTTAGGGATGTTTGAAGGCGTATTGCTGCTCACACCCATCGGCCAACACCTGTGAACAAGGGCGCATGGACGCTTGAAACGCGTTAGGAAATGCTGGCTAATTAATCTCTGAACTTGAAGTGAGTGACAGCGGGACTGCCTGGCATGAAATGAACATTAACACTTGGCGTAGGGCTCTCCAAGTCTGGTGCTTCTTCGTTTGTCATATAATTGCGGCCTGCCGGGGTCGCGGAGGTGCCCCACCGCTGACTAGCGGGTCCAGCGTGGTGATTACAGACGCAGATGGAGCCTTGTGTTTTCCTGCCGAAGGGATAATCACAGCCCTGCAGCCACTCGTAACAGGTACAGAAACCCACTGTGGTATTGAATTTGATGGAGTGACGGCGGCCACAGGTACACACCTTGTCAATAGACTTCATATCCCAGCATGCACTATGCTGACACGCCCAGCTGGGCGGGACTATTTAGGGATGTTTGAAGGCGTATTGCTGCTCACACCCATCGGCCAACACCTGTGAACAAGGGCGCATGGACGCTTGAAACGCGTTAGGAAATGCTGGCTAATTAATCTCTGAACTTGAAGTGAGTGACAGCGGGACTGCCTGGCATGAAATGAACATTAACACTTGGCGTAGGGCTCTCCAAGTCTGGTGCTTCTTCGTTTGTCATATAATTGCGGCCTGCCGGGGTCGCGGAGGTGCCCCACCGCTGACTAGCGGGTCCAGCGTGGTGATTACAGACGCAGATGGAGCCTTGTGTTTTCCTGCCAAAGGGATAATCACAGCCCTGCAGCCACTCGTAACAGGTACAGAAACCCACTGTGGTATTGAATTTGATGGAGTGACGGCGGCCACAGGTACACACCTTGTCAATAGACTTCATATCCCAGCATGCACTATGCTGACACGCCCAGCTGGGCGGGACTATTTAGGGATGTTTGAAGGCGTATTGCTGCTCACACCCATCGGCCAACACCTGTGAACAAGGGCGCATGGACGCTTGAAACGCGTTAGGAAATGCTGGCTAATTAATCTCTGAACTTGAAGTGAGTGACAGCGGGACTGCCTGGCATGAAATGAACATTAACACTTGGCGTAGGGCTCTCCAAGTCTGGTGCTTCTTCGTTTGTCATATAATTGCGGCCTGCCGGGGTCGCGGAGGTGCCCCACCGCTGACTAGCGGGTCCAGCGTGGTGATTACAGACGCAGATGGAGCCTTGTGTTTTCCTGCCGAAGGGATAATCACAGCCCTGCAGCCACTCGTAACAGGTACAGAAACCCACTGTGGTATTGAATTTGATGGAGTGACGGCGGCCACAGGTACACACCTTGTCAATAGACTTCATATCCCAGCATGCACTATGCTGACACGCCCAGCTGGGCGGGACTATTTAGGGATGTTTGAAGGCGTATTGCTGCTCACACCCATCGGCCAACACCTGTGAACAAGGGCGCATGGACGCTTGAAACGCGTTAGGAAATGCTGGCTAATTAATCTCTGAACTTGAAGTGAGTGACAGCGGGACTGCCTGGCATGAAATGAACATTAACACTTGGCGTAGGGCTCTCCAAGTCTGGTGCTTCTTCGTTTGTCATATAATTGCGGCCTGCCGGGGTCGCGGAGGTGCCCCACCGCTGACTAGCGGGTCCAGCGTGGTGATTACAGACGCAGATGGAGCCTTGTGTTTTCCTGCCGAAGGGATAATCACAGCCCTGCAGCCACTCGTAACAGGTACAGAAACCCACTGTGGTATTGAATTTGATGGAGTGACGGCGGCCACAGGTACACACCTTGTCAATAGACTTCATATCCCAGCATGCACTATGCTGACACGCCCAGCTGGGCGGGACTATTTAGGGATGTTTGAAGGCGTATTGCTGCTCACACCCATCGGCCAACACCTGTGAACAAGGGCGCATGGACGCTTGAAACGCGTTAGGAAATGCTGGCTAATTAATCTCTGAACTTGAAGTGAGTGACAGCGGGACTGCCTGGCATGAAATGAACATTAACACTTGGCGTAGGGCTCTCCAAGTCTGGTGCTTCTTCGTTTGTCATATATATATATATATATATATATATATATATTTACTATTAATAATTCCACTTATGTTTATATCCTAAGGTAAGTATGGGCGGAGAATAAAACAGCAAATATATACTTACTTTACAATACAGTGGAAGGTCGCTTTAATGAATGCAACATTCTTGCAGGTTTCTATTAACAACCTCATTAGAGTGCCTTCAGATTAGGCCACGGAAAGTAAATCTTCCTGTACCTTATGCCTTTTGCATACAAATAAACACTGACATGCCAAACATACATTCTGAAATACTCCACATCGACTAGCTTCAAGGGAGACCACTTTCATAATAATTTGTTTTTTTTGTTCATATCTGATTATTCCAAGTGCAGCACAAGTCTTGGTACTATTAAAAGTAATTGTATTCAATTCATAGACCTTTGAAGTAAATGAAGTAGTTTATTTTGGTAGGGCTCAAACTTGTGAGTCTCAGAAGCAGTGTAACTCACTGAGCCATCTGTCTGGCTATTTAACACATCTCAGGACACGGTCTAATTAACAAAAGTCACTCTGGTCTGCCCACTTGATGCAGGTGGCGTTTTACTCAAAGGATAGTGAAAAAACACAAGCCTGGATTTAGTCATGGCCCTACTGCAGATTGCATGGATCTCGGAGGGCAATACATGTTTACTATCCGAAAAAGTAAAAATATAAACCCAACAGTATGCTGTCAATTAGTCTTCATCACAAGGCAGTTAGAAAACATGTTTAGACTCATAGGGGGATAAACAAACAGAAACATCCATTGACCTTAAGTTTCAGCAAAAACCATTCACCAGCTTTTATAAATTACCCTCCTGACCCCTGCCTACATGCTACACTCTGAAATTATGTTGAAGCATCGACAACTAAGGTGCACTTCACATAAAAGAACTAGTTACCGCCAAAGCTTTAGCCACGATACTCTGAGACAGAGAAATTTCAAATGTAAGTAAATGGGCAGCATTTTGTTAAGTAAAATACTACTGACTTCAAAAAGTCCAAGGAAGTAATTTCATTCTGTAACGTTCTCTTCTCACCTACCATTGATGGCCTCAGTAAAACCCTTCCTAGGAATGTGGTTTCATAGAGACAACAGCTATTTCTTCCTTTAAACATGGCACGCGGAATCACTTCAATTTAGTACACAGATCGAAGCGATACCACATGGCATGTTTAAAGAAAGAAATACCCTTCTTGTGTTTTGACGGACGACCGGCCCTAAGTGGATGCCATTGCCAGGGCTGTTTGGTGCACGCCGGTTCCCGGAGGCATCCACCCTGCAGTTGTCAAAATGCAAAAAAAGGGTATTATTTCTTTCTTTACAAATGACATGTGTAATCGCTTCACCTTTTGTACTAAGTCAGCGATTCCGTAGTGTCATGTTTAAAGAAAGAAATACTCTGGGCCTCTTAGGCATTTTGACGACCACTCTGGCACAGAACACAAGAAAAGGAGAAGAGCCAATGCATGTGGGGGTTAGCTGGGGGGGGCACGCAATAGGAGAGATCAATTACGAGGGGGCCGTGCCCACACCACAATGAAGAAAATAGAGTAAAAGACGATGATTATATGCCATTATAATGAAAATGGGATTGTACTCACAGTAATGCCTTGCTGTGCCTCGCGCCGTGCGAATGGCCTCACGTGCAGTTCACACTGCGCATGACCATGACTCGACCCTCCCTGCACCGCCTTTAACAAAAGGAGACACCCAGGCGCTGACGCAGGAGAAAGTGGAACTTTGCTTTCAGTTCGTTCTCGATCCTGTATGGATGTCGACTCTGGTCTAAGTGCCAACTATATTATTAATATTTACTGGCCCTGCGGCGGATGGACAAAGACCATAAGACCAGGGGCCCTTAGAAACCATGGGCAGGGCAGGCTGTCCTACCAAAAGTATGCTTATAAACTATAGTACCACTGAGGGGCCCCCCACGTGACTAGGAGCTGGGGGCCCCCCCCACCGCATGGGCTGAGGGGCCTTACGTTACGCCACTGCTCGCATGCGCACTTTGCGAGAGCCCGGCCCCAATGCGCATGATTTTTAAAATCTAGACTCCACCCTAAGCGGTAAACTACTCCTGGGCTTCAGCTTGCCGGCCGTGCGCAGACGCGGGGCCAGGCGGAGGAGGAGGGGACATCTGCTGCGCGGGCCATGGATCTGCCTGTGCAGCACCAGGTGCATTTATTTAATAAATTTTACATGGAATACTGCCAGCCTTATGCACAGCAGCATATTTAGTATTAATTATGCAGCAGATTTAGCTGCTACTGAACTAACTCGGGTGTGGACCGTCACCAGGGCCAGGGCCCAATTCCAAACAGGCCCCCTGGCACAAAACCGGCCCCCATTGCATCCAGCCTACCGGGGGATTGGCAGGTGCCCGGACTGGTGTCCGGCCCTGCCGCACTCTACAGCGCCACCACACTCTACCTCTACAGCGCCACCACACTCTACCTCTACAGCGCCACCACACTCTACCTCTACAGCGCCGCCCCACACTCTACCTCTACAGCGCCGCCCCACACTCTACAGCGCCCCACACTCTACAGCGCCCCACACTCTACAGCGCCCCACACTCTACAGCGCCCCACACTTCACAGCGCCCCACACTCTACAGCACCCCACACTCTACAGCGCCCCACACTCTACAGCGCCCCACACTCCACAGCTCAGAAGGGCCATGAGATAGATTCTATCACTGTCGCCAGCATCATGTAAGTTGGGGATCGGATCCCTGGCTGCTCAGACAATCAGAATGCAGCTCACAACAAACGAGTAATTTTCTAGTTGCTGGCACGAGTGTGAGTGCAGCCCATACTGCTGAAGATATCAGTCTGGTCTAGGAGTGTCCTGAATTGTGTGCACTCGTGTCAGATGGATTTTTAGCAGTACTAGAGGCACGCACTGTACAAATAAGCTGTGATACTGTGCCGAGGGTGGAAGAGAGCAGTCCAGAGATCTGGTGGACACAGTAAACCGTGTGCAGGCCTGCGGTTGTTAAAGGGCTGAGTCTAGGACACAAGCCCATGAAGGAACAGGAAAAGGTAATTTTTCTGGTTCACCTTCAAAGGGAGGTAAAAAAAAGAATCTTAGTCCTCAGAAGTAAGTGCTCGCCTCTAAGTGCCCACCGCTAACCACTGTAGGCTACCTTTGAACATACACAATTTTATGTATCCCTCATACAAACTAAATTGGAGAAATGTGCCTGCCCGAGACAGGATTGTGCATTAATAGGTGATGCAACTTCACAATCTTTAAAGCTTCCACAACAATCACAGTGGCACAGAAACACACACTGGAGCATAATTCCTTTGCAGGAGAGTGTCGCACATCACATCAATATTTAATTCATGCACTGTATATGGGGCCTCCTCTGGGAGGAGAATATATGCGGCAATGTGAAGGGTGGGGCTAGCATGCCTGTGGGGCCCGCCTGGTCAAGAAATCAGCACAGACCCGGTATCAGATGCTAAAATGGTAGACTCAAGACACTGCATACATGATGACATCGGTACAAACCAGTACAACGCCGAAATAGGCCTCTCCTCCAAGAAAAATGGCACAGATGCAAATATCGATATCAAATCAGGAAATTTCTCAGACGGTCCGTCAGTCAGTCTATTTGAGAGGCGGGCAGGGCTGTGACCGAAGTCAGTCACTCCCGTGCCCATCATGAGCACGTGCCTACTGTGACTCATGACGGCAGGGAGCCGTCCTGGGTACCCGAGCGCCATGCCACGACCCGCCATGCCCCGCCCCCCTCGCACCACGGCGGAATTTGCCATGCGGCGAAGGGGTTAAGCTATTGGCATTGTAAATGAAAATGCTTTTTATTTATGTTTTTAAAAAGAAAACAAAAATAAAAGGCATGTTATTTGCAATGTCAATAGCGCAAACTTGCGTAAATGCGAGACCTATTGCATTGCAAATGCTTGTTTAGTAGTGCGGCCAGAATGAGATTGATTTTATGGATTATTGTATTATTTATTGGATCCATTGCTTGATGTATGCTTCTCAGGATAGTTCCTTTACTATGGCATATATAAATGATTTATGTGTAATGAATTTGTATTTTACCAATGATTATGTATTTATATTGTCTTTTTATGGTTTAATTTAAACTGAATAAATAATTTTAACTGACTGTCTGAGCCAGGGAAATATGATAATCCACAAAGTGCCATAAAGAGCACCGGTATCACAAAAGTTATAGTAGATTTGCACTCGATGTACCTGTTTACCCTACAGTTGATACCTGACCGGCATTCCAAAATTATGCAACTGCACAGATGTCGACCATAAGATATAATGAAGTTGTAGCATCCTCTCCAGCCCGGGTACATGCAATTGATCACGCCTCACACAGAGCTTGATATTACATATCTTTATTGCTCAGCGTGCAACCGTTAACTGAGCATCATGAATTCTATTTCCCACACCCTAGCACTTATGTCACGGTTCTACAGAGTACATCATGAACTAAAAGTGTACCGTCATCTCTAACTCGCAAGACACAACAACTCCCCTTTGTATTTAAAAAATTCAAAAAATACATATATACATCACAACTCTTCAATATGTCACTTTAGTGTTCAAATCAATCGCCCAGTTCTGGTCATGTGAAGCTGCAGAGCTACAGGAGAAGTTCCATGGCTTCACTGGTAACAGAGACACTGGTACAGTCATTGGGCTTTCTGGATTCTCAAGTGGATAAGTCTCACTTCTGACATCTGGAGCTGCAAAGGTTAAGGCAGGTGCTTGAAATGCGAAGAATCGCGAGTAATGGAATTCCTTGGACAATGATCCGTCACCATATGTCCTTTACTACCCACAAGCCTCAGTGGGTCAGCATCAAAAGGAGCATCAGATGTGCACTTCCATTTCTGCTTCACTTGGTCTCCTCTTTTGAACACAGTGCTTCCGCACAGCAGCGCCTATCCGCATCGGTCCTCATTTTGCATTCGTGAGACAAGTCAGTAGAGTGAAGTTTACCAATGCCAAGGGATCTCTCATTGGTCCATTGTAGTAGTTTGGTTTGTATGGGTCTCCCAAACATTAAAGGGGCAGAGCTTTCACCCATGGTAGAATGGTGAGTTGGCCTGTATGCACGAAGCATAGTCTGAAGAATTGATTTGAATTTAAGCTTTTCCAGTGCAGCACGCTGAATGGTCTTTAGGGTGCTTATAAATCTCTTGGCCACACCTTTCACCTGTGGCCAGAGAGGTGTGTTTTTCTGATGCTGGATATTTGGATTAGTAAGAAAATCTTTAAATTCTCGACTATTGAAAGGCGGGCCATTGTCAAAATCAAAGGAACAATCCTGGTTGCAAAAATACTTTCTAATCTCTCAAGGACTCTGTCATGAGTAATTGACGACATATCTTCCACAAGGGAAAAAGGGAATATTCATCAACAATGAAGTAATTTTGGAGATTTCACATGACAAGCTGAACATTAAATTCCCATAATTACATAAATTACACAGACATAATTAACATTCGGCTCAAGCCTAGTCGGTAAGTGAAAAATCCAGGGGGATTAAATGTGTAGAACCCATTTCCTCCAATATGGAACATCAGGAGATTTGGGTAGCAGACACAACCAACTGCTGGGGTTGGGGTCAGCCGCAGGATTGAGCGGTTATCTGTCACAAGCAAAAGTGGTGGGTGAGCACATCTGGAATCCCTATCTACACCTCTGCCTCCATTCTGTTTTACAGGAAGTGAAGTCACAGACTTTGTGGCACAGGTTGTCTCCAGAGAGTACTCTGAGCGGACAATGGGGTTTCCTCGATGCAGCAGCCTCCGCCTTAGCCAGGCTGTGCCTCCCTTCAAAGAACGTCACATAATAGATTCCCCTGCAGAGGACCTATTCTTAGAGCGACTCTTCGAGAGGGGACAACAACTCATTTGTCACACTGAGGTGATGAATTATCATGGCAGTAATGGGTCCAACTCCACGCACAGGGAGATTCTCTGCCTATGCCTACTGGATACGTGCGGCCTGAGCTAGGACAGGCAAACGCGGTGATGTACAAAAGGATTTTACAATGCCTCCCTACAGATCACTAAAGATGTCAGTGCCCGGAGGAGATGGTGAGGCGCATCAGTGCCACGCAGTGTAAATAAGAACTTTTTGCTTCTGGAGTTTATATTAGCCTTTTTATATGGAAAAACTTTAGCAGCGTTTAGTTGTCCAGGTCTATGAAAAATTTCACAACTTTACAGAGTGTATCGTTTTGAAATATCTTTGTTTAACATTAAAAAGATGTACTTCTCAGATAACAGTCAGGGCCTCATCTAGAGATTGGCGGGGAGCTGCGGGTCACACTGCTGGGGGATCACGACTGCCCGCCACATTTAAGCTTCGCTCTACGGTGGAGGAGCCATCTTTACAGGGGTGGCTCCTCCATTTGAGCGGAGGAGCTTCGCCTAACAAGCCCCAGAGCTAAAAAATGAAGTGCTAATAAAGTTTATTACCATTTTATTTTTCAGCAACCCGTCCCGAACTAAGTGTCAGGATGGGGCAGGGGCCAGCGCTGCCAAGTGGCAGCAGGAAGCTGTGCACTTTATTTATTTATTTATTTATTTAAAGTTTTATATAGCGCGAACAAGATCTTTACAGATATCAGAGCCCTTCACATGGGGGGAGTGGGCAACAGGAGGGTGACTAGACAAAATAATTGGGTACAGTATAGTAAACGGTAGCATAATAAGCTAACAGTCATGTGCTGATAAGATACAAGTAAACACTCAGATAGAACGGTAAAATAAGGCGGTGCAGAGTCTTTGATCTATCTACAATATAGATCATGAGGTAACAATAGACACACAAATAGACAATAATATAGGACGGTGCATAATCTGATCTAGCTACAATAGAGATCATGAGATAACACTCAAATAGACAATAAAAATAAGGCGGTGTAGAGACTCTGATCCAACTACCGTGGCGATCAATAGATACCAATAAACACACAAAATAGACAATACTATAAGACGGTGCAGAGTCTTTGATCCGACTGCAACAGAGGTCAGTAGGTCATAAATATAAAGTTATTGGACCATTAAGTGTCCAACGTTACAAAATCAGTGAAAAGTCTCTGAGAAGTCTCTGAGCAGCAACCGTAAGGATCAGGTGAACTTGGCCATAAGGATGGCTTTCACTTCTTTCTTGAAGAGTGTAGAGGAGGAGATAAGCCTCGTTTCAGGAGGGAGTGCATTCCAGATCCTGGGTGCCATTCCTGAGAAGGAGCGTTTGTATGTTTTTTGCTTACGGAATCTGCGAGGCTTCAGGAGCAGACTTTTTGTACTTCTATTGGATCTCGAGCCTCCTGATATAGACAACTTTTGAGTGAGTTAGTTGGGTGCCTTGTGGTGTATGGCTGAGTGTGTCATCACCGCAATTTTCAGTTGTATTCTGGCTTCACAGGGTAGCCAGTTCAGGGATTTCAGGTCAGGGGTTATATGAGAGTGTTTCCTTGAGCCAGAAATGAGTCTCGCGGCAGCATTCAAGGAGGCTCTTAGGGGTGCGGTTGTTGCTTGAGGGAGTCCACTGAGGGCCACAATTCCATAGTCTATGCGGGGGATGACTAGGGCTTGTACAGTAGTTAGGAAATCTTTGGCTGGGAGGAAGGGTTTGAGTTTCCTCAGAGTGTTGATTTGGAAGTTAGCTCCCTTCGTTGCTTTGCTAATGTGTTGTTGCATATTGAGCTTTGCGTCAAGTGTGATACCTAAGGATTTCGCAGAGTCAACGATGGTGGGTCGGACATTGAGTGCTGTTAGGTGATTGAGCCATATTTGGGTGGTGGTCATTTTCGCAGGGGGTGATATCAAGAGGAACTCAGTTTTCAACGCATTTAGTTTGAGGTGATTGTCGGCCAACCACGATTGGGTGTTTCTAAGTGTGCAGTTCAGAAGTTTGATGTCTTCCGGGGATTGTACCTTTAGGTAAAGTTGAGTGTCATCGCATACATATGGAAGTGTACATTGGATGCTTGGAGCAAGGTAGCGAGTGGTTCCATGATGAGGTTGAACAGCGTGGGTGAGAGGGAAGATCCTTGTGGGACGCCTAGATCTACTGTCACAGGTGAGGACAGCACGTTGTTGATCTTGAACTTCTGAGATCTGTTGTGTAGGAAGGAAGTGAACCATTTGAGCACAGTCCCGGATACGCCCATTCTGGTATTTAGGAGCTCTAATAGATTCTCATGTTTGACTGTGTCGAATGCTGAGGAGAGGTCCAGGAGGAGGAGGAGGCAGGAGTCATTGCGATCAAGGATTTGGAGGGCGTCATCAATTATGTGTGTCATGGCCTTTTCCGTGCTGTGTTTCGCTCGGAAGCCTGATTGATGCGGGTCGAGGAGTTCGAACCGGTCAATGTGTTTTGTTAGTTGGAGTTGCACACATTTTTCCAGCAGCTTGGCCAGAGTGGGGATATTGGTGATAGGGCGGTAATTGTTTAAGTCAGCCGGGCCAGCTGTAGGTTTCTTGAGTATGGGCGTGACTTGCCCCACTTTGAGGGAGTCTGGGATGAGATCTTGCTGAAGGGAGCTGTTAATGATTTTAGTCCAGAGTGGGAGGAGAACGGGGGTGAAGTCTCTAACAGCATTAGCAGGAAGTGGGTCTGTGAGGTGATTAGAGGGCTTCAAGGTGCCGAGCAGTTTGTGTATTGCTTCTTCAGAGTAGGTGTCGAAAGACGACCAGGAAGCGTTATTTTTAGGTTGGGTGTCGGGCCTTTTGATGAGGCTCGGGTATTGACTTACATCATTAAGGAGGTCGCTCCTTATGTTGTCGGTCTTTAGCTTAAAGAAAGCAGCGAAGTCTTCACAGTGTGGGATGTCATTTGTTGTGTCGTTTGATAGGAAGGGTTGCGTCTTGGTTTGAGTTTTGACTAGTTCGAACAGCTTTCTTGGTCTGTTTTTTGCTTGGTCCAGCTGAAGGCTGAAGAAGTCAGATTTCGCGCGCTTGATTTTCCTAAAGTAGGCATTTCTCTTGCTCTTAAGTATTTTGAGATGCCGTGATGAGGGGGCAGATCTCCATGTGCGCTCTGCCATTCGCATAGCGCGCCTGTCTTCGTTGAGTCTGCCATCATACCAAGGGTTTGAGACCTTGGTGGAGACTCTCTTTAGTTGCAGTGGGGCGGCTTCATTGATTACTGAATTCATAGAGTCGAGGTAGTGGTCAGTCAGTGATTGAACATCAGAGGTGCCCGGAGGGGGAAGGAGGCTATTAGTGAGGTGGGGAGGCAGGGAGTCGGGGTTAAGGTTCTTCATGTCCCTTTTCCAGATCTTAGATTTGGTGGGTTGAGCCGTGATAGGTTTAACCTTTTCATTGATGAAGAAGGTGATAATGTGGTGGCCTGACCAGTCACAAGGTTGGATTGCCCCTAAATGGGTGGAGTCTTCGTTGGCGATGATGAGATCAAGTATGGAGCATTTGTCGTGTGTTGGGCTGTTGCATATTTGGGTGAGGTTAAACGCGTCAAGGAAAGTTTTGAGGCTATTCACCACTGCGTCTTTCTGATCGTTCCAGTGGAGATTGAAGTCACCCAGGTAGATTTGCGTGATCTGCCGACCAGCGTTGGATGAGATTGTGTCCATGAGTTGTTGGGTGAAGATGAGGTTGTCTCCAGGCGGGTGATAGATGAGATGTAGAGCACATACTGGTTTGCCCTCGCTGGAGATATCAAGACAGAAGAGTTCACAAGACGTGAGGGAGGGGGAAGTGATTTTAGCAACGGAGAGGTTGCTCCTGAAAATGCATGCGATTCCCCCGCCCGTCTTGCCGGTCCTGTCGAGTCTAATGATGTGGTAATTGGGGGGTACCAGAATGTCCATGATAGGGGTAGAGGCTTCAGTTAACCACGTTTCAGTCAAAATGGTTAGGTCAGGGTCCATTGATGTGATGAGATCTGCAATATTGGAGGAGTGCCTTTGGGCCGATCTGCAGTTGAGTAGGATGCATTTGAGTCTGGGAGTGAGAAGGGTGGTCGAGTGTTCCAGAGCGAGGGGTATTTTTCTGAGATTGTTGGGGATGGAGCATCTGGTGCTTAGAGTTGGGTGCCTAATGGTATTTGTGAGAATTGTGGGTATGGGGAGTTGTGAGGGCGATGTGTGTTTTACCGGGCCAGGGCCAAATGAGCGGAGGAGGGTGTCTAAGTCATGATCCGACAGGGAGTTATGAGCGCGACGGGGGCGGTGTATGTTGTTGCGGTCGGGGATAGTGGGCCAGCGCGGAGAGTGTGAGCCCACCCGTCTCACCCCTGGAGCGTGATGAGTGCGATGGCCTGTGGGGAAGGTGTGGCCTTTGTTGGATATGGAGGTGTTGGTTGTAGGTCGGTGTTGTCTGGGGTGTGTGTGGAGAAGTTCTTTGATGGTGTGGAGCTCGTCTTTGACTTGTAGGAGGGTCGTTAAAATCAGATCGAGCTGTGAGTTGGGGCTAGCGTTGGAGATCAGGGCCGTGGGCGGGTTGTTGAATAGGGAGCTGGAAGGTGAGCTGGGGACAGGGGGGTGGGGTGTGCAAGTGTCAGTGGAGTGTTCTGCGGTAATAGTGAGTGGGGTGGTATTCGATGGAAGAGAGAGGATGTGGGCGAGGGGTGTGGGTGAGGAAGGGGTAGGCTGGGACGTAGGGGCAGGGACGTCGTTGGGAGGTGACGCCGGTGAGTTGTGGGATGAGTGGAGACTGAAGAGAATAGGGGTGACAGGAAGGTAGTGGGGGCTGAGTATGGGGGGGTAGAGAGGGGGGATGTTAAGGAGCGTGGGGTGGTGAGCTCTGTGTGTCTGGTTGGGAGGGTGGGGGAGTGCGGAGTGAGAATGGGGGGGGCGATAGGATGGGCGATAGGGTGGTAGAGACATCTGCCACGTAGGAGGGGAGATATGCTCCGGGGCGTTGTGGGTTCAACGAGACTCGTAGGAGGTGTGGAGTGGGTGGGAGGGAGGGTGGGGGTATGTGTGATGTGAGAAGGGGGACGTTCTTCATCGGTGAGTGAGGGGTGTGGAGGGCTTACGCTGGGTGTTTGACTAACTATAGCACTGGGGGGATGGGTGGGGTGTGTGTCATTCCACTGGTGAGATGGGCCGGGTGGGTTATATTGGGGAATGGAGTTGGGGGGTGTGGTGCATCTTGGTGTGTGGGAAGTGGGGGGCCGCATTTTGGTGATGTGATCTAGGAAGGTAGGGAACAGGTGGTCGAGTCGGTCGAGATTCTTATCTGTGGCCTGGAATAGAATGATCCCGTTGTTGTAGATGGTGATGGTGGCTCTGCCAGGGAAAACTTGGGATGGCGTGATAGAGAGCGTCAGGCTGTGAGCAGATTTACTGGTGGTGGAGCTAGTGAGAATGGAGAGGAGCGCTTTCCTCCACTGTGCTCTACGCCGAGTGTGGAAGATGATATCAGTGCTCGTGGCTCCATTGATCTGTGAGAAGTAGGTGTCCACACACGGTGTTTCAGTGTGAGCCTTCAGGAAGTTGTGTTTGTAGCGTTTGGCGTTTTTTTTGGAGAGCCCTGGTGGGTAGTTAATTTTGTATGTGTGCTCGCCTGTGCGTTCCATGGTGGAGGAGGCGTAGGCAGAAGAGAGGGGGGGGGTTACGTGGGTGAGTTTGTGAGGTTGAGGGGCTGTAGGCCTAAGTGGTCTCAGGTATGGGCGGTATGCCTTAGAGAGACAGATTCGCTTTCTGCACTGATAATACTGATGAGATGCAGGCAAAAATATAGGTGCTAACAACAAAGTTAGTGCGTCAAGTGACACTAATGAACAGCCAGAGCGTGTGAGGTGGGGAACGTTGCACGGTGAGTTGGGTGCACGCTAAGAATACACAAGTTACAGGATGCAGTATAATACAACAATAAAGAAATATATGAAGTAGCGATCGTAGCAAAGTGAATTGGGTGCACGTTAAAAAGTATCCAAGTTACAAGAGGCAGTATAGTACTACAATAGGCCACTCTAACCCCTGAGTTTTAAATACATAGCTATATAAAGTGCGCTGCAGATGAGAAGAGGTTAGTCTAAAAGAGACCAGTTCCTAGGGTAGGGTCACTTTAAGGTGAAAAAGGCTGGTCTAAAAGAGTCCAGTTCTTAGGGTGGGGTGACTTTACGGTGAAAAAGGCTGGTCCCTAATGGTGGTACAGGAGGGGATTTATTGTTCCTGTTTTTATGCCCACAGCCCAATTTTGAGCAGGGGAGGTTTAACATATGTGATCTCGTGGGGTGATGAAAAATACCTCTTTGAAGTTTCTGTTCAGCAAACTGGTCAAGATGTCTGCCACAAAAGAGTAGAAAGTCAAGGATTTTTTAGTCCTTTGTCTTTGTTGGAGAGATCAGTTTCCTTTTCTATTGAGGGCAGGTCGAGTTAGTCCTGCTTCTATGTTGGTGCTTCCTAGTTGCTGCTCCCATACGAGTTAGTCCATCTTCCATGTTGCTTGAAGGGGAGGACAGAGTTCAGCTTCTCTGCTGCTAGACGGTGAGGAGAGAGGCTTATCTCTGTTTTGCTGAGCCCTGACCTCGTTGGTATGTAGCCCCATGGTCATCTGGTGGGCAGGGAGGCGATTTATGGCTCCAGTTTATGGCCCCAGCCATATTAGCCAATGGAGAGTGTAACCACCGCAAAGCCCGCGAAAATACTAATCACACAGATATCAGCTTGAAGATCCGGGCATAGGGTAAATAATAAAAAGAAACCGGCATGTGTGTTAACGTAGCATTTTTCCGTGCATAATTCCGTGCAGCAAGTGAGAAACCGACAAGAGTAATTAAGATGAAGGATTTGCGTGCAGTTACCCTCAGAGTCGCCCCTGCCGCTGCACAAGTACTTTTGCGTGCCGTATGCAGAGAGTGAAAAATCGGTATGAGTGTTTAGAATGATAGCTATGCGTGCAGTTACCTTCCAAGTCGTTACTGATGCTGCTACTCAGATCAGACGCCTCCAAAGTTGCGTAGTTGTTGCCAAAAAATACATAAACAGACCGGGCACAACGGGGCTGCTCCAGATGCCAATTGCTCCGTTCTCGTCGATCCACTGGGAGGGGGTGGGGGGAAGGCTCCCGCCGGTACGCTGCTCAAAACACATCGGAGCCGCTCTAGATGCCCATTGCTCCGTTCTCGTTGCTCCACAGCCTCCCGCCGAAAACGCTGCCCAAGACACGCAAACAGGGCACACCGGAGCCGTTCTAGGTGCCGTTTGCACCGTTCTCGTTGATCCACTGAGGGGCGGGGGGGGGGAAGCCTCCCGCCGGCGCTCCCTCTGTCACCCGCACCGGATCTGTCAGCGCCAGCTTCCGTCCGCTTGTCACCCGCCCCGGCGGCTTTAGTGACACTGATCACTTGCCGGCGGTGATTCCAGGCAAGCAGGGTATCTCCACACTCAAGAGGGCACTGGGCTGCAGTCGTCTGTCAGGAACCTCCCAGGCTTCCTCAGCATGGTTCCGGTCTCAGGTTCATACCCGCCAGTACCGGTGCAAACGAGGTGATCTTCAGGCGGGTCGGGTTCTCAACTCGGCTCACGTCCAGCCGTCCTGTGTTCCGCCGAGGCTGCAGGGGTCCCAGCCGACACTGCTGCAGGTACGTGTTTTACGGCGATATTCCAGTTACTTTTTAAAAACCAGTTACTTGAGTTCCATCCAGTTACTTGTTACGATCCGGTTGCTCGTTTTTCTCGCCGACGATGGTGCGTGCTATCAGAGATAATTCCAGGAGAGGGATCCCCAGCACTAGGAGCTCCGGACGAGAGCTCCTACCAGGCGGCCATCTTAACGGGACTTTAAAATGTGCATGTCTCTTTGGCGGGCCGTCTTTGGACCCGCACATTTTAAAATTCTCTAACCTAGCTGTCTTAGACAGTTGAGTCAGAGAAAGAGCAGGCCTCTAGTGCTCTTGTGAGCACTGAGTGAGGCTGCTCCTTCCAATCCTGGAACTGCTCTCATGCTGTGAGAGCAGTTCCAGGATTGGGTAGTGCAGGTTCCTGGTCTGGAGCTTCCAGAAGACACCTGAGGGAGGGGGACGTTGTGCTACAAAAAAGGAAGGTATGTTTATTTATTTATTTTAATTGTGCCCCCACCCTCAGTACATGACTGCAGCCACTGTTTTTATCAGTACCTGACCCGTAAAAATTCACAAAGTTCAGCAGTTCTTATTTCATAGTTTTACCCAGTGCTGAAAATGAAAAAGAAATACTTCCGGGTCCCATAATTTTGCAGTCAATATGTGGCAGCAAGAAGGAAATTGAGTCACGAGGAATGGAATAATTAAAACTGTTGCCTGGCACTCAATTTATACATTTATGTTTTCCAAAACTTTGCTGCAAACAAAAGGGCAACAAGCACCGAGGTGACAACAATCTGTTCTTCCTTACTTAATTGTTCTGAAATAGGCAGCATTTTAAAATATCTTTTAGGGTTAAGGAACTTAAGGAACCTAAGTTGATGGTGGTGCTGGAGTGGTGGTTTTGAATAGTCAGAGTTTTGACGGATCTTTAGTAGCATAGAAGGTTAATGTGCCTGCTGCGAATCACAATGTATAACATGCAGATCACAGACTTGTTTTTTAAGTAGATAGCACAGCGGATTGCTGCTTGTGTCACAGAGATACTTTTGTTGCTCCCAGTTTCTAAGTTACAATCATTCCAATGTAGCACAGTGATATGTATGAGCCGGCACCAAGGAACTGCATGCAAACAGCAAGGTACAGGTTTGGAACATCAATGTGTTTATCATTCTATTTTTAGACTAAAGGTGCTAAAAAGGGTTCATTTGGGAAGGTATATATTTTTATTAGCACAGACAACCCCAACTACTATGTTATGTTTCAAATCCTGACTTTGTGCTTCTCCAGACCATGAACTCTTAATATATAATGCCTACAAGTATGAATGATGAAGATAACATGTGACTCTACACCTTGCACCCTCATTGTCTTATCTATCATTTCCTCTACACAGTTTGACTCATATGTATGATTCATTGTCAAAGTGTAAACGTGAGGCATACATGCTCTACACTGGGGTGAGGAGCACTATCAAATAAATAAAAACGAAATAGTAAGTGTTATTTAAATTATGAGTGTAATTACTCATACAGATCGATACATCTGCATTATTATTGATTGCATATCTCTTATGTACAGGTGCAGGTGTTATACAAAGTCAAAAAAAGTTCCTTCAAATCATTGCTTCTGTTAAGTGAATTGATAACAAGCTGGGTGCCTTTCTTTTCCTTCATTGCATTGGAATCGAGATGTTAGGTTACAGATAGCACCCCGTCAAGACTCCAATAAAAGTAGGGCTGATGATCCTTTCAGTAAGGCCTTTGTGTTCCCTCCTCAGCAGCTTCTTGCTCCAAACAGTAAGGGAGCTGCTGAATGTGTTCCAGTGTCTGTAAATTAGACCCAGGTAAATTTAGCAATTTCACTGTAGCCAGCATGATTCTGCCTGAATCCATCTCATTTCCTACAATGGTTTCATTTCATACAGTAAATGAAATGCAAAATACTGGAAATTGTGTGGAATTATCCCACAGCAACAAATATTCCTCCTGGGGCAATTTAAATCAAGAATGGCAGAAAGAAAAATACAGCAGGGACAAATCTGCTCAAAATGCATACCCAGCATGGGAATCCGTGCTTATTTGGTAAAATAATGAGTCCTGTACCCAAAGCTCAGCTCAGAAGCCAGCAGCCAGCGCTATTAAATGTCTGCACAGTCTTGAATCCACATCATGCCTCTAGAATACTGTCCCAGACACTCCTTGCTCTTTTATCTCACTTTTGCAGGTTCCTGCCTTCTCCCTTTGTCACGGTTTACTGTCTTTCTCTTCCTCCTTTTTTCGCCTTTGAGGGTTTTTTAGGCCTCGCCTGAGCCAGCGCATGCGTTACTCAGCGAGACATTTAGTTAGTGGGTTTTCAAAGTGCTACCAGAGACTTTTGCTGGCCTCAAGCTTGCAGTTACGCACGTGTGCACACACGCAGCTGTCATCTGCCTTTCTTTCATGGCTCATTAAGCCTTACAGCATGCTCCTCCACCCTCCTGCTCTCTGCTCTCACTACCCCCTCCCACGCAGCCCTCCTCCTCTGTAGCACCCCCTTCCCTTCCTAGCCTTTCCTCACAACCAACACATAAACACACAACCCGGCCCCCTCCTGCACACACACAACCTGCCCCCCCTCCCAGCCACTCACTGCCTATCAGCCTCCTCTCAGCCAGGTCCCTCAGAATACACAACTGCGCGCTCAGTTTCACTTTCACGGCTGTTTCATGGCCGTGTGGCCAATGCTTGTTTCCTCTGACACAGTTTTGCCCGTTGTGTTGAAGTCGCACCGTCTCGTTGAAGTCGCCAGTCTCGTTGTGCTTGCACCCTCAGTTCTCCCTCCTTCGGTGACCCATCCCCTTTCAGCCTCCCATCTTTTCACTGACAGAGTCCAGAACCTGTAACAGCCTTAGCATTGATTGCTCTATTGACCCCTCTACGAGTAGTAGGCCATTGTGTGGGTTCACTGCCTCCACCAATAGCGGTTCACCCAACGTGACACCCAGAAATTTAGCTAAATGGCTGTGGCTTGAGGTCTGAGGCTCCCCGACTTTGTGACCTTATAGCCCACCACCCCCTCCTTGCCCGCCCCTGACGTTTGGAGGTGATTATTCCATGCTTCTCTCCATTGTGGCGTAGTTTCTCCGTCTCCTCTGTTTCTTTAGCCATTGGTTTCAATCTCCTCTCTGCTGTCCTGCCCCCGCTGTCTGCTTATTACAGTGTGTAGTCATCCCCTTTCCCTCACGTTTCTGGCTGCCCCATCTTTTAACTCCCTGTCATGGTGTTTCCTACAAGCCCCCTCCCCACCCTCTGCCAGGTTACTGGTCCCTGACTGACCCCCTTACCTCTGCATCACCATATTCCCATCTGCCCTATGTGTACTTTCTCGTTCCACCAGTCTCCTTCCTTGTCAATCCTCTCTCCCTTCTGTCTGTCACCTCTGCCCTTCTAGTACCAAAGACTGTCCCACCAGTGCCAATGTCAACAAGCTCACATCTGCCCGCTCTGATGTTGCACCTGTCCCTTTGGTCCTGGTTGCCCTCTCAGCCGCTTCTTCAGTGTAGCCTGTTCTTCTCTACACCTCGGGCACCAGTATCTCCATACACCCGTCTGCCCCCTTCCACCAGTATTAACATGAACCAGTCCACCCACTTTTCCCGTACACTGCACTCTCTCTGCCACCCGCGCCAGTGTCACATGCTCCTGTTTGCCACCTCTGTTGTCTGCCTCCCAGCATCTGCCGGCTGGGTGCCACTAGTGCCGTGTTTAAATGATACTGCCCACCTCTCTGCTCCTTTCACTTTTATCACTTTGCTGCTGTCTGTCTTTTCTACCCTCAATTCCCGAGGCACCATGACAGTGTATGGCATCTCTACACCTCTTCGACCCACGTCAGTGTGAGCTTGTCAACTCTCTGGTACTGTATTCCACTCTACCCTGCCAGTCCCTTATTAGCCCCGAATGTAAATTAATTTCAAATAATTGGTGCATTCCATTCAACACGCTTGTGGGAAAAGTATGAATAACCATTGGCCCAACATATTCATTTGTACTCTTCTTTGCATGCTGGGTAGGATGAAACTATGCTGATGTCTTGATAGGACAGACTGGGCTGGGCACGTGGCAAGTCTTTGCCCGGGATACAAAATAGGCCTGTGCACCAAGATTAAAGAGTCCCCCATTTGCGAACCAGATAGCTAAAAAGTGACCCAATTGTGCAAATCAGTCCATTATTGTTCATGTAAAGACAAACTGTATAAATGTTTTGGAAGGTTTGAGAGGCTGCATACACTTTAGTTTGCTCCAGGCAATGCTTTTGGGACTATCAGGAAAATCAACAGTAAAAACGGAGCCATCTGTAAAACAGGACCATAAACTGCTAAAAAACCGGCTCACAAACTGTCAGACCAACCCATTAGGCACTGCCTTGTTGCCCTATAGGCCAGTCCGACCCTGATCTTTGCCATATTTCTTGGGCAATGCAATGCCACCTTGGTATGTACAGCTCTTTTATGAGGTGGAGCAGCGGGGAAGTAAATGTGTCCTCTGTCTTTGTCATCAGGCCCCTAGTCGGCATAGAAGACTGACCGTTCTTCCTACTTTTTCCACAGCATCTTCCTGCCCGTGCCTACTTCAGCTGGTGAAGAGGTGAACCTGTCAGTCCATTCTAATCTGTACCCCTACAGATGTTTGCCCCTGGCAGGTGTACCCTCTGCTACATACTTTTCCCTGGCGTTTCTGCCACCATGCTTCCGTACACCCACTTATGCGCCAATTTCACTGGGCCACCATGGCACTGCCCATGCCTCCTATACCCTTAATGCCACCATGCCCTGCACTCTCTTGCTTCTTCTCTACACCTTATTTGATCAATGTTTCCTCTGTGCTACCTTGACACTGCCCTATCTGGCTGCTGTATCCTCGCAACACTGCCCAGCCTCGCTGCCTGCACATGCCACCTGTCCACATTGTCACCATGGTCCTCCCTGATCCCCGCCCCCTCTGTGTCGCCACCCAGCAATCTGCCTCGTTTCGCCTTCTGCACGGCACAAGTCCTATAAAAAGAAGTGGGGGGACCCCCAAGTTAGGTGGTCACAGGAAGTGACATCAAGGCAGGAAGTGACATCACAGCAGGAAGTGACATCACGACAGGAAGTGACATCACATGTGCAGCAGATTTATCATTTGCACATATTGCAAGATTTAACAATTGAAGCTGCTCAGTACTTAAGCCTGTGACTTAAGGTCCCTGTATGGAGGAATTAACAGCCCAAATGTGGATGAAGTTTGGCGTGCAACTACATTAGTCAAGCCACTAAGTGCTGCAAGCGAGGCATACTAAAACATGGCACCATGATCATAAGCCAATAGGTCTCTCCTTTGGGACCTTATAAGTTTTCAGCCATGCAACAGTTGATGTTATTGCACCAAGGATATTGTGCTGCATAACTAAATACTTATAAGGTACCCAAAAGCGAAACCTATTGGCAATGGCAATGCTTGTCTCTGAAGCGCTTGGGAAACGCATGATGAGGAAAAAAGAGCTGGTCCCCCCCTATTCTTGCATGTGCTGGTATTCCTCCAGAGGCTGGCATTCCTATTCCTATTCATGCTGGCATTGCTACTTGTGCTGGCATTCCTATTTGTGCTGGCATACCTACTTAAGCTGGCATTCCTACTCATGCTCCCTTTCCTAGCTATGCTATGCTAGCATTGTTACCTATGCTGAAGTTTCTATTTATTCTGGCATTCCTATTCAGGCTGACATTCATACCTATGCTGGCATTCCTACATATGCTGGAATTTCTATACAGAAAAGGGGGTGGTGATGAACAGAGTGCCTGAATTAAGCAGACCACTCTTACCCAGTCCAAAGATCAGGGCTTGATCCATCACCGTTTTTTAGCTCACTGCACCATCCCAGCTCAGAACTTGGCTATATGCAAATTAGTCTGTTCCTGTCCCAGTGCATGATGGGAACAGGGCAAACCAAACTACCAAGCCAATTCTTATACTGGGAAGGAAACAAGCTTCCGGGGACCGGTTTCTGCCATTTCAGGCGTCGTCGGCCCGGCTTGCTTGAATCCTGATGGTGCAATGAGCAAGGGACTCACATCTGAGAATACCCTTCCACGCTTATGGCGGACAAAATGATTCAGAAAAGGGGGTGGTGATGAACCCTTGCTCACTGCTCCATCAGGATTCAAGCAAGTCGGGCCGACGAGGCTGAAATGCCAGAAACCGGTCCCCGGTAGCTTGTATCCTTTCTGGTGAAGAATTGGCTTGGTAGTTTGGTCTGCCCTGTTCCCATGATGCACTGGGCCAGGGACAGACTAATTTGCATATAGCCAGGTTCTGAGCTGGGATGGGGCAGTGAGCTTAATAACGGTGATGGATCAAGCCCTGATCTTTGGACTGGGTAAGAGTGGTCTGCTTAATTCAGACACTCTGTTCATCACCACCCCCTTTTCTGAATCGGAATTTCTATACATGCAGACATTCCTACACATGATGGCATTTCTATCCATGCTGGCATTTCTATTCATGCTCCTATTCCTACCTATGCAACTAGCAGTGTTCCTCGTGCTGACATTCATACTTATGCTGGCATACTCATGCAGGCAATTCTGCCCATGCTGGCATTGTTACACATGCTTAAATTCATACTTATGTTGGCATTCCTACATATGCTGGAATTCCTGTGTATGCTGGCCAAACTCATACACTTGCTGGCATTGTTGCACATGGTAGCGTTCCTATACATGCTCCAACCCTACATATGTGCTCTTTGAGAGTGTAGTAATACATGACATATAGACTGCAGTGCCCATTTTTTTGCACATTTTTCACGAGCTGCATGGGCAGCTGCATGAAGCATTTGGTGGCACAGATAGAGGCAGCATAGGGGCGTGTCCAGCTGCCTCCAACAGCAGTGTCTCTAGGGTCAAGACGCCCTGCCACCGTGTCCGTTTGGTGGCTTTCTTCCAAGAATCTACAGCTATTGTGGGGGTCATCAACCCGTTCTACCTCTTTGTCCCGTATATCCATTTGATATACCCCTGTTGGTCCAGTGCTCTCCTTTTCACTCATAGAAAGGGTTCTGTCTGGTGTTACGAATGACCATTCGTTAAGCACTACCACCTGTGACGCCCAGTAGTAAATACCCTGACTGGTGATTTTCTAGGAAAGGGCCTCCAACATTATTCGTGGCATTCCCCCGTCCCAGAGGAGGTGTCTGGTCTGAGATTCCCTGGCTTAAAAATCATTCAGGGATCCTAAATAGTGAGTTCTGTAGGGCATAAAGGAATTTTGGTAAGTAAATAATTTTCGAAAAGGCTGCCCTGCCCATCAAAGACAAGAGCAGGTGATGCCTCTGGCTCATATCCCTTTTTAACTCCTCCAGGAGCCTGCCCAGTTTGTGGTTGTAGTAGATGTGTTGTTCTCTTGTAATATAGATGCCCAGGTATCTGAATTCGATTCTCTCAATTGGTATGGAGCAATGCCAGTTCACCCTGGGTTCCCAGCTCGTAAGTTGGACTGCTAAGATCTCCAATATTCTATCTATGGAGTCCTCCGGCTCCATCAGGTATAAAAGGGCATCATCCACATAGAGCGAGTCGACAACTTCCCACTCGTAGCCCTATCGAAGGCCCCTGATCAGAGCATCTTTCCTAATACAGTTGGCCACTGTGTGTATCTTTATTGCAAAAAGGAAGTGGGGCAGTGGGCAATGCTGGTGTGTACCCCTCTCCTGCAGAAATTCCTCGAACACTGTACCATTTATCCGGCCTTGGGCTGTGGGGCATGAGTATAGCAGTTTCACCCATGCTCAGAAGGAGGGCTCAAAGCCCTTCCACTCCAGGACCTCCTGTAAGTACGACCATTCTACAGAGTCAAAAGCTTTTTCAGCATCCAATGCCAAAAGCACAGTCTTTCCTCCCTAGCCAAACAGGTGTAGCAGATTGTGTCTGGTGGACCTGTAGGGCATGAAGCTTGATTGGTCCAATGCTATCACTTGATTTATAACCTGTATTAGAGGGTTTGCCATGTCCTTCTCCAGTAGTTTCACTTCTACATTTAGAAGAGAACTTGAGCGGCATGAGGAGCACTGATCTGGTGGTTTCCCTTCCTTGTGGATGAGGACTATTGTCGTCTTTTGCAGATCCCGCGACAGTTCGCCTTGCTGTATGGACTCAGAGCATGGCTCCTATTGGCTTTGCTACCTGACGTTTATTGTACTAACAAAAATTCCTTAGGAAAGCCTTTTGGCACAGGTACCTACTCACTCTTCATTTGGTCAGTGACTCCTTGATTTACTACCCCTGAATCTCCTTCTACAGGAGCTTCACTGCCCCCCTCTACAGGGTTGGCATCAAATGTCTTTGAGGAAGCCATCCAGCTCTCTGATGTTCGTGGTATCCACGTGCAGAGTGTAGAGGTGCTGTAAGAACTCTGCAAATGCCTGCACTATTTCTATTGCTGTTTCCACTTCTTGTCCCTCAGTCGTGAGGATCTTCTGTACCAATCTTTGCCCCTCCTCGCTCCACGCCAGTCATACTAATAGTTTCCCTGCCTTACTGCCCACCTCATAGAGTTTGCAGTTTGGAATAAAATATTGCTCAGTCTTCCTGGTGCAGTAGTAGCTGGTCCCACATGGCCTTTTTTTGGATTGCTAATGCCATGTCCTGGGTCGCCACCTATTGTGTTTTCCATACTAAAGGTTTCTCTTCCATCTCTCAGCCCTCCCTTTCTTTTTGTTTCCATGCAACCTGACATAATTTGGTCCAGTGCCACTGTCTTGAACGCCTCACATATGGTGACCTCTGACTGCATGAAGCCTTTGTTCTCTTGGAAGTATGACTTTGTGGTCTCCTGTGTGAAGCGTCTAGTTGCCCAGTCAGTCAGGACCTAGGGGTCAAGATTCCAGTTCAGTGTGGTGTGAGGAGTTGATTGTGTCAATTGCATCAAGAGTGGAGAGTAAGTCAAGATTCCTCTGCCATATTGGGGACATACTGGGGACACTAAGAAACAAGCTAGATGCCGCTACCTTGCATGTCTTGTTGGAAGTGAGTTGTAGAGGTCGGGTGAAGTGCCGGAATTTTGCATCACTCCATAAAGACTAGGACGTGAGCTCCTGTCTGAACGAACCTGGGGTCTTTGGCACATTTCTACCAATATACTAACTACAGATTGTGTCATTTATGACATCAGGAGACAGTGTATTTATGCCTACCGTTAGCACTACTATCCCCTGCCTGGATGCCGTTGCCAAGACTGATACTATTATAAATAACATGGCCAAATCAACCCAGTCTAGTTTATTTGGCTGCTGGTTGTAGCTGAATATGTGATTGGCATTTGGAATTAATTACCAACCTTTTGTAGTAAGTGAGTGAGAAAGTAAGTAAAGGAGTGAGTGAGTGAATAACTGACTACGTGAATTAGCAAGTCTTCGGGAGAAACAGTAACAATGTGAGCAAGAGACTGAGTGAGTGTCTGAGCACCTAGATGAACTATCCAGTGAGTGCGGTAGTGTGATTACATGAGTGAATATAGGTGAGTGCACAAGCAAGTTTGTGAACAAGTGCTTGTATGATAATTTGCGATGGAGTCAGTAGGTCAGGTGCATAAATTACTGAATTAGTGAGTATGTCCGTGTTTCAGTATGCAAGCAAGGCAAAGAATTTATTAGGGGTTAAAGAACTCTGAAGTAAACAGTCTCTTAAGTTTTTATTTACCTGCATGGTTACCCTTATGAGTGACAATATGAGCAAATAAATGACTGACTGACCAAGAGTGCTAGTGTGTGTGCATAGGACATTGAGAATATGCCAGTGAATGAATGTGCAAGTGTTTGTGGATGAGTGATACTTTGTCAGCAAGCGACTGAGCAGGTGACTGTGTGAGTGTGTGCGTATGTGAATGAGACAGTGAGCATGTTTTGGTGTGAGGTGTGACTGACTTAGTTTGTGAATGACTGAGTGGGTGTGTGAGTGGATGATTGTAGCAAGCTAGGTGGACCAGAATGTGAAAGCCAAAAACCGGGACATTTCACATAAATAGACCAACTACAATTTTACTTCAAAAGCTCATCAGCATGGAACCACAGAAGAGGCAGTAAGAACATAAATAAAATGCAATTTTTAAAGCCAGCATCATGCCTATTAATTAGATTGCTTTCCTAACTACCCGGCTTTGGAAACATAAAAAGACACCCTCCACCTTTATTCAGTCGACCCTCTCTATAAACGGGGACATGATTGGAGCTAAATTTCCAAAAATCTGCCGGGACAGCTGTTGGAAAACCAGGACTCCGAGATGCCTGGCCCTGGCACTGAGTGGGCGCAGGGTCCTGTGACAAGGCGCCCCTTTGGTCTCTGCCCTAGAGCGCCATTTACGTCTGCGCGCAGTGATACTGCATATGCATAGACACTTCTGCCGAAGCGTCGTCCCACATAATTACAAGGGGCGCGACCACCTACGCACTTCCCGCGCGCCCTTTCCGAGGACGCCTCGCGTGATCCCGTTGGAGTCTCTCTCGGCTTCGGCGCGCGCCGCCACCCTGGCCTCGTGCTGCACAGAAGCCTTCGGTGTCAGCTATTAGCTGCCCTTCGCGGGCTATTTCTGAACGTGCCGAGGCCTGCTACGTCAAGAAGAATGTACATTTGATTGCCTAGGATGCCACTGTTTGCTCTAGTGTGGAAGTCAACATTTCCGCGGATGGATGGTCTGAATGGCTCCCATTCTGTCTTTAGATGTACAGGAAAGGACACAGGATTGTACTATCTGGGTTGGGGGGGGGGGGGGAAGAGGGGGAGGGGGTGCAGCAGCCCCCTTCATTGCACTGAGATTACCACCAGGCAGTCGAGGATCTCTAAATAATGCAGACAGTCCTCCCCCAGGATGGTGCAGGAATGGCCTCTGCCCTTCCGGTGGCCGGGCAGACCGTCCACCAGGGTGTGAGTGAGTCCATTAGTCAGCATGAAACATGATTCTCCCTGGACCAATCCAACAACTGGGTCGAACCCCACACCTGGCACTTCACGGGCTGTTACGGTACCATAACTTCCACCTTCTAAGGGCAGAACTAAAGATCTATCCGGCAATGCTGCTGCTCTCGCATCCCATGCATGCCGCGGGTGAAGTACTTTACAAAAATGAAAAATAGTGACCATTCCCCTCCCTCCTTAATGTTTGCCATTCCATGCATTTAGTCAGATCAACTCAGAATCGACATTTAACCTCTAATTGGTCTCCTCCACCTTTTTATTCTGCTTGGGGTTTATTTCTAATCATTCAGTTGGAGGAAACTAAGTACCAGTCATAGAAAATTGGAGGAAAAGTGAAAAGTAAATACATTTATAAGTAAATAAATAAACCAAAACTCTATTTAGAGTAACCAATCAGAAGATAGAGGTCTGTACCCAATCACAATGTGCGTGTCACAAGATTGTGATCAAAATGGCAACTTTCAGACATATAAAATGGTCATGCCATTCACTACCAAATCATCATCAAGCAATAATATTGACTCCAAAAATATAATCAAAGTAAGTGTAGATTTAATATTATTAACTCCATCGAGACAATATTTTGCAAGTCACTCTTACTTTCACATTGTATTTGCAGGTTGATATTTAGATTGTGAGATCCTGATAAAATGGAACTGTTTATGTGTCCAGCTGAGACTCTGAAAAGTGAAATGAAAGATTTAGATCTCCAGATCTCCCCTTTAAGTACTCTCTCTTGAGGCGGCTCTAGGCGCTATCCACCTCTGGTTGTTGTTTCGCGGTTTGCAGATTGAAATGGCGGGTAACAGGCTTTTGTCGTGGTTCCCGCAGCCTTCAGATCTGGAGGAGGCCTTGGACCTGCTTTATTTCTCCTGCTCATTATGCACAGAGCCTGCACTAAAGTGTTTATCCGCGTGGTGATTATTTCACGAGAGAGTCTCCATGGGTTACACAGATAATGGTCCTTTCATTTAACATAAAATGCTTCCAAACCTTTGATTTTCTCCCAAGAGATTCATTCATTCCTGATATCAAGGGCTCTTCATATGTAAATTCTGCAATGGGCTGCGCCAATAGGAAGATAGGCTTCTGGTGAATTAATATTCTTTAGTTAAATGAATTATTCTCCGAATACATCTTTTCAAGTGTGAGGAGGAGGGAGAGAGAGAGAGAAGTGGGGGTGAGAGAGGTTGAATTTAACAGCAGACCAGCAAACGCTGCAAAAAAAGTGAATATCTGGAAGTGTGTACGGGAAGAGAAAAGAGACAATATTAAAAGTGGCAGAACATAAACTAGAGGAATGAACCACAGACCAACCATAATGGACACAAAGATGGAGAGAGTGTAATGAATTTAGGATCAATAAAGTTAAATGTGCACGCTGTAAAAATGGCCCTGCGGGCTAAGCCAGGAACCAGGAAAACACATAAACAAGGAAAATGTAAGATGTAGAGAAAATAATTTATAAAGAAAATATAATACTGAGGAAGTAAAGGACGTTGGAAAGGGAGGGAGGATAGATAGGTAGCAGGAAAGGATGGAAACGAGAGACGAGAGGCAGCAGGGGAAGAAGGGTGATGGAGAGGGAGCACGGATAGAAGGAATAGAGCGAGGGGAAGGAGATAGAGCACAGGGAGAAGCAGAAGTAGGATGGAAGGGAGGAAGAGGGAGGGAGACCAGAGAGAGGAAGGAAGAAATGACAGGAAAGCAGAAGAATGACGGGATGGTCAGGAGGTGTAGGTGGTTTGAAGGCGGAAAGGGAGGGAGAGAGGGAAGGAATGAAGGAAGGGTACGGGTTGGTGGAAAGGAGCGGAGCAGGAAGGAAAGGTTGCAAGTAGGGAAGGAAAGGTGGAAAGAAAGGAAGAAAGCCACGGTAGGTGAAGGACTACGAGGGACAGAATGGAGGCAGGTAAAGAGGGAAGAGAAATGGAAATGAAGGAAGGAGGGCAACTGAAGAAAATTGTAGAGAAGTTCTAGGAGGAAAGGAGAAAAGGAAAAGCAGTATGAAGGGGAGAAAGGAAAAGAGGGGCAAGGAGGGAGAGGGGAGAAGGCGGGAAGGAGCGAGAGAGTCGGACCTAGAAGGAATCAAAGAAGGAAAGAGAAAGGAAATGAGGGGAGGAGGAGGGAACAAAGAAGGGATAAGAGGTTAGTTATAAAACGAAGAGAGAAGTTAAAGAAGGGAGGGAGAGGGGGTGGAAAGAACGAAAGAAGAGTGGAAGACAACAGAAAAGCAAAGCAGGTACAGGAAAGTAAGAATATGATGAGTGTAGGAGGGAAGAAAGGCAGCAAAAGAGACATGAAAAGGAAGGGTTGAATAAAGAATATTCTGATTCATGTAATTGGTCAGATGTGTGAGGGCCGCACAATGCGAGACAAGGTGGGCGAGGGAGAAGCAGCTCAAGGGAAAGAGCAGTGGATTTACTTCAGAACATTTTGTGCCTGACAAAAGGACTCCGTTTTAATTACTTTTTTAGCGACAGCAGTCCCGGCTGTTCCAACGCTGCAGAACACCTCACCGAGGGTGCTCTGCCAGGCCACTCAGCAAGCGGTAAACCAGCAACCTCAGCCAATCACCGAGAGCCTCTCATGGCATTTGATTTACTTAATAGTCCTATTTAGTGCTCGTGCACGAAAGTGCCTTGGGCACTTTACAGAAACACAGTGAATCACATTACTTATAACTGTAGAAGTGCAGTTCGAACAAGAGGAAGCAGAACAGAAGTATGGATTTTTCCAGAAAATGTATAAGGACCATCACGAGCTAGAATGACAGGGAGGCAGATCAAAGACGGGGCACACTTGTCCATGTGCAGCTGGTGCAGCGGCCACAGAGCACGTGGGCTTGAAGTGCCTTTGTGCGCCCAATATGGTTCTTTTTCTACCAAATGGTGGCTACCAGGACCCATTTCCTTGCTAAATTGAGGGCACCTGGAGCAATGACGAGGAAATAGAGTAATAGCTCAAGAACATGTGTGAAAGCTGTGCTTAGAAGGCCCTCATAGAAGTCACTAAGTGGTTTGGACAGTTTTTATTGTACATGATAAAATCCGACTCTAATGAGTAGGATCGGATAACTAACTCTCAGTTACGATTTTGACCCGGATAATGGCAATTAGCATGCAGAGTAATTATTGGTAATGTGTCCTCCCTTTAATTTCAGCATGTTTGGCCACTTGAGATTTATCAGGAGTATTCTGTGGGAGTGCGGTCTTTAGTGCATATCTCACAATTAACCGGGTCACTCGTAATGAGCTCCCATGTGGGATGGATTTTGTTTGGCTGTCAAGAGGCAGAGGTTTCAGATGGTTGTACGCCTGAACCTTGTTTCTTCCAGCCGTAGGGGGTTGAGCTTTTGAATGGGGTGGGATATATATTCCACTCCATCTGTGGAATTCTGGCCTCTCCGTGTTATGCTTGTAATGTGGAGTTCTGTCCAAATTCCGCCAACTCCTGCGTGGCGGAGTTTTTTCTTGACAAAAACACAACGTGGAGAAGGGTCTAAGGGGAAAAGCTTAAAGACCTACTTGCATCCTATCCCCTAATCTAACTAGCAAAACACACAAGGGATGCTAAGGGTCTGAATAAGGCTAAAAATTGTCTGCTTTATCAGGTGTAGTGCGTGTAAAGACTAGTCAGTGTAAGGAAAGAAAAGAAAAGAAAAGACACCCATCAGCCCACCAGTTGGCGGAATCTCATCATCTGGGATTTTTTTGTAAACTGGTATCTACGAGGTTCCTCACTTCAGGGTATCGTGAGGGGTCCTAGTGTCAGATCCACCAGTGATGGAGAGCCAACAAGCTGTGGTACTAGTGCTGAATGGAGGAAGTTGCAGTGCTCAAAAAGTGTGCAGAAAAATTATATGAATAAAAAAGAGTGATGCTTAAGATTGCCTATTATGGTGCCAAAACGGAGACTTTATTAGGGGGGTCACCATAATGGCAAGATTAAAAACAGAGTGTAGATAGTGTGTCAACAAATACTACTATCAGTAGATGGGACTGAATGGAGTTTTTTCTTGCACAATGCTCCAAAATGGTAAGTTGACAAGAGCAAGAAAGATTTGGTACCCCCAGCACGATTTTTGGTTGGTAGGAGGGCACCAGGCGAGATTTCACCAACGCAGGCGGTCGTGGGAAGTTGCGACTGTTTGCGGTCAGAAAGTTGCTGCTTGAGTACAAAGTCTACTTTAGGGCAGCAAAATCAACTTGAGAAACTGCGCCCTCTGGCATGCAGGGTTTTGTTTTTTTTCCACTGATTTTTCGCCTATTCGTTGGTTTCTCGATGAGTTGGATGGGGGGTATAGGTGCTTGTGATGTCCCTTTATTACCCAAGGCAGATGACTCCGTCGCCTTGCTGGTGGCGACAGGCAGCTTCCATGCAGCACTCATTCACAAGGGTCAGATGCTGCAGAAACCGATGAAGGCCTCACCAACAGGAGGCACAATGAGCACAGAAAACGGGCAGCAGTGTACTCGTAGTGCTCATTAATCTGGGGTCCCTTGTGCCAAGTAGTGGTCAAAGTGGGGAAAAAAAGTTGGGGAACTGTGGCGGAGAAGGAATAATCCAAGGATTGGGTCAGTGGGCGGAGTCAGAGGTGTGGCCAGAAAGAGCAAATCATTCTAATTTTTAGTATTTGGCATTTCACCACCCAGTTGCAGCTTATTACGTTATTTAATTCAACCAATGGATACATGTGTTTATTTAAGGTTTATTATGAATTATTAACATTAAAATACATTCACATAGTGGTATATGCTTCCAATCACAGAATGGCCCAAATACTCTGAAAAGTGGAAGCACAAGACATTTGTCTCCAAACCATAAAGTTTCTGTCATCAGCACTTCTCCTCCCTTTCTCCACAAGAGCAGTTCAAACATGAATGGCAAAATATCCAAGTTTGCAAATGTTTTCTGTATAATTATGTCTCTGCAATATTTGCCACATAATGCACCATCTGCTGCATAACAACGATTTTAACTAATGAATTGTATGTAGATCAAATGGTTCAAAAGTTACAACAAAATGTCACTTGTGTTTCTGCGAAGTGGACAGCCTTTTTTAAAGATTGACTGATCACCTTTCTCACTGCTGCATTTGTATGTTACCCTGGTACTAATAAGGTAAAACCTTTGCAGAGACTGTTAGCGTGTGTAAACATGTAAAAATAATAAAGTATCAGAAAGTATATCGCATTATGCTTCAGCCTTTTTTTTCCGCATAGTTTAGTCAACACTGCAGCATCATTTTATCCTCTATTGCTGCACAATTCCAGTAGCCCCATGCAGGCAGCACATGTTAAAAGTGCTTGTGCCTGAAGCAGAAAAACCGTGAGGTTTGTGAACTTAGTTTGGTGTGCGTGCAAATCCTGCATTCCTGACCCCTGGTGAGTTACAGCTACTACTGATGAAACTAGGCCAATGGAGGTACCGATGGGTGGGGCTTTAGCGCTGGTGGAGCCTTGTGCGACAATGTTTGTTGGTGACTCTTTCCACCATGGATTCCCTCACTACAACCCTTTAACAGTGCACCTCAAGTCTCCATAACCGCACTCTCTCTCAGATGCATTTAATTTGATTTATAGGACCACTGATACCAGTGTATGGTGTCAGAGCACTTTACATCACACACATTACACAGAGACAATAATACATGTGTAAATCACTGTATAGGAAATGTTACATAAAGACAAAGGACTACACGGTGTAGGAGTCACATGACAACCATACTAGTAGGCATTATAGTTTAATAGTGATTAGTCTGGAGAAACACAAACTCTGAATTTAGAACATAATACCATGGTTGGGGGTTCGCTCCAATATCCAGAAATGATTTCTATCCAAATGAACCCTTTTTGCAACATTAGGATAATCAAAGATGTTAGATCTGGGGGTCTCTAGTTGGCAGAGGTAGGTAACACTGTCCAAATAGGGACCCTTGCTTCTAGTCAGGGCAAGGAGATAACCCTCTGAGATAACCCCTGCTCACCCTCTAGGTAGCTTGGCACGAGCAGTCTAGGCTAACCAGAGGCAATGCGTAAAGTATTTGTACCAACATTCACAGTAACACAGTGAAAACACCACAAACTGACTCCACAACAGTTTAGAAAAATAAAGGTATTTTTAATCTAAACTACACAAGACCAAAACGACAAAAATCCAACATACACAGTTCAAGAATATGGTTTCAAAAAGAGTTCTTAAGGTTGCGTTAAAATTCTTAGGTTGCGATAGAATTCTCTATGTTGCGATAGAATTCTCTACTGATGCGTGAAAAGTTCACAGTTGCGTCACGTTTACTCACAGTACCTTTTAGTTGCAACAAAGTTCCAAAACCAGAAGCTGGTGCGGTGGAAAACAAGCGATGCGTTGCTCCTGAGACCCTGGGGAGGCGATGCGACAACCCCGCTGCAGCAGCGGGCGTGTTGCGACGAATCCGGTCTGTATGGGGAGGAAGGCCACTTGTATGGATTCCGGTGCGTAGGTTCCGTAGGAAGTCTGTTCTCGCAAAGGCACGATGCGACGATCTCGTAGGGGCTGCGACGATCTCCGGGGCGACGATGCGCGGTCCAGCGGGGATCCTCTCTCTCGCAGCTCCTCGATGCGTTGATTCTGCGACGACACTCGCAGCGACGTGATGCGACCCGCAAGCAAGCGGTGCGGCGATCTCACCCAGCGACGACAGGCTCTGCGACGATACTCGCAGCGATGTTCAATTCTCCCGCACCGGTCTGGTGCGTCCTGCAAACGAAGGATGCGACGTCTCTGGCAGCGGCGTCAGGCGCTGCGACGATCTCGACCTCCGTAGCGGCGGGAAACTTCTCGCACTGTCGGGGATGCTCTCCGCAAGTGAGCGATGCGACACCTTTCAAGTTCAAAAGTCACTCAAGCTCAGTTTCAAGCTTCCCAGCACAGGTACAACTTCCAGAGGCCCCACAACTGGATCAGGCACTCTAGGAAGGACAGAACTCTCTCAGCAGAGTTCAGGGAAGCTGGGGGTGAAGTCCTTTTGTTCCTGGGACTTCAAAACAGGGAGCCAGCTCTTCTCAGGCCCTTGGAGATTCCTTCAAGACAGGGGACACAGCTCAGCAGCAAAGTCCTTTCCCTCTCCTTGGCAGCAAAGCAACAGGTCAGTCCAGCAGAGCAACAGCAGGACAATCTTCCTTCTTCAGTTTCAGCTTTCTCCTTGGCAGAGGTTCCTTCTTGATTTCCAGGATGATCTAATTTTCTGTTGTCAGGGGTCCTGTACTTATACCCCTAAAGTCTTTGTTCTCTCTGTGCATGTGGGCCCTGAGCCCGGTCTGAACCAGTTCTGGGTGTTTCCTGAGTACTTTGTTTTGCTGGCTTCTGACTTCCTTTCAGAGTGAGGGGCAGGGTCCATAGGCACTGCAGTGGCAGGCCTGAGACACCATTTTAGAGCTACTCCTGTGGGTGGCACAATCAGTGCTGCAGGCCCACCAGTAGCATTTGTCATTACCAGCCCTGGCACACCCAGTGCACTTTACTAGGGACTTCATAGTGATACAAATATGCCAAACATGTATATTCAATCAGAATAACAATTTACACAGAGAGCATATGCACTTTAGCACTGAACAGCAGTGGTAAAGTGCGCAGAGTCCTATTGCCAACAGCCACGGGTCAGGAAAAATAAGGGAGGAAGAAGCAAAAAGTTTGAGGATGACCCTGCCAGAAGGGCCAATTCCAACAAAAGACTAGGGAAAAAACCCACAATGCTTTATACCCTGCAGTGTGCATGCAACTCTTAGATGACAGTTAATGGCTCACTGTTCTATTTTAGGATCTTGATTTATAAACTGCAAGTAACAAAAGGATCTCACTGACAAAAGCAGTAACCCACTGACCTATTTACATTATGTGCACTTTGTGATCTGCATGGTACATGTTATTTGCAGCAGGCACATTAACCCTCTATGCTACCTTTCCACTAGTCAAAACCTCTACTTGACTAAACTCCATCTCTCTATAGGAAGAGCATTAATCACTGGAGTTATCATGACATTTTTATTTTTGCTGAAAATTGCTAGAGGCCAGGAAGGAGGCAGCAAGTGCTTTTAGAAACATAATATACTTGCAAACATGACGCCCCCACCCGAAGGCAGCTTCTCATGCAATGGCACTGGTCGCACCCCCGCGCTCAAAGGTCCTGTGCCCTCAGTGCCAGAGTCACTGTCGCTCTAGGGAATGCTGCTCATAAGCCTGGCTGTAAAACTGGAGGGGAACTTCAGCATGGATTGCGGGGGGCAGGCCTTCAAAGTTAACCCACACTTGCCACCGCTAGAATTCACCTGCTGGTGCTAAGACACCAGTGCTTCTAAGGTCTTGCGGGGCCTTCTAAAGTCTAGCATGGGAATGTGCTCCCTCAGGAGAGTGGTCTGGGGGACTGGTCATGAAGGCTGAACCTGCTTCGCCAGTTCCAAATTCAGCAGCTCTGACTTTAATGCTGCATCCTCTCCCCCAACGAACACCATACTGCCACACTGGGAGAAACTCGCACTGCCTTCAACTACAACCCAATTGTGCCCGCTATAAACACCTGAATGCTACTCAATTCAAATTACGCACTATACAAGATTTATATGCTGCCCAAAAGTAAAAGTAACAACATCCTTGAAAAAGAAAACACTCCAGGGAATGCAAGATTCAGTAAAGTAGGCAGGAACAACATGGTTACCTTAAGGCTTTTACACTTATTATTTAAAAAGCAATGAGTGTTTGTGGCTGAAAAGTTAAGGATATATTTACAGAGGGAACCCGTTTCAATGTCCATTACTTATATCCTTCAAAACGTAAGCAGTATGGTTTTAAAAGACCACATCCCTGAACACAGAGCCGCGGTACACAATTTGTTTTCCAATCACCCATCAAGCATGTATTGCACAGTATCTCCAGGAATGGTGCACTTCCCCATCAAGGGTAAACAATGATGTTAAACAAAAAACCAATAAAAGAAAAGTAGCGCTTCACTGGCAACCTCTGTAAAGTAGCGCTAATGTGTTTGGGTGTGAATAAAATCAAACTGGCCACTTAGCGACTGCTCTATCTTGCTTTATTTAGTTATTTGTCACATTTTGACCAATTTATTTCTCTCTGACCCAAACCTGCACTTTGGAATAGAAAAATCTCTGATAAAATGACAATTCCAGCAAAAGTGTTTATCTTTTTTGGATCCATTTCACGAAAGCAGAGGAAAGAGGGAGTAATGACCATTTTCTTCAAGTCTCCGTTTTCAGTAAGTGAGGAGCAGCAAGACAGAAAGAGAGGGAGGAAGAGTAAGAAAGCAGCCAGCGGCAGAGCAGGAGAAGTGGACACTGCCTATGTCTTCCCCGGACAAGAAGCAAAAGACAAGGTCCTTTTCCTTCCCTGCCCGGCCCATACGTCCCCAAACGGCGACAAACTCCAAGCCTTATCTGTAGGCCTTGGCTATTTCTGCCATCCCGGGATGCGTGCTTAAAAAAAGGAAATAAGGGGAATACAATCTATTAAATCAAAGAAGTGGGGGCACGCCGTGCCCTGCCGGTCCCACCCACTTTGAACTCTGGTGCCAAGACTGGATTCCAGGACGTGCAGTATGTGACCTGATGAATTGCGGCTTCGTCCAGTTCCAGTCTTCTTACCAATAAGAAGAAACTGTCCAAATGTGTTATAGAGTATCAAAATCTGCAGAAAGGTTTTCAATTCTGTAGGAAAAGGAGATAGTCTTCAGGAATCAAATTGAAAAACCATATTGATGTTTCTGAGACCAGTGCGAAAATAATGTGAAGCGTACATCAAACAGCGCTCACAGTATTTATTTTCAACAGCTCTGAATGTTTAGAAAACAAGCACCTCGAGATTGTAGGGCATGTTCCCTTGTGCACATCTCTCTAGAGGCTCCCTTTGTGAGTTCTGATGTCAAGATCGCCTTCCACACCTTCCATGCACACATCTCTCAGCAGCTTTCTCGTGTCCTGATGCCATGATATCAGCAGTTACCAGCCCCACTGGAATGATGAGACCCACGGGAATACCACAGATCTGTTTACTTTCACCAGGTACGGGTGGCTGAATATAGATGGCTGACATCTCTGTGTGAATGTACAAGGGGAAATCAACAAATATCTGAGGAATCAACTCCAAAATTACCGATCTTCTGTAATTCCTCATTTCCATGGGGAATCCTCATAGTCCAGCTTATGGTGGGTCAGATTTTCAACACCCCTGGAGTTTATCAGTAACTCGGGGGTGTGGATGGGAAAAACCTGAAGCATTTTTGGGAAACCCTTATTGTGAGCCTCAGTTTCCACATTGACCCTTTCTATCTACTCTAACTGCTTGCCTTTTCCTTTCCTAAGGGGTGTCCTGATTCCTGTACAGACAAGGGACCCACGTCAGTTACTACAACTCTGAATATCTTTCTAAATCCAAAACACCTTTCTCTGAGTGCTCGTGCGCAGGATCAGCCGTCCTTCCTGAGACACTCTCCTTTACATAGCTGATGCCTTCCTGTCCATAACCATACCAGAAACTGGCACTGCCAGCTCTCTGGAGACCACTCCAGAAGAGGTTCTCACTGTACGTCTAGCACCTTGAGCCATTGTTTTGCACTCTGTCACAGTAGCTCATAGTCCTCCCTTATTTTCCGCTAATTTCCATCGCCTTGCGTCACCTTTCTCTCCTGCTTGTGCCGCCCCCTAAACCCCTGCTCCCTTCTCCATGCTTACAGGTGAGGCACCAACAAAAGATGACTCCAAATACACAGCCGCAGTTTTTAGTGTGTTAGCAGTGATTTGGATATGACTGCTCCATCCCCACGGCCTTTTCCTCATTTCCTGTATGTCTGCTATCTCAGCCCTTCCTTTTACTCTCTCCTGTTTCCTTCTTCTTACTGTCTCCTGGTCCTCTTTTTTTCTCTCTCTTGTATAGTTTCATATCCCCGGGCTTCATAACATTATGAAGAAATGGAGTGAGAGGGCTAGATCTACGTGAAAAGTCCAAATGGTATCTAGGGTATCGAGTTGCTATATTGCTTTTGGGACAGCAGTTTACAAGTCGCTATATTTGTCCAACAAACATTATAAATAAAATCATATTACTTGTTAGAAATAATTTTAACAGGCACCAATAGACCTTACTGGACACCAATAACTAGTTCTACATGCAATTGGAATCAACAGTAATTTTCTCCTACACTGTTAATTTAATGCCCAAAAAGACAGAATAGGGTGTCCTGGAAACCAATTGACAAGTGGAACTGCCATCATGGAACAGGGAGATACAGCAGGAAATAAAGAAGCTGCTTAAAGAACATCAAGGTGAAGTCTCCTTCAAATATTATAACTTTTGGTGTAAAGAAAATGGAAGAATCCAAGACACACAATAGGAGTTAGCATTTAAAGAAGGAGCCTAAATATTAATACTGATTGAGTTTGACAAAAACTGTAACTTTTCCTCATCTCATTTTCACATTAAAGTCTATTTTGGTGTTCTGTGGAGAATCCCCCTACTACTCAGAGATATGTATGGTAATTAATTCATTTCACCATTCACTTGCTAACGAGTGTGAATAACTCTCATGAATGGAAATTAATGTGTCAAATGTACGTTCACCACATACGATGTTATGTTCACGCCTTCACACTCCTGGAATAGAGGCTGCGACCAATGAAAAATAGAATTTCCCAGCCTTTCCTGGTGTTTAATCAATGCAGCGCCAAACTGAACGTACCAGAGTGCGCCTCCATCTCTCATACCCAGTACGAATGTGAACCCGCCTCTTCCCAGAGCATCACCTTTACCAAGGTTCAGTTCATGCTTCAAACTCTAAGTGCCTGATTACAAGTTTGACTTCAAATAAGGTGCTATTTATCTCACCTTATAAATAACAATAACCTAGGCTACATCATTTATCCGGTATGATGAACTGTGCCTATTATGAGTTATTGGGGAATAACATGCAGCTTTTGGTGTTTAACACACTAAAATTCATATGGTGCAGTAAATACCGTACACGTTTCCCCTGTCAAATGACGGCAGGTTTCACATGCTGAAATTTAATGACATTGGCTGTATGTAACACATCCGATACTTACCAGATGTGATAAATAACTTCCAACTCGTAATTCCAACATGTGTGCAAATAGGGGATTGCACATGCAGCTCAGAATACACTGACCCACTCATAATCATGCCCTCAGATGCATTTTTATAGAAACAGTTGCATAAGAAGTATTTAAAGTTTGTGTGCCACCAACTGTGTGCAAAAGTATACCAGGTAACACAATACACATTTACATAAACTATTAATGGCAACTGATTTCTTTTTGATCATGCATCAATGCGTGAACTGTTTGCATGGACTGTTTGCGTGTGTTTTTGGGATTTTGCATCAATGGTGCCTTAGTAGTGATGCTCAGCGGTGTAGCTAGACCTTTGACCGCCTGTGGCGGTCCCTGCGTTTGCCACCCCACCGCAGCCGCATGTAAGTGCGGGGGGGGCTGGCAATTCCTGCGTTTGCCATACCGCGATGGCCGCAGGTAAGAGCGGGGGGAGGCCGCCGCCCCAGTAGATTAGTAAATCTGAGCCCACAAGAGAAGATGCACTGAGCATGAGATGGGGGACTTCTGAAGTTCAGAGGGTAACAACAGTCATGAGGTCTTTCAATGTATTCAAGCATTTGGGAGCCAATGTGTTGTACAAAGAAATAGCTAATTTTTCACCATTTAGAATGCAGAGGTGTGGATGAGGGCAGTCAGAAAGCCACCTCTTTGCTTCCACTATGGCCCCTGGCTTCTGCCTACAAAACCGCCAAACAAGTAAGAATCAGGTAGCAGTATGCTCCACACAATTTTTACATGTCTTGGCGAGTACATGGTTCTACGGCATACTGCCCCAGAGCTGGAGGTAGGTCCCAAATCTTCCCTCAGCAAGGTACATGGAATCCTCCAGACTTCCCTAGGCTGCTACACATGGGTGGGTCTGCTGCAGGAACATCCCTGGTTTCCCTGATTCCCAGGGGTTTAAGAAATGACTATTGTCACTCCAGCAACCCAACGCTTCATGGCAGTCCTTAGGCTTACCTTCATTAGGGTGTGCATGCTCTGCATGACAGAAGAGGAATCCTGGGCAGTCTTTTGCTGATATCATTGCGCATGCTCAGAGGCTGAGACACTTGCTGAGATACTTGCTGGAGGAGCTGTACCTTCTTGTGGCTGGACTTCCCAGGGACGTCTTTCCCCCATTCCTCCTACCTCCTTTCTCCTTCAGATCTTGCTGCACTGCCTTGATTGGGACCGGTGGGGAGCCCGGGCAGTGTAGGTGATGGCTGCTTGTAGGAGCTCTTCTCGGCCGCTGCTCCAGATGATATCTTGTACCGCCAAGATCTCGAGCGGCTCCAGGGGTGCTGCCGCCATGGTGTGAGCCCAGCGACTACTGCCTGCTGGGGGTGTCCTGGGGTGGGGCGTGCAAGCTGTATCTCACCGGTGCAGATCCACGGGTCAGGATTTTGCACCGGGCGCTGGCCTCGGTCGCAGCCACCATCTTGGGAGCGAGCTGCCACGGGTGGCTGTTGGGGGATGTGGCGGCCCTGGAGTTCATTCACTGACATCTTGGGACCCCTCCTGCTACCCCTGCAAGGCCTGAAATCCGCCCAGAGACTGCTGGAGAGTGACTGCTGACTGGAGCTGCTGGGGCGAGCTGATTGGGACAGCCAGCCATTGACTGTTCTGTCAGCAGCCTTCTGACTCTCTTATTTTTTCCTCTTCTCCTGATCTCTTTTTTCTTATTTCCTATTTTCTACTTTTCTGTCACTTTCCTCATTTTTCAACTTTTTCCTCTATGCATTATCCACTATTCTGTCGGAGTTCAGCAATGTTTCAGGGCCTGAGAGACTTCCACCTTGGAGTGAGTTAGTAAGCTGTCTTAGCACCTTGGTGGGAATTGAAGGAAATAAAACTTCATCCTCATCCTGTAAAATGAAATCACACAATTCCGCCTGATACAAGTTGGAATTGTTTTGATAAAAAGTCTCCATGCGTCCTGCATCAAGGCTTTCCCAATATTGGCTTGGAGAGGTGGATCATGCAAAGCAATCTCGTTCATCTTTCAAGCACGTTGTGGTCTTTGATTGAAGGAGTTGATCATTATCAATAGCACTTCTGGTGCATGAGCCGGTAGTACTTGGACAATCATTTCTACTGACACAACCAAATCTGACAAAGCCGATGAGATCATAAAAAAAGTCTATGTACGAATGTGTAAGAAATTGGGTTTTTGATTGAGGGAGGTGAAACACTATTGAGACATGAACCACATTCCAGCAGCCTGGAGGCACCCCAGGATTCTGCCATTTCTAAAAAAGACATCTCTAGACCCACTCAATCCGGGGAACTACTGACCCATTTCTCTGCTGCCTGGTCTGGCCAAGGTGCGCGAGAAGGTTGTTAACAATCAACTCACGACGTTCGTTGAGAAAGAGAGTATTCTGCATACAGTACAGTCTGGGTTCAAGCCGCCCACAGCACTGAATCGGTCCTGGTGGACGTCGTCGAGACCATTCGGGAATGTCTGGACGCCGGGGGGAGGGCTGCATTGATTCTGCTCGATCTCTCGGCGGCGTTCGATAAGGTCCCGCACTCTTTTCTTCTCTCGCGGCTCACCAGGATCAGTGTGTCTGGTGCTGTATGGAACTGGCTTAGATCCTTCCTAGAAGGGCAGACCCAGCAGATTTGGATTCCACCATCCTCCTCCTCTCTACAGTCTGAGTTCACGGGAGTCCCCCAAGGGGCGTCCCTTAGTCCCCTTCTCTTTAACATCTGTATGACACCTTTGATCTATCTGGCCGAGAGTTTGGGGGCTAAGGTGATGGCTTATGCTGATGACACCCAGCTGCTATTTACGTGGGACAATAGTGATGAGTCAGTTTCCTTGGTTCACCACTGCCTCTCATCCATTTTCAAATGGTTAGCGGCTGCACAATTAAAATGTAATGAGAAGTCAGAGATCCTTCTTTACAGAAAATTTCCTTCAAACTTTCGGGAATCTCTCTGGCCTCCTACATTTCCCTTGCCTACTTCTGATGGGAAGCCCACCAAGAACTTGGGGGTATGGTTTAACAAGAGTCTTTCTTTCTCATACCATATCAAGAAATTGGCCGGCAACTGCTTAGGTCTTCTCAAGACTCTGAGGAAGTGTTTTCCTCTCCTTCCCCAGGCAGCAAGAGAAATGGTCACCTGTGCACTTAATTTGTCCCGGCTAGATTAGGCCAATGCTCTTTACATGGGCATTCCGGGATATTTCTTGAAAAAGCTCCAGGTGGTCCAAAACGCAGCAGCTAGACTTCTTTTGGGCATCTCCGCCAGGATCACCGTGCGTCATCATCTGCGATCTCTGTATTGGCTGCCTGTGGCAGAACGGATGAAGTTAAAATCACTGGTTCCCCGATTCAAATCCCAGAGGCTAGGTGGCAGTTCAATGGCAAGGAAGGCCGCTGTTGCTTGGAAGGCACTACCCCTTGCCTTGCGTAACGTTCAAGACCCAGCAAGATTCAAGAAAAACTTTAAAACAAATCTTTTCGCATAAACAGACTTTCTCACCCTTATTTTGTTAGGCATCGCGCTGGGACACTCCTGAGCACCTATAAATTACAATAACATTAACATTGTTTGGGTGAAGTCACAAGCAAACCCCAAACTAACATTTATTTATTTATTTATTTATTCAAGAGTTTTATATAGCGCTGGCTAGACCCGGAGGTATCAGAGGGCATGTGCTCAACCCTCTGGTCGCTATGGCACAAAGCAGTCAGGCTTAACTTAGAGGCAATATGTAAAGTAGTTATACAGCACTTTACACAGTAATAACGTGTATTAGCCTTTGGTTATTGTCTTGCCAGAAAGGTGTTGTAGCAACACCACATTCTTCTGGTAATTGGTTTAATTTTTCACATTTCCATGAGCTTTTAAACAAATTCATGGTTTACCCTGTAGCATCCACTGTGAAGGCCACAACCTCTTCAGAATACGCCTGTTGTTTATAAATGCCATGACTTGATTCCTCAAGTTCACATTTAGGAATGGGCCAAAACTAAACACAGTACGAATCACACTCAAGCATCTATAAGCATGTCTTTTGTCTCTTTGCAGCCTTGAATCCCATGGTAAAATATATGTCTTTCTAACACCAAACAGTTTTAGGCTCCATCAAAAATCACCCTTTAGTTGTGACCTTCCTCTTTTCTGTGGCAGGAAGGTGTTTAAAATGATCCTGTGCTTCTGACCCTAGTGAATGAAGCAAAATTGCTTTTTTTCGGCCTGGGGTGATTTTCCCACCGTTTGTCGCATCCAAATAAAACTAAACCCTTCTCTTCCATCAGAATATTCTGGGTGCTGGTACAGCTAAGAATTCAATTGACCCCAAGGTGGGATATAAAAATGGATTGTGTCTATACATAGTAGTTTGTACTAGAAATGTTATTGGATTCGAGGAAAGGGAAGTGCTGTGGCCCTTAAGGACTGTACCTGTTCGAAATGGGCAATCTTACGGGTCTGGAAATTGGGCCAGATATGGGTCGTGGAAATAATTTCCATATCAAATCTGGAAAAGGGAGCTCTTAAGATAGATAATAATGTACAGACATTTGAGAGCATATCGAGAAGATTCATTGAATTATATATGTAAAAGTATTTGAAACTTCTATTGGAAATGTGATGATACTATAATAAGAATTTAAAATAATAACAGAATATAAATTCACTTTAATTAAGCAATGCTCTGGATTCCACTACATTCCTTAGAGTTCTGGCAATGCGATAGGAGACTGCACAGCATCTGGGCAGCCACCCCACATCTGTCCTCTTTGTAATTGCATCCTTTTGCATCCTTGCTTACCACAGGCTCTTGCCTATCGACACGCTTGCCCTTCTTTCACCTTCCTGAATACAGATATCGGTCAGGTCAACAGCCAGTAGCGGTGATGACGGCATAAACCCCGGGTCTTTGGGCGCAAATCAGCAGACGCGACACCTCTGGCTGTGTATGACGTCACATGGTGGGTAAAACGTGCCTGCGTGCAATGACCCAGTTCGGATCCTACTGGCTCTGCCGTCAACGTCACTAAAGATTTTCAGCTCTGATGAGAGAGTAAGGAGTTTCATTCATACAGCGCCTTCGAAAGGAATTATTTTAGGCACGTGCAGTGGCGTCACTAGGGTTGGTGTCACCCGGTGCGGGTAACTCATGGTGTCACCCCCTCACGACTTACTGCATGGACCACCTCTGTCGGAAATGTATGGCGCTAGGTACTGTCTTAATCCCTCTAGCTCCCTCTCTCTGTCTAGCTCCCTCTAGCTCCCTCTCTCTGTCTTACTCCCTCTAGATCCCTCTCTCTGTCTAGCTCCCTCTCTCTCTGTCTTGCTCCCTCTAGCTCCCTCTTTCTGTCTAGCTCCCTCTAGCTTCCTCTCTCTATGTCTTGCTCTCTCTCTGTCTTACTCCCTCTAGCTCCCTCTGTCTCTGTCTTACTCCCTTTAGCTCCCTCTCCCTCTGTCTTACTCCCTCTAGCTCCCTCTCTCTGTCTTGCTCCCTCTAGCTCCCTCTCTTACTCCTTCTAGCTCCCTCTCTCGCTGTCTTACTCCCTCTAGCTCGATCTCTCTCTGTCTTACTCCCTCTAGCTCCCTGTCTTACTCCCTCTAGCTCCTCTCTCTGACTTACTCCCTCTAGCTCCCGCTCTCTCTCTCTTACTCCCTCTGGCTCCCGCTCTCTCTCTTACTCCCTCTAGCTCCCTCTCTCTCTCTATTACTCCCTCTAGCTCCCTCTCTCTCTGTCTTGCTCCCTCTAGCTCCCTCTCTCTGTCTTACTCCCTCTAGCTTCGTCTCTCACTGTCTTGCTCCCTCTAGCTCCCTCTCTTTTACTCCCTCTAGCTCCCTCTCTCTCTCTGTCTTGCTCCCTCTAGCTCCCTCTCTCTGTCTAGCTCCCAATAGCTCCCTCTCTCTTGCTCCCTCTAGCTCCCTCTGTCTCCCTCTCTCTCTGTCTTACTCCCTCTAGCTCCCTCTCTCTCTGTCTTACTCCCTCTAGCTCCCTCTCTCTCTCTGTCTTCCTCCCTCTAGCTCCCTCTCTCTCTCTCCTACTCCCTCTAGCTCCCTCTCTCTCTATTACTCCATCTAGCTCCTTCTCTCTCTATCTTACTCCCTCTAGCTCCCTCTCTCTGTCTAGCTCCCTCTCTCTCTGTCTTGCTCCCTCTAGCTCCCTCTCTCTGTCTAGCTCCCTCTAGCTCCCTCTCTCTATGTCTTGCTCTCTCTCTGTCTTACTCCCTCTAGCTCACTCTCTCTGTCTAGCTCCCTCTAGCTCCCTCTCTCTGTGTTTTGCTCTCTCTAGCTCCCTCTCTCTGTCTTACTCCCTCTAGCTCCCTCTCTCTCTGTCTTGCTCCCTCTAGCTCCCTCTCTCTGTCTAGCTCCCTCTAGCGCCCTCTCTCTGTCTCCCTCTCTCTCTGTCTTACTCTCTCTAGCCCCCTCTCTCTGTCTTACTCCCTCTAGCTCCCTCTCTCTGTCTTACTCCCTCTGTCTTACTCCCTCTAGCTTCCTCTCTCTCTGTCTGGCTCCCTCTAGCTCCCTCTCTCTGTTTACTCCCTCTAGCTCCCTCTCTCTCTCTGTCTTGCTCCCTCTAGCTCCCTCTCTCTGTCTAGCTCCCTATAGCTCCCTCTCTCTTGCTCCCTCTAGCTCCCTCTGTCTCCCTCTCTCTCTGTCTTACTCCCTCTAGCTCCCACTCTCTCTGTCATACTCCCTCTAGCTCCCTCTCTCTCTGTCTTCCTCCCTCTAGCTCCCTCTCTCTGTCTAGCTCCCTCTAGCTCCCTCTCCCTGTCTTACTCCCTCTAGCTTCCTCTCTCTGTCTTGCTCCCTCTAGCTTCCTCTCTCTGTCTTGCTCCCTCTAGCTCCCTCTCTCTGTTTTACTCCCTCTAGCTCCCTCTCTCTCTCTCTGTCTTGCTCCCTCTAGCTCCCTCTCTCTTGCTCCCTCTAGCTCCCTCTGTCTCCCTCTCTCTCTGTCTTACTCCCTCTAGCTCCCTCTCTCTCTGTCTTACTCCCTCTAGCTCCCTCTCTCTCTGTCGTACTCCCTCTAGCTCCCTCTCTCTCTGTCTTCCTCCCTCTAGCTCCCTCTCTCTCTGTCTTCCTCCCTCCAGCTCCCTCTCTCTCTATCTTACTCCCTCTAGATCCCTCTCTCTGTCTAGCTCCCTCTCTCCCTGTCTTGCTCCCTCTAGCTCCCTCTTTCTGTCTAGCTCCCTCTAGCTTCCTCTCTCTATGTCTTGCTCTCTCTCTGTCTTACTCCCTCTAGCTCCCTCTCTCTGTCTAGCTCCCTCTAGCTCCCTCTCTCTCTGTCTTGCTCTCTCTAGATCCCTCTTTCTGTCTTACTCCATCTAGCTCCCTCTCTCTGTCTTGCTCCCTCTAGCTCCCTCTCTCTGTCTAGCTCCCTCTAGCTCCCTCTCTCTGTCTAGCTCCCTATAGCTCCCTCTCTCTTGCTCCCTCTAGCTCCCTCTGTCTCCCTCTCTCTCTGTCTTACTCCCTCTAGCTCCCTCTCTCTCTGTCATACTCCCTCTAGCTCCCTCTCTCTCTGTCATACTACCTCTAACTTCCTCTCTCTATGTCTTGCTCTCTCTGTGTCTTACTCCCTCTAGCTCCCTCTTTCTGTCTAGCTCCCTCTCTCTCTGTCTTGCTCTCTCTAGCTCCCTCTCTCTGTCTTACTCCCTCTAGCTTCCTCTCTCTGTCTTGCTCCCTCTAGCTCCCTCTCTCTGTCTTACTCCCTCTAGCTTCCTCTCTCTGTCTTGCTCCCTCTAGCTCCCTCTCTCTGTTTTACTCCCTCTAGCTCCCTCTCTCTCTCTGTCTTGCTCCCTCTAGCTCCCTCTCTCTGTCTAGCTCCCTATAGCTCCCTCTCTCTTGCTCCCTCTAGCTCCCTCTGTCTCCCTCTCTCTCTGTCTTACTCCCTCTAGCTCCCACTCTCTCTGTCATACTCCCTCTAGCTCCCTCTCTCTCTGTCATACTACCTCTAACTTCCTCTCTCTATGTCTTGCTCTCTCTGTGTCTTACTCCCTCTAGCTCCCTCTTTCTGTCTAGCTCCCTCTCTCTCTGTCTTGCTCTCTCTAGCTCCCTCTCTCTGTCTTACTCCCTCTAGCTTCCTCTCTCTGTCTTGCTCCCTCTAGCTCCCTCTCTCTGTCTTACTCCCTCTAGCTTCCTCTCTCTGTCTTGCTCCCTCTAGCTCCCTCTCTGTTTTACTCCCTCTAGCTCCCTCTCTCTCTCTGTCTTGCTCCCTCTAGCTCCCTCTCTCTGTCTAGCTCCCTATAGCTCCCTCTCTCTTGCTCCCTCTAGCTCCCTCTGTCTCCCTCTCTCTCTGTCTTACTCCCTCTAGCTCCCTCTCTCTCTGTCTTACTCCCTCTAGCTCCCTCTCTCTCTGTCGTACTCCCTCTAGCTCCCTCTCTCTGTCTTCCTCCCTCTAGCTCCCTCTCTCTCTCTTACTCCCTCTAGCTCCCTCTCTCTCTGTCTTCCTCCCTCTAGCTCCCTCTCTCTCTGTCTTGCTCCCTCTAGCTCCCTCTCTCTGTCTAGCTCCCTCTAGCTTCCTCTCTATATGTCTTGCTCTCTCTCTGTCTTACTCCCTCTAGCTCCCTCTCTCTGTCTAGCTCCCTCTAGCTCCCTCTCTCTCTGTCTTGCTCTCTCTAGATCCCTCTCTCTGTCTTACTCCATCTAGCTCCCTCTCTCTCTGTCTTTCTCCCTCTAGCTCCCTCTCTCTGTCTAGCTCCCTCTAGCGCCCTCTCTCTCTGTCTCCCTCTCTCTCTTGCTCCCTCTAGCTCCCTCTCTCTTATCCCCTCTAGCTCTCTCTCTCTCTCTCTTGCTCCCTCTAGCTCACTCTCTCTGTCTAGCTCCCTCTAGCGCCCTCTCTCTCTGTCTCCCTCTCTCTCTATCTTGCTCCCTCTCTCTGTCTTACTCCCTCTAGCTCCATCTCTCTCTATCTTGCTCCCTCTAGCTCCCTCTCTTTTATTCCCTCTAGCTCCCTCTCTCTCTGTCTTGCTCCCTCTAGCTCCCTCTCTCTCTATCTTACTCCCTCTAGCTCCCTCTCTCTGTCTAGCTCCCTCTCTCTCTGTCTTACTTCCTCTAGCTACCCCTGTCTCCCTCTCTCTGTTTTACTCCCTCTAGCTCCCTCTCTCTCTGTCTTTCTCACTCTAGCTCCCTCTCTCTCTGTCTTTCTCACTCTAGCTCTCTCTCTCTGTGTCTTACTCCCTCTAGCTCCCTCTCTCTCTGTCTTACTCCCTTTATCTCCCTATCTCTCTGCCTTACTCTCTCTAGCTCCCTCTCTCCCTTTGTTACTCCCTCTTGCTCCCTCTCTCTCTGTCTTGCTCTGTCTAGCTCCCTATCTCTGTATTACTCCCTCTAGCTCCCTCTTTCTCCCTTTCTCTCTTACTCCATCTGTCTTCCCTGGATTTGTATAAAGAAGAGTGCGAGCAACAGGTGGCACTGTAGTAAAGAGCAAGCTGAAATGTGGAACTGGTTCACTGGAAAACTGAAGACTGCAAGATACTGAAAAATAAGAAACCATGCACCCTCAGATGAGCAAGGCGGCTATAGAGTTGCCTTGTGAGCAAAGAAAATTACAGTCAAGCATTGCAGATCTCCTGCGAGACGCTGGCGAGTGTGAACAGCATGAGGAACAAGCTTGCACAGGGAGTGACTGTAAAGGTGAGAGCAGAGGCGAGGCTGCAGTGCAGATTGGTGTCACCCCATGTGTTGGTGTCACCCGGTGCGGGCCGCACCCCCCGCACCCCCCTAGTGACGCCACGGTGTTAAATCTTAGTTCAAGTAACAGTCACCCCCAAAATGTGCATGCACATCCCAGTGCGTCTCAAAATTGATAATGATATAAAGTATGGGGACCCCCACATCCATCGCTCATACAAGAGCAGGGTGTCCGATATATTCTGTCCGAGGGCCTTCCAAAATAGTCACTCTACTGACTGTATATTCGATAGCATAACATGTGTCTTACGTTCACCCAGAAGGGTATCTTGGCGCTGAATAACAGATGTTTATTGTTACCCAACTCAATGGTACTCATTTTACCTCAGAAGGATGAAAGGCTGAGTGGACCCGCTGGGATTAGAACATGTGACCATGAGGTCGAACACAGATGCCTACAGTGGACACATGAGTCCACTAAGCCACCAGACCCGGCCTGATACCAACACTAGGTCACAAATTACCACTGGCTTGAGGGGTGAACGTGCCTTTGGGTTGAAGAAGGAGACCACTTCCTTCTCGACTGGACTTCCAGGCACTTTACGTTCACTGGATAGTGCAGTACATGTCTGTGACAAGCATCCTCGTCGCCACTGGAATGTGGACTTGCTAATTCACACTATGAAAGGCACATTTGGCAAGTTTGGAATCCGCCAATCAACTCTCAACTCAATGTCGTAAACCCAAATTACATCATGATAGTCATCTAGTCCTACCCATGACCTACACAGAAACAAGAAGGGCAGCGCAATACTGATACATATTGCCCATAGAATTCACATACTCAGCAGATAAAGCATATTTAAACACTGTGTAAACTCTGATTTTTCAAAAAAGTTGAGAGATGAAATCAAGCAACTTCACTGATATGGTAGGCAGTAAAAAAAAGAAGTTGGAAAAACATGATCATATACTTTAAAATATAGCACAGCAGATACAATCCCTAAGACTGCCTAAGCCTACACATGTTTTATTGAGAAATGTTATTCCAAAATAAAAGCAGACACTTCGGATGCGCTCATCCACTTCATTTGACTTGGGTGGCTAATACAAATCCTCCGCATTGATATACAAAAGTAAAACAAAGGAACCCCCCCCCCCCCCCCCGCCCCCCGCCCCCATGTGCAACAGAAAAGACAGCGAAGATTAGAAAAGTGTAAAGAGGTAAAAGAAATCATGGCGGATAAAAGTAAAATAAAACATTGTCTAAAAAATGAACAGGAAGCTGAAATGTATCAACATTCCTGCTATGATTTATTTTCAATCATCACAGTTCAATAGATTTTGGTCAACATGCGATCCTCCTTGGAAGGATGAAAGTCTGATCCCTCTTGCTGGAATGTAAATCCTTATGTATGTAACTCATATGGTTAGAGCCTCATTACAAAGTGGTCACTGTACAGGGGATACAATTGTGAGTAGGGTAAGAACCGAGGGAATGGGGAAGAACGAAGGAGGATAGTGGAGAGCAGCCACTACCATCAGGCAGGGGAGAGCACAGATGTGCAGCATTCGAAGGCTAGGGTGGTAAATGCAGTCAGTGGGGACAACAGAAGAGGTGTTCTCTTGAGGTGGAGTTAGGTAGCTGCGTGGCTACACAATGAAGAGGTGGATGATGGCATGCAGCAGGGGAAGGTTCAATACTATAATTCTGTTTAAGTCGAGCATACTAGACAGATGTATTGTGAGCTTTCAGACCACCCATTGCTAACCTTTGGTTGACTTACCTGTCACTCTCATTTGCTTGCTTTTTATTTCATGACTAGCCTTCCCCTTCTTATGTTTGTGCCTTAACTGGAGCATAAGCTCTTTAGGATCCTTTTTATTGGCTAACTTGTGTCCTTCCACTGCTCACATATAGGAAACTATTGGTTTATTTTTCATTCAGCACTCCATGAGAGTGCATGTGTTTCCTGCCTCTCCCACTCATGTGCTGCTTCACCACTCCAATACCCACTCTCCCCACGCTGTGATGGTCCTTACTGCTCCCTGGTTGTCACTAAAAGTACAGAAAGAGACATATTTATGCAGGGATATGGTCGAGGAGTAGACTTTATGGGTTGTTTTTGTTTTATTTCCTGCATTCCCCATATTACACAAAAGCGCAAGCTTTTGCACACATCCGCTTCTATGGCACTGGAAGAAGGGCCATCTACTGCACTACCTCGGCTGGTGTCTCAGTAGGTGCACTTAGCATGACACTTCTCCTGGAGGTCCATAAATCTACTTCCTGGGCTACCGCAGAGGAGAAAATGATTGACTCCTGTGAAATGTAAATTAAGCTTTGGTAAGCCTTTACTTTTCGAGTCTGACACGTCCTTTTTCTTTTTAAATTTGGCTCATCATTTTCTAAGTGAAAAATATTTGAAAAATAAAACATGCCAGTTATAAGGATTAAACCATGAAATTTACAAACATTGAAGGTTTTGGGGTGCCATAATATAAGATATGGGTTTCCTTTTCTTCAAGTACTTTAAAAAAAATCTTTTTCTGAGCAGCACTTTACAGACAAACATTGGCCAAGCTCGTCACTCACATTATAAAAGCAAGACCTATTAGCTTTGCCAATTCTTGTTCATCTTACAACGGTTAAATGACAAATGAGTATGCTAGGCAATGCTACATTTATATTTATATGTACACACATGCAGTACGAATATATTGTCACCTGTTGACAAACGTTGCCCTGGGAGGCCAGGGCCTTTAGGCAAGGCATGTCTTTCAGGTGCACATGTATGCCATTTACACACAAAGGTGACTTACTCTCGCTTTCCGAACTCGCTTGCCTGGAAACCCCTTAGGGTTGCCAAAGCTAGCAGCTTCTCACAGCTGACATAATGGTGCCCATGGCACTACCCTGGTAGCCCATGGTTTTCTACCAGAAGGGCAGAACCAGACGCCCACAAGACTCTCTAATAGCCATCACTACCGTCAGAAGCTTCCACCCTTTCCAGGAAGTAGGGAAGACGTGGAAGTTGTTCTGTAGTACCACAAAGATGTACTTCAGAGTTAGGAGCAGATGTACAGATAACGCCTACTATTAGTATTATGGCAAAAATATACATTTGTTGCATATCAAAAAATTCCCATCGACAGTTATAATATTAAATTAGAAAAAAACAGGATGATTTGTGGAGCTGTTTAATCCATGGTGCCAAAGCTTACTTTTTTAAAATAAGGCTTTACACAGACATCGCAGTAACAACAGGGCGAGCAAATACCAAATAGGAGAAAGAGGTGGTCATTTAAGGTTTGGCGGAGAGGGCGTGACAGTACAAAGTGGTCTTTGCCTAGCCTGGCACACCACACTTATCCTGCCCAGTGCCTAATTTGTGCCGGTGGGTTCCGGTGCTCAGAACTGGCACTTAATTGCCAACACTGGCACTTATCACACATGTGGCGCTGATTGTGAAATATAAAGATGAGGAGATCAACAGTGTTTTTATAATTTAATATACAATAAAACTGACAAATACCTGCCACCCAAGCCATTCTTGTAGCTTTGGGGGCCTCGAGCAGTCTGTATTGGCACACTTGTACCAGTGTGATGGTTAGTAATTGTGCTGGTACTGTCATTGGCAACACTGATTGGGATTGTATAGTGCAAGCTGCTGTGGCCTCCTGAGAAGGGCCCTGCAACTTTTTTTTTTAATTAACTAATTAAATACTGTACCTACCACCTGTAAGGTGAGGCTGAAGGACCCCAACGTGTCCAGAAGAAGAGTCTCAGCTGCCATGCATCACAGGTGGCCCCTCCGCCACAGCGCCGCCATTTTGTGTACTGTAGAAGATCCCTTATATTTAGGGCCTGCTTCCCGACTCACAGTTTTCCTGCCCGGAGGCACAGGATACCCGGAAAGAAAAATGAACACGGTGCCACTGCGAGCAGGGGAAAACTGCTGGCCGAAACCCGTCGAGCGAGCGGCCGGGACCTGCAGGCCCACCTGTCATACATTAGCATCCAAAGAGCTCCCTCTGGAAGGAAGATGGGACCCATGGGGCAGAAACGGCCTTCCAGTGCGTAACGCACCTTGATAATGCGCCCTAAATAAAGTCCTGAGTATTACAGCAGGCGGGCCCACGGGCACACCGGATGGCCCTAGGAGTATATCCCCCAGATGCATCAAGAACCCATTTTGCTATTCCTTAATAGCGAAAAATAATGATTCGCTATTAAGGAATAGCAAAATGCAATGCATGAAGAAATCAATAAAAGAAATAACGATTTCTTTAAATTCCTTAATTGTGACTCGCAAATTGCGAGTCGCAGTTAAGGAATACCTCCCCATTCATTCCTACCATAGGAATGAATGGGAAGACATTCTCATTTTGTGAATCGCAAATTGAGAATGCAATTTCAAGGGTGCAGGGGTATCCAAAGGACACTCTGTTGCACCCCTGAAATTGATCTGTGCACATATGTTGCGCACACACATGCCCTTAGGGCATGTGTGTGCGCAACATGAAACATTTAAAAATGCACTTTAGTGCATTTTTCAAAGTTTTTGCAAATTACCATGAAGTTCAACTTCATGGTAATTTGTGATCCTTATTAGCGAAATCGCTACTTTTTAAACTTTAATGCATTGCATTTAAGGAATCTCAATTTGAGATTCCTTAAATGCAAGTAATCGCAATTTTGCGATTTCTTAATTTGCGATTATTGCATTTGGGATGATGCGTCCCAAATGCAAAAATACCGGTGGCAAAGGGGCAGATTCTGAGAATCTGCCCCTTTGCGAGCAGATTTTACCTTGATGCATCGATGCCTATGTTTGCTAAGAGTATTTGAGCATTGCATAATGACGCGCAATGAAATCGCTCCGCAATTTGAGGATTTCTATTTAGTAAAAGAAAGTAGTAAATAATCCACTATGTAAGAACAAGGCCAGAGAGGGTCTAAACTTGCGGGCTTAACTGAGTAGGGAACCCGACTAGATGAGCCTGGTTGCTCTGATCTGTCCTTCCTCACCTCCGCATCCTGCTTAGAGACGCAAGTAACAGGTGTTGACTGCACTGTCGTTTGCCGAAGGTCACATCTTTGTCCGTGGCTGTAGCTCAGGGGCCTCCCGCTCCTTGTTTTGTTTTTGTTCCAAATGACACGTCTGTAATTATGAGAAGTTGTAGTTCCAATTCAATCTGGGGCACGTGCGAGCCGATGCAGGAGTCTGCAGTGATGCTCGCCGGACCTTAGGGACATGTGCGCTGGGTCACACTGGTCCCCTGACGGCTGAGCTTGGGTATCTGATGCTGCACAAGGATGCAGGAAGCTGGGCTTGCAAATATGAGGGCGTGTTATGGAAAATATGGATTTAGCAGGCATATATGGCTGTACCCAGATATATGATGCCTGCCATATTAATGCTGCAACCCTATTACATCATGCTAGGCTCTGATTTATCTGCAGTTGGGACTTAAAAAACGTTTTTATTTTTATCAAAATATTACATAATTTGATATTTTGTTTACCTTATATTTGTAGGGTCTAATTTCACGATGCAACACTCCTTAAAAATTACAGTGATTTCAGAGGTCATATGATGTCACTTCCTGTAACACCATAAAGGTTTGCGGAATTGTGAGGTTAGTTCCTATGATGCGGTGGTGAGCTCTGAGAGCACGAGAAGCCACTTCACTTCCCCTAATATTTAGGGGAACTGATGTTTAAGATGTTTGGCTGCGCAGCGAGCACTATGCCTATCCTGTGTGGGGTTTAGGAAAATCCACATTTATAGTTATTTTGATCAGTTTTTTCCTAAACAAATATTTTTCTCTTAAATAATATCTCTTCCACTGCCTAGCTTATTTAACTGGACTGACCATCGTAGTGCACTCCTCCTTTGCTGGTGTGTGCCTGGAACTTTGAGAATGTAATACATTTATAGGAGTACAAGTCACATATTTATTCCATGCCTTTTGCTATTCCTTTGGCTGCACCCTAGGAATGCCAGCATTTTCATGCCTGTTCTGTAATGTATATGTATGTAATGTGATCATGCACTACATTGACGTTTACATTACACTCGCTCACAAACTATCCCTCCATGTGTAAATTGTAAATTTTTCTGTAAAGCAACGGCATGGTATGCAGGCCCACACATGACTTTCATTTGTGACGTAAATCGGCTTTAAGTCAGGAATCCTACTTGTATTTCGGGCACAAGTGTACCCCACTCCCACTTATGGTTTGTTCCTCCCGGGGAGTAAAAGCAGCAGAGCTGTCAACAAGCCACCCAGCAGGGTTAAAAGCCACTCTCTGGTCAGTCGTCTAAAGTGCTCTAATTATATCCCTCATGGATTGACTACGAGTGGGCGTCTTGAAAAGCCAGGGCTTTTATAGCTTCTACATAGAAAGCCATTTCCAGCCATCTGATTGGAGAGTCTTCCAGACGAACCCGTTTACCTCCGATCAGGAGCGGCAGAAATAGATGCGCAGCATCAGAGATGTGGCCACCCGCCATAATCATGTGGCGACCAAGCCACTGAAGCAGGACAGTTGTTTATGCGTAAAGTCTCAGTGGAGCTGCCAACCCTGCTGCTCAGACAAATTGGGTGGACATAGTTTGGAGCCATCTGCACCGTGGATGTAACCAACAACATCCTTTTAGAAGTTGTTGCCAAATTATCCAGATCTTCGGGAATATGCAGATGCATTTGTGTTTAAACTATTTGCTTTTTGGTTAATGGATAGTGACACCCCCAGTGTCCCTCCCCCCCCATTTGTATCAACTTATAATAAAATAATGAAAATAAAAGTAAGGGCTATCAGCTGGTCCACTTGTAAATTAAAGGGTCTCATTTGGGTTAATCAGTTAATTAATGATAACATCATCCTGTCATTTATGGAGTTCCAAGCCATAATTTTCCTACCTACCTCCTTTAGTAGGAGATATCAGCTCTTGTGTACTGTAATACTGAATGCTCTTTCTCTTCTGCCTGATATTTCACATCAACCCAAACGTGATTGCACAATTACAACATTTTTACCCAAGAACTCACTTATATATAAGTTCTTAATACAAATACACTACATGTTTAAAATCAAAAGTTGAATTACCTTGGGAAGTGAATTTGAATGTTTGATGGTCAAAAGAAATTTGGAATAAACTATGGTTAAAGCTTCACAGATCCTCGGGTACTGCCAGCACTATTCAAACTTTCTATTTTACTTATAATAAATTGGCCATTCCTCCTACTACTTTTTTCAAGTTTGATGTTCATGTGAGGCGAAATGTTGGTCATGTAACCATCATAAAGCTGGCCCTATAAAAAAATGCTTTTTCTTTGTCCACCCATTAACTTTTTCTGGCATAACATTTGGAATCAATTGAATCGTACATTTAATACTGATGTTAGTGGTCATATTAGTCCTGTATTTTTAGGTAGTCTAGCTGATATCTGGTTTTGCTGCTTTGATATTTTTGGACGATCTTTTAATATTTCTTGCCTTTTAACAAATAACTACAAATGGTGAGAGGCAATATAATCATAAGTCATTTAGTATAGTAAAGAATATATGTTGCAACAATTTCAGTCCAAAGTCCCCAGTTTGAACAGGATAGTTTTTTCTTTTTTTTTCTTCAAATTCATTAACCTTCTTTATCAGGCATATAGATGCAGCCAACGAGTTTTGCCCATGAACATGGGCTTCTTCAGGGCACTATAGCAAACAAGTAAGAGTCAATCAGTATGGAACGCGCCGAATTCCCGTCACAACGCCACAATTCTTATTCAGCCTTTTTGTTAAGTCATCCTCTTGCTGTGCACGTACAATGGTTGTATCTTGGTTAGGTACAGCAATACCAAACATTCAATTAAAGTGGATCAACGTTTACTGAAAAAGAGGTGTTTAAATCCAGAGGATGTCCTAAAAAATGGAATAAAAAAGGACGGGGTGGAATACGTATAGAGGTGACCCATGTATATCCCCCACAGTTGAAATGGGAATGTTACGATACAAAGGACATCTATCTGACTCGCTTGATTGATCCATCCGGTCCATTGGGTATCCGTCACACCATTGCCTATAGTATTTGCTATAGTCACCAACTTGGTAATGCCTATGTCTTAGCGCCTTTTCTTGCTGTTTTTACAATATAATTTATGATCTCCAATCACTTTGTATATAACTCAAATACCAAAATTTATGAACATCAGGTACGTGAAGACTACTGAGGTACACAAGCCGCCATGATGATTTAACTTTTATCCATGTTGTGAATTCTCGATATGTTTTAATGGTTCTCAAGATCATAGTTTGTACCATTCACTATTTATGATTACAGTGTATTGTTTTATTAGTACTATTTTTACTTTGTTGTCATCCTTTTATTATCTCTCATCCTTCTCTTTGAATGATATTACCAGATGCCTTCATTCATGTTTCTTTCCTGTATTATGCTTCTATGTATTTTGGAATAATTTTTATATATTCCTTTCTCTTGTTTTATGTTTTAATTTTATTTTCTACCTCAATAAACTATTGTTCAAACAAAAAAACGAATTTGTTGCCAGATAATGTCAGTGTTGCCCGCCTCACCTGTCAATCTGTTGTTTACTGAGCTCTGTGGCCTTCCAGAACCTATGCGACCGGGGACCATACAATGCATTTGCTATTTAATGTCCTATGCCTTCATTGGTACCATTAATTTTTAAAGCAAGGCTCATTTTCATGTCCCAGAGGGACCCCCTCTAGGCCAAAATAATATAATAACGTTCTTTATGCCATGATTCTCCGATGGGATTGGGGCATAAAAAAAACAAATAAAAAGCGAGTTGCTGTTTTAAATGTTATCATTTTGACTTCTGGAGTGGCCCAGAGGGGGTCGTTTTAAGGAACTATTTAGGGAGATGGTGTAAGTGGGACCCCCCGCCTCGGGCCCCTATAGGGCCCCGGGGACCCTATACCCTTGGGCTAAATGACAATTAAAGGGGGGGCTTGTGGCTCCCCTTCCTGGGCCGTTTTCAGCCCTGGGGACCCCATGCCCCAGGATCTGGCGCAATTTAAAAGAGGAGGGGATGCATGCCCCCGATCTTTATTAAATATCAACTAATGGGGAGTGATTCAATTAAGGAGGTCAGAGGCCAGAATCAAAATAACAAGTTTTAACATTTTTTTTTACCTCTGACACCATAGATCATACACTCTTATTTTTAAACACAGAAGTCCCTTTTATTGACTCTGTTAAGACACCTTGACATTTCATGTCTTGATCTTTTTTGCACAAATTTATATACACTGTATCTCAATTATTAACAACATATAAGTGCAAATTTGTACATATAAACAATCGAGAATACAGTTTCTTTCATATATTATAAAAGCAAACAAACAACACAGTGTGCTCACAAAAACATAACCCTATTTCAATTCCTCAGGTCAATGTCCTACTGTTCTGCCAGAATTAGAGTCAATTTCTCTTTCCAAATCCTACTGTTTTGGTCCTCATAGGGTTCAGAGACTATTCGTAAATATCAGTGTGCTAAACGATGTAGCTCCACTGTGTTTATTTAAACATAGTCAATTCAAATTTCTTTCACTCTGATACCCTATAGTTGATGCCAACACGTTTCAACCTTGATGAAATGTGGACCTCTTATTATGTAAAAGGCCTTCCTCAGGGCACGATCTATGTGACGTAGGACAAGTTTCTAATTCTGTTAGAAAAAATTATCAAAAAATAAATATTTTAGTGTTGTGTATATATAACTATTTACAAGTGCAAGTGTGTTTTAGTTGTCATTTACATACCTATTGTTGTTGGGGGAGATGAGGTTGCTCTTATGGTGAAGCACTCTCTCTCGTTCTATTGATAAATAAACAGAACTATAGATTAGCCTGTGTCTCGCATTACGTGTGTCCAAGACAAATCAGCTTACTGTTATTTTAAGGTGGACCTACCCGATACATTAAGTGGGCTTCAGGCTTGTGTCATTGTTTCGTTAAGCCTTTTCTTCTGTTATCTAGCGGTTTATATCTGTGATGCAAAAAAGGAAAGAACATCACGTTGTTGCGTAAAATCGAGCTCCTGTGGCCCTATTTACTATAATCGTGTATCAGTTACTCTCTTTGTGCTGCTGGTCTAGACACCTATGGTGGAATGGGTGCTATTAAGTTTTCATTTCATTAATATGTGAGAGTATATATAAACTGTATAACTGTGCCCTTTGTTGGTCCCAGCCGCATGCAGTTACATGTCATTTGCAGTCGTGTTGCTGTGCCAATGGATAGTGCCAGGCACGTGCAGTTACATTCCAGTGCCCCATGTGTTTTGCACGCAATTCCAAGACTACTGTGAAGGTACTCCCGATGTGCTTGGTACCTGTATAAGGAGATTTCCACTCAATTCTTCGTGATTTCAGGTTCCTCTTGTTGTTTCTTCCGCTGGCTCCTCTCTTTTTAGTTGGCCACCACTCTCTCCGCGTCTGACGTTATTGCCATGCACTGTTTCTCCTTACCGATCGTCTGGTCCTCTTCCACTCATCATCCTCTTCTAGCGTCCTTGTGTGGCGCATGCGCATATAATTTATTTATTGAGGCCCCATGGACCCTATCCCTGGGGCCGATTTTAAAATTAAATGAGAGGGGGCGTGCAGCTCCCCCTCTGTGAGATTGTAAAGGCCCCAGGGCCACCATCTCTAGGGCTGACAGCTAAATATAAGGGAGGGGCCACCCCTCTCTCCCAAGAGCCTCTAAAGGCCCTGGTAACCCATGCCCAGGGCTGGCTCCACAAAGATGTCCCAGGGAGCCGACCCAGGACACCGTTTTCCTGCACACTGGAGCTCGGTGAAGGAACACATGTCTGCTTTCACCCGCAGCGAGCTTTAACAATGCTCCCACCGGGTGGGAGCTGACATGTGTTTCCTTGTCTACACTCCTGTGGCAGGAAAACACAGGCTGCTTCTACCACGCAGGAGCAAAGCTGGATGGGTGCCTGCAGGGCGCCGGCAGGGCCACGGGGCCCTGGGACTCTCCCTGCGGCCCCCAAAGGTGTGTGCTACGAGTGCCTCTGGGCACCCACCTAAGGACCCCTGGAGTTTAAGGGGCCCCTACTGACTCAGGGAGGGGGCTGCTTATCCCTTTCCTTAAAAAAAGAAAGGCCCCAGGGGTTGGTGCCCAAGGGCCATAAAGGCTCAAGGAAGTTGGCCAGGCACACCTTAATAAAAAAGAAAGGCGCTGGTGGATGGGGTCCCCGGGACCATAAAGGTTTGGAGAGGGCGGCTGCGCGCCCCACTCCCCAATAATAAAAAAAAGGGTGTCTCGGCTGGGCGTCGGGAAAACAAAATCAATAATTAATGAATGGCAGGAGTCACTTATTTATTATTCACAGTTTTTTCCAGGAGCTCCCTGTAATGCCTAGCAAGGGCTTGTTTGTTTATACTTTTTGGAGCGTTTAATGTGGTGGGTGGGGCTGCAATGTGTGTAGCAGCATCAAAGCAACAAATAAAATGTAAGTCCCCTGAGTCATTGAAACCATGACCCAAGTAGAACTTATTATATTTCTTTAAAGCACTCATAGCTGGAGCTCTATGTTCTTCAGCTGGTGTGCAAGTGCCTCTTGTGGTTGTCTTTACGACTGCATTTTGTGGGCTGAAAAATGTTAAAAGCATACTCTGGATTGTAGTTCTCCATTAAGGGGAATTACAAAGCTAACAACTTGTGTATTTACAGTCCCAGGTTGTCATTGCCTGCCATGGTGAACTGCACTGCCACCAGCTGCTTTCTTGTATTCACATGAGCTACATTGCAGTAGCTGCTTTGTTTACATTCTCCTTGAATAAGGTGGCCTCTCTGGGGACGCTGCATTGCTACCAACTGGTATATGTACATTCCACAGGAGTAAACTGCATTGCCACCAGCTGGTTTACTTCCATTCACCTGCTGTGGTACCCAGGCAGGGAAGAGAGCATTATGACCAACTGGTTGGTTTACATTCTCCTTGATTCTAGGAGGGAATGCTTTTTGCTACAAGCTGAATTTATGTTATTTGCCAAAAATAACATACAAGATGCTGTGCAAACCTAGCTCAATGACATGAACCTTGGTGGCTTCGAACCCCATATTTAATAGAATATCAGATCACTTGGATTCACCCTGTACACCATCCTCACCTTCAAGGAGCACATTGCCAAAAGACAGAGCCCCTGGTGCTAGCTCTCTCTTCAAGTCAAAAGTATATCTCTCTTCAACAGTAAATGAAACTGTCTCTTCCAGAAAGTGACTTCTGAATAGGGGTGGGCGGAAGTCGCAGAGTTTGATCCCATGAATTACGCAGAATTACATATATATTCCACAAGATTCTGCGGGATTCTGCAGGATTCCATGATGGGCGAAGTGGGCAGTTTGCTCTACTTTTTCTTTAGTGCAAAATGCACCCTCGCATTAAAAAATGCACATATCTAAGGACGCCAAATGGTTACTATGTGGTTTGTAAATGTGGAGGGACTGCTCACGGCAGGAGAGGGAGCAGTCCCTCTATATTTAGAAACTGCACTCGTTGGCGCCCTTACATACTTTCTAAACAGGGTGGGAAGAAGGAGCAGTTCCTCTATGTTTAAAAACCACTGCAGATTAAATGTGAATCTGCCGTGGCTTTTAAACATAAAGTGACTGCTCCCTCTTCCTGCACTGTTTAGAAACCAAACCACTGCAGACGAATTCCGCTGGTGCAAAGGTTTACAAGAGTAACTAAATTCCTCTGATTCCGCCGCCAGAATAAAAAATTCTGCCTAGACCTATTTAAGAACTGAATGAATGAATGAATGAATTCTTTATTGTTTGGTTACTCAAAACCATTACATTAAAAACCAGAGTTTAAAATTACAAAAGTTAAAACCAAGGAAGTGTCGGGAGGTAAGTCTGTGTGATGGCTCCCTGAGCACTGATAGAAATGGTGAATAGGGTTCATAGTGAGACGTGGGTCTGCGAAAGTCTCTATGTGTTCGAGCCCTTGGTTACCATCAGCTTGGACCATGTCTGATGGATAAACTTTCCAAAAGAGGCCATCTGTTTTACCGTAGACAGTGTGTATAGTTGGTTGATCGCCTCCTTTGCAGTACGTGACCCCGCTTGTTTTAGGATTGGCCTGAGATAAAGACTGCGAGCCGTGCGCAGAGCCGAACAGCAAAATAGAAGGTGGGCCAGTGACTCTCGTTTGTAGCTGCAGAGCCTACATTCCCGAGCTCCTGGTCCAGCCTGTCCAAAGGCATATAATTCTTTAAGGGGTAACGGATGTAGTCTGTAGGCTAAAATCTTGTAAAGGGCTGCGCGGCCCACCGCCTGCGTAAGATGATATTTAGGATTATGCACAGTGTGCGGCAGGCGTAGGGACTCATGAAAGTCTTTTTTTGCCAGTGATTCCAAGTCCAGTTCCCGTGACCGCGCATGTACTTGTTTTTTAATCACGTTTTTGATGGCGGTGTAATTAACAAGTTCGGGGTTCCAAGACTCAGTGGCAAGGTTGAGAAGGTCCTTTGCCGTATTAAGAGTAGCCGACCAGGGATTCCCGGGTTCCCTGAAGATGCATTTCAGGACTATTTAAGAACTGTTATTCAAATCCTCATACTTGAGAAACAGCCTTTATCACGCAGTCTTTACCATGCAAGGTAAGTATAGTTAAGGTATACCAACCTATACTCCTATACTATAGATAGATAGATTTATATATATATATATATATATATATATATATATATATATATATATATATATATATATATATATATATATATAAATATAAACTGTATATATATATATATATATATATCTATATATATATATATATATATATATACACACATATACATATAATATATATATAAATATATATATACACATGTATATGTATGTATATATATATATTTGACGAAGCCCTACGGCGAAACGCGTCGTTGCTGTGATGTTCCCGAAATAAATCATTGTTGGAACTACCCCCTGTGAGTGCTATTATCTTTATGGAGTAAAACCCTTGGATACTTAGGAGCTTGGATATATATATATATATATATATATATATATATATATATATATATATATATATATATATATATATATATATATATATATACAGTTTATATTTATATATATATATAAATATATCTATCTATCTATCTATAGTATAGGAGTATAGGTTGGTAATTCCATTTTAGGGAACCCCCCCCAAGATATCATGATTTGCAAACAAATTGTGAAAACTGCACTTTTGTAAAGAAAAAAAACAGCAAATAAAAAGAAAAGAAAATAACAGCAATTATTTTTTAAAATGCCTGCAAAATTTGTGCCAGGGAGGGTGAGCAACTGGCAAGCAGGCAGCAGAAGTGTTATCTTCCTCAGTGTTCTGCCTTTGAAACGCAGAGTCCCCTCCTGTACAATTAGCCTGCAGCCGACCTCATATGCCTCAGCGTGCCCTCTGCCGACTCTGGAGGACCATAAATGGCACTCCAGCCCGGACTCTGCCGGCCCTTGAAAGGTACTCCTGCCCCCTACCCTCCACTGCACTCTGCATCAGCCCCCTCAGTCTCCTGTTAACCCCTAACTTCCACCTCCCATGTCTCCTCTTTTTTTGTGCTTTTTTTATATACCCCAAACCCTACTGCTCCCCCGCCCAGCATCTGCTGCCCTGAACGCTCAGGTAGTCTGATGCCAGAAAGAGCAGGTGTCGTATTGTAATCTGCTCTATTTGGCATCAGACATGTTCCAATTTGAGGCTCTGTGAAGCTGGAGACTCTGCAAGGTTACGGATTGCGACATAGCACAGTCTCCAGCAGTGACAGAGCACAGGCCTTGCAGTATTTTTGTGGCAGGCCCATTTTTGGCCACTACAAAAATACCACGATTGTGAGGTTTCGGGTCACAAATTTTGCTTTTTTGGCTGTAACATTTACCACCCAAAACTGCAAAATCCTGGAAGGTCTGTTTAAGGTGTAGGGTTGGTAAAGGCATGCATGATAAAAGCATGTGTGGTAAAATCAAACAACCTCATACTCTTGCATCTGGATGGCGGGAACGCCCTCCTCTGTGGCCAACCAGACTCCACACTGACGCCCCTTACTGGCATCCTACGTGCCGCATTATGTCTCTTCTACGGCCAGAAGACATATGATGACATCACCCCATACTGATGGACCTCCATTCGTTCCCCTTACCTGGTCGCACCATCTTCAAAACCAGCTGCATCATTTACAGAGCCTTCACAATCTGCACCCCTGCTTATCTCGCAGACAAGTTCTCTGTCTCTGGTGGCTCTATGCACACCTACAGCTGGGACACCGCAGGCTAAGAAGTGTAGAAAAGAAAAAACTAGGCAGCAGGCCTCTTCCATCAATGCACCAAGGATCCGGAACAACTTTCCTGTATCCATCAGTAAGGCCCCAATGCTGCTTCAGTTAGGAAAGGGTTGAAGACGCAGCCCTTTAACCCCTCCCATGCTCGTGACGGAACCGCTCCGTCACGAGCCTCGGGTGGGCTGTGCTGGTGACGGAGCGGTTCCGACACAGCCCGCTCGGCGCGCCTGCGCGGCGCTGATTACGCGCCTGCGTGGTGCGTTCTATTGAGCGGGCGGGGCCGTGACGGAACCGCTCCGTCACAAGCACAGCCCACCCGAGGCTCGTGACGGAGCGGTTCCGTCACGAGTAAGTGAGCGCCGCGCGGCCCCCCCCCCACCCCCCCTAGTGCTGCGGTGGAATTGCCGCCGCAGCCAAGGGGTTAAAGAACACTACATCACAGTCCATAACCCGGCTACCACTCCTATCACTTGTTGACTTTACCCTAGACATTTGACCCTGTAGAGCGCTACGCTGCCTTTTGGCTTGGTTTTGCTATAGCAATACCATATAAATACATACATTTACATTCCCCTGACGGTTTATGCGAAGTCAGGGCGATCTAAATTGAGCTTGCTGGCCTTAGTCATTTGGAGGTAGTCAGGGGTCGCAGCTTTGCCCTCTAGCTTGCTCCGGTCGCAGCTGTGCCCTCTAGCTTGCTCCCTTCTTCTCCTAGCACTTCCTTTGCGACCCCTGGACTCAGAGGAGGAGGCGAAAATGTTACCCCTCTCAGGCCAGTAGTTGCAAAGGAAGTGCCGGAAGTAGCAAGGAGCAAGCAAGAGGTCACAGCTGCGACCCCTGACTACCTCCAAGCGATGTCCATGTATTGAGAGCTGTGTTGCTACTGGCTGGTATATTTGCATTCCTTTTGAGTGGGGTGCCCACCTGAGAGAGCTCCATTACTTTCATTTACATTTCACTAACTGTTTGCAATGCCAGTCGCGGTGAGCTACATTGACACTAATTGCTCTTTTAATTTATTTGTTTGTTTATTACATTCCCACCGACTGTGGTGCTGCCTCACAAGGAAGAGCAACGTTGCCACCAGCTGGTTCATCTGCATTCCCTTGTTTGTAATAATAATCCGTCAGGGAGCAATACATTGCTGCGAGCTGATTTATTTACATTCCCTCACTGGGATGCCTGGTCGGGGAGTGCCGCATTGTTTTAATTGCGCTCTTGTTTCCGGTGCCTCGCGAGAGAGCTTCATCGTGACGTGGTTCATTTACAACCAGTGGCTGTCATGGCCCGCGTGACGCAACTTTAAACGTGATGATGTTCACCATAAGGTATATATTGATCAAGTGAAAACTGCACTAAGACTGTCTTACTCCCGAAGCCTTCGCGGAGCAGCGAACGTTTCCTCTTTACTTGTAATTTGGGGCAGCGAAGGTTCACCAGGAGGGACCTGACCCTGTGCGCATGCGCGCGCCCGCATTAGTCACCCGCACCTGCCGCGAGCTCCACCCAGGCAGCCGCACTCCCCCGGGAATAGAAAATTGCTGTGGAAATAATGCAAGAGCCGCGGGAAACAAATACTCATCTCTGAACGAAGCAAGAAATTGAGCAGAATTCTCTTGGAGGGCGAACGCGTTAAGTGACTGAACAAAACCTCCAGGCGGTTGCTAGGAAACATTTAAAAAGACCCCGGACAGGCAAGGAAGTTGTGTGCTTTCGTTTAATTGTCTTATAAAGTGGAGGGCTCTGGAGAGCTTTCGGAGCGTGCTTCTGCTAACTCACCCTCAATCTCCCCGATCTTTAGAAAGATTAATACTTCACTGTAGGAACAGGTCCCAGATTGAGTGGAAAATGCACAAAAGATTAGTTGATGATGTGAGTAGCCTGAGCGGGAGTTAGACATTACATATCCCTTATTTACGTTTGTATGCATGATTGAATGTGACAATTACATAGTACCATATTTATATTTACATGGGGTTTACACTTACTTACTTCCTAGGAGCCGCCATGATCACTGCTACTTTATCTCTTAGAATGGGCAGCTGTAGGAAACTGGGTACTGGTTGAGGAGGGTGGTCGTGGAGAAGTGTGGCTCACTGGTTAGAGGCGGCAGACCCGTAAGCAGAGAACGGCCCAGGACCAGGGTTCGATTCCCGACGCGGCAGGGTCGTGGACCAGGGTCAGCGGACTCGATAATTCTCGCCTCGGTGCCTACTCTAGTCAGAAACCACACTCGGCAACTCTGGGCATCAGCTTGCCTCATCTTCACAACGGCCCCCCAGACCGCCGGGGATGCTTGGTCGCACCTTAGAGATACCCATCAGGGACCATCTCTCAGGGTGAGCCAGGACGGGTTCCCCAGCGGTCGAAGCGTGGAGATACTCCTCCGGGAGTCGAATCCTAGCGCTATATAAAACCCGCAATTAAATTAAATTAAATTAAACCCTACTCCAGCAGAAACCACAGTCTTTCTCAGGGTGAAACACAAGCAGACCCCAAATTAACCTGTACATAACCCTCTAATAGCTTGGTACAAAGCAGTCAGACTTAACTTGGAGGCGATGGGTGCAGGCCGGCTACAAGGTCCAAGTTAGGCCCTCTGAACAAAGGTACCTTAAATCTTGGTTTATGCAGTGTCACGAGATCCCGCAGCAAGGATACGTGGCGCAGTGGTGGTTCCAAGGGGCTATGATGTGTAATCCTGCGTTGTTGTCGAGAATGCCTTCAACATGGGTCTTGCAATGTGGAGTTATGCGCCAAAGATGCGTTGTGCACCGGCAGTTCCGAAGAGTTGTGGGATTGCAATGCGGAGTTCTGCATTGTCAAGGACGACGTCAACGAGGATGACTTCAACGAGGGACTTGCAGTGCGAAGGCCTGCATTGAGGATGCATCACGCAGCTGCGCTTCTGAGGAGACTGCGAGCTGTGATACTAGTTCCAGCGTAGGGGAGGTGTCGCGGCTGCGAGATGTATTCCGCTGGATCAGTTCTGCTTAACAGTACCACAGCTGGGCTGACAGAGCACTTTCAGGCCCACCTCCAAGGGTCCAGGACTGGGGTGGCACCACTTGGGGGAGGTAGGACTTACGGAAGAAAGTCCAAGTGCTGGATGCAAGGAGGTTGGAGCCTTTTCTGACCCTGAGGCTCTGATCTGGAGGCCATCCGACTAGTCCTTGTAGTCACTCTGGTGGTCCTGGGTTCAAGCAGTCCTTCTTGCAGAGCAACACAGCAGTCCTACTGAGACTTCCACAGGTCCAGAGTGTACCAGAGAGTTGGGTCTGAGGGTCCATTTTTTATACCAGGTGCCCGCTTTGAAAGTAGGAGATGGTTCTGGTTTCCGCCCCAGAGGTGCTTGGAATTTCCTGCCTTCCGGCCTGGCCTCAGCTGAGGTCATAATAGACTAGTGTCAAACCCTTTGTGAGTGTGTCCAGCTAGGCCCTTTCTGATGTTCAAGTGTGGTAGGTGATAGCTCCTCCCCCTCATCAAGTCAGAGATGTCCCATCCTGTCATCATCTATGCTCCTATGTCTTACTATCTGGGAGCAATACACAAAGACCAACTGCCATTTACACCTAGTCATGTGACCCAGAGTGCAGGTTGCAGTCGCCAAATGGTTAGGACAAGAAAATGCCAACTTTCTAAAAGGGGCATTTTCAGAATTGTGACTTAAATTCCAATTTTAACATTAAAGAGGGTTTTAAATTACAAATATTTAGACACCAAACCCAACCTTCCTATTTGCTCCCAATTGAAAGTTACCACTTATTAAATGTAATAAGGAAATCCAACACTATCCAATAGGAGAGGTAGGCCTCACGTTAGTTAAAAATGAATTTAGGAGTTACTTACTACCAGGACATGCAAAACTTAAAAGTATATGTCCAACTTTTTAAATACACTGCACCCTGCCATCTGAGCTTACCCTAGGGGTGAGGTATATGTATTAAAAAAGGGAGGTTTGGGCCTGGCAAAAGGTTTTATCTTGACAGGTCGAAATGGCAGTTTAACACAGCACAAAAAGGCTGCAATTGCAGCCCATAGACATGTTTAACCCGTTGACCGTGGCGCGAATTCAGCTGCGGTGCGGGCATTTTAATCAGTGGGCGAGGTTCGGACGGCCCCTGGCCGTCCTCCGCACACGCCCACCGTCACGTGGGATGGCCGGGGGCCGTGCTCTGCAACAAACAGGTTAAAGGGCAACCTAAGTGGGTCGCACAATGAGTGTTGCAGGCCTACTAGTAGGTTTTTGGAAACTAGGAAACCCAGGGAATATCCAGGGACCATGGGTATGAGTATTTTAAAGGAACAAGGGTCCCTTACTTTGAGATGCCATAAAACATATTACATAGAAATATGATGAGTTGTTCCACTTGCGCCGAAGGCGCGCCAAAGGTAAGCCCGTCTGCGCCCGTCCGCGCCTGGACCGCGCCCAGTGCCAGGACCCCTAGCCCCCGCACTCACCAACCCACCCGCCGGACCTACGACTCCACCGAACTCAACGCACTCAACTCCGGCTGAGTCCCGGGATGCTACCAAGCCACCCCGAGACGTACCCACGGACCCTTCAGCTGCCACTCCTGCAAGTTCACCTGCACCAGCACCCACCAAGCCGAACTCCAGCAGCAACCACCTTAAGTGCATCCTGCTCAACACCCGCTCCATCCACAGACATGCCATCGAACTCTGGAACCTCCTCGACACCACATCTCCAGACGTTGCCTTCCTCACGGAAACCTGGATGAACGCCTCCTCAGCACCCGACATCGCCATCGCCATCCCGGACGGATACAAGATCACCCGGAGGGACCGCACCAACCAGACGGGAGGAGGCATCGCCATCATCCACAGGAACACCATCCGCATCACGACCAACACCGACGACACCCTCACAACACCTGCACTTCCAGATCCACACCGACCCCAAGACCACCCTCAGAGGCACCCTCATCTACAGACCCCCGGGACCACGCACACAATTCAGCGAAGACATCGCCGACTTTATCAGCCCGCACGCCCTCCCCTCCGCTGACTACATCCTCCTCGGGGACCTCAACTTCCACCTGGAGAGCAACAACGACCGCAACACCACCACCCTGCTGGACAACCTCGCCAACCTCGGTCTCAAGCAACTGGTGACCACCCCCGCCCACTACGCCGGACACACACTCGACGCCGTCTTCGCATCCAGCAAGGACATCGTCTTCAGCCACGCCACCGGACTCCACTGGACGGACGACAGCTGCGTCCACTTCAGCTTCAGAAGAACCACAATCCACCACCACCAGCAACAGGTGGCACGCAGAAGCTGGAACAAGATCACAGCCGACCAGCTCGCCGCATCCCTGAGCCAGCACCCACCCACCAGCTCACCGAACCCCAGCCAGGCCGCCAACAACCTCACGAAGTGGATCAGTAACTGCGCAGACGACCTCGCCCCACTGAGGACCCCGCCTAGCAGACCCGGCAGCAAGAAAGCATCCTGGTTCACCGACGAACTCAAGAACTCCAAGAAGATGTGCCGAGCCCTCGAGAAAGCATGGCGCAGAGACCCGACACCAGACAACATGACCACCCTCAAGCTCGCCACCCGAAAACACCACCAACTGATCCGCGCCACCAAGAAAACTGCATTCAAGGCACGACTGGACAACAACGCACACAACAGCAAGGAACTCTTCAACATCGTCAAAGAGCTCTCCAACCCCAACGCCGGAAACAACGACATCACCCCATCTCAAGACCTCTGCAACTCCCTCGCCTCCTACTTCCACAACAAGATCGCAGACATACACAACAGCTTCAGCACACAACCGACGCACCCCACGACCGGAGCAACGCCCCCCACCACCACCGTCCGCGCCTGGACCCCGATCACCACCGAAGACACCATCCGTACGATGAACTCCATCCACTCCGGATCGCCAACCGACCCCTGCCCTCACCACGTCTTCAACAAGGCCGACGCTGTCATCGCACCCCATCTGCGGGACATCATCAATACCTCCTTTTACACCGCCACCTTCCCGGAGAGCTGGAAGCACGCCGAACTCAGCGCTCTACTGAAGAAACCATCAGCGGACCCCACCGAACTCAAAAACTACCGCCCCATCTCGCTCCTCCCGTTTCCGGCCAAAGTCATCGAGAAGACCGTCAACAAGCAGCTGGCCGCCTTTCTCGAGACAAACGGATCCCTCGACCTCTCGCAGTCTGGCTTCCGGGCCAACCACAGCACCGAGACCGCCCTCATCGCAGCCACTGATGACATCCAAGCCCTGCTCGACAACCGAGAAACAGCGCCCTCATCCTCCTGGACCTCTCCGCGGCGTTCAACACTGTCTGCCACCGCACCCTTGTGCAGCGCCTCAGCAACGTCGGAATCCAGGAGAAGGCACTAGAATGGTTCATCTCCTTCCTCGCCGGTAGGACACAGAGAGTCCGCCTACCCCCGTTCAGATCAGAAGCCTCCGAAATCATCTGCGGCGTCCCTCAAGGCTCCTCGCTCAGCCCCACCCTCTTCAATGTCTACATGAGCCCCCTTGCGGCCATCGCATGCCAACACAACCTCAACATCATCTCCTACGCCGACGACACCCAGCTGATCCTCTCCCTCACCAACGACCCCACCACCGCCAGAGCCAACCTACACGAAGGGATGAAAGACGTAGCCATGTGGATGATGACCAGCCGCCTGAAACTGAACTCAGACAAGACGGAAGTTCTCATCCTGGGCTCCTCTCCCTCCGCCTGGGACGACTCCTGGTGGCCCCCCGCCCTGGGCAGCGCACCCAAACCAACAGACCACGCACGCAACTTGGGCTTCATCTTGGACTCCTCCCTCTCCATGACCAGACAAGTCAACGCTGTCTCCTCGTCGTGCTTCAACATCCTGCGCATGCTACGTAAGATCTTCCGGTGGATCCCGGTCACCCAGGCCCTCGTCACCAGCCGACTGGACTACGGCAACGCCCTCTATGCCGGAACCACCGCCAAGCTCTAGAAGAGACTCCAGCGGATCCAGAACGCCTCGGCAAGACTCATCCTCGACATCCCCGACACAGCCACATCTCCGGACACCTGAGAGACCTGCACTGGCTCCCGGTCAACAAGGGAATCACCTTCCGTCTCCTCACCCACGCACACAAAGCCCTACACAACCAAGGCCCAAGATACCTCAACAGCCGCCTCAACTTCTACACTCCCACCCGCCAGCTTCGATCGACCAGCCACGCCCTCGCCGCCGTCCCCCGCATCCAAAGAGCCACCACAGGAGGAAGGTCCTTCTCCTACCTGGCCGCCAAGACCTGGAACTCCCTCCCAACCCACCTCCGCCTGACCCAAGACCACCTCGCCTTCAGAAAGCAGCTCAAGACCTGGCTGTTCGAGCAGTAGCGGACCCCCCCTCCCCAAGCGCCTTGAGACCCTCCGGGTGAGTAGTGCGCTATATAAATGTTGTGATTGATTGATTGATGTTAAAATAGAGTATGAAGTATGTGTATTAGAAATGGTGAAACAAGGGAGAGGCCCTTACTGGGTAGTGAAATTTCTTCTGTAGAAAGGAGGTGAGTGGAAAAATAGATAATAGGTACTGTTTGGGAATCATCCATCATAAATTGAGTTCTACTGGTCCAGTCATTACTTGTCACCATTGGTAGAATTTTCACTGCGTTTGGCGCTTTCATGGTGTACTATACCAACTGTGTGCAACCCCTCCCTTTCTGGGGGGTCGCTCCTGCCCTCTTCCTAAATAATTCTTGTTACGAGTGTTAGAGGTGGAGCTGGTTCCTTTACCTGGGTCTGAGTTGTCTTATGAGTAAGCTGTAGTGTCTAAAAATGTGACTAGGGTGTTCTGTTTGTTACGTCTGCCCCAAGGGCGCCCAAAATTAGGTTTCATGTACACTCTGTTGTAGAAGTCGTCAGTGAGGTAGGGGTATGTTCTGTCAACCCTGTAATTCTTAATGTCTTTCTTCACTTTCGTGGTCTTTTTTTCCTGTTGAATTTCTGCTACTGATTTTTCAATTATGTCAAGGAGCCTCTTGGTATCAGTGATCACACTGAATTCCTTAGTTTGTTTCTCTAAGTCATCAATTTCCTCAGCAAGTTTGTTGTTATTCTCAATGGCTGTGTCAATGCCCAGCACCACCCAGTGCCTTGAGCAAGTGGTCCCTATGAAACTAAAACCATGTACATATTTTTTGTCACAGGTGAAAACAACTGGAATGTTCCTAACCTGTAGGTTGGTACTCTATGACATATGTGACATGATTGCTTTCATTGTAGCCACAGGAAAATTGTCTGACGCTACAAGTTTGTTACTTCCCCTTCTGGTTGGGTTTCCCACTGCATTATAATTTGCAATAAATATATTTGAAACTTCATTTGGACATGTGACGTGGAACTCATCATATTTCTATGTAATACATTTTATGGCAATGCAAAGTAAGGGACCCTTGTTCCTTTAAAATACGCAGGCCCACTAGCATTTAACTTACAGGCCCTGAGCACATGTAGTACCACTTTACTAGGGAGTTACAAGCAAATTAAATATGCTGATTGGGTGTATGCCAAATGTTACCATGTTTAAAGGAGAGAGCACAAGCACTTTTGCACTGGTTGGCAGTGGGAAAGTTCGCAGAGCCTTAAGCCATCAAAAACATAAGTCAGCAAAAAAAGGAGGCAGGAAGGCAAAAATTTGGGGTAAAACCACGCCAAGGATGACGGGTCCAACAACAATAAAAAGCCCAGCAGCTCAACAAGGCACCTTTAACCACTTGGATGCTAAGCTTAATACTTCACTGCAATGCAATTTCCATTGAAATCAATGGAAACTCCATGACGAGCTGGGCTCGTCATGAGCGTCGAAGGCGTTAAGAATCAAACCTGCCTTGTGTAGCTAGAGGCCTTGATAAATCATGGAGGGGGGGGGGGCAAACGTAACTGAAGAAGATGGAACCCGAAGGTCTGAAGATTACTGGCAAATGATCAAACGTCAACTCCTGCCCCTACTGTCTCATCCCATTTCTTATGAACAAGGATGCTCCCACTCTTTTACTTTCTGATTGGGACCAATAGTCAGAAAGTACATTTATAATTGAAAAGTAGTAAGTAACATGAAATAGTTTCAACAGCCAAAGAACCCACTAGACATTGATATCTGATGGACTGCTGCCAAGCCCTTGATTCCAAAGTGCAGTACTCTCACCTCCCATATGTAAAATCTGTAATGAAGGATGGCATGAAAAGAAAACCTATGTGGCTGCCCTGCAGATGTCAATCATGGCTATCTTCTAGTCCCACTCAAGAAGCGGTCATACCCCTATTCGGTCTTGTATGATACACTTGTGGGAGAAAAAAGCAATTGAAGGACGAACCCATTGAGCTAAAGCTAACAATAAGAGCATTGTATGTAAAAACTTTGATGACATGTTCAAATTAATATGCAAAGATATGAAGCTCATTTGCATTTGTGATAATGACTCAAGAAAAGAGATGGGAGTGCTGTTTCTGGCTGCCAGCTTCTGACAAGTCACACATGAAGGACAAAATTAAACTCAAGCAAAGAATCGGACCAGAAGACAATCTTGAACGGGTGCGAGGATGAAATCTAGAGATCCTAATTCCTCTAGGCAGCTAGTTACGAACTACCGTAAAAAACACCCTTAAAGGCATTTTTATTTGTGCAAGACCTCTTATAAAGCCTAAAAAAGAAGGACCTTTCAAAGAATGAAACTAAGAGAAGATACCCAGGGGGCAACCAAGACAAAACCACTGTATTTAAAAAAGTCCAGTCCTTAAGTAGATGGACATCATAAGGTTCAGTTTTCATGAGATTGCTCTCGGGTTCTCGGGTAAAATAGCTGTTCATTATATTATATTATATTATTCCAGGGTCTGATGGCCTTCAGAAGAGGACTTAAAACTTGGCTCTTCACTCAGTAAGCATGCTCACTCACGTTAGCCCTATCATATCAGCGCCAGGACACCTCAGGGTAACAGAGCGCTCTACAAATGTGCCAAATAAATAAATTATACATTTTGGGGACAAAAGGCACAAATATTTATGACTTCTACCCCGACAAATTTTAGAACTAATGGTCTCTAAATTCAAGGATATCAGATCCTTTTCTTGACACCAGTGCTGCAAGTAGGACAAATGATGATCATATCCTCTGCACTCAAGATTCCCAACCTCCAAAGACTAAATCTTTCAAAACCCATGCTCTCTACCTAGGCTTGCAACAGAGAACCCGGGGAGAGTGCATGACGTAAAAGGTGTGGATTCAGTGGAACACCCCCTTCCTCTCCAAACACCATCTAAAGTAAGGGAAACAACAATAGTATCACCACCCGGTCTGCTTGCACTAAATGTTCCCGATTACGGTCTCCTGGTGATGGTCTGACCCATAGGCACAATCCCTCCACTTCCCTTAGCGAGCGATCATATTGCGCATGAATGAGTAATTCACCCTATGTTTTGGTTTGTATACGTTGTTCTTTACAAGGTTCTTCCCTTATATTGTGGTTAGAAACTCACCTTGTGTATCATCCTCCTATTATTCCTAGTTGCTGTTATGTGTGAGATCTCGCAAGATCTCAGCATTGCGTGCAGGACGCGGCCTATATATCAAGCGCGTCCTCCGTTACTGTCGTACATTCATGTTGGTTATTGTGTGGGGTTATTATTCATAGTATGTTTTCATTCTCCATGATCTGACATCACGGTGACAGATCATGGAACGTTCATGAGGTATTTATGTGACGTCAGTGTAACTGTCAAGCAGATGACAGCTGACTCCCGATGTGACAGTCATATGTTGTTTCCGCTCCTTGCGGGCCCTTATTATTCATAGAAATAAATACCTGTGACATCAACTATCGTGAATGCCTGCTTTGTCACACTACAATTGGCGACGAGGACTGCGGAACGCTGAAGGGCCTGCGGGTGGATATTAAAAGGAAACATTGTGAAGTAGTAGGTTTGATTGAAGAAACCTGCAATCTGATAACAGGAAGGAAAAAAAAATATTGAAGATTTTCGGAGTAAGTACATGAGGCTGCGTATGGCAATGCCGTCCATGTGAAATGCAACGTGGCTTATATGGAGAAGTAAGTCTTTAAGCGAAAGAGTTGGCTGAAATTGCATAAGCGCAGCCGGCAAATATATTAAATATTTTTATGAGAGCGTGTGAAGTAAACTTGGCAGCGGATAAAGATTGAAACTGAGCGCTGTGACAAAGAATGTTACTTGTGAAATCGGCTGTGAAGTTGCTCCGTTTTTTGGCGCGTATTCCTGTCAGCGATTGAAAACAGCTGAAGTCGGTGAATCTCCTCAGCTGCACCGCGTGAAGCACGCTGGGAAAAAAACGTATTGGCATATGATTGGCCTGCTATTAAACACGTCATCGTACGTGAGCAGCGTGCGGCTATTTTGAGAAATTGACTAACCTGTGTAAACAAATGTCGCGCTAAGTGAAATTAACAGGAGATACAACGGGCATTTTGCTGAATTATAATAATTAAGGAAGTAAGGAAAAAAGGAAATATTCAAACGTCTAGAAGGCAGTATCACAGTAAGATATAAACGAGGAATAATCACTTAAGGGAAAATATAAAAGGAAACAAAGGAAAGAAACAAAATATTCGAGCAAGTGGTTGTGGGAGAAGGCAAAATAAACCTTCTAAGTGTAAAGGATTATCTATATATAATAACAAGTAAACCAGGGAAAACATGGCTGAATGTAACAATATATGTGCACCTCCACGTTTCTTGTAAGAGCCAGGAAAACCCACGATGAAGTGGAAGAAATGGATAAGAGCTTTTGAAAATTATATAATATCAATAGATGGAAAAAAATTTGATGCAGAAAGGAAGTGTTCATTGTTATTTGGATTATTAGGTAAAGCTGGGCAAGACGTTTTTGACAGCCTGCCTGAGTATGAGAATCCGCCTGGTACATTTATACCCCTAAATGAATATGAGGAAGCCTTGAAAAGACTAGAGAGACAGTTTGATGAGGAGAACAACATTATGGTCGCTAGGCATAAGTTTGCTCTAAGGAAACAACAAGAAGGGGAAACGGTTGACGAATATATTGCTTGTTTAAGAATACTTGCTGTGGAGTGTGAATATGAAGAAATGACAGATGTGTACATAAGAGATCAAATTGTATTCTATTGTTATTCGAAAAAAGTACAGGAGAGATTGCTGGCGTGCAAAAGGCCAACTTTGCAAGAGGTCATAGATATAGCTAGGGGAATCGAGAGATCTCTTGTATCTACTAAAGAGTTATCACATGCAGGAAATAACACAAATGTATTTTATTTACAGGACAAAAAGAAGGGTGATGGTAAGACTTATGAGAAAAATTTGGGGGAAAGGAGAATAGGAGGTAAGCAATTGAGTTGTTTCAGGTGTGGATCAAATGAACACTTAGCTGATTACAAAAATTGTCCTGCAGTAGGTAAGAAATGTATCAAATGCAAGAAATACGGTCATTATTCTACATTGTGTAAAACCAAAAGAATGGGTAACAACATGAGCATAAACATTGTAGGAAATTTTTATGAAGAAATGTGTGCAAACATTGTCCTTTATGTTGAAATGGAGGATGGTAAAATTAAAGGTCCCATAGGGGATGTAAAAATTGGGGAAGTTGAGCTTAAGTTCACTGCAGATTCTGGAGCTCCCATAACAACCATTTCAGATGTACTTTTTGATGAAAAATGGAATAATGTGACACTTACAGAATCAGATGTTAACCCAAAAGCCTTTGGCGAGAAGGAAATACATATGTTAGGGTATTTCAATGATACTGTCACTTTCAGGGGAAGAGTTATCAACACTAAGGTATATGTGGCAGAAAAAGGGAGGATATTAGTGGGGTGGAGAGATCTAGCCCAATTGGGAGTTATTTTAGTACCTGGAGCTAAAGACCCAGTTATCTTGAGAGAGGAATGGGTGAACAGTATGAGCATTGAGGAATGTAAAGAAGATTTGACAGCCACCCTTGAAAAACATAAAGAGGTGTTTAAAAATGTATTGGTTGTGTCAAAGGTTTTAGCCATGATATCAAATTGAAAGAGGGGGCCATACCGTGTAAACATAAAGTAAGAACTGTACCATTATCTATAAAGAAAGAGTTGAAGGAGGCACTAGAGAAATTGATGAAAGAAGGTGTAATTGAAGAGGCAGATGAATCCGAATGGATTTCAGCAATCGTTGTGTCTAAGAAAAAGAAAACTGGGGACATCAGGTTGTGTGTGGACCTGAGGTCATTAAACAGAAACATAATTGTAAACTGCCATCCACTACCTAAAATTCAAGACATACTTCAATCAGTATCAGGTTCTAAGTTTTTTTCATTGATTGATTTAAGAGCTGCATACCATCAGGTTTGCCTATCTGAAAGGTCTAAAAAACTAACCACGTTCATAACACCATACGGGGCGTTCAGGTATGTGAGACTACCTTTCGGTTTGGCATCCTCTTCTGGTGTCTTTCAAAAACTTATGGACATACTGTTTGGGGGAATCAAAGGGGTGGAAGTCTTCCAAGATGACATTCTTTTGCATTCAGAGACAGAGCAAGACCATTTGAAGCTAATTGATAATGTGTTAGATGTCATTGTAAAGAAAGGCATGACTGTCTCAAAGGATAAATGCAAATTCATGACAGATGAGGTGGAATATCTGGGGCATGTATTAACTGTGGAAGGTATCTTGCAAAAAAATGATCTTGTACAAGCAATAAGAGAGGCCCCAGAACCCAGAAACAAAGAAACCCTTAAGTCATTTCTTGGCCTCAGTGAATACTATGCAAAGTTCATGCAAAAGTATGCAGAAAAAGTAGAACCTCTCAGAAAACTATTAAGGAAAAATGTTGTGTTTAAATGGACGAATGAGCAGGAACAAGCATTCAAAGTTGTCAAAGAGGAAATTGCAAATGCACCTGCACTAAAACCCTATGATCCGCAGTTAGAAAACATAGTGACTGTAGATGCTAGCAATGAAGGGATTGGTGCAGTGTTTTGTCAAAGAAAAGGAAAAGAGGAAAATACAATTGCTTTCATCTCCAGAAGACTAAATGAGACAGAGGTCAATTACAGTACCATTGAGCGTGAAACTTTAGCATGTGTATGGGCTGTGCCTAAACTGAAGGACTATTTATGGGGGAAAAGTTTCACATTGGTTACTGATCATAAGCCTTTAATATACATGTTGGATGGTCAAGGACGAGGCAACGGAAACGCTAGCTCTAGACTGTTAAGATTGATGTCAAAGTTGCAGGAATTTAATTTCAAGATAGAGCACATTAAAGGGGGCAAAAACAGCAGAGCAGACTGTTTATCTCGTTTGCCCATGCAAAATCAGCAAGATGAAGCACATGATGACACAGAATATGTAGTAGCACGGATTAATGCTACAATCATGTGTGAAGGATCCATAACAGAGATTGAATGGCAGGAGGGGATGGCAAAGGATATGTGTTGGCTAAAGTAACAGCGTATGTGCGAAGTAAATGGCCACCTGTGAGGAACCTGCCAAGTGAACTGAGAAATTATCAACAAGTAAGCGATGAATTGACAATGGAAAGTGGTTTCCTTAAAAGAGGCGAAGTCTTCGTGCCGCCATATGAACTCAGACAAAAAATTGTGAAACTGGCCCACAGTGGACATCCTGGTATCAGGGCCACAAGGAACATTCTAAGGATGTATTATTGGTGGCCAGGTGTAGACAGTGAAGTAAGAAACTATGTGGATCAATGTGAGCAATGTTTGAAATCGGATAAGCACTGGAGAGTTGAAAAGAATGAATTGCAAAGCGTAGAAATTCCAGATGGACCATGGGTGAAAATCGCAATTGATTTTGCTGGTCCATATAATTTATTGCCTAACAAAAGTAAATACTTGATAGTATTAACGGACTACTATTCAAAATGGGTATGCTACAAGTTCGTGAGTGTTGTTACAACAGAAGTAGTCATAACATTTTTGAAAAAAGTCTTTGACAGGGAAGGACAACCAAAGATCCTGGTGTCTGACAATGGATCACAATTGGTTTCTAAAATGATGAACGAATTTTTAAAGAACTCAGGTGTTGCTCAAGAAAAAACTCCCTTGTACAGCCCCAAGAGCAACGGCCAGGTTGAGAGACTGAACAGGTTCTTTAAAGAAGGAATACAAATGGCAATTGCAAATAAAATGGATGTGAAGGAATTCATAAGGGTAAAGATAAATGCATACAACAATACACCAAAAGAGGCCACCAAACACACTCCGTTTTTCTTGATGAGAGGAAGAACCTGTAACAACTTCATAACACCTAAAATAGGTGGTTGGAGCAGTGCGGTAACTGAGTCAAAAGAAATAAATGATGAGGAGCTCAGAGTGAAAGAAAGCATTGAAAAGAAACAGAAAACAGCAAAAACATATTCTGATATGGTAAACAGAGTGAAAGACAAATGTGTGACGCCAGGAGATTGGGTTTTGATGAAGAAGCCTGGTTTGGTGAGTAAGGGAGAATCGAAGTTCAGAAAACCTATGAGAGTTGGTAAGGCTACAAATGGTGCTGTATTCATAGAAGGTGAAGGATGGCGAAGTAAAGACGATGTAGTGAAACTTAAGCCAGGGCAAGAGAAAATAATTATGAAAAATGAGGAAGAAGGGGAAGAGAGCCTAAATGATAGTGTGCTAGAATGGGAAGACATACCAAATAGTCAAAACCAATCGCATACTAATGACAACCACATGTTTTCTTCGCAGTTAGTTAAAAGTTCGAGGAATACTCCTGTTAGAAAAGGTGACTCTGTTCTTACACAAGATAACTCCGTTGTGAATCCTGGCAATGAAGGAACTGGTGCCCCTGCTATACGCGTGGAAGGAAACATCCCCGAACCAAAAGGGGGGATGACCACAAGAGGGGGAAGAGCCATCATTATGCCCGAGAGATTCAAAGACTATGTGATGGAGTAGAAATCTGTATTTGTTTTGTTCTCTTTGGGAAAAAGGGAGATGTCGTACATTCATGTTGGTTATTGTGTGGGGTTATTATTCATAGTATGTTTTCATTCTCCATGATCTGACATCACGGTGACAGATCATGGAACGTTCATGAGGTATTTATGTGACGTCAGTGTAACTGTCAAGCAGATGACAGCTGACTCCCGATGTGACAGTCATATGTTGTTTCCGCTCCTTGCGGGCCCTTATTATTCATAGAAATAAATACCTGTGACATCAACTATCGTGAATGCCTGCTTTGTCACACTACAGTTACAACGGTGCTTGGCTTTGATCCTCCTATCGGGAGAAGGATCTTTCTTTCCCCGCTCTGGACTCTCGTTTTCCTGCCTTGTTTTAAAGCTCCTACTTCAAGAGAACAGCCCGTCGAGGCTGTTGTGTCTTCGCGGGATTACCGGTTTTGTTTTAGACGCTCCTTCATCGCATTCGACTCGCTGAGGCTATTGTGCCTTCATTTGTATTTCCTCAACCCAGCCATCTGACGGCTAAGACATGGCAAGCACCCCCAACATTTTTTATTCTACCTCGCATTTCTTCAAAAAGAAGCGGTCAGTGCACAGTGCCTAGTGGTTTTCTTGGCAGGCGTACATGAAGCTCTTCCTTTTCCTTATCCCTTTTTTTGACTCCTTATATTTACATTGCTTTTTTGTTGGATTGCTGTCAGGTGTAGCCACTTCTTTCGCCTCCTACCTATCAGCCCTAATAGTCACGAAAATTTGATTCTGGACACATTTACTGTAGAAGATTGTGGGCATTTTTCCGAGACATTGATTGTTCTGTTATATCTCCAATGTTACCTAACAGGAAATAATCTTGATTTACGTTCTTCAGTTTCCAGGAAGATTATGAGGATTGATGATATCTGATTATGCTTGACTGGTGAGTGCTCATTTGGGGTTTATAGGGAGTGAGTACAAGGGTGCTGTCTTATACATTGATTGCTACTAACCTGGTGTTTGTGATTGTGTATTATAGGGAAGTTTATCCAGGAAAACCTATCACTGAGCGGGTGTTTCTTCAGAAAGATTAGAACCATACACCGTAGTGAGAGATACACTACCTTTGGAACCAATTCCTACCCTCTTTATTATTTCCCTTGGGTCTAATAACCCACTCTGATATATGGGTGTGGAGGATTAGACTGGAGGTGAGAGAACAGACTATCTCCGCTTTTATGGATCAATCAATCAATCAATCAATCATATCATTTGTAAAGCGCACTACATACCTGCAAGGGTTTCAAGGCGCTGAGCGGTGGGGAGGAAGGGGGTGCTGTTGCTACTGGTCAAACAACCAGGTCTTGAGTTGTTTCCTGAAGGTTAGAAGGTCTTCAGTTTATAGGTGAGTAGGACTGCGACAAATAAGACTTAAACTAGAGCCTGGGTGCCCTATCTCCTCATTCTCTCTAGTAGCTTCAGTAACAGAGTTAATTGAGGAAGAGCAGGAAATGGGCCACTTCCAGTGCAGGACATACAGCACCAAGCCTGTGGTGCCAAGAACAGAACTTGGGCCGAAGACCATTCTAGGGGGACATAATGAGGTGCAGGAAATGACCCAAAACTTGTTGCTTGATAATTGTTAGCTCCTTGAAAGACCATTTCTTCCAAGAAAGAAACACATGTGTGTCTGCGCAACAACTTAACTCCATCACCAGACTGGGCAGAATTCTAGATCTTGTCTAGTCCCAGATGGCTTGTGTATGCTTTTGAGGTGGCACTGTCCAACTGAAAAAGAATTGTGAGGCTTTAACTCCAAAAAGGCCACCGCTGTCATTTTGTTCTAGTTTCAAAGATCTCTGTTTTTCACAAAGTCATCACAGACTACAGGTGGGCTGACTATCAACGGTTGACCCTAGTTCTGTCAACACCTGCTGTGTCTATGGACGAAGGTCTTCTTATAAAAAAAATCCCTGCCTATTGTCCCCTGCTGGAGTGGTGTGGCATGTCTTTTAATTCAATCCATTTGTTTTTTTTTGCTCTCATTTGTTTGTCTGCATCCCTAATGTTCACTGGCAAATGTGGTAGAATTATCATAGCGGCTCTCTCGAATTTTTGAAAGGGAATCATCTACTCCTATTGAGCAAGTTATCACAAAGGCAGGAAAGTTGTATGAGAAGGCCATCGTGCTCCATAACATACATAACGGACAACATCACTCTGATATTTCTCGAAAAAGCGGATAAAAAACTTGCCAAACCACTATAAAAGTACCAAATGAAACAACGCTAAAAGTGGAGTTTGGTTCAGCAAGTTTTCACTCAGAAAAATTCCCTTTTGGGAAATGGATGGAAATTTTTGGAACCAGACAGTAAATTTACCCCCAGATGACCGACACCATGAAAACCCTTAAAAACCATTCTAGCTGCCTACACCATTTGTAGAATAGGTTTTTGAAGATTGTTCCTCTAGGATTTGTGGTACAAATGCCATGCAGGTGTGTGTGGCGGATGCAGTGCAATGTAGAAGGCTGGAGTTGGTATTGTGATTACAGCACCGCACTGGAGAAGATTATTAGTGCGGCAAGATGAGACTGAGAAAAGTAAGTTTTAACATGAGATCTCAGTTGTTTCCCCTACAATTAATGTTTTGCAGCGATTGGTTTGTAAAAAAAAAAAGTGCTGGGGCTCTCGTCAGGAGGTGACTTGAACCAGCCCATTTCTCCTGTTGGGGCCGCCAAAAACAGAACTAACTACTAACCATGAAAGTGGGGAGAGGTTGTGGCATAATGACCAGAGTTGCAGACTTCGGAGCTGGGGAAGCAGGTTCGAGTCGGTTCAAGCATCCTGTGATTCTAGGCAAGTCACTTAATCTCCCCATAAATGAATGTGTCCTTAACAGGTGCTCATGAAAAGAACCAGTGTTGCTGATTAAGTGCTGCTACTGAGCACCGGAAACCACCGGCTCAAATTAAGCACTGACATGTTGTAAAGTAAAGAAGGCATCAGTAAAATTTCTGACAGCATCTTAATCTTCAGTCAGTCCAGCCTTTTTTGCCAAAATCACTTTGCAGTCTGGGATCTGTTGTTCCCTTATTCACATTATAAATATGGTTCAGGTTCCGCCACAGAGTGGTTGACTAAAGGTGACACCCATCACACGCAGACTGATATCAGCACATATCCATGAATTTCGAGAGTGTTTCGTGATATGGTCTCATCTTTAGGGCATAGTGGCTTTGCCAACTGCTTTCGACAGTGCTATACAGCACTCGGATACTGTGTGGCATCATCAAAATAAAAAAGAAAGCGTGGTGGTGGTTGTGTCATTCCACTGACAATCAGCATGCATCAGGATAGATGGGTGTCCCAGTAGAATGACGCCAATCCAAGATGGTGGTTGCCACTTAAATCGTGTTTAGAGTGAAAATGACAATCTAAATAAAACAGGACCGCATGTGTTGGGAGGTAACAGAGGAGCGGGCAGTGGGGGGAGCTAGAGGGAAAGCAGCACACAGAGGATGGGGAGAAGCACAAGAGGGGGACAAGAACATAGATGCACAAGAGTGAGAGAGAGAGCAACACAGAGCGTGGAGTGGGCGGGGACAGAAGAATATGAATGAGAGAGAGCAACACAGAGCGTGGAGTGGGCGGGGACAGAAGAATATGAACGCAACACAGAGCGTGGAGTGGGCGGGGACAGAAGAATATGAATGAGAGAGAGCAACACCGAGCGTGGAGTGGGTGGGGAGAGTAGAATATAAAAAAGAGAGAGCAACGCAGAGCATTGAGTGGGCGGGAAGAGAAGAATATGAATGAGAGAAAGAAACACAGAGCGTTGAGTGGGCAGGGAGAGAAGAATATGAATGAGAGAGAGCAACACAGAGCGTGGGTTGGCTGGGAGAGGAGAATATGAATGAGAGAGAGCAACACAGAGCGTGGAGTGGGCGTGGAGAGAAGAATATGAATGAGAGCGCAATGCAGAGCATGGAGTGGGCGGGGAGAGTAGAATATAAAAAAGAGAGAGCAACACAGTGTGTTGAGTGGGCAGGGAGAGAAGAATATGAAGGAGAGAGAGAGCAACGCAGAGCGTGGAGTGGGCGTGGAGAGAAGAATATTAATGAGAGAGAGAACAACGAAGAGCGTGGAGTGGGCGTGCAGAGAAGAATATGAATGAGAGCAACACAGAGCGTGGAGTGGGCGAGGAGAGAAGAATATGAATGAGAGAGAGCAACACAGTGTGGAGTGGGCGGGGAGAGTAGAATATGAATGAGAGAGCAACGCGGAGCGAGGAGTGAGCGGGGAGAGTAGAATATAAATAAGAGAGAGCAACGCAGAGCATTGAGTGGGCGGGAAGAGAAGAATATGAATGAGAGAAAGAAACACAGAGCGTTGAGTGGGCAGGGAGAGAAGAATATGAATGAGAGAGAGCAACGCAGAGCGTGGAGTGGGCGTGGAGTGAAGAATATGAATGAGAGAGCAACACACAGCGTGGAGTGGGCGGGGAGAGAAGAATATGAATGAGAGAAAGAAACAAAGAGCGTTAAGTGGGAAGGGAGAGAAGAATCTGAATGAGAGAGAGAGCAACGCCGAGCGTGGAGTGGCGTGGAGAGAAGAATATTAATGAGAGAGAGAGCAACGAAGAGCGTGGAGTGGGAGTGCAGAGAAGAATATGAATGAGAGCAACACAGAGCGTGGAGTGGGCGGGGAGAGAATAATATGAATGAGAGAGAGCAACACAGTGTGGAGTGGGCGGGGAGAGTAGAATATGAATGAGAGAGCAACGCGGAGCCAGGAGTAGGCGGGGAGAGTAGAATATAAATAAGAGAGAGCAATGCAGAGCATTGAGTGGGTGGGAAGAGAGGAATATGAATGAGAGAAAGAAACACAGAGCGTTGAGTGGGCAGGGAGAGAAGAATATGAATGAGAGAGAGCAACACAGAGCGTGGGTTGGCTGGGAGAGGAGAATATGAATGAGAGCGCAACGCAGAGCATGGAGTGGGCGGGGAGAGTAGAATATATAAAAGAGAGAGCAACACAGTGTGTTGAGTGGGCAGGGAGAGAAGAATATGAAGGAGAGAGAGAGCAACGCAGAGCGTGGAGTGGGCGTGGAGAGAAGAATATTAATGAGAGAGAGAACAACGAAGAGCGTGTAGTGGGCGTGCAGAGAAGAATATGAATGAGAGCAACACAGAGCGTGGAGTGGGCGGGGAGAGAAGAATATGAATGAGAGAGAGCAACACAGTGTGGAGTGGGCGGGGAGAGTAGAATATAAATGAGAGAGCAACGCGGAGCGAGGAGTGGGCGGGGAGAGTAGAATATAAATAAGAGAGAGCAACGCAGAGCAATGAGTGGGCGGGAAGAGAAGAATATGAATGAGAGAAAGAAACACAGAGCGTTGAGTGGGCAGGGAGAGAAGAATATGAATGAGAGAGCAACGCAGAGCGTGGAGTGGGCGTGGAGAGAAGAATATGAATGAGAGAGCAACACACAGCGTGGAGTGGGCGGGGAGAGAAGAATATGAATGAGAGAAAGAAACACAGAGCGTTGAGTGGGCAGGGAGAGAAGAATATGAATGAGAGAGAGAGCAACGCAGAGCGTGGAGTGGGCGTGGAGAGAAGAAGAATAATGAGAGAGAGAGCAACGAAGAGCGTGGAGTGGGCGTGCAGAGAAGAATATGAATGAGAGCAACACAGAGCGTGGAGTGGGCGGGGAGAGAAGAATATGAATGAGAGAGAGCAACACAGTGTGGAGTGGGGGGGAGAGTAGAATATGAATGAGAGAGCAACGCGGAGCGAGGAGTGGGCGGGGAGAGTAGAATATAAATAAGAGAGAGCAACGCAGAGCATTGAATGGGCGGGAAGAGAAGAATATGAATGAGAGAAAGAAACACAGAGCGTTGAGTGGGCAGGGAGAGAAGAATATGAATGAGAGAGAGCAACGCAGAGCGTGGAGTGGGCGTGGAGAGAAGAATATGAATGAGAGAGCAACACACAGCGTGGAGTGGGTGGGGAGAGAAGAATATGAATGAGAGAAAGAAACACAGAGCGTTGAGTGGGCAGGGCGAGAACAATATGAATGAGAGAGAGAGAGCAACGCAGAGCGTGGAGTGGGCGTGGAGAGAAGAATATGAATGAGAGAGAGAGCAACGAAGAGCATGGAGTGGGCGTGCAGAGAAGAATATGAATGAGAGCAACACAGAGCGTGGAGTGGGCGGTGAGAGAAGAATATGAAAGAGAGAGCAACACAGTGTGGAGTGGGCGGGGAGAGTAGAATATGAATGAGAGAGCAACGCGGAGCGAGGAGTAGGCGGGGAGAGTAGAATATAAATAGAAGAGAGCAACGCAGAGCATTGAGTGGGCGGGAAGAGAAGAATATGAATGAGAGAAAGAAACACAGAGCGTTGAGTGGGCAGGGAGAGAAGAATATGAATGAGAGAGAGCAACACAGAGCGTGGGTTGGCTGGGAGAGGAGAATATGAATGAGAGAGAGCAACACAGAGTGTGGAGTGGGCGTGGAGAGAAGAATATGAATGAGAGTGCAACGCAGAGCATGGAGTGGGCGGGGAGAGTAGAATATAAAAAAGAGAGAGCAACACAGTGTGTTGAGTGGGCAGGGAGAGAAGAATATGAAGGAGGGAGAGAGCAACGCAGAGCTAGGAGTGGGCGTGGAGAGAAGAATATTAATGAGAGAGAGAACAACGAAGAGAGTGGAGTGGGCGTGCAGAGAAGAATATGAATGAGAGCAACACAGAGCATGGAGTGGGCGGGGAGAGAAGAATATGAATGAGAGAGAGCAACACAGTGTGGAGTGGGCGGGGAGAGTAGAATATGAATGAGAGAGCAACGCGGAGCGAGGAGTAGGCGGGGAGAGTAGAATATAAATAAGAGAGCAACGCAGAGCATTGAGTGGGCGGGAAGAGAAGAATATGAATGAGAGAAAGAAACAGAGCGTTTAGTGGACAGGGAGAGAAGAATATGAATGAGAGAGAGCAACACAGTGTGGAGTGGGCGGGGAGAGTAGAATATGAATGAGAGAGAGCATCACAGAGCGCGGAGTGGGCAGGGAGAGAAGAATATGAATGAGAAAGAGCAACACAGAGCGTGGAGTGGGCGGGGAGAGAAGAATATGAATGAGAGAGAGCAACGCGGAGCGAGGAGTGGGCGGAGAGAGTAAAATATAAATAAGAGAGAGCAACGCAGAGCATTGAGTGGGCGGGAAGAGAAGAATATGAATGAGAGAAAGAAACACAGAGCGTTGAGTGGGCAGGGAGAGAAGAATATGAATGAGAGAGAGAGCAACGCTGAGCGTGGAGTTGGCGTGGAGAGAAGAATATGAATGAGAGAGAGCAATACAGAGTGTTGAGTGGGCGAGGAGAGAAGAATATGAATGAGAGAGAACAACATAGCGAGAGAAGTGCACAAGTGCGACCGTTGGAAAACACAGGCACTTGTAAAGTGCTTTAGCAAAAGGAACTGAAAAAGAACAGAGCAACGGTATATATTACCAGACAAATGCGTAAGTGCAAAATAGAGTGGGAGGGGAGACGACGGGGGTAAAGCTCAGACTCTCTTTTGCAGTGCTTAAGCAAAAAGAAAAAATAAGTTCCCTAAAAGTGAGTAGTGAAAGGACATGAGTAAATGGTTATGTTCCAGGGGAGGGTCACACACAAGATAGATAAGCCAAGCCATTGAATCACAAGGAAGCAAATGAGTGTGTCTATACAGCCAACCAACAGTAAGCAATGAGTGGGTGTTAAGCCCATCATAAGATCTTTGTAAGGTCAGTGTAGGTCTTTGGGACAACTTCTGTTGTCTGGTAGGCAGACTTAAAAATGTCATTCTACCCCAGTGGAAGTTAATCTACATGTGTCATTAACTGTACTTTACATATGTCATGCCAGGATTAGTTTCAGAAATTATAAATAATTTTAAAAAAGGAAATGAATCAAAAACGTTTTAAATGTATAACATCACAATACTTTTCCTATCCCCTTTCAGAACACGTAGGTTTAATTTGACTAGTGGACAATACCCATGGCCATTGGAATTATGCAAATTGATGGCCATGGCATCTTCCACATGATTTTGTATTTGCAGCATTTGCCACATAACCCATCATCTGCTGCAAAATATGCAGATGTTAACAAAAAAATATTTTTTTTCTAGCTCACACGAGTCAAAAGATACTAAAAATATGGCAACAGTGATCCCACACAGTGAAAGACCCTTCGCAAAGGTTGACTGGTCATCTTTCAATTGCTTACTGCTGGATTTGGATGTTAAATTAGCTCTTACAAGGTGACATTTGATTTTTCGCCAGACAGTGTTACCATGTGAGAAAATGACAAAACAATGAAGTAATACTATCTGAAAATGTGCCACATAATGACGCGTATTTTGTCTTTTCTTGTTGAATAATTTAGTCACCCCTGCCACATAATTTGGTCCTGCCCTGCAGCATAATTTCTGTGACCCTGACTATACCTTGGACCGCAGAACCGGTCCTTCCAGGATTCAGTTAAATTCTACTTACATCGCTGCAGAAGGATCTCTACCGCCATTTTCAGTTGCTTCAAAGTTTTTCAAGGGTTTTCCTCATAAAAACAATACCACTCTGACATATTGCAATTCTGTTGACAGGTCAAGAGCAATAGTAAGTGAACAGAGGTTCAGAGTAAGTCCAGTGGGGGGAGGAGGGGGACCCATCCCAGACTTCGGTGCATCCACTCTAGATGCATTCATGTGCAATTTAAGGCTCCAAATGGAACTTGTTTATGTGAAATGTCTTGCATCAGTATGGCATGACATTCTCCATTTCACAAAATGAGCTTGAAATGTCCCTCTATCAATAGATGTAGATGCCTGATCTAATCTTCCTGATGTCCCAGCCACCGGCAACTGGCCAGATATTAATTAGGCAAACTGACTGACAAGGATTCCGCTAAACGAGCCATCGATACGGGCGAATGTTTAATGTGGTATAATATTTTAATGAGCTGGCTCGCTCCCCGCCCGCCCTCCGGCTGCCATCCTGAATCTGCTGTCTAGTCGCTTCCTTCGCTCCGCAGCAGTCAGGGTAATATCTCCACACGCCAGTTTCAAAACTCGCATTATCACACGTATCATTGCGCAATGAAGCCTTTAGATTAGGAGCTGGGGCTATTTTGGGCTTCAGCCCTAGCATGTTCTGCAGTGACGGAGTTGCTAGAGCAGGCTGCTCGTACATAGCTGCTAGTAACCCCCTGTCAGGTGTGAAATGTTTCGCTTTTTAATCTATAGCATGTTGCATGCTGAGGCTAGCCGCTAGCAGCTTTGATTTTCCGGTTATCATGGTTGTAATGATATGGGGTGTGCAAAGGTTTTATTCTACAAGCAACATTTTGAGAAGTTATATATGAATAATTGACCTTCATGTAATTTTGGAGTTTCATGCTTTTCCTTCGTTAGACCCCAGCGTGAACATTCCCGCCCCCGGTACACGTGTGAACTTGTGACCATACTGTACCAAGCACACACCTTCCATAGCTATGCCTCCAGGGTGACGTCAGGCTACTGAATGCCACACAAAATAACGAAAGCAGGCAATTAGTCATATTACCCTGATGAATGCCCCGTGTGAGAGTAGAGCTGAAACATGTTGTTTGAGCAAGGGTAGTAGGACCACTAAATCCTACATTCCCTTTCCATATTTCAGATTTTAGTGTTCCCATCCACTCAGATAATAAAGAGACACCGTGAGGGATTTTTATCTCTTTAGTTACGCCCACCAATCTGTTGACTTCTAAGAGCTCCCTGGCACATGGTCGAGCCCACCCTGACCTTTAGGAGTCAGTGAACCTGATGGTGAAGCATGACACTAATAGAGCGTGTGAGGGTTACATATGAAAAAAATGATTTTTTTCCATTCCCACCAGTAGTGGGTTGCGAGTAGGTGCGGCGTGCATTCCTTCTCATCACTTTCAAGTGGCGTGAGGTCAAGAGGGATGCTCTTTCGGTAATAATAGTCAATTGCTTAGTGCCTGCTGTGTGTGGGTGAAGCTTGGATTGCTGCTCCCTGTGATGTACTGGTTCTGGGGGACTGGGTAAACGTGACATCCTGCTGCTTGTGCCGCGCCTGCTTTCTGCGTACGGAGTCTGTCTCGCTAGTTTGTGCGTAAGTGCAGGCTGCTATGCCTGTGAGTGAAGCTTGCATGGCTGTTGCTTCTCTTTACCTGTGAGTTTTGCCTGCTGTTACACTGGGCCATTGCCGCCATGCTCTGTGCCTTCTGCAGGCTGTAGTGATGTTTGCAATGATGTTGTCTATGTTGTACCTACACCCTGTGCAAGGGAAGCTACAGCTGCTGCCAGCCAAGTAGTACATTTACTGTGTAAGGGGAGTGTGCAAATTAGCTTACCTTGCTCTGCCTGTTCTTTGTATGTTGGAAGCCTGTAATTCTCCTGCATATGAAGTACCCATTCAGTCAGTAGTCAAGTGATTATTGTCCTGCTGTACTTGTTTTGTGTGATTTATGAGGCACATGCTGTACCTCGTCTGGCTGTGTTGGGGGCTTGCAGGGCTGAGCCTGTATTATGCCTGTCCTGGTTGTAAGAACCTTACACTGCTGCTGCTATAATATTAAAAGTCGTTCCATATCACATGCGACACCTTCACCCAGTCCTGACGTTTTATCCATCATCTCCATGTATTCTTAGAAGTATGGGCCATGCCTACAACTGGAAGACAACGCCACAAGTCTCAAAATGTAAGCTGTTGTTTGCTAAACAGACAGGACTGGGTCGTGATGTCATAGCCTTAAAAAGCACAGTTTAAAGAAGCATGTCCGGTGTCAGACGTGGACATCTGATAACAAGCATTTACAATTGGGAATTTTTATAACTATTGGCAGTGTAAATGTCAATGCATTTTATAGTATTAAAAAGGCATTGTCATTTACAATATCAATAGTTCAAACTTTTGCAAAAGCAATACCCATTGTATTGCAGAGCACGGTGTCCCTGAAGCGGGCGCGCTTACTAATAAAGATTTTTTTTTTTTAAATGAAGCCAAGCACAGTTTGTTCCTGAAGCAGGCACCGTGCTCAGAATTAACCCGTTTGCTGCTTCGAATGTTCAGTGCCAGTGCTGAACGTTCGAAGAAACAGGTGCGGCCGCCTCGGCCGTTGGACGTGCGCAGCACCAGGGAGATAGCTCGCGCGACGTCCAACGGTCGACGGCAGCAGCGAAGGGGTTAAAGTTAAAAAAAAAATTTTTTATGATACGGAGAGCGACGTCCCTAAAGGGGGCACAACTCTTCAGCTTCAAAGTTTTGAAAAAAAAATGTAACTTGATCGCAGTGACCCTAAAGGGGGCGCCGCGCTCAGCATGCAAGTTAGAGCTGTATAGCACTCTATAAGAAAAGCGGCTGACAGCGTCTTGTGTGGGCACGCTTCAAATACAAACAGCTGCTGCTATAATATTAAAAGTCGTTCCATATCACATGCGACACCTTCACCCAGTCCTGACGTTTTATCCATCATCTCCATGCATTCTTAGAAGTATGGGCCATGCCTACAACTGGAAGACAACGCCATAACTCTCAAAATGTAAGCTGTTGTTTGATAAACAGACAGGACTCGGTCATGATGTCATAGCCTTAAAAAGCACAGTTCAAAGTAGCATATCCGGTGTCAGACGTGGACATCTGATAAACAAGGGCTATGGTCAACCGCCTCAGAAGACTCCCATCACATCACCTCACTACAGTCGCAGGCTTGGGTTTAATGTTATGGTCCCCCGTCTCAACCAGAGGATAACTGTGCGCCTGTGTATGTGGTGTGGGTGAAGAAGGGAGGTGGGGAGACAAAATATAGATATGAGTCCACCCTTGTCTCCAGTCAATAGTGGGCTGTGGGAGAAAGACTGGTAGTGGAGGGAAGGGCTAGTGGGCTCCTTACTCAGGCAAGATATATCTGTGTACTTACCCAATTTCCAGCCAGTGGATGTGGGGGGAAAGGGTGTAAAGTGGACAGCTCATGACCTCCTTTTATATCTGTTTCCGGTTTGGGTTGAGATCCTGCCATGTCCAGGCCAGACTGTTGAATTGGAACCTTGGGTGGGACTGTGCTCCACCTAAGAGTGGAAGTGGTTTTGTGATGCTGACATTATGCCTGCCACGACTCCTTGTGGGAGATTAAAGAATGTTGTATTAATTCATTTATTTCGTTTTTTTAATGCAGTATTAACCACCACCAGAAGGCGCTCTGGGGCTTGCGTTCTGTGTACTCTTTAATCTACCTCAAGGCTTTTTAATCGATGACCAGACTCTGCCCCCATCCCCCCTCCTCTTTTATCTCTTGCAGGTATCTGATTTTTCGCTATGGGACGGTTTTCAGTCTTTCTCCTGATGAAAAAGAAGTGCCGGTACCCACCAAAAGAATTGCGCCGGCTCCACCTGTTTAAACTAAGCAATGCTCTTTTATCTAGTAGAGTGCTCAATCAAAAAGAACTCTGTTGGAAAGCTTGAGGTTTCTAGTCAGTAAGTAGGGGATGAAACGGATGAACAAGCCAGGACAGTAATCAATCATGGAGTGCTTTGTGTATTAGGCAGAGAGCTTTGAAGCATGCACCATCTTCTACTGGGAACCAGGAGAGGGTATTACGGGCAGGCGGGATGTGGTATTGATGATGATGAGACTTGATGTTCCAAACCATGCAACAAGTAGAACGCCTATTAAGAACTCTCTGAAGTTTGGAGGCAGACACAATGGAGCGGTCAGTGTAGAAACTGTAACATTTTCCAGGTGAGGCTTTAAGAGATTTGTGGAGAGTACTGGAACCATAGCAGAACGCCTTCTACCAGACATAGATGGGGGGATGCAGTCTTGGAGAATACATTTATTGGGGGGGGAGGTGGGGTGAAGATCACTATCAAAGAGTACACCCAAATAGTCAGCTTTAACAGGAATTGTAGGAAAAGCAGGATTTCTCAGACCCGGAGAAAGAGCACATTTGGGGAAGGTTATCAGTGTACCATTAATTTGACTGTAAGGAGCAGAGATTGGAGGTATATATGGGAGCCAGACTATCCAGAGACTTAGGGGTCTATTACAATGTCAGGCGGATCGCCACCTGCCGTATGGCGGTGGCGATCCACCAGACAGAATCTCCCGCCCGCCTCCCATTTACCCCCTGCCATATTATGATGGCAGGGGGTACTGCGGCGGACGGGAAGACCATCCACCGCTTTTCCACCAAGTCGACCAGTCAACTGGACGGAAAAGGGTTGAATATGGTGGCGGCGTCTGCAAGACACCGCCATCCATATTACAATGGCTGCAGAAACCAGCCGTTATGACGCCACGGAAAGGCATGTGGTTTTTGCAGTTGGGGGCCCGTTGAGGGCCACCAGGATTTTGGAGGGTTGAGAGGCGCATGGGGGGGTACATATGGTACCCCCCTGAACTTGCATGCACGACGTGGCAGGCACCGCGCGGTGCCTGCCACGTAGTGCATAGAAATGCAAAGATGCCTTTTTTGCATTGCGGCGGCTGCTGCTGACAGCACCGCCCGCTGCAATGCAAAAAGTGCAGGATGCGCCCACCAGTGTGCGGGCACATCCTACTTGTACATGCGGGACGCTGCACACATAGCGGGAAGTCCCATCTCCCGGTGCCATTGTAATAGACCCCTTAGTTTGTTTGGCTCTGAACGCTCTAGATTGTCACAAAGAGATTCCAGAGGGGGCTCAGGCAGAAAAGTTGGCAATGAGAGTTCTTGCAAAGGCTATCTAACTCATTACCAACATAGACATTGAATATTTAGTCAAGCCTAGAGGAGTTGATGGAATCCTTGGACCTGGAGGACTGAAGTTTGAGACAAAGACCTCCCCTTTGAGTGGGATTGATGGCCAATGGGCTCAGGTCACTCAGGAAGCGAGTTCAGTGTGTGATAGTTAAAATGTCTTAGACCCGATCAAGAAGCTCAGCGTGGAAGGAAGCAAGGTGTTTTTTGGGTATGAGGAATATGATGGCAAAGACACAAGCTTGTGACACTCCTGGATAAGAGATACCTGAATGGGCTAACCATGTTCTCGAGCAAGATTACATTAAGAGAGACCAGAGAAGTTACTTCTCTGGTGTGTATTTTAACTCAAGGTGTGTTCGTTCGAGGGAAGGAGACTGGTTATATCTGACACGGATGAATTATTGAACCAAGTCTACATGTAGGCTAGTAAGTATGTCAGTTTCATGGATCAGGTCATGAATGTCATTGGCATTCTTGACTGCTGACCTCGCATTCACGAGGGCGCTTAATAGAGCATTTGGCAGAGGGAGGGCAAAGTATGAAATTTTTATCACAAGTAGTTGGGGAGGGGATCAGTGCATCAAGAGACCTGGGCACTGAAGTGGATGTGACAAAAAGGGTATGGAGGGAACACCTGGAACAGCAGCAAGATGGAGATAGCATGAAACTGTAAGGATTGATTGGCAACGTGTTATATTTATCTTTCAAGTCAAAAGACTGAAGGCTGACCTGGTTTGAATGTATCATATCTTTCCTTTTTATTGATGCATATAGTCATGGAAGAATTATCTGCAGTAGGGATGGGGGGTTTAGAAGCTTCAGAGGGGCATGGTTCATTGATGATGAGGCGGGGGATAACTTTAGATGAGACACCTTTCCCAAGCTGGGATGTGGAGGTATTAAACAAGAGCTCTTGGTTTTACTGGATTAATACATGTGTCAGAAATGATGTTCCCTGGGTAGGTGAGATGCATAATGGACTTTATATTACCTTTTCTCTCGAGCATGTGGAACAAGATTGCAGATTTTATAGCCTGATGGGCCATACAAGATGAGAGATTACATTCTCTTAGAGTTTTGCAAGCCTGGATGGGGGAGACGGATATGTACCGACAATTTGATTTAACCAACAATTTGGGATAGACCAGAATTAGTGCGAAAAAGTCTGAGTAAGATGGTGAATCCAACTGTTCAGAGCATAAAATCCAGCAGAGGGAAAGCCATTAGCTGCAGAAGTAGTTCATGATAGATGATTGGTACAACCGTGCTGTGAAGATACTGTGGTGCATGCCAAGTCCTTGCTGGATGGAATGCATAACGAAACCTAGCTCTTTAATTGAGCATCTGTTTCTATTTCACTGAGAGGAATCATTATATGCCCACACCCAAGAGAGCATTTTTACTTCTATTTTAACGATTTACTAGTCACAAGCTGTTATTCAATTGAAGGCTTTTATGCAAATATAATCAGTAATGATATATGTATGTTTACAATTTAGGTAACCTAGGAGTTAATCTCCCCTCTAAAGACTCCAGCCCCATCAAACTTCTCATCATCTACCAGCCCAAGGTGAAAAGCTGCTATTGCTTGAAGAGTTAACAGACATAATAACACTAAACTCTGTGAAGGATTCTACAAGACATCATGGAAAGAGACCTAAATTTGCACCTGAATGTTGCCAGTGACATAATAGTGCAAACCCTATCTACCCTCCTTGAATCGAAAGATCTCACTCAACACTACAAAAAACAAACCCACAATAAAGGCCCTACCCTTGAAGCAGCCCTCTCCAACCATAATGGCATATCCTTCTACTCTATCGTTCCCCATGACTGGACCAACCATCACCTATATTCTCTGCGACCTCAACCAGCCCAAGCTCCCTAATCAAACCCATCATCCAAAACACTGGATGATGAACATACATCAAATCCTGCAATCAGAGCTAGGATCCCTAATCAGCTCCCAAATTGTCCCTCCTCCTGCACTTACCACCGCCGATGACCTCACCTCCCACTATAACACTAAAGTGCCTGATCTCCGTGACACTATTGCCCCCTTAAAACTAAACAAAATCAAGAAGCATTCCCTCCAGATCCTAGTTTAACACGGACCTTAACAAGGAGAGACAACAACTCAGACTGACTGAAAGAAACTGGAGAAAACAACCCTCAATAGCACTTCTCTCTCTCCTCCGAGTGGAACAGATAAAATACAAAAAAACTCAAAAAATCATCTTTTTTCCGAACCCAGCTGAACCTGTCCAACAACAGACCCAAGGGCCTCTTCAATATCATCAAACACCAAACCTCCTGAATCCCTCAACATCCTATTGATACTTTCACCAAGGGCTGTGAAGAGCTCACTAAATTCTTCTCAGACATCCGACAAACATTAAACTCTTGCTTGTCCTTCTCCCCCCTAACCCCTTCTTACAGCCCACCTCCTCTCCCTATGATGGTCCCCGGTCAACCCCCTCAGAGAAAACATAACACCCGTGCCAATCACTTACATCCAAAAAACAACGCAACATGGAAAGTCCTAAAACTAATATCTTGCCTGAAGCCAACCTCCCACCTTTCGGACCCTCTCCCCTCCTCACTTTATAAAAATCTCAGACACATCCTCTCACCAACTGGGACCAAAATCATTAACTCCTCCCTATCCAGCGGCTCCATGCCAGCTTCTCTTAAACTCAGCCAAATCACACCCCCTCCTCAAAAAGCCTGACACGGACCCCAAAGACCTAATAAAAAACGACAGACCTCTAATCACCATCCCTCTCCTTGCCAAAACGATCAAAATATGCGTGCTCTCCCAGAACAACCAAGTTCAAAAATTCAACTTACATAGCATCTTCCAATCTGGATTCAGAAAAGGTTGCAGTACTGAGCCTGCAATCCGGAACATCACATACGACCTACATAGATCCCATGATGATAGCAGCGCCTGCCTCCTAATCCTCCCGGACCTCTCCTCTACCTTTGACACCATCAATCACAACTCATTTCTAAACACCCTCTCACAATGTGCTGGCATCAGTGGTACTGTCCTGCAATGGTTCTCATCATATCTGAATGAAAAACCCACTTAATCAAAATAAACAATTCCACATCTGCAGCGGCACTAGTCAAACAAGGAGTTCCCCAAGGCTCACTCTTATCCCCTGCCATGTTCAACCTCTACATGGAACCCCTTGCTGGGATCCTAACACAAGCCGAGACAGCCTAACACCTTTATGCTGATAACACCCAAATCTACATCAAAATCTCGTCATCTAAAGAAATCCAACTCCTAAATAACACGCTCTCCCTGATACAAATGTGGCTAACCAACAACCACCTAAAGCTTTACCCCAACAAAACTGAACTTCTCCTCATCCAGCCAAACACTAGCCCGCTCCCTATCCATAACTGGCTCAACAACCTAACAGCTCTAGACTGTAAATTCAGTTAAATCTCTTGGGATCACAGACAACAAGAGCCTAAACATGAAAGACCAAATCAACGCCTCAGCTCCTCATACACACTAAAACACAAACAAAATCAAACCATTCATCCCCCTCAATCGCCTAGAGACCGTAACACAATCCCTTGTCCTCTCCAAACCGGACTATAGCCACGCAACAATCAAATGTACCCCAAAAAGTCCCCTCCTACCAATGAAGTCCACACTCAACGCAGTGGCCAGACTTTTCTCCGGAGAGCAACAATAGGACCACATCACTCCCACACTCAAAAATCTCAATTGGCTACCCGTTACAGCAAGAAGTATCTTCATAACAGCTCGCATAACCCACAAAGCCCTCTACTCTGGACAGCAAACCTACCTCTCCAACAAACTCTCTAAAGCGGGCCAAAAGAGACCCATACGAAGCTCTAACACTTCTGATTCCACCCAAATTCAAGACTAATAAATCTCTCACCCACTCAAACACAGGGAATGCTCCCAGAATTTGAAACGCCTCTACAAAAGAACTGTGTGGCAACCGATCTTACCTAAACTTCAGGAAAAACCTCAAACTATCCCTTCTAAACAAATACCCCCTCTTAAATCAAATCTTCCCACCAAGCCACACATCCTGTCCTAGGAACAAACTGTCTCTCCCCGACTTACGATGCTATGCCCAATGCCGTAATCTCCTTTAACTACCTCAGAACTGCATTGACAACCCTCTCCTTCCCCCAGTGTATATTTCACCCCTTTTATATTTTGCATTTTACTATCTGCCTCCTACCTGTAACACATCTCCTGTATGCATCCTATTGTTTTTAACGCAGTGTAATTGCTGTTTAGGCATCCCCTGTAAAGCGCTCTGATGCCCTGGTGCCAAGTTCAGGCTACATAAAAATCGAAAGAAAGAAAAGAAATAAACTAGAACTTTACCTTGTTATATGATTTCCTGATGTAGCCTTGAATTAATTGACCAAAACCCATCGACTTTTGCAAAGTTCTGTAAAAGAACAAATACTACAAATGTAGGAATATTGCAATGAGGAACTAAGGAAACCAGAATTTATCTTGCCATCTCCCTGCTGGATAACATTGAACTACTAATGGCAAGGGTTGTATTAGTTCATGAAAAGTTCTCCAAACTTCATGAAATAGTATTGATATATATACTTGATGAAAATAAATGCGTTTGATTTGCCATATGATGTATGTTTAGCTGTTTCTCTTTTTATAATGTCTTGATGTTGGCTTCATGTGGCCTACTGACTAGGTTTGTATTCATGTTTGGGTGAGTATACGAGAATTTGTTCTTAAAGAGATACAAACTTGTAGTCCAATGATAAGTGAGACTATTGTTGTTGAGGAATGATGTAAGCTAAGGGCCTTTTATGACTTTGGTGGTGTGGCAGCGGGCCGCCACACCAGTGCCCCACTGCCACACCGTCAAAGCCATATTGTGACCGCCTGCCAGATTCCGTCTTGAATCCAGGTCAGGCGGTCCTGCAGCAGCTGGCCCACGGAGGCGCAGTGCTGCGGCTCATATGTGAGCCTCAGCAGGGCACCGCAGTGGGTACGCCGTTGCTTGTTCCTGCAGGGCATGGACGGTGAAGTCTATGCCACACAAAAAGTGGAGGTGCATGCAGGCGGGAGGTGGGGCATACCATGTGCCCCTCCCCCTGGCATTTTTTGACTTAGACTGCTGCAAGACTGCCAGGGATTGTGGTTCCTTGGTGGCAGCAGTGGTCCCATGGCGGTACGGCAGCCCAATTTGTTATAGGGCGGTTGGACCACCGGTGCTGCAGTAGCCACACCACCACCATGTTTGGTGGAACTCAAAATAAGGCCCTAAATGTATCCCTATAGAGAAAGCTCTTTTTAATATATTACAATTGGCCCAGGTTCTACAGGGTTATACATGTTCCTCTTGTTCTTCCACTACTTAAGATGGCAACGCTGGGTCTCACAAGGTTTCAGATAATATGCCATTGTATGGTTTATCTCCTTCCGGTGAGGTCCAGTCATTGGGCAGTAAACAGTTGAAAAGATGGTCATTGCTAAAGGGTGAACTGTCATGATTTATTTCTCTTGACACTGAATTGTAGTTTCAGCCCCATCACTTCCAGCCCTTGGTGTGAGAGGGAACACCACACCCATGCAGCAGGTAATGCAATAAGGTATCGAGATGGGCAGGGCAGTGAGCTATGGGCTGACCTATTTTCCAGTCAATTCATGTTGTGTTGGGCAAGTGGAGAGGAGTTCATTTTCTTACTTCGTGGAAATGCTGTAAGTCTGACCAGACCCTCTACCTTTCCCCCATCTGTATGTGCCTGCCAGAAGTACAGTAATACTGTTTTTTCCATGAAACTTGGAGGAGAGGATGGTTTACTATTTCAGCTCTAGTCATATCAGTCATGTTAGAGCCCTGTCGATGGCCACCAGAGGCGCGTGGTGGGTTGTTGATTGGTAAGCTTCCACAGCATCAGCCAAAATAAAAACAATGGTTGTTGCCAATGCTAAAGAGCATACAAAAAATGGGAAAATCGCTACCCCTAGCAAGATGATGTACTCTTTTTTCCGTAGTTTTATGTAGCGCAAATTTGACCGGAAGGTATTATCAGAGCACTTTACATGAGAATCAGTTGCGTTACGCAAGGACACATTCATTTTTGTTAGATACAGAGAATTAAGTGATTTGCCCAGAATCACAGGATGTTGAGCATCATTGCCGAGACTCGAACCCGGTTCCCCAGATTTGAGATCGACCACCCTAGCCGTTAGGCTACATCCTCTCCCCAAAAAGGTTGCATCATCAAGGTGCGGCAGCCATTTTCCTTTCTTTTAATTTGCAGTTGGAAGATGGCCGACACCCCTTGGAGTGATAAATTATAAATATAAAAAGTGCATGAAAGCAGATTTATTGAAAGGAGCAGCCAGGCAGAAAATTGCAGCTGCTCAGCCCTCCTAAACAGTAAAACAAAAATTGAAATAAAAAAAAAGGATGGGGAGTGGCAGGTGAGCAATGGAACATTGGATAAGGTGAGCGCTATTGCTGAGCCCTCATGAACAAAGTGGGGCAATGGAGGAGCCAGATATAAAATAAGCTAAGTGGGACAGAAAGGAGTAGTCAAAGAAACCGAAGAGCTAGGGGTTTTGGTACACAATGGAGAGGGCATGGCGAGTGGAGAGAGAGAGAGCGAGAGAGAGAGAGAGACAAACAGAGACAAAGAGACTCCCCGATGCAGTGTTGTAAAAGAAGAAAAAATGTGATCTTCTGTGGCATGTCGTAGAGTGACACAAGCCATCCATTTAAAAGAATGGCGTAGAATCTATGTTCCAGGGGAGGAATAAACAAATGAAGAGGAAGAAAAGCAATCACATAAGAAGCAACAAATGAGATTGATAAAAATGCCAGCCAATAATAAGCAAAGGGTAACTCAAGGCCCCCTGGAAGTATTGGTATTAAACACAATAGGTCTTTCGACAACAGACAACAAAGCTGTCTATTGGCAAGTCCTAAAAAGAGAGCTTTAGGTGTCTGTTTGCCAGACGTTTTGTTTATAATTTTGGGTTAGCCACTTGCTCATGAGTGGATTGGTTTGTTGTCAATCTCAATTCTTTACTGCTGATTAATAATAATAATAATAATAAAAACATTTATTAAGCGCCTGGTTACACAGAAGAACAGTGCGTCCCCGCGCTGTGGATGCCTTCCGACAGAACTCTAAAGCGAGGGCCCAACAACCCCGGGAGAGAAGGGCAGAGGGCAGCGGATGCAACTAAACCTCGGGGAATAAGTGAGTTTTCAGTTTCCGCCTAAAGCGCAATTCTGATTTCCAGTATTTGCTGGCAAGAAACCTAAAAGATCGTCCTCCCATCCGTGCTCTACCGATGCGGGGGACCGACATCTGCATACTCCCCATAGATCTCAACGACCGTCTAGGACGATATATGGTCATCATCTTCTGAAGGTATAGAGGGCCGCGTCCATAAGCAACGCTTATGGACGCGGCCCTATGATTCCGTGTCTTTCCACTGTATTCTCTGTCAGACCCGCCTAAGAGAACTTCATTCTCACATTATTCTCATTAGATATAGTGACCCTTTCACTGCACGCCTGAGGAGACGCTTTTCTTTTCAATGGAGTGCCCCCCTGAGGGTATATATGCTTCCTGTCTCTTGCCCCATCCATCACTACACCCAAGCATGCTCTCTTTTCAGCCCCTTTTTTCCTGGAAGCTCTCACCCCCGTCCTGCTCCCTGGTTTTATGGGCTACTTGTTTGTTTTGTATAAAGCACTCAAGTGTTTTCTTTCGCTCTGCCCTCCTTCCCCTCCACACACGGGCTGATTCTCTTTTACTTCTCCCCTCGCCCAATTCTTCCACCTATCATCCTCCTCCCTTTGTTAATGGCCACGTGTTCCTTATCTCTCCTGCCCCACTCCACCATGCGGCCCACCTCGCATCCCTTCCCATCCCACATTTTCTTTTTTAACTATTTTTCTTTTTTTTACCAATTCTGCCCACTGTCTATGCTCAACATGGACTTCAAAATCCTAAGTAAGGTAATGACATGTAGATTGCTCCCCTACATGCAAGTTTTGGTCCATAGATATCAAAAAGGTTTCATAGCGACGTGGTACCTCCCTCAACCTCAGGAGACTACCATGTTCTCTACCATCCAGAGATAGAGGCTTTCCCGGTAGCGATGCCCATGTCAGTGGACCTCGAGGAGGATTTTGACGATACTGTGGGACTTCCTGTCGAAGGTCATGTGCAAGATGGGGATGGGGGACTAGATTAAATGGCCTACCCTGCTCTACTCTGGACCGACAACACCGGTCAAAACTAGTCCTATGATCTCCGTCACACATGACATCTTTTTTGGTACAAGGCAGGGCTGCCCAGTATTCCCCATTGAACCACTGGCCAAGCTATTTCAGAGGCAGGGTAAAGTTAGTGCCATAATAGTGGATGGTCAGAAACATGTCATCTCACTTTATGCAGATGAACTCCTTCTGTACCTGTCTGATGGCCCTACTGGGGCTTAGGGTGCGATCCATCACCTTGAGGAATTTGGGAAACTATTTGGCCTTTTTCTCAATTTAACCAAAAGCTGTATATACTCCTGTAAACAGGGGAATCCCCGGCCAGCAGACCTTCTCCTGGGACTTACTTAGTCACCCACAACCTTTAAATACTTGGGTATTCAGTTATATCATAAACTGGATGATCTGTATGAGGGGAACTTCCTAAAGCATGTGTCGCCTTTTGGAGATCCCGGCGATAACCAATTGTGGCTTGAATATCAATATCCAAAATGGTGATGCTCCCTCGCTTATTATATTTTTTCACACACCTACTGGTTAAGACACCCGTTGCATGGTTCAAACAGGTAGAAGTCCTGCACCATGAATTGTTATGGGATGGTGGCTCCCATAGAGTGCCGCTTGAAGTCATGATACACCCACCAGAGGACTGAGGCCTAGGAGCACTCAATTTAGAACTGTACTATTTAGCGGAACAAATGCAGTTGGCAGCCCGATGAAACAAAAAGGAGCAAATAAGACCTTATTGGTATAGCCCCATACCAGGGACTCCTATTGGCCCAGCTGCTACATCCTAAGGTGGCCATTCCACAGCAACGCACCCTATGGCAGGTAGCTCTATACTGCAGCAACTGGTGCATGGTGCAGACCCAGAGAGCTCCGCTTTATGCCCCTGCTCTGCCATTGGTGGGTCTGCCTCATGGGGATCCTGTCGCCTATTTCACTGCTGCCCAATGCTTAGTTTGGAACAAAATCCAGCCTGACAACAGTGGGGGACTGCTTCCAGTTGGGTACCCTCATGCCACTAGAAGAGCTATCAGAGCAGCATACTTTGCCCCAAGATCAATTTCTGAACTGTGAGGCTCTGATATGGACCTTCGAAGATCTCTAGGACATATAGTACGCCAGCTCTTAGAACCACGTCACTAGTGGTCGTGCAGAGGTCATGGAGACTATCGGTCTTTGAACTATATGGGGCGAAGAACAATTGGCGGCACTTAGGACCATATGGGATGGAATCTTGGGCCGCGATGTCACAGACAGGGAATGGAATATGATATTAGCCTACCCTAAGAAGGTCTCTTGTATATACAAGATGGAAGTACATATAATTGAACTTTGTACACCTTTGTGACTTACCTCACCCCCATTAGACTACAGGTTATATATGGTGGAGGGCCACAGGAATGTCGCAGATGTCAGCTATCTGATGTGGACTTCTGTCGTATGAAATGGGGATGCCCTACACTTCAGTTGGTCTGGACTGCGATTCTCGTCAGACTCCATCCTGCACTGGGACGCACTCTTCACTGCACAGTGGAAGCCTGCCTCCTGGGAAGGTTCACCAGACCCAAAGCAGTTAGAGCAGGCACTAGGTTTATAGACGTGGCACTTCCATTAGCCAAACGTAGACAAGCATGGGCATAGAAGTGAACGACAGGGGGGCGGAGAGGAAACACGCGCTTGATGGCTAATGTGCCCAGCTATACGCATTGTGATGTGTGACCTGTACGGCCCAGAACACATTACCAGCCATATCACCTACCACATACCCGAACATGGAAACTTCCCTCCTAGAAGCCACAAGACACACATACACTGCTAACATCTGACAAACCACGTCTCCCACAGCATACCTACTACCACCTGGAGTCTGAATCCTCTGAGACACAAAAGTTACAGTCTATTTTACTTTTTTCTTTCCTGGATTTTCTCTATTTTCTTTAAGCAGCTCCCTCAGTTGTGGGTATTAAATTCCTTTCCCCCCCCCCCCACCTCTCCTTCGTTGGCTCTGACCCCAGAGTCATCCAGGAAGCGAGACATTTGAAAGTTTCTGGGTAAACCCGGAGACACGGTTCTGACAAACCTAGTGACCACACTGATAGGACAACACAGATTAGTGGCGTTAACAGATAAAATACTGCAATGATTGCAAATAATTGTGAATGTACAATAAGCGAACCTATTATTGAATGAACAATATTTGTTGCCATGATACGGCTGTGTATCCTTTCACACTCAACCGATTGCCAAACATGCAAAGATGACCTGAGCTGTAGTACATATTGTTGGTATAAATAAACGAATGCCAATGAAAGATATTTTTAAACAATTATTTACCATTATTTAGCAGACGGAACACACTGCCTGGCCACTTTCTCTTTTGGTTGCACTTAGCACAACTTGCTTCATCTTTAACATAGCTGTAGGTGACCATTTTACAATAGGTTTTGTTTAATAGAAAACTAATTCCAAGGTTTCCAGACATTTGTGTGTTGGCATTTGATTTCTGTGTATGCATGTAATGTAATTGAAAAACAAGCACTGGCAAAGCCAATAGCGCTGCATAAAAAAAGCCAAGACCTATTGCCTTTTCCATTGATGTTTTAATGTAGAAACCAATCATTTCAACAACATTTTCTTTGTGCTTCTTCAATTTTGAAATTGACGCAGTCTCTCCACATTTCATAATCAAAGAGGTGTGGCTATCATTCGTGCAGGGTGTGGTGGCTTAGTGGACTCATTAAAACATCCATTCCAGGAATCGCTGTTAGACCCGATAGCCATGGGTTTGACTCGCAGATGGTCCACTCAGCCTTTCATCCTCCTGAGGTTTTTAAAAGAAGTACCACTGAGTTGGGTAACAAAAGGCATCTGTTATTTTGGCATTATGAGACTCAAGGGTGAATAAGTGCTTCACAAATCCATGTTATGTTATACAGTAGGTGCAGTAGCAGCGGTGCCCGGGGGTGTGAAGGGCCCACTGAATCCTACTACAGTTTGTTTTACTGCCCAATTAGAAGGCAGAGCCAGTGGAACAATTTCCTTCATTTTTTAGCGCTCCCATGGTACTCTTGCTACACCACTGCATAATGCCAGATATAGGTCTTGTGGGCCTACGTAGGATGGCCACCAAGGACTCTCATGGGAGGGGTGGGAGCGGAACGCCATAAGCTGCTGCTTCTGATGTAATGTGCGATGTGGCACACCCACGCAGTGTTGCCACTGGACTAACCCTTTCTAGTTTGCAAACACATCAGCCAGGGGGAGCCTTTGGGCATCTGAGGATAGCTGAATCAGACGTAGTTTCCAGGATTATTTAGGGAGCCACATCCCATGTTAGATAGCATATACTAGTTAAGGATAGGGTTTGTGGACAAAAAAAAGACTTCCGCCTTGGAAGTGTGGTCTACGATCCCATTGTAAAGCTAGGAAACCTGATTTGTATTCTTCTTTCCCACTTGACCCGACTTTTCACCCAAAGCCAAGTAACTTGGATTCCCTTCAGACACCAAATTCACCCTCAAAAAGCACATTACCTGAAAAAAATGGCCTGCTACCAGCTGTGCCTTCTAAAGAAAGCGCAATAGTGTTTTTTTTTTTTACTAGAATGCGACTTTAATACTGCTCTTAAAACCCTTGAACTATTGCAACTGGATGGTGGTAATGCTGGGGTCCATGGCCTTGGCACCCCTTAAGGTCTCAACCAGTGCCTGAAGAAATATGGTCGCCTCACCGCACCCAGATGTATCTCTATTGACTTCCCTTGTGGCTTGCACCTTCTTCGAACCCAGCAGCATTATTTACAAAGGCAAAACGATCCGCACCTCTGCTTATCTTGCTTTCTCATTGCACAGTTGTTCTTTTATCTACCAAAATCGAGAAGCTCTGAGGAACAGGGGACCCAAACGCTCTATACAAATAACATTCCACCTACGTTACAAACCTAGGTAAGTATTTGGGATCCAGATGTGCAAAAGGAGCTTCAAGCCCTCCCCGTTGGGGTTCTTCTCCCAGCTAAAGGTTTAATAACTGCGGGAGCTCCGTTTCAGATTTCGGTTTCCAGAGCAGCTGCTGGGCGTCTTTGCAGGGAGTCATTGCAGGGACGTGCCATAGAGATTTGAAAGACCCGAACGAGGAGCTGTCCCCGGTGCTGAACACCAATAGACGCATTCCCAAATACAAATTAAGCTGTCCCCGGTGCTGAACACCAATAGACGCATTCCCAAATACAAATTAAGCTGTCCACGGTGCTGAACACCAATAGTCGCTATCCCCAATACAAATTAAACTGTCCCGGGTGCTGAACACCAATAGACGCTATCCCAAATACAAGTTAAGCTGTTCACGATGCTGAACACCAATAGACGCTATCCCCAATACAAGTTAAGCCGTCCACGGTGCTGAACACCAATAGACGCTATCCCCAATACAAGTTAAGCCGTCCACGGTGCTGAACGCCAATAGACGCTATCCCCAATACAAGTTGAGCTGTCCACGGTGCTGAACACCAATAGACGCTATCCCAAATACAAGTTAAGCTGTCCCCTGTGCTGAACACCAATAGACGCTAACCCAAATACAAGTTAAGCTGTTCACGATGCTGAACACCAATAGACGCTATCCCCAATACAAGTTAAGCCGTCCACGGTGCTGAACACCAATAGACGCTATCCCAAATACAAGTTAAGCTGTCCACGGTGCTGAACACCAATAGACGCTATCCCAAATACAAGTTGAGCTGTCCACGGTGCTGAACACCAATAGACGCTATCCCAAATACAAGTTAAGCTGTCCCCTGTGCTGAACACCAATAGACGCTATCCCCAATACAAGTTGAGCTGTCCACGGTGCTGAACACCAATAGACGCTATCCCCAATACAAGTTAAGCCGTCCATGGTGCTGAACACCAATAGACGCTATCCCCAATACAAGTTGAGCTGTCCACGGTGCTGAACACCAATAGACGCTATCCCAAATACAAGTTAAGCTGTCCCCTGTGCTGAACACCAATAGACGCTATCCCCAATACAAGTTGAGCTGTTCACGGTGCTGAACACCAATAGACGCTATCCCAAATACAAATTAAGCTGTCCCCGGTGCTGAACACCAATAGACGCTATCCCCAATGCAAGTTGAGCTGTCCACGGTGCTGAACACCAATAGACGCTATCCCCAATACAAATTAAGCTGTCCCCGGTGCTGAACACAATAGACGCTATCCCCAATACAAGTTGAGTTGTACCCTGTGCTGAACACCAATAGACGCTATCCCCAATACAAGTTGAGCTGTTCACGGTGCTGAACACCAATAGACGCTATCCCAAATACAAATTAAGCTGTCCCCAGTGCTGAACACCAATAGACGCTATCCCAAATACAAATTAAGCTGCCCACGATGCTGTACACCAAAGGACGCTATCCCCAATACAAGTTGAGCTGTCCACGGTGCTGAACACCAATAGACGCTATCCCCAATACAAGTTAAGCTGTCCATGGTGCTGAACACCAATAGACGCTATCCCCGAAACAAGTTCAGCTGCCCAACATGCTGAACACCAATAGACACTATCCCACATACAAGTTGAGCTGCCCACGGTGCTGAACACCAATAGACGCTATCCCCAATACAAGTTCAGCTGCCCACGATGCTGAACACCAATAGACACTACACCCAATACAAGTTGAGCTGTCCACGGTGCTGAACACCAATAGACGCTATCCCCAATACAAGTTGAGCTGTCCTCGATGCTCAACACCAGTAGACGCTATCCCAAATACAAGTTGAGCTGTCCACGGTGCTGAACACCAATAGACGCTATCTCCATTAAAAGTTGAGCTGTCCACGGTGCTGAACACCAATAGACACTATCCTCAATACAAGTTGCGATGTCCCCTCATTCTCACGTGACGCACAAGTCTAATGCTGGGGACCGCAGCTTTCTCCACGTTTCCCCAAAAATTGTGCATTCTGATAGATTGATTTAAAAAACAATACGTACTCTTGAAGAGGTGAGGTGACCAATGGCTCCAGATCAGACATATCACGTGGTCCCATGTCAGAATCTTAGACAGTCCTATCGGGTATGTAAAACCTTATGGGTGGGGGACAATCGATATTTGCCCGGCGGTATTGCCTCTGTAACCCACGAATTATTAATCAATGAAGAGGCAGGCGCTGGAGACTGGAAAGCAGGAAACAAGGTTTATTCTCTCCGGAGGAGAACACAGCAAAACAGACAGCAGGTATCGTTCTGAGGTGCTCTACCCGCATCTCTGAGGCCTGGCCTCTTATACACAAGTTTACCACTTTATTGCATGTAACACATTCTCGTCAATACTTTGATGTACGGAAAGACATCCCCGGGATCTCCCCCTCGGGCCCGATCCCACACACATTTACAGTAGAAGTCCCCACCCCGGTCACAATAGGTGATGATTATCGCGCAGCTGGATATTCCGCCGATTCATGGAAGGTGGGGTTCGATCGGATCTCATGGGGTGGGGGCTTTTATCAACTCGGGGGTCCTTTGATGAAGGAAGCTTTCTACTGTACGGGGAGGGGCAAGGAATAGTATCGGCAGAGCTGGGTGTCGGCCTGGGAACGAGGAAGACAAACGGGCACACGGGGAAAAAGGGGGTTTGCATCAAAGGGCCGGGGACCATGAAAGGAATGAAGGGAGGTGTTGCGCTGGGAACAGGATGGGGTTCTGAGGCAGAGCCGCGCTGAAGAGGGGTTTATGACTCTAGGCAGGTGCGAGCAGGGGGGGGGTTGGTCAGCGTGCAGGCTTGGTGAGGGCGAAGGGCTATGTCGGGGGCCAGTGGCATGCAAAAAGGGCTGTTCTGATCAAGGCATCTAAAATGGCGGGCGCGCACGACAAAAGTGTGGCATCAGGGGAAAAGGCAAGATGGCGCAGATAATGTTTACCAAACCGTACTAATTTTCCACAGTCCTCCCTTTAACATATTCAAGACATCTTGCTGGTTCATTTTCTATTCAGGTCTATTATGGTGGACATAAGGAAAGCAGTAGGAACCCAGGTGAAGGAGTCGAAAACATTACATTTAAGATCTCTAGTTTTAGGAGGCGGGTCTATTGATAAACTTTGATAAATTTGTTAGCAGGAAAGTCATAGTAATGTAATACAAAAATGATTCTGTAGCGAGCAGTGAGTACATTGCATGCAGGTTATTATATACGGGCTCTATATATATATATGGTTGGAGCATAATCAATACAATGGTGGCTGGGAGAGAAATGAGACATAGTAGAAACGATAATTAAGGAATGTTCGAAGTTAGCGAGTTCTCAGCATTTTGGTTTCCGTCTTCCGTTGGCACTGTGGAGCATCGGCGGTGGAGCTTATGGGTCCAGCTCTATTCTAGATTCCGCGTTGCAGGGTGTGACCTCTTTCTTGCTTTCCCGGTCAAAAAGGTCCTTTTCGCCCCGTGTCCTTTGGAGTCGATAGTCAAAGAGTTCAGGTGGAAGAAGAGTGTGTAAGTAGTCCATAGGGTAGGTCGGAGAAAAAAGGGGATGGAGCGAAGGCCAGACCGAGAACAGACTAGGGGAACGGAAAATTTCAGGTTGGCGGGCTCATGACCGAGTTTAGGGAGCGGGGACCTTTCGGCACACATTTGAACATTAGGCAGGGGCATCAGGTTAGCCCTTTCCTCTCACTTTGTCGGAAATAGTGCCTCGTCCTGCAGCTCCTTTCTGTCGCGGTCTCGCCTCGGCCAACGTCGCAGGTGTTCCAAGATCTGTAGTCAGGCCACGTGCTCCCACATCCGGTCCTTCTTTCCTCCGACAGTCGTACCCTTAAATGAGTTCGAAAAGACAGTCTTTAGAGAATTGGTAGAGGAAAGTAATCACATATGTCTATTTCTCTCCCAGCTCCAGGTAAATGAGAATAGAAACGTCCGTTATATTAGGGTTCACAACTGACATATAAATGATCGATGGTGGGCCTGCTGGATTTACTATGACTTTCCTTCACAACTGGTTATTATAGTCGCGACAGTTCATCTGATGGAGACCCACCTTCGTAATACAAGCCTGACAAAGCTATACCATTCTCTAGGGGTTTATATTTACAAAGGGTGTTGCGAGCTATCAACATGGTACTAATAGGTATCTCGCTGAGGGGCGAACATAGGCTAAACATCTTTCATCTTATCAATGCATCCTGCCTTTTAACTAAACATTTTCGCTTTTCAACAAGGTTCATTGTGATGGTTTTCTTCGCTTAGGTCTAGTCTTTAACTTTGTAAAACATCATTCTGGTTCCTATGCAGCCTCTCACGGCCTGATTGCTAAATTAGAAAAGACAGGGGTCTCATGGGAAAATGACTAGGGACATAGAAAACGGTGGTGGGGGGGGCATCGTCTTACTTTGGGTTATAAGGGCATTATCGGCAGAAGGCCACAGTTCAGTTGGTGAGTGTTCAGTGACATTTCTCGAATTCCAAACTCTGAAATTTGCCTATCAAAAAAAATCATTTCTCGGACCCACAGCTGGCCTGCGTTAGTCGCAAGTCGATCCATCTCTTACAATCGGGGGGTGAAGGATAGTAAAAAAACTCTTATCGGGGGCAACTGAACGCAATACTGGGTGCGTCCTGGGAAGATGGGAGGGTTTCGATTACCTTTACGGTTTGGGGATTGCGACAATTCGGAACGGGGAAGGTCGCGTTATCTGGGGCACTCTATTCCATCAGGGGAGCCGCTGACATGTAGTTCCCTTATTACGGGTCAGATTAGGGAACCTCAGTCGTCTTACCTGTCCTTTCCCTTATGGTCAATTCTCAGTTTCGTCAATTTAGCAGAAAGGAGAGGTAGTGACACGGTCTCATGGTGATTTTATTACAGACAAGTTTTGTGTAAATACTGGCGGTATTTGGAGCCAATTGGGTGGTGCGCTAGGGGTGGCAGTACGCCAATTTCGGAGCTAATCGCTCGGAAGAGTGGGAGTGTGAAGGAGAGAGGGAGAGAGAGAGAGAGAGAGAGAGAGAGAGAGAGAGAGAGAGAGAGAGAGAGAGAGAGAGAGAGAGAGAGAGAGAGAGAGAGAGAGAGTGCAACAGCAGGCTAAATAGTACACGTGCGACATGGAGAGTGGCAGTGTATTTAAGAAAGGCTATTTAGTGCATTACACAGCGAAGGGCATTTACGGGTCTGCGTTAGAATCGTGAAAGCATGCAGTTTGAGGCGGACGAGCATTAGACAGGGTAGAGGGGACATGCTTTGAGAAAAGGAAAAAAAAGGGTACCACTGTGTCGCACTTTCTTGCATTCTTGGTCCTTCGACCAGTTGAGTCAACGCTTCAGTCACACACACACATTCTCTCAGAGTTTCGAACATACGTAACATGGGTTCATTCATGCAGCATGGGTTAAGGGTGATCATTTTTCATCAGATCATACTAAATTTATGGGCTCGTTAGCTACGTGAGTAGTTTGTGGGCGTGCTTAGGCGCCACCTTGCAGCGTTGGTCCGCTTCGTGTATCGGACGGGGCGAGGCTTCAGATCCTTGCCAAACCTCGGTTGCGGCCCCTGATGTAACCTGTAGAGGGAGGGAAAAGAGGGGAAGGGGGGGGACAACATTCACGCATATCAAATACCTGTATTCAAGAGTCCTTTACTTACCTCATACTCGTCTTTCCTCCTCGGGGTAGAATCCCTGGGGTATGGAGTCGGGGGGGGGGCAGTGCGTCCTTATAGGTCGTGTGCAGGGAAACGTGGAAAAAAGGAAACCAGAGGTACCTAGTGCGAGGTATCTAGTTAGTAGATGTATCTCACTATCGGGGTCCTTAGATCTCCTTCAACGCTGTGACGTTCTAAGGTTCTTCAGTTCTTTGGTCAGCTCTGTTCCCTAATACCTTTGAGTGTCGTGCTTTATAACATTTACATCGTTTTATTTTACCCTTCTTTTACATTCCATCATTTATACCGTTTCGTTTTACCCATCCTCAGAAGTCGAGGTCTTTCTCCACGCGAGAGTTCATGAGTCAGTCGCGTACCTTGAAGGCAGAGTATCGTGTTGTAGATCCGATCCTTCCTCCGGGGCTGGGCAACCATCTTCTAATAACCTTAAAGAGAGAGCAGAGTAGGGTGCACAGAAAAGAACTCTCCCGCCGATCCCACATTTTTAAATAAAGCATGCAGTACCCGTTCATAATTTCGAAAACCTTTATTTTGCAAAATCATTTCAGTACGTGGATTTATGAGGGTGCAATCGTATTTGGCCGGACACGGCAATGGCTAAAGTGCGTACAGTGGGGGTGTTGTTTTGCAGCAATAAAAACATTAGAAAGTTTTATCAATTCATTTGTAGGAAATTAACACGTTTATCAATTGACTGGGGGAATCGGGGGCATTTATTTCATAATTTAGAAGCATAGTCAGACTAGTTGCAATCAGATTTCCTATATGCATACCGTGTGCTTGCGTCATAAGCGAGGTTATACATCAGCTAAAAAAAAATATAATACATCGTACATTTGTAATCAACATTTTTAACGGGATCCTTTTACATGTTCGTCGAGTGAACTCTCCTTCTTTCTCGTCAAGTGTACAAAGGATCATATACATGTCTCAGGACATCAAGTTTTTTTTTTTTTTTTTTTTAGCAAAAAGAAACACCACGAGGTGTTCGTAAGTTCCTATTGATACCGGCGCCATTTTGGGCGGGGCCGGGTCAGTCCGGAAGTAGCATCAGGAAAAAGTTTCCTACAACCGGTGGTTGGACCAGAGTCCTTTTCGGCAGTTCTAGAATTCATGCTAACAGAAGGAGTGGCAATGTCATGTTTATTTCGCTGGCGATCAAGGCAGTTGTCCCTTACCGGAAGCCTGCAGGGGCCGAGGGCTCCGCCGGGTACCTTTTCAGACTCTTCAAGGCTGTGGAGATGTTGTCGGAGGTGGGGGCTCGCGCCCCGGCGGGCAAGCGCCCGAGTTACATTGCTGGTCAAAGTTACTCTAGCGGCCGAGGCCCGCTCTCTAGCGGACCCAGACGCCATTTTGAGGCCCTGCAGCAGTCCCCTCTCGTCGAGTCTGCAAGAGTGGTAGAGACCTTTCTGAGGAAAAATAGGGAATGGAACTTTGTGTTGTGGAAGCGGGACGTCCGGCTGGGGTGCAGCTGTGATGCCCCCACCTGGGGGGCGAGGGAGACTCGTTCGCGCCGTCTCCTTCTCCCGGTGCACTCCAGGCCGCTCTCTTTCATGGGCATGCACGATGGTCTCTCCACACCCTGTGCTCCACAAGGCCCATGCCCAGTGCTACGGAGGTATGGCCACCTGCGGCGCACATTCGGTGCTGCGCAAGTATCGGTGCAGTCATTGCATATTCGGTGCTCCGAAAATATGGGCACCGTTGCATGTTCGGTGCTGCGCAAGTACTGGGGTGCCACCATGGTATGTTCGGTGCTACGCAGGTATTGGCACCACCGCCTGGCTGGGGGAGTTCGGCATTGGGCCGGGGGCTGGGAGACCTCCTATCTATGGAGGTGGGAGAGGCTCGTCCGCGTCGCCTCTCCCTCCCAGCCCAACTTGGACTAAATTCCATGGAGGTACGAACAGGACATCCCGCCGTCCAGAGCTGCTGCGGCTGTCACGGAGGGGAAAAGAAAGAGGTGTCTCGTTCTTCTCTGGACCGGGCTTCCTTAGGTTATCGGCTGCAGCCGGACTCAGTTGGCCCCGGTCCCTGGCCATGGGTGGTCGGACCGGGGGGGACATGTGGCGGGACTGCCTGCAACTATCCAGGGCCGCTGTGGCTGGGCCGAGGAGGCATGTGGCGGGACTACCTGCAGCTACCCAGGGCCGCTGCGGCCGGACTCCGCTGGCCCCTGCCTCTCCTCCGGCTTCCCCATATGTTAAGATTTCCTGACCGAGTGTTGGCAGCGGGGCCCGCCTTATATGGGTTGCCGCCGGTTGGGCGTAGCCGTAACCCTGCCCTACTTTGGAAGGTTCCAGAATGTGGGGGGGGGGGGGGGGGCGGATGTTCTGTTGACTTTTATTTTCTACATTTTACCGTTCTTGTTTCTAGCATTATTGTTTCTTGTTTGTTATGTTAAATAAAAGTTCTTGTTCATCAGTGGCTCACTGATTTCGTTTCCCATTCCTTTCTTTCCAGGTTGTTTCAAGCTAAAATTTCTGTTAACAGAGTTTATGTAACACGGAAGCACGTGCAGAGGGATGGCGCAGATTCATACATTACGTACACACAAACTCAGACGGGGAGACAGTAAAAGTATGACACACAAGATCCAAAGACAAACATAAAAACAGTTATTGGCTATAATTATCTTTTTCCGTCTGTTAATTTAGAGCTAGGCTGGGTTCCCGTCTTTACATTGTCCGACCTAGGAAAACTCGAACATGTCGCTGAAATTGTTCTGGCGAAATCTGTGCCATCGGGCATAATCAAACGTGGTGGTTCTATCTGGTCTGTCCATGTGAGTCTGATTCTTCTTTGTCTCGCGCCTTTTCCCTTTCTGTCGGCCTGTCATTCCTGTCGGCCCTCTATTCCCACTCTTGCTCAGCAGAGTCGGGCATTGTGCTTTCCAGTGTCCGACACATCTACAAAAAGCGCATTGGTCTTGCCCTAAGTCTGGCCGTCCTGCGTGTAGTGTCGGGGGATAACTTTCGGGTCGTGGTGCCCAGGGGTTGTCCTGTCGATATATTTCTCTACCTGCTCTGTCCTCGTCTTTTTTCTGTCGTTGCATTGCCTCTTTGCGCCACATACCGAGACTGTCGAGCATAATAGGCGTTGTCTTATTATTGCGAAGAGCTATTTCTAACGTTTCTATTTTATCAAGGTCAAAGGATCCTACCAGTGGCCACTGTTTGTCTTGACTTTCTTTGGTATACCTGTGCCACAATTTATTATAGGCTATGGTAACTAATCCATAGCTTATGAACATGTCCTTATTAGGGGTGCCTTCCAGCGGAGCTAGATGATCCACCTCTAATAAACGGTCCGGGCTGAACCAATTATCAATCAGTGGGGAGAAGACAGACATGACGGCTCGCAACGAGGGACAAAAAGTCAGCACTGCCTATCTTATCACTGTGCGCAAAGACTAGACAGAATATTTCTATTCTACGTTGTTTGCAGGCAGTGAATACCTCATGAACCAATAACAAGGAATAATCAATAACAAGGAACAATCAATAATAAATAAAATAAAATAAAATCAGTGGGGAGAGTAAGTAGGGCGCAAAAGTCTGCGTCCTCTACCCTTTCACTATCCGTAAAGAGGAATCTGTTATTTCCTGTTTGCAGACAGAGAATCTCCAGAAGACAATCCGTGAACAGTAGTTCGGGGTCAAAGAACCCAGTTAATCAGTGTGGGAGAGGGAATCTCCCGAAAACCGTTAATAAATAATAGGATTCAGTGGGGGAGAAAAATAGGCACGACGGCTGCGTTACCTATCCTTCACTGTTTGCAAAAGGGAAAGAGCCTACTGTTTCTCCGTGTGCAGACAGTGAATCTCCGAATAAGTCAAATAAAGAGTAATACTAGTATTTCCTAAACAATCAAGCAATTATTTCGCAACTCGTCGTGTTTACACGACCTTACCCGGACCGCATGGACAGTTTCTTGTCTTCCGAATCCAGCGCCCGTTCGTCCTCTTTTTCTCGTATTTCTCACGGCACTCCTAATGGTTCCCAGTCAGGACCGTAGATCACTCGAGAGAGGTCTGTTCGGAACTAGTGAAGTTCGGATGATCGGCTGCCAGACGAGGGTCTATTGGGCAAGAGCTCTCCCGATCGTTGCAGTCGTTCACTCTGTCGTCGGGACCTCTCCCACTGGATCCACGAGTCGCTGATGGGCCCCACGCTTGGGACGCCAATTGTAAAACCTAATGGGTGGGGGACAATCGATATTTGCCCGGCGGTATTGCCTCTGTAACCCACGAATTATTAATCAATGAAGAGGCAGGCGCTGGAGACTGGAAAGCAGGAAACAAGGTTTATTCTCTCCGGAGGAGAACACAGCAAAACAGACAGCAGGTATCGTTCTGAGGTGCTCTACCCGCATCTCTGAGGCCTGGCCTCTTATACACAAGTTTACCACTTTATTGCATGTAACACATTCTCGTCAATACTTTGATGTACGGAAAGACATCCCCGGAATCTCCCCCTCGGGCCCGATCCCACACACATTTACAGTAGAAGTCCCCACCCCGGTCACAATAGGTGATGATTATCGCGCAGCTGGATATTCCGCCGATTCATGGAAGGTGGGGTTCGATCGGATCTCATGGGGTGGGGGCTTTTATCAACTCGGGGGTCCTTTGATGAAGGAAGCTTTCTACTGTACGGGGAGGGGCAAGGAATAGTATCGGCAGAGCTGGGTGTCGGCCTGGGAACGAGGAAGACAAACGGGCACACGGGGAAAAAGGGGGTTTGCATCAAAGGGCCGGGGACCATGAAAGGAATGAAGGGAGGTGTTGCGCTGGGAACAGGATGGGGTTCTGAGGCAGAGCCGCGCTGAAGAGGGGTTTATGACTCTAGGCAGGTGCGAGCAGGGGGGGGTTGGTCAGCGTGCAGGCTTGGTGAGGGCGAAGGGCTATGTCGGGGGCCAGTGGCATGCAAAAAGGGCTGTTCTGATCAAGGCACCTAAAATGGCGGGCGCGCACGACAAAAGTGTGGCATCAGGGGAAAAGGCAAGATGGCGCAGATAATGTTTACCAAACCGTACTAATTTTCCACAGGTAGCTGACATTAAATTGCATTTTGGTACTTGTAGTTTTCATGTTTCCTAGCGCGAGGCAGTGTGCATCCTGTGCTGGGCTTCCCTTTTAGAAATCATTGCACTAATCAGGTGCAGTAATCGATCCGGTTCAACTGAAGCCAAGACTAAAAGTCCCAGAATGCACCAATTTATTAAACAAAAGACCCAGCACAGGATACAAGTTATCCGCCTGCCATGAAGCGTTGAGGAAAACTTAGAGCTGGGAACAGAGGCAGGCTGAGCTCTATGGGACTATGTTTTTTTTTCTCCACAGGCTATAGCATCCAGAGAACTACAAGCATGAAATGATATGTCTGTCATTTGGTAGACCAATTGAAATGCGAATTATTCCAGATAACTATGCACCAAGAAGATTAATAAAGCTAGAAAATGAATATGTACATATACATGATAATTAGCATCGTTTTGTATACATATGTATTTGTATCATACAATATATATATATATATATATATATATATATATATATATATATATATATATATATATATATATATATATATACATACATACATATATCAAACAATGTTCCTGTTCGTCAATGCACGACGAAAAGAGATCAGGTGCCGACCTCATATTCACCGTCCGTTCTCGCAGCAATCAGAGCACAAAGATATAAATCCTCAGATAGGTAGCAGAGTAATAAATGTATTTACAAACAAATAAAAGGGCTGATGTCCATCCAAGACTCGTTTCGCTCCACAAGGAGCTTGGTCACATATGTGTGTGTAAAACTATGATCTATTATCTTCAGTCATGATATATGTTTCCTTGTGTTATATGTTATTCGGTAACGTCACAAATTGCTCCGCGCTGGGTTGTGCTTTGTCACGCTATCTGTAGTTGTTTTGCAATGTGCAACAGGCCAGCACAGCCCTTGGAGGCTACATACAGCGCTGCACCGCCCCAGGTGATGCTTTCTTGGTCGGTCTGCTCGCCTCCCTCCTGCTGTGAGCCACATTTCCCGCCGGGCTCATCCCGCATCAATTAGATTTCATTGATTTCTATCGGGTCCCGGAGCTGCTGTTCCTTCTTGACAAACTCTGGTTTAATATTGGAACAATCTGCCTGAAAACTGCTAGGGAGGGCGCAGGCTAAAGGAACATGGGGCCCAGATGTGCCTTAAAGTGCCGCTCGACTTCCTGTGTTTATTGGGTTTGGCTTGACAACACAGCTGTCGCCAGGCCTGATGTGATCAGCAGAAAAATAGCTTTAGAAACACTACTGGAGAGGGGCTTTGGTTAATCCCAGATGTTGGTTTTCTACACAACAGCATTTGATAGGGCAGATGGTGTGTGCAACAAAGTGTATTGCAAAGTAAGCTTATGTTCAATACAATACACGTGAACCAGTTATAGTGACACTCCAGCGTTGTAATTTTTCAGATGCCAAAAGTCTGATCTGTTGTGATAGAAACGGCATGCCAAAGGCAGTAGGCCAACATTTATTGTGAAAAGCACACCTTAAAGTCAATAGGCCTGCAAGCTTAGGTTTTTACTATTAAACTCTACAGTAAAGCCTGCACATGTATCTTGTTACATGGAATCCCACAGATTACTGTGGTAGGCACAGATTTTGATGTTGGGTACTTATTCTTCCATTTATTAAAGTCAAAAGCCCTATAACAGTGGATTGATATTACACTGTGGTAAAACATCTACATAGGTATATTGTTAAACAGAATCTCACAGATTACAATAGTAGGGAAGGGGTTTGATGTTGGTTACTGCCGCTGACAAACACCGAGGGTATAAGACTTACATTCTGATAATCCTTTTTAGACCTTCTAAGGAGGACTTGTCTATGACATTGACAGCTTTCATTTTGTACTTATTTACAATTATGTGTCTGTTTGCTTGATGTTACTTTGTGGGAAAGTTCTGATATTTTCATTGAGAACAGTTAAGTCAGATGTCATGGATCTGATCTGTTTAGTATGAAAAAGTACGAAAAAAACAGTAGGCTTTATTTCTTGTGGGAAGTGTATGTTAAAGCCGATAGACCCGTACTGGTTGATTATTATGACATCGTTTTAAAGCCTGTAGACTTGTATTTTGATACATGGAATCTCACAATTTACTAAGCTAGGCAAGGATATTAGAGCCTCTTTGATAACTGTGATGTGATATGCCTTGTTAGGGACTCATAGGAGGAGTTGTATATATGACTGTCAAATGTAATTGTTTACTTATGTGTACAAATTTAAGCCAAATACAGTACATAATACATTATGGTTACAAGCCAGGGATACAGAAAATATAGGTATGAATGGTTCATGGGGCAAATATTGTCAGTTTGCCATGGGTCTGATGTATGTATGTATGTATGTATGTGTATGTGTATGTATTTCTATAGCCCGACCAAGCGAAGAAAAAACAGTGAAAAAAGTATTTATTGTATAGTTAATTAAATAAAACTATTACAATATTCCAAAGCATAAAATGTATTTCCTTCACGTATTTTGATAGACCAACCGAAGAGACAGCAGAGTACAGTACATGGTCATGGCTCAGCAGAAAGTCAATCAGTGATAGAAGAGGTAGCTGGTCTGTGGGCTGCTAATGTATTGTGATGCCGTGCTCTTTAAACAGCTGCTTCGTCAACACTATTTTGAACTGAAGCAGTGTTGGGTCTGTCCTGAAGGATACAGGAGTGTTGTTCCCAATCTTGGGTGCATAGATGGGAAGGCAAGCTGCCTTGTTGTATACTTTTTACACTTCTTAGTTTGCAGTCGTATGATGTCTGGGCTACGGGTGTGCTGAGAATCACCAGAGACAGTGAGCTTATCTGCAAGATAAGGGGGAGGGGGGTCTGGTCATGAAGGCTTGTAAATGATGTAAGCAAAAGGAACAAATGATGGTTGAAATGCTGAACAATGCAAACATTCACCCTCAGTCAAAAAGGCCTGTCAGTTCGGGCTTGACGGATCCTATGGGGAACAGGGTCAAGACTGATTTGCATTACTTTTCTCTCTCCTTTCTCTCCTCTCCTAATTGTATTGCCTATTTTTTGATGTATTGTGTAATTGTTTAACTTTTTCTGTTACATTGTTGATTCTCATGTAAAGCGCTCTGATACCTTCGGGTCTAGCCAGCGCTATATGAAACTCTTCAAATAAATAAATAAATAAATATGGCTGGGTGTGAACTGGAATGGCATGAGAAGCAAAAAACAATGCATTGAGGCCCCGATCTCTGTACTGGGGTGAATGTTTGACATTGTGCAGCATTCTGTCCATCAATTGTTCTGTTTGCACCCCGGCAGAGATAGAAATTTTGCAGCGTACTCGCTTCAGACGAATTGATGGCTTACTTGGGCCTATTGTATTGTAACGTCAAGTCCAAAATCTTGAACTCACACCATTAGACTCGTGGCGTAACTTACTTTCTATTGGAACGGATACTATGGAGTAATATTGACCCACCGGGTCGGAATTATAACCGGTTGTTAGGTCAAGAATACCTTTCTTTTGTGACAGCCCTGAAGAAGTCGAGGGTCACTACCCTAACGATGAAACACGTGTTGGCTGGACCTTGTGGTTTTGTTGTTTGAAGAAAAAAAATAAGAAAATCCATCAAGAGACATTGCTTCTAACTATTCCACTATGTCAAGCGAACTTTCGGATTACTTGTATGCGTGTGCATAGGAATTTACTTTTATTTAAAGAAATCTCATTACCCAACAGGTGACTATCAAACACCTGCTTCAGATGCTGGCGCGGGATCAGAGCTCTCGCCATGCTGAAATCATGTGACAATGTTGGTGTAGTGGTGACAATAAATAATTAAAACGGTGCCTAAAAGTAGTTAGCTCCTATTTCCATGCATTTGTATCACTCTAAAGCTGTAATGTCTAAGGAGTGCTCTGCATGTTGCACCAGCACTTCACCGGTAGCGACACCCTGGAAACCAGCACAAACATGGCAGCCCTCCAATCAGTGGAAACAATGAAGCCCAGTCACCCTTCGGCGTCACCTTTCACCATGAGTACACAACCGACAAGAAAACTATGTGCATTGCTACCAAACGGTTCAGGGACAGTTATGGGAGTAGTAGCGTACTCAGCTATGCCTCTACCCGTCTTACTCCACCCTCATTGATGGGTACATTTGAGAACCTCCTCATCACGGTGCTACTGGGCAAGCAGTTTACTAGAGCTTAAAACACATGGAAATCAGAAAGAAGTATTAGATAGGGGGCATGCCCCATAGATGGGTGGACCCTCCTACAACAAAAGCCAGAGCCTTAAAGTCGATTTGTACTGCGCCTCGAAGTATCCACAAGGTGAGACGAGGCGCTATACAAAACTTCCAAAGAAATACAGGTTGAAATATTGTTTCAGATTGAAATCCACTGCAAGAATGCGGCCAGTTTCATTTATTAAAGTGATATTTGTGAGAGAGAAAAAATATTCACTCCTAAAGCGTGAGAGTTCTGGACAGAGCAAATCCCATTGGACAGGGACGAAAACAGAATCTCCAACTCTCGCCCCTCTGACCTCTCCTAACAGGGTTAATTGTTCCTTGTTGGTTTGAGAGCAGGTGATTTCTGAATTACTAAAGTGGTTTTCCCTTATGTTAGCGACGTTGTCAGTGTTGTGATAGCAACTATGAGAGCCCCATTCCTTGGCCCGGAGGAGGCGGAGGCTGGCAGTTGCCATGGGATTAAATTCATCCCCATCTGTATCCTTTCTAGTGATGTTACTGCATAGGTATGGCTCCCAGGCTCAGAAATAACTCAAAGTAAGAGCTGAGAAACAGAACCCTGCAACCCATCTATGATTCCGAAAATGCTGCAAAGTACACGATATTTATGTAAAAATAAACCAAGTGTATACATTTCCTTCCTTAATCTTTACATCCTCTGTTAAAAGTGGCCTATCGGAATGAAATTACATATTACATTTTCAGAATGGAGTAAATTGCATTTTAAAATTGTATTTATACAAATTATACTTGGAAACTTGGACCATATAAAGATGTCCGGCGAATGTTGTTCCTAAAGTTGAAGACACCTTTGTGTGACTTCGTGTCTTTTTAACAATGTTTCTTGTGAAATGCTTAGCTATTAATAAGTTATATTTCCCCGTAAGATGTGTTTTGAATGCAAAGTGGAAAAAAAGAGCAAACCATTGTAAGGATTTGGGGGGGTAAGAAGATTAGTTACGGTCATTTGTTCCACATAACAATAATGTAAGCATAACTGCCAACTCAAACGGTACCATCGAGTGACACACGATATTGACTCTCAGCACACAGGCACCCGGTGAGAAGCTGATATCACAAAGTGGCAGGGTGAACAAGCTGAAAACCACCGTAAATAATGGTTTTCCAGCTCATTTTCCGAGCCTTTGACCTGCCGATGTCCACTAAAGGGTTGAGAAAACATCCCAGGACATCGGCACCAGCCTCAGCAAGATTTTTGGAGGGTAGAGGGAGGTTTGGGGGCAGGGTGGGGTTCAAAAGTGAATCATAGGTACTTCTCAGCATGCGGCCCCACCCCTTCAAGGCTCCGCCCCCTTCTAACATGGTGAAATTGTTCTTAAAGTTGGCAGGTATGGGTTAGGTCTCTCTGTTTTGCAAGACATGGGGCTGTGCTGGATTGGGCTTTTGCTTTTCTAGCTGCACAAGAGAATTATACTGTGTGAGTTTGCTCTCTCTCTTAGAAACAAGGCAAATCTGGGGATCATTTGTTGCAATCTGTCTCCTCTTGTGGACATTTGTGGTGATGCACTAAGGCAGCTACCTACAACAGCCTGAATGTAGCACCAGCCCTGGATAAATGTCTGACCCTTGCATAAATGTAAACATACTGATCACTTACATCACATGCTAAACATGCTTGTAAAATAGCTCAGCAGGTTCAGCCCCCATGGCAAGTGTTGGGTGTCATCTGCAAGTTATAGATTTGAATCCTCACATAGCCTGCTCTGCGTTTTTTCCTCCTGAACTTGATGAAATGCATGCCACCGTGTTGTGGCGCAAGCAAAAGGTAAAAATTATGGACGGAATGCTGTCCAACGGAAAGATTCACCCCCAGTCACAAAGATCTGGGTTTAATCCATCGTTCTTTTACTCACCACACCTCCCTAGTTTGGACCCAGCCATATGCAAATCAGTCTTGATCCTGTGCCTCATGGGAACAGTCCAGCCCGAACTGCCAAGCCAGGTCCTCCCTGGACTGGAAACAAGCATCCTGGGACCGGTTTCAGCACATCTCCCCTCATCAGCCAGGCTAGCTTGAATCCAGCGGCGCAGTGAGCACGGGACCCACGTCTGGGCATGCCCTTTCCGATTAGGGTGACAAAAGCAAAAGGAACAAATGATGGATGGAATGCTGAACAATGCATTCAACGCCCCCCCACGCCCCCTTCACAAAGATCTGGCTTCTTTAATCCATTGTTCTTTTTTGGTCACCACACCTTCCCAGTTTGGACCCAGCTGTAAGCAAATCATTCTTGACCCTATTCATCATGGCAACAGACCACCCCGAACTGCCAGGCCAGGTCCTCCCTGGACCAGAAATAAGCATCCTGGGACTGGTCTCGGGTCATCACCCATCATCAGCCAGGCTAGCTTGAATCCAGTGGCACAGTGAGCACAGGACCCACATCTGCGCATTCCCTTTCCACTTAGGGCGACAATTCAGCATTCCGTCCATCATTTGCATTCCGTCCATCATTTGTTTATTTTGTCACCACATTGTGGCGCAGGGCGGAGATTGTATGAGTGCCAAGAAACACTTCAGCTCGCGTTGTGCGCTACACAGTCAATATTTGTACATGTGAAGCAGACAGAATGCCGTCCACGGAATGACAGCTCGTCAGGAGGTAGGGGAAGGAACGTAATCCCACTGGCCCGGGAGCATGCCTCTCGCCTGAACATGGTCCGGACGAACGGCACGCCTCCCTGCCCTTCGAAGCCCTTTTGGCAGAGAAACAATCCGCTTAGAGGATCCAGGGATGAAATCTGGTCCCTGCGGGAATCTCTCGCGAGATCTCGTCTGCTCTACATCTGCCTGAGAGCTCAGACCTGAACAGCCCGCGGCCTTCTGGAAACAGCTGCAAGGCTCCAATCTGGAGGCGGGCAAGCCTATGGGGACAACTCCCGGCTTCCCAACAAGCGTTCGTCCCTGAACGGCAGTAGCACGTGGACCAGGGTGCAAAGTCCCCACTGTCTGAGGACATGTCTTGGTCCTTCGTTTGGCAGAGAGGGCCGCTCAGCTTCTCATTACTTGGGCGAAAATAGCCGTCAGGATATAGTGAAATGTAAACAATAGTTTGCTTTTGCAAAGCTCTGCCAGCCACAATATTGCAGATTCAAACGTGTAACCTTCAGAACACTGCAGCTATCAGCAGGGAGCGTTAACTTGGAGCCATCCTTCATAAGCTGCATCAAGGTCAGAGCTGGTAATGGACTTGGCAACACCTGACCTATGATCCAGACATCTTCAGTGCACGCATAAAACTCGGGCTATGCACGGGTGCCACGTCACAAGATTTAAGGGGGGGGAGAGGGGGGTCATGTGAACACCCAAAACACGTGCAGATGCTGTTTGGGACACTTTTGTATTTTTGAGCACATTGCTGAAAATTCCCGCGAGGACGCCTTTCACGCTATTGTAACTGCATGACGGTTTTGCATGCCGCATAATTCTACATAATGTTTTTGAAATTACTCGACTGTTGCATACCTCTACCGGAGAGGCTATTCCATTCCTTGCCTCGTTGAAGTTGGCCTTAGTCAGGAAACTTCTCTTCCAGTCTGTCAGCACAGGAATGTGTCACAATGTTTCACAACTTGGTGGGCGCAGTTTAACTAAAAAAGCACACTTTAAAATGTTTGAACTAACTATGAAATATGAGTGCCTATTTTGAGGCAGTGTCAAGGAAGAGATTTCTCAGCATGAAAACTGTTCCGCCGTAGAGAAAAATGTGAAAATTTAATTTCCGCTAATCTAGGCGAACAGTGGTTAAGAGTAAAACTAGGCGAGGTGGGAGTAAGGCTGGTTATTTTCAGACAAATGTATCGACAAAATCATATACATAAGCACAGGACTTCAGAACTGTCAGCTTTAAAAATCAGACCTACTGATACCGAGCCATGATACACCTTTTTTAGGCAAGGTTAAATTTAAGGACATTTTGTCCAACAAGGGCTGGTCTGGTAATCCCAGCATCTGGTAATCCCAATGTCCTTGTGATCGAGCACTCAAACTTGCGCCGGAATGTCAGCATACCTCCTGGCATATCCGCGTATGAATCAAATATCACGCGAAAGAAGGAAGACCCTGAGACATAATGTGACTGGAAAATAATGGAAAAAATATAGAAGTGGCCGGAAAGGATTCAACCCAGTCCAGTTTCGAACCAGCAGCACCCACGTCTCGGCATAAAATGATAATTGGAGTGACAGGTCAGTGGTGCCCAAAGTTGGCCCACAAGAGCTGGTGCTGCGCCACTTTCAGGATACTGGCAACAGATACATTTGCGTACTGCAAATATGCAGAAGCCCACTCCAACCTCAATCAATTTCTACAAAAAGAGGAAATGACATCAATGGGCCAGATATGCCCAACACATCAACACAAAAAAAAACTGTTGTTAGCTGGTGCCAAGTGATGCCATGTCACGCGAGTCCCTTGCTATTAACACCTTAAGGATGTGCTGACAGCTCTCACCATGCAAAGTGCTTTTCACTAAAAAGACAGAACAGGTCCGCATGTGTGGAGAAAAGTACCCGACATGTTGGGAGGGGAGGGTGGCCAGTTTGAAGAAGCCTGCAACATTTCTTTGCAGCTCATAAAAATAGACTAGCCAATAAAAGACAGATTGCTTCAATATCACCTCTTGTTGCACGAGCCCATTTTTAATGTTCTCTCTCCTGAATACTGATTTAATGCATGAATCGTTTTGCTAGGTAATTATTTTAGTTTTCAGAATGAAACTCTTCCTCGGATTTATCTTCTCAGCTACATCATGTTCCGTACTGCCAGTGCTTCTGTTTTTAAATACTCAGCCTCTCAGCTTTTTTTTTGCTGACGTCACTGCACTTCCTGAGTCCCCCTACATTTCAGGAGGAGCTGGGATTAACAGCAGATGGTAACTCATTTATGGCCCAATAGACGTTTTTCGCATTATTTTATACAGCAGACTTTATATGTTCGAATTACAAATATAAACTCGCATTGCATTTACATTTTTAGCAGGGCACAATTCCTAAAAAAAGAAGTGTGGGGACTCTCCAAGTTACGTAGTATCACAGGAAGTTACATCACGGCGTGTGACATCATAGGAAGGGACATCACACGATAGGGAAATATGACATTAATTTGAGCAGTGGATGTGTTAGTCTGTTAGTTGGATTGAAAAGGAATACTGGGGGGGATAGAAGAGGGAAAGGTCTAGAAAGTTTTGTTTGGGAGTTTATAGCAGTAGGAGGGAGTTAGATGTTACCAAGGCACCTGCTTGGAAGCCCCTCTGTCATCTTAAACAGCTGAACCTGCAGCAATTCAAGAGCAAGGCCACACTTGCTGGGTGTCACCTGTAAAAACACGCACTACACATTGCACACGCACACTATCTACATAACCTACCTTTGTGGCACATGCAAGGCTGTGGAAATACCTTTACATTCACTGTAGCTGCTCTTGCAAGAATATGATATGGTATATTAGATTCCATGGAAAGGCAACAATTCCAGCCACTGCCACACCGTTTTTAAAGCCATGGTCATTGAGAGGCAACCACACAAGTCGTTTATTTTTGTGGGAGCTACCACCATTTAGCAACTGCACTACGAATCTAACAACGTGGACCAGAGAAGCAGGTGCATGCCAGGTTTCCTGGCATCAACACCAAACATGAAATCAGTCTATGGGGCTTCTCGGTAAGACAGGCAGGTCAGTACTGCTTCTTTGCTTCAAGCACCAATGCTGCCCTCTTCACTTTGTGAAATGGAAGGGACTCCGGTATGTGTACAGAAATGTCTTATTACTTACCGGTAATCTTCATTACCCCGATTGGGGTCCTCCCCGTCCCAGTCCTTACTACGTGAGGCAGTCCTGCCTCCAGCCAGCCAATCACAACGCCAGTATTTCCATACTACATAAGCCCTGCCCACCTACCGCCATGCCGTTTATCAACAAGACACCGACACAAACACAGCGGGAGGGAGGGAGGGAAGAGGACTGGGACGGGGAGGACCCCAATCGGGGTAATGAAGATTCCTGGTAAGTAATAAGACATTACCCCCTCATGGGTCCTCCCCGTCCCAGTCCTTACTAAGTGAGGAACTCACAAGCAGAGAACCAATAAAGAAAATACGCAGGACACCAGGGATCCATGCAGATGACAAAACTTTAATCAATAAAAGATCAATAAACAACAGCGTTCAAGACGCCAACAGAAACACTGTCAGCAGAGGCATGTAAAACATCAAGCCGATAATGTCGCACAAATGTGTGATGAGACTGCCAGGTGGCCGCCCTACAAATCTCCTGGATAGAGACCCCGCCGCCTCAGCCCAGAAAGCAGACACAGAACGCATCGACCGACCCTGCACATGAGACGGAGGAGGCAAATCCAAAGACTTGTAAGATTGACAGACCGCCAAACGGACCCACCGACTGATCGTGGAAGTGGAAACCTTTTTCCCTTTAGCCACACCCCCACAGGAGACAAACAGGGCAGGAGAACTCCGGAACCACAGGGAACGTTGGAGGTAAATTTGGAGAGCCCTACGAACATCCAAAGAAGGGGGAACAAGGGAATCCCCCTCAGCAGGCAAATCAGGAAGAATCACCTCCTGCTGCAAATGAAAACTCGAAGAAACCTTAGGCAGGAAAGCCGGATCAAGCCTCAAAATGACCCGATCCGGGAGGAACTGCGAATAGGGAGACGAAATGAGCAAGGCACCCAACTCACCCAACCTGCGAGCAGAGGTAATGGCCAACAGGAAAGCCACCTTAGCGGACAGCCACAACAAATCCGCCTCCATCAAAGGCTATAAGGGGGCAACTGCAGACCACGCAAAACAGTAGGCAAATCCCAAGAAGGAATGAGAACAGGAGAAACCGGCCGACGAAGCCGAAAGCTCCGAAGAAGCTGACTAACCAAAGGGGCAATACCCTCCAAGGAGGCCCCAGGACACCGACAAGCACGAACCGCTGCCCACTGAGCAGACAACGTGGAAGGGGAAAGGCCCTTCAAAAAACCATCTCAGAGAAATTCCAACACAGAAGTAGGAACCCCCAGTACAGGATCCACCCCATGAGAAGAACACCAAGAAACAAAAGAACCCCAATGATGACCATAGCACTTAAGGGTCGAAGGGCAGCGAGACAACTGGATGTCACAAGCCACCACCGATGAACAACCTAAAGACTCCAACGTCAACCGCTCAAGAGCCAAGCCGTCAGCTGCAGACGACGAAGACAAGGCAGACAGGAGCGGAAACTGAAGAGGAGACGGACACAAAGGAAGCTGGACAAACCGACCCTCCGCCAGCCGCAACAGGAGAGGAAACCAAATGTGGCGAGGCCAGAAGGGGGCAATCAACAGGACCAAAACATTCTCCCCCCGAATCTTCTGTAGCACCCTCGGGAGTAGGGGAATGGGAGGTAATGCCTACAGAAGGTCCAAAGCCAGGGAATCGAAAGAGCATCCACCGCCCAAGCCAGAGGACACAGCACCTCCGAACAAAATCGGGGTAGGAGAGAGTTGTGAGGGTATGCAAAAAGATCGATCCAAGGAGTCCCGAACCGAAGGCAAAGGGACAGGAACAGAGGAAGAGAGAGATGGTACAGAACAGAAAATGGAAGGTCGCGGCTCAAAGCGTCCCCATGAAAATTCAACCGTCCCGGAATGTACACCGCCCTCAAGGCCAACAGATGAGATTCCGCCCAAGCACAAATCATGGAGGCCAACATGTTCAGAGACACTCACCTGGTCCCCACCTGACTGTTCAAGTAACAACGAGCCACCTGGTTGTCGGTACGAACCAACAGATTCGCCCCCAGGAGAGGAACCTGAAAGAACTGCACCGCCTCCCAGATAGCCGCCAACTCCCGCCAGTTCGAGGGACGGGTGCTGTCCCCCTGAGACCACCGACCCTTGGCTTCCAAGGACCCCAAAGTGGCCCCCCAACCCCAGAGACTGGCATCCGTCGTCAACAAAAGGGAAGGAGGAAGACAAAAGCGCACCCCCTTCTCCAGGTTGGGAGTGCAAAGCCACCAGTCCAAGTCCTGAATCAATGCAGGAGAGAGAGGAATGAGAGTCTCGTAATCCGCCCGGGAAGGGTCCCACCGAGCTAACAGATGAGTCACCAAGTGCTTGAGATGGAGGCGAGCCCAAGGAACCACAGCAGTGGTCGCAGCCATCAACCCCTGGACCCGCAACCAAACACGAGCTGGGGCAGAGGGATGACTCAACAGATCCCGCAGCAGAGTCTGTAGGGAATGGATCCGAACAGGAGGGAGAAACACCGCCCCCAGAGAGGTGTCAAACAGACCCCTGATGAACTGAAGTCTCGAACGGGATCCAGATGAGACTTGGCCAAGTTCACCTTGAACCCCAGCTCCTGGAACAGGGACAACGTAGCCTCCACCGCCAGAAGAGCCTGAGGGAAAGAGGAAGCAGAGACCAAACAATCATCAATATAGGGAAACTCAGAAAAACCCTGATGCTGCAAAACCCCCACAGCAGGAGCCAATACCTTGGTAAAAGTCCTGGGAGCAGTGGAGAGGCCAAACGGCAGAACCCGAAACTGGAAATGCATCCCCTGGACCACAAACCTCAGGAACTGCTGACTGGCAGGATGGACCGGAACGTGAAACTAGGTGTCCTTTAAGTCCAGGGAAGCCAAAAAATCTCCCTCCTGGATGAGGGGAATGACGGACTGCAATGTGACCATCCGAAAATGATCCAACCGCACCAACTTGTTCAGGGAACGGAGATTCAATATGGGGCAGAAGGAACCATCGGGCTTTGGAACCAGAAACAGGCGGGAATAGAACCCCAGGCCCACTTCCTCCACTGGAACTGGCACCACTGCCCCTTTCCGTAACAACATGGCGACGCCGGACAACATGGCAGACCGTCGCATGGGGTCTCTTGACAACGGGGTAACCAGAAAACAAACCAGAGGGGGAGGGCCCCTGAAGGGAATCTGGTAACCCCACCTGATGACAGCCAAGGCCCATTGATCGGAGATCAGAGCTGACCAACGGTCCAGAAACAAATGGAGACGAGCCCCCACAGCGGGATTTATAATGGAACGCGGCCCCCCCGACCACGGGCCCGACCACGGGCCCGTCCACGAAAGGGCTGAGAGGACAAAACCCCTTGAAACCCCTGCTTCTGGAACAAAGACCTTTTCTTAGGAGCAGGCTGAAAAGGCTTCAACAACTTCTTTCCTCTGCAGAGCGATGCACCATCGCATTCAAGGCATCCCCATAGAGACGGGGACCCTCAAAAGGCAGTTTATGGATTAAGGGCTTCTGTGCAGCATCAAGACGCCAAGGCTTTGTCCACAGAGACCTCCTCCCAGCCACCGCCGCCCCAGCAGCAGAGGAGAAAGCCCACAAGGAATCAAACGTGACATCCGACAGGAATTGCGCCAAAACCTCCATTTGAGCCAAAAGAGGAGTAGGGTCCCCCTGATCCTGAAGACAGTCAAACAGCTTCTCGAAATCCTTGAGCAGGACCTGCGACGCATAGGCCGCATAAGTGCTAGCACGCACCCCAAAGTGAGAAGCGGCGTAAGAACGCTTGAGAGCAGATTCCACCTTACGCTCCATCGGATCAGACAGGGAAGCCTCCTCCAAAGAGAAAAAGGAAGAGGAGGAAGCCATAGATGACAAAAGAGAATTAACCTTCGGAATCGCAGGAAACTGGGAATCAAAGTCCGCCAGGCGATACCGCTTCCCCAGGAATCGCGGAATACCCTGCTTATCCACCTCAAGCCACTCCTTCGTGAGGATATCCTTCAGGACATCATGGAAGGGGAGGTCATCCACCACAGAGGAACTATACTGCGCGTGAAATCCCTCCTCAGTCAGGGATTTAGGGTCAAACCCAAGCACCTCACGAATATGGACCAGCATGTCAGAGAAAACCTTGCCCTGGACGTACTTGCCCTTAGGGGAATTGTCTATGTCTTCCTCATCATCTTTAGCCCGCTTAGCCGCAGTCTCCAGCAGTGCAGACTGGACTGCAGAATTAATTAAGTCCTGCAAATCAGCCCTAGAAATCTGCAAGACGTCGTCCTCCTGCAGATCCTGAACATTATGCTGCTTGGAAACAGCCTTAGCCGGTACAGGAGAAGAAGCTCCTTCACTCATGGTGAAAAATCCAGAAGCAACCAAACAGGAAATCACCACAACAAAGGAAGTGCCCAGCAACCTCCAATAAATACTGCTCCTAAATCATCCAAACACGCACAGGTGAGCCTTGTAAATGAAAATAAAAAGAGGGCAGCCCTGAAGTCTCCACCCACAGCCACAGTCCATAAGAGAATGGCCGCGGAGGCCGGATGCTGCGATAGTGCAGCAGCGCCGGAACGACCTGAGGCCAGGACACCATCAAAACTCCCCACCCCAGCCCAGCAGATGAGCGGGGAGCGTACCTGACCCCAGAACAGGAGCACGTCCGACCGTAAAACCAGAGCGGCTGCGCTGTGCATTTTAAAAACAAACAGTGCAATAAACAAAGAAAAACTCACGAAACCGCCACCAAAGGAAACTGGATCCAGGGACCGGAACCGGGAGCACCAGCGTTCCAACTGCCGTCGGAGCAGAAAAAAAACAGGTATGGCGGTATTTGGGCGGGGCTTATGTAGTATGGACATACTGGCGTTGTGATTGGCTGGGTGGAGGCAGGACTGCCTCATGTAGTAAGGACTGGGACGGGGAGGAGCCAGGAGGGGGTAATGAGCACAGAACATCACACCATGCACGCGCCACTCATGGAAAATTCAGGATAGGCCTGCGTTATCTGAGTCTTTCATTCTGACACCAGCAGAATTTAACTCGAGATAGAATGTAAACACCACTCGCGCCACCCATTGCTTCATAGCAGTCAACCTGCTGCTGCCACCGTAGCGGCGGTCGGCAGGCCCTATTCTGCTGAGGGGGAGTGCAGGGACCCAGCCCCGGCTCACATCCTTACCTGGAACCAGAGGTGCAACTGAAGCCAAATTTCGGGGTCTTTTAAAGACCTGTGAAGTACTCGGGTGCGGCTACAATTAGACTGAAGCAGACCAGCCAGCCTAAAGCAGCTCAAAAACAGTCTGTGTTTGTGTGTGAAGCCCGGGCTGACACGCACGACGGGGGATCTGAAGCCCTTTGAGCCCTATGAGCTCTCCTGGTGCACCAGGTCAGTGCATAATACAGGGTGCGGCCACCAAAAGGCAGAAGGGATCGGGCCGGCAGCAGTGGAACACTAAATGACAGCAGAAGGAGGGGCGAGGAAGCAAAGCACGCAAGCAGCAACAGCAGTCCAGCAAGGATGCGAGGCGATTGCGGAAGGTTAAAAATGCAAGGCAAGAGCTGGTATAGGTAGCGCAGAGATATGAGCAGGCAAGTCAACTTACGCCTTCTAAGAAAGTTAAGTGCATGGGCGTGGTGACCGGCAGACCGAGAAATTCCGGATTAAGCCGCAATCACATGGAAAAGCTTGGTTGGCCGAGTATCCAGCTTTTGATGAGCAGAGTACACGGCGTCCACCCTGTAAAAATAGTGGGGGGACGCCGTCCACCCGCGTGTACCCCCGACTCATGCCTTGCATTTTAGACAGAGGTTTTTTGTGATTCTCAGAGAATTAGGCAATTTTCAGTCACCTGCTGCCGGTATTAGACCCCAAGTCTGAAGGTCACAGAGAGGACAACGGAACTGCTAGACAATATTTCCACCCTACACATCCTACAACCCCCAAGAGTTATGGAAACTATGGGCTCGGGCCATTCGGTTCTGTGAAAAGAAACAAGATGTTAGGGTACAATTTCAACTACCATTAGCCGCCCTCCATCTTTTCCTAAAAACGATCTGCAGAAGTGGGCGTTTTTTAGCCGTATGCAAATGTTTGTGCAATTTGCAAAGTTTTATGCTTTGCTTGCATCTGTGATAAAATCATGAGTTGCAACATAAGTTGCTGCATAGCTCCTCATTTAATACTAACAAAATGGTTCTGCATAAGATATACTTGTTATAGAAAGAGAAAAGTTACTAATCTCCTATATAATATCACTGTGCAAAGAAAGATGGACTTGCAGAGAAAAAAACATCTGGCTACGTTTTCTCAGTTTTGGCTGCGTTCAATTAGAGCAGTGGGTCTTAACCTGTAGTCCGAGAATCTCTGGGGGTCCGCGAGGCCTACTCAGGAGGACAGCCCCTGTTTTACAAAATCAAACTGAATACATAAAATTAATAAAGTATTTGATTGTGAATTAAATAACATATTTCAATATTAGAGCATTTGTTTGGTGTATACGTGTTTTTGTATTTTTTTTGTCTATTGTTTTGAGGTTCAAATCATACAAATTGTTTATGCTAGGGGTCCCCGGCTTCCAATAATGACTCAGTGGGGAGGGGCGGTCCCTGAATTCCAGTAATCCTTTAGTGGGGGTCCACAGAAGTCAAAAGGTTAAGAACCACTGCAGTGTATATTAACTTCCAATGCACAGAAAAACTTTGCATGGTCGGAAATCTACCCTGCCACTTGGAAACACGCTTACCTATTACCTCTCCTAAAGAAGGCCAATGCCGACCCAGGAGTGCCGAGCAACTTCAGGCCTATTTCCCTACTGTCGGCACCTGCCAAAGTTCTAGAGAAGCAGGCCCAGTTACTGTTAGCCAACTATGTGGAAGCCAATGAGCTGTTACATGACTCACAATCTGGCTTCCGTACAGGGTATAGCACGCAAACAGCATTGCTTGAAGTCGTAGACTCCATTCGGATGTCTGTGGACAGCGGCTCATTGGCAAAGCTGGTGCTTTTAGACCTCTCTGCAGAATTCGATACTGTGTCACACGCGATCCTGCTGGATAGACTTAAGCAAATAGGTGTGCAGGGGCCGGCACTTGAGTGGGTTGCCTCCTATCGCACGGTCTGAGGCCACCAAGTCCTTCTCCTCTGGTTCATTTCCTCAGCGAAACCACTAAAATGCGGAGTGCCCCAAGGCTCAGTCTTAAGCCCGCTGCTCTTTAATATCTTCATGACTCAGTTGGCGGTCCTCATTGCTAGGAGAGGGGTCAAGGTGATCTCCTACGATGATGATATCCAGCTGGTTTTTTCCTTCAATTATCACTCTGTTGCAGTGTTCAACTCATTCAAAGACTGTTTACAAGACATAGCAGGCTGGAAGAATGAAAACTGCTTAAAACTAAATGCCGATAAGACAGAGGTTCTATTTTTTTAATCAAGCTTCGAGCCAGATGGGTCAAAGACTTCGCCCTCACGGCTCAAGTCCAGCAAGTTTCGGCAGCCTGCTTCGGAAAGATGAGAATCATCAGAAAATTTCTGGGCTTCCTGCCGAAAGAAAGCCAAAGGACCATGGTTCATAGCAAGTGACCTCCCACCTCGACTACGCAAATGACCTTTACCCAGGCCTCCCTTGGTTCTTGATTAAAAGGCTCCAAATGGTACAGAATGCAGCAGCTAGGCCAATCTGCAAGGTCCTACTGAGCCAGCACATCTCCCGCACCTCAAACAACCTCATTGGCTCCCAGTAGCTAGGAGGATTGAATATAAGGCCAGACTATTGCGTTCTGCGCCTACCTTGGCAGGGGGCCTGGCTACCTGAGGAAGAGACTTCGCCCGTACCACTAAGAGCAGACCTAATATCCAACCTCCGAAGATACCTTACTGTCCCCCACCTCTCCAAAGCCAGGCATGGGGGTAGGTCTTTCTCGGTGAGAACTGCCAAACTATGGAACAACTTGCCTCCTCACTTATGCATGTTCATCTCGGAGCAGGAGTTCAGAAAGATTCTGAAATCCTGGTTCTGTACGCAATGGGAATAGCTGCTCAGGTTTCTTTACTCTGCTGTCTGCCGCCCTAGCGCTGGAACACCACACAGGAGGTAGCAAGGCGCTTTATAAATGCTCTTTATTATTATTATTACGGTCGAACGTATACAGGAAACCTTGGAAATTTCATGTAGGGACAAAATGAGCAACTTCGCAAAGTTTGCCAATTAAATAAAAACGATTCATGCATCTAATCAAAAGCAGTTAACATCTCAGTGCTGTACTAAGTAGAGGACATTTAGAGACTAGCTAAATCTCATTCACTAAAATGCACCTTGCATAAGGCATACTCAGCTGCTAATAACCCTGGGCGTAGTGGGCATAGCGAGGCTACGCTGAGCGGCACGGAGGTTAAAACAATCTCCGCACACTCCGCGTAGCTCCGCAATGCGCCACCCACCTCCCACCTGCCCCATTAACAATAGTTATAGAAGCTTAAAACACAATTTAAAGTATTAAAAATGCCTTCCCTGAGCTGCAGCGGCGTCCCCGGGCTGCCCTCTTCCTCCAGCGCGACTTCTTGATGAGAACTGCGCATGCATGGGTGCTCGCGCACGCGCATTTCTCATGAGAAATGTGCATGCATGAGCACTCGCGCATGTGCAGTTGTCATCAAGAAGTTGCGCCGGAGGAAGAGGGCAGCCCGGGAGAAATGCACATGCACAAGCACTCGCAGCCCAGGGACGCCGCCGCAGCTCAGGTAAGGCATTTTTACTACTTTAAATTGTGTTTTAAGCTTCTATAACTATTGTTAATAGGGTGGGTGGGAGGCGGGGGATGATGTCAACTCCGCTTCACTGCGGAGTGTGTAGGGTGATGCCTACTCTGCCTATTCATGAAGCGTGGAGTAGGCAACACTCCGCTCACTCCGTGGGCGGAGAGGAGCTCTCTGCCCAAGCTTACTAAACATATCTATGAAATCTGTGACTTGTGCTGGATCTCTTACAGTGCATACAAGCAAGAGCCTTCTGCGGCTTCTCTCCACCTCATACCACTACCACCCTAAATATCCTGTCTCCTTGTTTCACTTTGGAGGTTCTTTTCCTTCCCTAATTTCTCTCTTTGTAATTCTCTGGTTTTCCGTTCCTCCTTCTTTCTACCTTTTCTGCCTTTCTTACTCTTGCACTCAGTCTTATGATGAAAAATAATTCCTGGTCCCTAAAAGTGAGTGACATAGCCCACCACCTGCAAACACCAGCTCAAATTAAGCATGGATGGTCTGTTGATAATTGCCTTTGGACATTTCATTATCAAGGTATTGTTGACATTTAATTTATTTGAGAAAGAAGGGTACTTCCTTCAGTCATCGTAATACACCAATCACGGTGAACAGTACCTACCTGCCATCGTCCACCTTCACCAGACTCCTACTAGCTCAACAGTTTATTAAAAGCCTTAAGTCTCTGAGTTGACTCTTCTAGCCACATGGCAACCACAAGTTTTATACAAGGCATAACTTGATCTCGACTGTACTCAACTCAGTACAGGCCCCACCCACATTTTAGGGTTTAGACACCGTCACCTAAACCCCAGCAGCGTGATGTCCTCTTCTGAAACCTCAGATCGACAGATCAACATCTGGAAGACATAACATCTGCTGTCCCTGATCTATCGATCCATGAATGTTGCACCCTATACTTTTTCACTGGCAAACATGTTGATGTGGACTCTCAGGTTCTTATTGACTTTTGGTGGGTTAAAGCTGAAAGGCCAGTATGTGGTATAATAACAAAAAAAGGAGTACTTTACAGAGAAAATTGGAAACGCATGGAGAAATGTATTATATAACCTTAAAACCAGAATACCCTAATACCATATCTACGACTTTGCCATACTCATAAATAGTATAACAATAAAAAAACATAACGGACCCTTTATAGTATGGTGGTCTGTCTGCCAAGTTTCTGGGGCCACCTCTTCAGTCCTGTCACCGGCCCCTGTCCTTTAAATGTAAAAATAAGCCAGGGCTCTTGTCAGGAGAATACTGCAGCTTGTGCCATGCACTGCCTTTGCCAGCGCCAGCAACCACAGAACAAACAAAACTACTAACCATCATACCCAACAAGTGTGACAATTCAGACGATTCCAGAAAATCAAAGCTATAAGAATGGCTTCAGCAGCGGGTATTATTCAATGTACTTTAACAATGACTAATAAACCTGCTGTTGCGTTCATCTCTAATTTAGACAAACGGCGCCATCATGTGGTAGACTGACATACTTGCCGGTTTTAACAATTAAGTGCAAATGCAGAGCACCAGAAACCACCGGCTCAAATTAAGCATTACCCGGACCACCTGCCAAAGTTAGAGTTCGCCATTGAATAGGCAGGAATAATCAATGATCATGCTTATGATGAGACAGCGTGAGCACTTTGGACTGAATTTTTCAACGTAGAACTGTCCAGCATGACATGACGGTATAGCGGGGAGGTTGGTATTTTTTGTTTTAAGACAAAGCCACAATTCCGCAGTTTGCTTTTGAAATCCAAAAAACTCAACGACCCTGAGGCTTGTTTTTCTCCAATGTGTAAATCTATGGTTCATAAATTTAGGAACTGGGTAAGTGGAGCCCGATTTGCAAATGCACGTTTATTGTTTATAAAAATGCTTATGGAGAAAACGGTGTTTCCTCTAGAAAAACTCCTACCCTACATATCCTTTGTTCTCCTTCTCATCATAGAAAGAGTTATTCCAGCCCTTTACTGGAGTAAATTCCCAACCATTTCCATGGTAGCAAAGGGTTGGATGTGAGTTTCTGAACTCTCACAAATGTATAAGTTTGTGGGCACTCACTAGCATAGAAGGATAAGCATGCCCAATTACCACCGCTTGTGTGGGAGGCACTACTGTGTGTTTCTCCCCACTTATAGTGGCGAAACGCTGTGGTAAATCAATGTATGCTTGCAGGACCCTATTTCTCAGTTCCTGGCCGGTGTAACTACCAGCCCTCAGCCATATGGATACATTTATCTCCAGACATATGTTTGTTAATTTCCACCACTTTCTTTGGCACCCAGGGGCATAGAGTCCCTTCAAATGGGACCAAGCATCTAAACATAGTTCACTATCAGTTGTTGGCCACCGGCACAGCACCATCTGAATGTAAGTCAGCAAGTGTTCACCAACTTCTGAAAGGCACAAATCACAGCCCATGTTGACATGGCCATTTATAAACCCAGTTCAGTTCTTCCACTCTCAGTGTTACAACCAGCTTGACGAAGCTTAAGATGTTTTTATCCTCTGAGTAGCATAGAACTAGTTACCAGTACAACTAGTAATGATCTACTGAGAAATGCGGATGGAAAGTGTGGCAGAGTTCTAATTCTTTTTGGTCTATTTGCAGCCTTCAAATTCAAAACCATTGACCATGTCATCCTTGTCAACAAAATCTTCACCTTCTCAACCACGGGGCTACAAATTGTACCCAGAGGAGAGAGAACAACGTGTCAGTCCCCTTTTACTTTTCTCCTTCCCACAAACTGACATGCGCAGTCCCTCAGCGCTCTTTCCTTTATGGTTTATACTTTACCATTGACGGTCTCATTGGGTTTGCCGGCTTGTATTGATGACGATACTACTCGGCGTTCGGCAAAAATCTCACTGTTCTGCAGTGAAGATCATAAATCTTTCAGGGGACGTTTATTTACATTTGATCACTGGATGACAACAATTTTTTTGGAACTGAACAGAACCAGCACTGAGACTTTTCATCACTTGGCCAAAAGAAATCTGGCACCTTTAGGCGCTCCCTTCTACCGGTTGGTACTGTTCGCAACCTAGGAGTCATCATGGACGGACACCTGGACAGCCACAACTGCTCTGCAAGTTGTCCAAAAGCAGGCGATAGCACGCTCACCTCCAAACAAAGCACCATATTTACAAGGCCATTGAGCCGCCGATGTGTCCTTTTTTTTTTTGACGCACCGGTAGCGCAGTGTACCTGCTCATTTTTACAATGCCACGTAAAGTCACACTGTTTGACTTTTTATGGCCTGGTAAATTTGGGTCCCTTTGACACATTACTCTGTGTGAAAGGGGCATTCCATGTGTGTTGCTGTGGATGTTCCCATACAACATCCAAGGAACCTCACACATGACCAGATTGACAATGTTTTGTGAAGCTGGGAATCCGCCAGAATCCTACGCCTCCCCAAGGGAGGCGTAAACGTGGTGCAACAAGGAGAAATACTTATCTGTTTCCTCTTTCTATGTGTTCTGCATTCTGAACCACACATAGAAAGAGAAAAATGCCATTAATTATTGTTTTTGTGCAGGAAGGGACACCTTCATGCACAAAATCAATCATCCCCATCACGCAGGCACCGTTGCAATGAGACGCCAGGCAAGGCACACTGATGGGTAGTATTGTTAATATGACGCGTCCCTGTGCTTTTAAAATGATCCACTGTCTGTGCCAGCACTGTCACAGTTCCAGTACAAACAGCAGCTGCTAAAAATCACACTCCTACACATGTGACACGTTGTACTTTTTCAGGTCATCCAATGGCCTGAGCGTGTTGGTATTGTTTTATGCATATTCAATTTCTAACACACTACTGATGTGCTGTGTTCAAAAATAAACAGACACAGCCGCCATGTGGTGGAATATAAAAAATAGTGCCGGTATCAAGAAATAAAAACAATGCTGAGCCTCGGCAAACACTGGCATAAATTAAGCACTGCTTACTCTTGCATTTCTAATGGGTCCGGGCAATACCCAGCGCTTAACTATATCACCATCTCTTTCTATGATACAAACTGTAGTGTTATGACAATATAAGAGTAGCCACTCTATACCACTTGATGAAAAGAACACAGGTAACTTTCCATATCTTGGCTGCACACTGGCAACCAGGCCCAGAAAAAAATGATTTCAAAACCCTGTCCAGGGTCCATCAACCAGTCCACGACACATGACGTTCCTTGTCCGACTCCTGGAAAATATGAGGTGGGCCACCCCTCCCCAGATATCACGAGGCCTAGACACCACAAGTTTCATCCCACTCATCCTAAGAATGCTCCTGCTGTGCCTTTGCCTGCTCACGTAAGGGATCCCCTAGACCTTCCACAAAGTATTGTATGTGTGTCTAGGTTAGTGCTGGGCCTGACGTTCCTAGTGGGTGTTTAGTTTTATATACTTATTTTTGTATCTTTGTGGTATAAAGACCTCAACCCTGCCTTTGGTATATCCACATATGTGCCAGGCAAGGGACCAGGTAGGGTGGAGGAGGTAACTCCAGATACACACTCCTTCTTCCAGACACAATGGGTCAGGTCCAATCCTGGCACTGCACCAAGTGGATCTCCCCTCAGTACCAACAGGCCAGAATATTGGAGGTATCCAATGGATACCAGAAGACTCCATGGTTCATGTTCACAACCTCCTCCATTGTTAGCGTTGCTGTCCTGGTTCACTCCCATTGACCCAGTTGAACTAACACACCTGAAATTATATGTAAAAGTGAAATCCAAGACTGTAAACATAAAGTCACCTGGTTCCTTTACAGATATCTGCACCTCACAAAGTGCACTTAAAACACCATAAGTAAGTCTGGCAGAAGGGCAGGTATGTAGGTCTTTACCAGATGCCCGCCAAAGACCACCCTAAAAAAAAATTTGCACTTACAGCCAAGACACTTCCAACAAGCTCTTCTAAAGGTTTGAATAGCAAAGGTACTGTTATTTTACAATCAGTACAAGTCTGCTGCTGTTTACTTTTCTGTTTAGGAGAGTTACCATATTGCTCCATGTCATGGGACATAATGAATCTAGCCTGGGCTTTACTTGTTGACTACAACTGAACTACACTTTCTATTATTTCCAAAACCTGTGTGAATAGAGTTCATGTTATATCTGACTATATGGAAATACCTACAATGAAATAAACTATCTGGACAACCACAGCTGACAACATTTTGGAACAAAAGGCCAGATATGGATAGAGTAACCTTGATGTGGCAATCTACATTTACTCCCAAAAGAAAGATTAAGAACGATTAATCTGCTCCCTGTTGAATTACTGAACACAATGTTGTTATTCCAAATAATTATGTGTAACCAAAGCCTCCTATTGGTGGTGAAGACTTCCATTGCAGCCAAGCAGAAGACTTAAATTCTATCCCCAATGCATTCCATTAGGAAGCGCCATGCTCTTTGTTTGGTCAAAATACTCAGAAAATAGGGAGACGTTTGTATCAAATATTGTGTGTTTTTTCTACTGTACTGTAATAGTCAAGGAGGGACTTTTTTTGTCTTACACTGGTGGCACTCTAGTTTGTACACATGATGTTTTTAAGAGAGGGAGTTCAGACAAGTTATTTTTGAGACTTTCGCCCTCATTACAAGTGCCCTCTTAATTCCGAGGGGGCGGTAACATCAGTTACCGCAGACCAGTTTATTTGCACATTGGGATTTCAGCGAATCTCTGTGTGAAAATCTGGGGGAGAAATCAGGAATTGCCGGGGGAATATCACCCGGGCTTATCAGTTCCCCATAGTAATTCCTCATTTTTAAGGTGACCCCCAGGATCCAACTCGTAATGGCCTGGATCTTCCCCACCTCTGACGTCATCAATACCCCTTACATCGGTAACTCCAGGGATGGGGGAAATCCAGGCCTAAAGCCTCTGCTTGAGTCCAGGGAGCGCATTCTCCTAAAATGCCAGACTCGCCAGCATCTCATCCCACTGTGAGGTCAGCCTCCTTATGAAACTGATCCAATGTAGCTAAAGTTCCAAAACTTTGGAGACAACAGGGTTAAATAGGGGAGATCTGTGCATTATAGCCTGTCCGATCTCAGTAGGTTAAAGTGCCTGCTGCGGAGATCTATATACAACTGTACTAGGCTGATAGTTTCAACTCTTTCATCTTTCATCCTCATGAGGCTGGCACATTGAGGATCACTGACTTTTATAGTAGCACCAGCTAGAGTTCCCAGATCGCTCTAAATCCGCAGGCTGCCTTGTTTCTCGCCCTGTTCTTTCCTTTCACAAATTATCAGGGTACTAACTCAAGTTATTCGATTTCGCTGCTCGCAGACTAAAGCTCCCACAATGCATTCGGGCGTCACATAATTAAAAGTGAGGGTTCGAAACACGGGCACCTGCCCACGTGGACGGATCCGTCAACTTTAATTCCCAGCTCTTCAAGAGAACCTGCGTGACTGCCAGTGCGGCGGAAGGGAGAGGGGAGCGCAGGGGTGCAATAAAGCAGATATCACCCAATCTGATCACAGGAGCTCGAGAGAAGAAAGAGAATGTCATCCAACCAGAGGAAAGACGTCCCCCCGGACTATTTACCGCGGCAACGCGGCTTCTCCAGGGATGTTTTCTGGGAAGAGGACGACAACATCTCTCTCTCTCTCTGCATTACTTCTCTGAAGTCACACGTTTATAAATATCTCTTCAGCGAGTCATTTTTCTTAAGGCTCTGAAAGTTCGCCTGCGCTCTTCCCAGGTAGCCTGCGTCATTGCCGCTGCAGCCCACCCCGTGTTAACCCCCGGCAGGAAGCCCGTAGAAGTCCTCTCCATGGGCACGGGGCGGGGCCCAGAACCGCCCTGATCCAATCACCTGCAGGTTAAGTGCTTAATCTGTACAAAAAAACAGAAGTGCCTGGGCTCTCGCCGGTCGGCCACTGCAGCTTGCACCACACCTTGCCCCTACCATGCTGCCAATGATAGTTACAACACAACTACTAAACAGCACACTCCTGCAGGTGTGTAATTCAGACTATACATGACCCCCAAAGCTGCAACAATGGCTTGGGCAGAAGGTAATGGTAATTTTTAATGTATATTGAATGAATAATTGACTGTTATTGTGGTCATCTGTCAACTAGAAAACAGCACCACCTTGTGGCGGACCTTCCAAGCCCCGGGGGTTGACAATAAAATGCCAGTGCCGAGTCCGGAAACCACCGGCTCAAATTAGGCATTGAGTTCCAGGATCAGCCTGCACCTCTTGTAATGCCACCCATGTACTTCTAGCAAGACAGAACATGGGACGGAGAAGCCAGGCTCAATTGCACCAACAGCACCCACAAACACACATGAAGGTCACAAACACCCTCTCGGGGGCAGCAGCCTGCAAACAGAGACAAAGGCACACATTGGACAGATTTGGTAAGATACATCCAACATGGCACAGATATGTAGTCTGCTATTATGGTATCATCATGGTATGTAGTACCACTTTCACCCAACAATAGCTACACCACAGCACCTCTCCAATCACATGTAAAATGTGCCCTCCTCAAACAGAACACACTAGGCCTTGTTCTGGCACTGTCATGCACATAACATGGCCTAAAGACAAGCACTGCCAACTGAACTGTACTTTCCCTTCAGTACACCAAGATACAACCTAGACAAAGCACTGCCAACTCAACAAAACTACCCCTTCGCTACACCAACATACAACCTAGACAAAGCACTCCATCTCAATAATACTCCACACCCACTACACCTACATACAATCTAGACAAAGCACTCAATCTCAATACTCTACCCCTTAACTACACCTACATACAATCTAGACAAAGCACTCAATCTCAATACTCTACCCCTTAACTACACCAACATACAACCTAGACAAAGTAGTGCAAACTCAACAATACTACCCCTTCACTACATCAACATACAACCTAGACAAAGCACTACATCTTCTCAATAATACTCCACATCGACTACACCAACATACAACTTAGAGAAAGCACTGCCAACTCAACAATACCACCCCTTCACTACACCAACATACAACCTAGACAAAGCATTGCCCACTCAACAATTCTACCTCTTCACTACACCAACATACAACTTAGACAAAGCACTGCAACTCAATAATACTACCCCTTCGGTACATCAACATACAACCTAGACAAAGCACTACCAACTCAACAATACTACATGTTTACTACATCAACATACAACCTAGACAAAGCACTGCAGCTCAATAATACTACCCCTTTGGTACACCAACATACAACCTAGACAAAGCACTGCAGCTCAATAATACTACCCCTTTGGTACACCAACATACAACCTAGACAAAGCACTGCAGCTCAATAATACTACCCCTTCGGTACACCGACATACAACCTAGACACAGCACTGCCAACTCGACAATACTACCCCTTCACTACACCAACATACAATTTAGACAAAGCACTGCGTCTCAACAATAATCTACCCCTTCACTATACCAACATACAACCTAAACAAAGCACCGCAACTCAATAATACTCCCCATCCACTACACCAACATACAATCTAGACAAATCACTCCATCTCAATAATACTCCACATTCACAACATCAACATACAACCTAAACAAAGCCCTGCATCTCTATAATACTCCACATTGACTACACCAACATACAACTTAGAGAAAGTACTGCCAACTACACGGTACTCCACATTCACTACAGACAGACACAACCTAGAGATAGCTTTGTCAGCTCATCTGTATTCCCCCTTCATTACACAAACATGCAACTTGTAGCCACTCAGATAACGTTGACTTAAACACACTACATCTTCACCTGCATAATAGTGCATCATAACCATGTACCTGGCTAGCGATGCAATCCACATATCCCAGGCATGGGGCAACCCGGCTCAATGAAAACCGACACACCCTTCCACACACCCATAGATGCCAAAGGATCCAACTCAGTTTATTTTCAAATTAACCAACAAACAAACTCATATTACTCTGGACACTATGGTCATCATAGTTTTCCAAGGGGAGTTTTTTTTTGGGTGGATACCACGTTGCCACTGCTATTTTGGTATTGCATCCAGATATATAGCACAACAAATTATATGCACCTAAAACCAGGCAGAACTATTGGCTTTGTCAATGGCTGTTAGCCGTTTAAGATAAATTAATAAAAACAATGACTTTGTTGTGAATAGGTAATATTGAAAATATGTTAATTCTGAGATAATAAGATTGTGAATTAAACATGACTGAAACCTGTGTAAGGGGAGGAGGTCTTCAAAGTGTCTCAGTCACACCCCTTATTTTCAGTCTGAATAGGCCACGTTACAACACATGCGTTTACAGCACATGCCATTACAACACGGTCATTACAATGACCGCATTGTTACGCGGCTTACCATTACAACGCAAGTCATACCACTGGATTTTGGATTAGTATAATTTACTTTTTCAACTCTAGTCTGTCTAATTGTGTTTTTTCATCTGAGCAATACATGTACACCAGGTACGGGAGGAGTCTCACAGCCCATTACCAGCCACTGCACCCTAGCGAGGCCCCACTTACTACCCACAGAAGAAAATACTTTGATCCGAGGAAAGGTATCCTTACTAGCCAGAGCAACCTGGAGAGGACCCTCTTACTACCCAGAAACACAAATACTCTGACCACAGGAAAGGTATGCTTCCTAGCCAGAGCAGCCTAGAGAGGTGGCTCTTACCACCCACAGAAACAAATACTTTGACACTCTTTTACTCTCCATATCTGGTCAGTGCCCTCTTCTCCCTTTCTCCTGAATGCACTTCCTCGCATCTCCTTCTCTTCATCACCCATCAAAGAACACCAAACATCCACCCACCTGTAAGATCCGCATTTTCTTTTACTTTCGACTTGCTAATATTTTGACAACTGTGTCCCTCCTTTGCCCACCTTTGCAAAGAATCACAATTACAGCTGGAATATTGGACCATTGCCCTGTGCGCTCTGCAGAGAGGCCAAGGATTGTATGACCATACAGTCTTAACACCTTTATGAGCCACTGACAGGCACTGCTAGACACTCGCATTGCCTTCATCATCAACTCCAGAGCTCTTCATCATGGCATTTTATAAACAGCTGGAGGCGGCTCAGTTCAAAGCAGGCACTACACAACAGTAATAAGACACCCGAAGCAAGAAATATAGAAACACAACATGGTGTAAATAGCTGACAATCTTAGGGAATGCAAGATTAAGTAAAACATGTGAAATATAAAAAGGGAGTAAATCGCCCGAAGGCTTTGCATGCTCTATGTTGGATGCCTCTGCCTAAGAGGATGACGTGTAAAGCTCTGTGCTGTGTTCAGAGGTCCTTCCTGGATCTGGTCCATTGTAGCTGCGGCAGACGTCTGAGCGTTTCACCCCCAAACGCCGATTTTGTTCTGCTGAAACTAATGTGATGCTTCTTCCAAAATATTAACAGAACGGGTGAGAGGCAGAGCTTCTAATGGAATGCACCCTCTCTCCTCCCCACAAGGGCAACAGGGAGAGTGAAGACACAAGGGCACCAGGGAGAGTGAAGATACAAGGGCACCAGGGAGAGTGAAGATACAAGGGCACCAGGGAGAGTGAAGACACAAGGGCACCAGGGAGAGTGAAGATACAAGGGCACCAGGGAGAGTGAGGAGGCACTGAAAAAACAGGGAGCGTGAGGCACCAGGGAGCGTGAGGCACCAGGGAGCGTGAGGCACTGGGACACCAGGGAGCATGAGGCACTAGGACACCAGGGAGCGTGAGGCACCAGGGAGCGTGAGGCACTGGGACACCAGGGAGTGTGAGGCACCAGGGAGCGTGAGGCACTGGGAGACCAGGGAGCGTGAGGCACTGGGACACCAGGGAGTGTGAGGCACCAGGGAGTGTGAGGCACTGAAAGACCAGGGAGCATGAGGCACTAGGACACCAGGGAGTGTGAGGCACCAGGGAGCGTGAGGCACTGGGAGACCAGGGAGCATGAGGCACTAGGACACCAGGGAGTGTGAGGCACCAGGGAGCGTGAGGCACTGGGACACCAGGGAGTGTGAGGCACCAGGGAGCGTGAGGCACTGGGAGACCAGGGAGCATGAGGCACTAGGACACCAGGGAGCGTGAGGCACCAGGGAGCGTGAGGCACTGGGACACCAGGGAGTGTGAGGCACCAGGGAGCGTGAGGCACTGGGAGACCAGGGAGCATGAGGCACTAGGACACCAGGGAGCGTGAGGCACCAGGGAGCGTGAGGCACTGGGACACCAGGGAGTGTGAGGCACCAGGGAGTGTGAGGCACTGGGACACCAGGGAGTGTGAGGCACCAGGGAGCGTGAGGCACCAGGGAGCGTGAGGCACCAGGGAGACCAGGGAGCGTGAGGCACTAGGACACCAGGGAGCGTGAGGCACCAGGGAGCGCGAGGCACTAGGACACCAGGGAGCGTGAGGCACCAGGGAGCGTGAGGCACTAGGACACCAGGGAGCGTGAGGCACCAGGGAGCGTGAGGCACCAGGGAGCGTGAGACGTTGGGACACCAGGGAGCAAGAGGCACTAGGACACCAGAGAGCGTGAGGCACCAGAGAGCGTGATGCACTAGGACACCAGGGAGCGTGAGGCACTGGGACACCAGGGAGTGGGAGGCACCAGGGAGCGTGAGGCACTAGGACACCAGAGAGCGTGAGGCACCAGGGAGCGTGAAGCACTAGGACACCAGGGAGCGTGAGGCACCAGGGAGCGTGAGGCACTAGGACCTCAGGGAGCGTGAGGCACCAGGGAGCATGAGGCACCAGGGAGCGTGAGGCGTTGGGACACCAGGGAGCATGAGGCACTAGGACACCAGAGAGCGTTAGGAACCAGGGAGCGCGAGGCACTAGGACACCAGGGAGCGTGAGGCACTAGGACACCAGAGAGCGAGAGGCACCAGGGAGCGTGAGGCACTAGGACACCAGGGAGCATGAGGCACCAGGGAGCGTGAGGCACCAGGGTGCGTGAGGCACTGGGACACCAGGGAGCATGAGGCACTAGGACACCAGGGAGCATGAGGCGACAGGGAGCGTGAGGCACTGGGACACCAGGGAGTGTGAGGCACCAGGGAGCGTGAGGCACTGGGACACCAGGGAGTGTGAGGCACCAGGGAGTGTGAGGCACTGGGACACCAGGGAGTGTGAGGCACCAGGGAGTGTGAGGCACCAGGGAGCGTGAGACACCAGGGAGCATGAGGCCCCAGGGAGACCAGGGAGCGTGAGGCATGGGACACCAGGGAGCGTGAGGCACCAGGGAGCGTGAGGCACTGGGACACCAGGGAGTGTGAGGCACCAGGGAGTGTGAGGCACTGGGACACCAGGGAGTGTGAGGCACCAGGGAGTGGGAGTGTGAGGCACCAGGGAGCGTGAGGCACTGGGGCACCAGGGAGCGTGAAGACACTGGGGCACGAGGGATCGTGGAGACACAAGGGCACCAGGGAGAGTGAGGAGGCACTTTAAAAACATGAGGCTCCTGGGAGCGTGAGGCACTGGAGCACCAGGAAGCGGGAGGCACTGGGGCACCAGGGAGAGTGAGGAGGCACTGAAAAAACAGGGAGCATGAGGCACCAGGGAGCATGAGGCCCTGGGACACCAGGGAGCGTGAGGCACTGGGACACCAGGGAGCGTGAGGCACTGGGGCACCAGGAGCGTGAAGACATTGGGGCACCAGGGTGAGTGAGGAGGCACTGAAAAAACAGGGAGCGTGAGGCACCAGGGAGCGTGAGGCACTGGGGCACCAGGGAGTGTGAGGCACTAGAGAACCAGGGAGAGGGAGGCACTGGGGCACCAGGGAGCGTGAAGACACAGGGGCACCAGGGAGAGTGAGGAGGCACTGAGAAACCAGGAAGCGTGAGGCACTGGGGCATCATGGAGCGTGAAGACACTGGGGCACCAGGGAGCGTGAGGCACTGGGGCACCAGGAGCGTGAAGACACTGGGGCACCAGGGTGAGTGAGGAGGCACTGAAAAAACAGGGAGCGTGAGGCACTGGGACACCAGGGAGCATGAGGCACTGGGACATCAGGGATCATGAGGCTCCTGGGAGCATGAGGCACTGGAGCACCAGGAAGCATGAGGCCCCTGGGAGCGTGAGGCACTGGAGCACCAGGGAGCGGGAGGCACTGGAGCACCAGGGAGAGTGAGGAGGCACTGAAAAAACAGGGAGCGTGAGGCACTAGGGAGCGTGAGGCACTGGGACGCCAGGGAGCGTGAGGCACTGGGACACCAGGGAGCGTGAGGCACTGAGGCACCAGGGAGCGTGAGGCACTGGGGCACCAGGGTGAGTGAGGAGGCACTGAAAAAACAGGGAGTGTGAGGCACCAGGGAGTGTGAGACACTGGGGCACCAGGGAGTGTGAGGCACTAGAGCACCAGGGAGCGGGAGGCACTGGGGCACTGGGGCACCAGGGAGCGTGAAGACACAAGGGCACCAGGGAGAGTGAGGAGGTACTGAAATACCAGGAAGCGTGAGGCACTGGGGCATCAGGGAGCGTGAAGACACTGGGGCACCAGGGAGCGTGAGGCACCTGAGAGCGTGAGGCACTGGGGCACCAGGGAGCGTGAAGACACTGGGGCACTAGGGACCGTGGAGACACAAGGGCACCAGGGAGAGTGAGGAGGCACTGAAAAAACAGGGAGCGTGAGGCACTGGGGCACCAGGGAGCATGAGGCACCTGGTAGCTTGAGGCACTGGAGCACCAGGGAGCATGAGGCACTGGGGCACCAGGGAGCGGGAGGCACTGGGGCACCAGGGAGCGTGAAGACACAAGGGCACCAGGGAGAGTGAGGATGCACTGAAAAACCAGAGAGCATAAGGCACTGGGGCACCATGGAGCGTGAAGACACAAGGGCACCAGGAAAAGTGTGGATGCACTGAAAAACCAGGGACCGTGAGGCACTGGGGCACCAGGGAGATTGAAGACACAAGGGCACCTGGAAGAGTGAGAAGGCACTGAAAAACCAGAGAGCATAAGGCACTGGGGCACCAGGGAGCGTGAAGACACTGGGGCAACAGGGAGCGTGAAGACACAAGGGCACCAGGGAGAGTGAAGAGGCACTGAAAAAACAGGGAGCGTGAGGCACTGGGACACCAGGGAGTCTGAAGACACTGGGACACCAGGGAGCATGAAGCACCTGGGAGCGTGAGGCATCGGAGCACCAGGGAGGGTGAGGCACTGGGACACCAGGGAGCGTGAAGACACTGGGGCAACAGGGAGCGTGAAGACAGAAGACCACCAGGGAGAGTGAGGAGGCACTGAAAAACCAGGGTGCGTGAGGCACGTGAGCACCAGGGAGCGTAAGGCACCAGGGCACCGGGGAGCATGAGGAGGCACCAAACAAAACACGGAGTGCGAGGCACCGGGGCACCAGGGAGAGTGAAGACACAAGGGCACCAGGGAGAGTGAGAAGGCACTGAAAAACCAGGGAGCGTGATGCACCGGGGCACCAGGGAGAGTGGAGACACAAGGGCACCAGGGAGAGTGAGAAGGCACTGAAAAATCAGGGAGCGTGAGGCACTGGGGCACCAGGGAGCGTGAAGACACTGGGGCAGCAGGGAGTGTGAAGACAAAAGGGCATGAGGGAGAGTGAGGAGGCACTGAAAAACCAGGGAGCTTGAGGCACTGGGGCCCCAGGGAGCGTGAGTCACCAGGGAGCGTGAGGCAATGGGACACCAGGGAGCATGAGGCACCTGGGAGCGTGAGGCACTGGAGCACCAGGGAGCATGAGGCACTGGAGCACCAGGGAGGCACTGGTACACCAGGGAGCGTGAAGACACAAGAGCACCAGGAAAAGTGTGGATGCACTGAAAAACCAGGGAGCGTGAGGCACTGGGACACCAGGGAGTCTGAAGACACTGGGGCACCAGGGAGCATGAAGCACCTGGGAGCGTGAGGCACCAGGGAGCGAGAGGCACTGGGACACCAGGGAGTGTGAGGCACCAGGGATCGTGAGGCACTGAAAGACCAGGGAGCATGAGGCACTAGGACACCAGGGAAGGTGAGGCACCAGGGAGCATGAGGCACTGGGACACCAGTGAGCGTGAGGCACCTGGGAACGTGAGGCACCAGGGAGCGTGAGGCACTGGGGCACCAAGGAGCGTGAGGCACCAGGGAGCGTTAGGCACTGGGGCATCAGGGAACATGAGGACACTAGGGCACCAGGGAGCTTGAGGCACTGAGGCACCAGGGAGAGTGAGGCACCAGGGCACCGGGGAGCATGAGGAGGCACCAAAAAAACAGGGAATGTGAGGCACCGGGGCACCAGGGAGAGTGAAGACACAAGGGCACCAGGGAGAGTGAGAAGGCACTGAAAAATCAGGGAGCGTGAGGCACCGGGGCACCAGGGAGAGTAAAGAGACAAGGGCACTAGGGAGAGTGAGAAGGCACTGAAAAACCAGGGAATGCGAGTGTTGGACTTGGCCCTTCTGGCAGGTTCGCCCCTGAACTTTTTGCTTTGTAAGGTTACCTCCTTATATTGATTTCTGGTCTTTGCGCACTTTGTCACGGTGGCGCAGTGTAAAGTGTGTGCGCTCTCTGAGTGCATGTGTGAGATTGGCCTGCCCTCCCATAGGAACGCATGGGGAATGTATGTGTCCCTGGTAGTTCCTGATGCGTGGGGAGTGCAGGTGTGAGTTTGGTATGTGCGGACTCCTGTGATTGAATGCTGCGAGATGATGTGTGCGGCATAATTGTGTCTAGTGTGGAAGTGCCACTTCTAGACTTTGGCCTGTCTGTGCAGTGAATGTGCTGGCTTGTGATTGGCTGGAGCTGGCTGGTGTGGCAAACTACGAATCTCCAGTAGACCAGCTGGTTTTTACTTTAGGCGAAACCGAGCTGGCAATAACCCAAATTAAATCAGGAAAAGCCCCAGGCTTGGATAAGATTCCGGGGGATTTATACAAGCATGACTTAGGAGTATGGGTACCCTATATTAATTATTTGTGCAATACATTTTCTTGCACTTTAGAATTTCCTGAAAGTTGGAAGGGAGCGGAAATTGTTTTAATCTTTAAAAAAGGAGATAGGATGGACCCATGTAATTATCGGCCAATAAGTTTAATGGATATCTTACAGAAAATGTACTCACAACATATTTTATTACGCGTGAGTAATTGGCTAGATGAAAATACAATTTTGACCAAATTCCAAGCTGGATTCAGATCTAAAGTCAGCACAATAGACCAGATTTTTAGATTCTGCTGCCTCTATTGGAAGTACGTGGTGATTAAAAGGTGTCATTTATATGTTGCCTTTGTTGATTTAAGGGCAGCATTTGATCTGGTGCCTCGCAATCTCTTATGGAAAACTTTGAGTGCAGCAGGCATGCCAAATAATCTTGTCACTCAGATTAAAGAGCTGCATGTAGGGAATTTCGCGAGAATTAGATGGGGCCCAAATGGTGAACTAACTCAAAAGATACCCATCGAGCGTGGAGTCCGCCAGGGCTGCGTCCTGGCTCCTACGCTCTTCTCCCTCTTCGTAAATGATATTCCCTCCTTTTTAGAGAGATGCAAAAATGACTCTCCTAAATTGAACGGCGAAAAGGTGACATCGCTACTATTTGCTGATGATACCATTTTGATTTCCCAAACGAAAAATGGCTTACAGACATTATTAGATACTTTTAATGAATATTGTAGCCAAAAGGGGTTGGAAATCAATGGGAAGAAGACCAAATGTATGACCCTAAATCCGATAAAACCAGATAAGGGCTGTTTAACATTAAATGGTGAAAAATTGGAATCAGTCCCCCATTTTCTATACCTGGGGGTGACTTTGGATTCAAACTTTACCTGGAAAGCCCAAATGGATAAAAGTAAATTAATCTTTGCTCAGAATGCTAAACCAATTCTTAGGGAGCAAAGTCTGAGCACTAGCAAAGCGGTGTCCCCAGTGATGGAATTATTTTAATCCAAGGTCCAATCATCAGTCCTTTACGGGGCAGAAATATGGGGTCCCGGTTCCAAGGAAACTTTTGGTATCCTAGACAACAATTTTATGCGAAGTTTGGTAAGGGTTCCGAGAGGTACTCCATTAGTGCCCTTGGAATTGGACCTAAACTTCAAAAGAACCGATCACCAAGTCTTGATTCGACCCTTAATGCTGTGGGTTAGATTATGGCATGTTCCTGAACTTCAAGACTATAGAGACGGGCTAAAAGAAGTTATGATACTTGACAGCCAGGCTGCCACCCCATGGCTAAGGCATATTAAGACCTGGTTGAGTAATATAGGACTGAAACATTTTTGGGAGAACCCTGAGCAATTACCCGCCAACCCCAAATTAGTTTTAAAAAGGGCCTTTTGGAGCTTCATATTAAACAGGACTGTAAGCAATAGAACTAGTGGGACCTTAGTTTCAAAGTTCCTAAATTTTAAGGACGAACCTCTGTACGAGATTTTTATGGATGAAATAGAGCCCCCACTTGCCAAAACGTTATTTTTAAAGCTTGGATATGGAAACTTATTAATTAAAACTACTTTGGCTCGTTGGGCTAGGAAACGTGATGTAGCAACCCCAGTAATGGATGAAAATTGCTGTATGTGTGATCATAACCAGATTGAAAACGAGCAACATATCCTCCTTTTTTGCCCTTTTTACGCTCAGGCAAGAAAGAGATGGATTAAACCTATTTGCCTACTTTTAGGCTTGAGGTCATGTTCACAGGCTCTGAGAATCCTAACAACAAACACATCTCAACAGATAATATTTAGTGTCAGTATATTCTTACTTTCTATTTTTTATCTAAGGAAAAAAATGGGGCATCAATTGTAACTGAATTATTTGCTTGGAATTGATAAAGTGGTCCATTCTATGACTTGTGAATGTATTGTTTCCGCTCCAATTATTTCCCAACTGGAATTGCATTTTTTAACTAAAGTTTTTTATGTAATGATACGTTTTAGCTCAATGAAATGTAATGTAAAGTATGCATTGCTCTTTTATGGCATTTATGCCGAAATAAAGAATTTAAAGAAAGAAAAGAATGGGGAGATCTGCATGTTGATGGCAGGGAGGGGCTGCACCTGGGACCTGAATAGGGCTGGGCTTTCCCCACACAATGCCAGCTCCGCCCCCTGTGGTGCGTCTAATGACCATAGCCTGGCCAGTGAATAGTGAGAGGGGCTGAGCCCATCAGAGTGCTCCCAAACCAGCTGCGTCTGGTTTTGCCCCCACCCTACACCCTAGAGACAAAGGGATTTTCTGTGTAAAATGATGCTGTGACCTCATGCTCTAGGGTTCTAGTTTTCCTGACTAGAATCTACCAGGGGTGTGCTGCTGCTGGGGCCCAGGGGAAGGCTTGCCTCCCTGGGCCCTGCCCAGCCCCTGGATTGCTGATGGACTTCTTTTGGACCCTTCTGCCTTGCCTGGGGGGACTGGGGGACCTTTTCTTTATTAGGAGCTGCCTGCTCCCCTCCCCCCCCCCAGGATTCCTTCTTTACCTGGGAGGACCTTGTTGCTGGGGCCCTAGTTGCCATAGGGGTCATCTCTGGGGGCCTGTTGGTGCTATCTATGCCACCAGCGCCTGGAGAGCGCTTTATTTTCCTTTCTGGGCAGAGTGCTGTCGTTTTTCCTGGGAGGGAAGCGCTCCTGCCACTTATATGCCCCCGAGTGCGCAGGTGCCCACCCTGCGTCTTTATTTGCCTTTCTTTAATTATTATGATAGGTGCCCACCCCGTTTTGATGTGCCCCAAGGCGGGTACTCACCCCGCTATTTACCTTTTTAATTATGAGGGTGCCTACCCCTCTTGCCCCCGAGAGAATCACAGCCGCGGCCCGAGCCGCGTTAAACAAAATGGCCGCCGCGTCTGCGGCCCGCCTGGTTGTGGGCGGGGCCCCCGGACGGAAGTCCGGAGTGAGCCCGGAAGAAGAGAGGAGGTCGGGAGCCCACCCCGCCTCCTCGAGCCCCGAGAGAAGAAACAAGATCCTCCCGCGTCCCGGGGCTCCATGAGCTGTGGAGAGCACCGGGGCCACCAGCAGGGAGGAGGAAGCAGCGCGAGTGGTGCGGGGCTCCCATGCGATGGAGGGAGCCCCGGGAGAAGTGGTCCAGACCGCCGCCCAAGGAAGAGGAGCCTCCCCCAGCAGCCCAGTGAGTGTTTAAAGGCTGAAGGGGGAGAAGCTCTTTGCGTGTGTTGGTGCCTGTGTAAGGCACAGCGTCTTGGTGCATTTAGGGCGGCCCCGGATGGCATTGGGCCGCCCCAACATTTTGTTTAATGATTTTGCCGAGCCTCATATGGCTCCAACGATGGGGGCATTCTTATTCAAGGAGCTAGGTAGCTCCACCGCCCCCCCATGAGTTGTTCAGAGCCCCATGGCTCCAACGTCCTGGGGGCAGTTTATTTCGAGCCACCGAGGCTCCAGATGGGCCCGTGTTCTGCCCCTGAGGGCCCCCGTTGTTTTTAGAGCCTGGGGGGCTCCCAAAAATGCACATGTGTTTGCAGAGCCTTGAGGGCTCCACCGTTTGCGTCCTATGCATTGTCAGAGCCCCGTATGGCTCCCAGTTGGCGCAGTTTTGGTTCCTGAGGGGCTAGTGAGAGCCCCTGTCGCAATTTGCTTCCCAGCTGCCCAGCAAGTAGTGGGGAGCTGCACTGTTTAGGCCTTTCTTTCCTAGGGACATGTACTTTGGACTCCGGAGTGAGTCGCACTCCTTCATCCCTACTTGGCCTTCCCTAGCTGCGCAGCACTTAGTGCCAGCTGCAGCGTTTAGGCCCTGTCCCTGTCCTCAGCTGCCCAGCAAGTAGTGGGCAGCTGCTACGTTTAGGTTTTGCCGCAGTGGCGCAACCTGGACCTCAATGGGATTTATGTCCTAAATGTGATTTATGTGCTTTTCAGGGTGCTAGGAAATGTACTGTGTGTAGAATGTTTTGCGCACCCTGTTCTGATGCCTCTAGATATGTTTGATGCATAGGAGGTTGTTTTACCTGTTTAGGTGATGTTAGGGAGATTGTACTTCCCTCTGTGATTTACGCCCCTAGTGTAAGGTTTTACTTAGGTGGTGAGGGTCTAATGTAGTTAGACTGATGGTATACTGTGTGTGATGGATTTAATGGCGCAGGCTATTGCAAAGTACAGTGATTTACCAATGGGTACTGGTTGTGTTCTACCATGATTATTTTGTGCTACAGTTAATGTTCTAAGTTCTAAAAGTGCTATTTCTTTACCAAGTGCTGATCCTGACAGAGGTCCATGTGGCCCTGTCAGTTGTACATATAATCCCTTGTAAATATTGCCCGTGCCAGTTGGCACAATGTACATCCTGTGATTATGATTCTGATATGTTTATAATTCAATGGCTATTTTTATGTAACCTTGTGTGGAGTTTCTTTCGTGTGGGGCCTGGAATGTTGTTGCTGGTGGGTGCGTGCGCAAATGCTTTACACGTCGCCTCCGAGATAAGCCTGACTGCTCGTGCCAAGCTACCGAGGGGGTGAGCAGGGGTTATCTTTGGCGGGTGGCTTCCTTGCCCTGACTTAGCCAACCAGAAATCCCATTTCTAACATTGTTGGTCATCGGTGGGAAATGGACTTGTGTTTGCGCAGTACCACAGTGATAACTGGCTCCAAAACAAAACTCTGCATTTTTAGATAGTCACATGGAAAGGGATTGTTGTTTTAAAGTTTGGTCTATATGTCATTTCTGTGGAAATGTGTTTCTGGGTTCACCAGTAGGGTGGGATCCAGTGGTGGCAGCATAAGTGTGTCCAGTGCATGAGTTCCCCATCCAGTTCCCAGGGTAATGGTACCTGTGTCACGTGGTGGTCAGGTTGAGAAATCAGGGGCGGTAGAAACTGTCTTGCCAGTCTTGAGAGGGGTTTGGGGATGAATGTGTGATGCGCTGGATGAATGTGAACGTCCCATTTCCCGTTCCCGGAGTGATGGTACCTGTGTCACGTGTTGTCAGGTTGAGAAATCTGGGGTGGTAGAAACTGCCTTACCAGTCGGGGCGGGGTGGGTGTGGATGAATCGTGTAAGTTCTCTGAGATGGGGAGCTTGCTGAATACTCTGGTGTGGACTACTGTTTTAGCTCAGACAATTAAGTTCCTTGTGTTAAACTTTTCCCAAGAACGTCTGCAGAAGTGGAGCCTGCTTTTGATTTCTGTGGTCTGTTAAGATACAGTATGTTGGAGTTGGTAAGCTTCTGGGAGGAGAGAGACATAGGGGATGGAGTGATTCCAAAAGGAGTGGCTGAGGTGTCTTCCAGCTCAGCGTGGTAGGAAGAGGTTCAGTGTAGCCCAGCTAGGTCTCGGTGTAGGGGCTCACGTTCTGTATCAGTGGAGAAGGAGTGGGTGGGACTGCGTGTCTCCAGGTGCCCGAAACCCAGTCTCAGGGCCTTGATTGTTTCTGAAGGGAACATCAGGTCGGGGGCCTAGGCTGTACCAATAGGTCATTTGAGGAGGATCTTCCAGAGTGTCTGGAGAACGTGGAATCTCTGTAATCAGGGTTCCAGTAGTTCTGGTGTCTGGCAATACCGCTCCAGTTGGGAGGGTGCAGAAGTCCAGATGGAGTGGTGCCAGCCAGAAGGGTTGTGTCTCCGGGGAGTGACCATGGTGAAGCCACTTCTGTCCTGAGTGACAGGCAGACTTGTACACGGCACATTAGTTATGTGTCACCCTCAAGAAAGACCTGGTGCACCAGGCATCTGACCAAAGGGTACGTCCCTCGGTTGGGGAGCCAGTAGCCGGTGTTTCCGGATCTGGACATAAGGGCAACTGTAAGTAGTGTCCTGAAGTTACAAGAAGAAACTTCTGCCTGAAGAGAAGCAATCGGGTAAGCTGTATGGAGGAGTACTGTCCCTGACCTGGGGGATTGGCCTGCAGTGGTTGCCTTGCTGCTGAAGGAGGAGAGAAAGTCTTCGATTTTTGTTTTCAACTTGTAGAAGTCCTGGTGCGCCAGGCATCTAACCAAAGGGTAGCGTCCCTAGGTTGGGGAGCCAGGTTCAGGTGTTTGCCTGTCCTGGACGGCAGGGCGACTGTAGCCAGAGTCCTGGCCGGTTTGTCTTCTAGGGGTACCCCTGTGAACAGAGGTGGGGCTCATCTTAAGTGAAGAGACCCTGTGTTTCACAGAAGGGGTGGTACAGGCCTAGCAGGGATATTTAGGGTTCTTGGCTGAGTGTTGTGGTACTACCCTGAGAGCAGGTGGGGCCTACCTTAAGTGGAGGGACCCTGTTCTACAGTAGGAGGGTGCAGAACTCTGGAAGGGGGTCAGAGGGAGTCTGACACCTGTGCATCCGGTGAATTTGTATCCCAGGTGGTAGACCAGCTGAGGGAGCTGTGACCGTCTGTCATGACCAGCCTGGTGTCCTGTAGGCACCGCACTTAGCAATGTCCGCCTCGAGCAACGCAGCCTCCGCGCTCACCAACTCAGTCTCAACGCCGTCAACGAGCCGTAGCCTGCACCGCAACTGGCAGGGCACCGCAACGTGCAACGCCTCGCTACACTGTTCTTGTGCTGGTCTGACCGCGGTCACTGCTGCTGAGGGAGTGAGGTCCCGAACTGGTGGGAGAGTTGTGCTCTGGAGGGTGCTTCTCCTGGGAGAGTGCGCAACCCCAGAAGTAGAGGTAGGGTGGGGCATTCTTGCCTGTGACCTCTGGTCAGCCTGAGGGTGTGGACCCTAGGTTGGAGGCTCAGTGGTAGTTTGGAACTGCACTGAGAAGGAGGGTGGAGAATGGCTATTGTAGGCCAGGGGTTACTACCCCCCACTCTGTGGATTGGCAAGGACCAGTAGTATCTGGGTGGCCTAGGGCCTGGTTCTGGCCGTGGACAACTAAGGAGTACCAGTGGGGTAGCCTGGTTGGGCCTGTTTTTTTTAAAGGTATGTGCTTGTTTTGTGGAACAAGAGGGCGTAGAACCGGAGGGTGTCCCTGTAGTGCGGGCCCGCGTCCGTGTTTTATCGCCCAAAGCAGTGAAGTCCATCACAGTGGTGATTGGTATGCCCTGCATTTTGGCTGGAATGGGGTTGTGTTGGACTTGGCCCTTCTGGCAGGTTCGCCCCTAAACTTTTTGCCTTGTAAGGTTACCTCATTATAATGATTTCTGGTCTTTGCGCACTTTGTCACTGTGGCGCAGTGTAAAGTGCATGCCCTCTCTGAGTGCGTGTGTGAGATTGGCCTGCCCTCCCATAGGAATGCATGGGAATGTATGTGTCCCTGGTAGTTCCTGATCCGTGGGGAGTGCAGGTGCGAGTTTGGTATGTGCGGACTCGTGTGATTGAATGCTGAGCGATGATGTGTGCGGCATAATTGTGTCTAGTGTGGAAGTGCCACTTCTAGAAGTTGGCCTGTCTGTACAGTGAATGTGCTGGCTTGTGATTGGCTGGAGCTGGCTGGTGTGCCAGGCTCCTGGAGTCTGGATGGGTCTGCCCCGGTGGTGAATGGCTGGAATCTGCATGTTGATGGCAGGGAGGGGCTGCACCTGGGACCTAAATAGGGCTGGGCTTTCCCCACACAATGCTGGCTCCGCCCCTTTTGTGCGTCTAATGACCCTAGCCTGGCCAGTGAATAGTGAGAGGTGCTGAGCCCATCAGAGTGCTCCCAAACCAGCTGCGTCTGGTTTTGCCCCCACCCTACACCCTAGAGACAAAGGGATTTTCTGTGTAAAATGAGGCTGTGACCTCATGCTCAAGGTTCTTGTTTTCCTGACTAGAATCTACCAGGGGTGTGCTGCTGCTGCTGGGGCCCAGGGGAAGGCTTGCCTCCCTGGGCCCTGCCCAGCCCCTGGATTGCTGATGGACTTCTTTTGGACCCTTCTGCCTTGCCTGGGGGGACTGGGGGACCTTTTCTTTATTAGGAGCTGCCTGCTCCCCTCCCCCCCCAGGATTCCTTCTTTACCTGGGAGGACCTTGTTGCTGGGGCCCTAGTTGCCATAGGGGTCATCTCTGGGGGCCTGTTGGTGCTATCTATGCCACCAGCGCCTGGAGAGCGCTTTATTTTCCTTTCTGGGCAGAGTGCTGTCGTTTTTCCTGGGAGGGAAGCGCTCCTGCCACTTATATGCCCCCGAGTGCGCAGGTGCCCACCCTGCGTCTTTATTTGCCTTTCTTTAATTATTATGATAGGTGCCCACCCCGTTTTGATGTGCCCCAAGGCGGGTACTCACCCCGCTATTTACCTTTTTAATTATGAGGGTGCCTACCCCTCTTGCCCCCGAGAGAATCACAGCCGCGGCCCGAGCCGCGTTAAACAAAATGGCCGCCGCGTCTGCGGCCCGCCTGGTTGTGGGCGGGGCCCCCGGACGGAAGTCCGGAGTGAGCCCGGAAGAAGAGAGGAGGTCGGGAGCCCACCCCGCCTCCTCGAGCCCCGAGAGAAGAAACAAGATCCTCCCGCGGCCCGGGGCTCCATGAGCTGTGGAGAGCACCGGGGCCACCAGCAGGGAGGAGGAAGCAGCGCGAGTGGTGCGGGGCTCCCATGCGATGGAGGGAGCCCCGGGAGAAGTGGTCCAGACCGCCGCCCAAGGAAGAGGAGCCTCCCCCAGCAGCCCAGTGAGTGTTTAAAGGCTGAAGGGGGAGAAGCTCTTTGCGTGTGTTGGTGCCTGTGTAAGGCACAGCGTCTTGGTGCATTTAGGGCGGCCCCGGATGGCATTGGGCCGCCCCAACATTTTGTTTAATGATTTTGCCGAGCCTCATATGGCTCCAACGATGGGGGCATTCTTATTCAAGGAGCTAGGTAGCTCCACCGCCCCCCCATGAGTTGTTCAGAGCCCCATGGCTCCAACGTCCTGGGGGAAGTTTATTTCGAGCCACCGAGGCTCCAGATGGGCCCGTGTTCTGCCCCTGAGGGCCCCCGTTGTTTTTAGAGCCTGGGGGGCTCCCAAAAATGCACATGTGTTTGCAGAGCCTTGAGGGCTCCACCGTTTGCGTCCTATGCATTGTCAGAGCCCCGTATGGCTCCCAGTTGGCGCAGTTTTGGTTCCTGAGGGGCTAGTGAGAGCCCCTGTCGCAATTTGCTTCCCAGCTGCCCAGCAAGTAGTGGGGAGCTGCACTGTTTAGGCCTTTCTTTCCTAGGGACATGTACTTTGGACTCCGGAGTGAGTCGCACTCCTTCATCCCTACTTGGCCTTCCCTAGCTGCGCAGCACTTAGTGCCAGCTGCAGCGTTTAGGCCCTGTCCCTGTCCTCAGCTGCCCAGCAAGTAGTGGGCAGCTGCTACGTTTAGGTTTTGCCGCAGTGGCGCAACCTGGACCTCAATGGGATTTATGTCCTAAATGTGATTTATGTGCTTTTCAGGGTGCTAGGAAATGTACTGTGTGTAGAATGTTTTGCGCACCCTGTTCTGATGCCTCTAGATATGTTTGATGCATAGGAGGTTGTTTTACCTGTTTAGGTGATGTTAGGGAGATTGTACTTCCCTCTGTGATTTACGCCCCTAGTGTAAGGTTTTACTTAGGTGGTGAGGGTCTAATGTAGTTAGACTGATGGTATACTGTGTGTGATGGATTTAATGGCGCAGGCTATTGCAAAGTACAGTGATTTACCAATGGGTACTGGTTGTGTTCTACCATGATTATTTTGTGCTACAGTTAATGTTCTAAGTTCTAAAAGTGCTATTTCTTTACCAAGTGCTGATCCTGACAGAGGTCCATGTGGCCCTGTCAGTTGTACATATAATCCCTTGTAAATATTGCCCGTGCCAGTTGGCACAATGTACATCCTGTGATTATGATTCTGATATGTTTATAATTCAATGGCTATTTTTATGTAACCTTGTGTGGAGTTTCTTTCGTGTGGGGCCTGGAATGTTGTTGCTGGTGGGTGCGTGCGCAAATGCTTTACACGTCGCCTCCGAGATAAGCCTGACTGCTCGTGCCAAGCTACCGAGGGGTTGAGCAGGGGTTATCTTTGGCGGGTGACTTCCTTGCCCTGACTAGAGTGGTGGTTTCTGCCTGGCTTTGGCGCAAGCCTTAGCCAACCAGAAATCCCATTTCTAACATTGTTGGTCATCGGTGGGAAATGGACTTGTGTTTGCGCAGTACCACAGTGATAACTGGCTCCAAAACAAAACTCTGCATTTTTAGATAGTCACATGGAAAGGGATTGTTGTTTTAAAGTTTGGTCTATATGTCATTTCTGTGGAAATGTGTTTCTGGGTTCACCAGTAGGGTGGGATCCAGTGGTGGCAGCATAAGTGTGTCCAGTGCATGAGTTCCCCATCCAGTTCCCAGGGTAATGGTACCTGTGTCACGTGGTGGTCAGGTTGAGAAATCAGGGGCGGTAGAAACTGTCTTGCCAGTCTTGAGAGGGGTTTGGGGATGAATGTGTGATGCGCTGGATGAATGTGAACGTCCCATTTCCCGTTCCCGGAGTGATGGTACCTGTGTCACGTGTTGTCAGGTTGAGAAATCAGGGGTGGTAGAAACTGCCTTACCAGTCGGGGCGGGGTGGGTGTGGATGAATCGTGTAAGTTCTCTGAGATGGGGAGCTTGCTGAATACTCTGGTGTGGACTACTGTTTTAGCTCAGACAATTAAGTTCCTTGTGTTAAACTTTTCCCAAGAACGTCTGCAGAAGTGGAGCCTGCTTTTGATTTCTGTGGTCTGTTAAGATACAGTATGTTGGAGTTGGTAAGCTTCTGGGAGGAGAGAGACATAGGGGATGGAGTGATTCCAAAAGGAGTGGCTGAGGTGTCTTCCAGCTCAGCGTGGTAGGAAGAGGTTCAGTGTAGCCCAGCTAGGTCTCGGTGTAGGGGCTCACGTTCTGTATCAGTGGAGAAGGAGTGGGTGGGACTGCGTGTCTCCAGGTGCCCGAAACCCAGTCTCAGGGCCTTGATTGTTTCTGAAGGGAACATCAGGTCGGGGGCCTAGGCTGTACCAATAGGTCATTTGAGGAGGATCTTCCAGAGTGTCTGGAGAACGTGGAATCTCTGTAATCAGGGTTCCAGTAGTTCTGGTGTCTGGCAATACCGCTCCAGTTGGGAGGGTGCAGAAGTCCAGATGGAGTGGTGCCAGCCAGAAGGGTTGTGTCTCCGGGGAGTGACCATGGTGAAGCCACTTCTGTCCTGAGTGACAGGCAGACTTGTACACGGCACATTAGTTATGTGTCACCCTCAAGAAAGACCTGGTGCACCAGGCATCTGACCAAAGGGTACGTCCCTCGGTTGGGGAGCCAGTAGCCGGTGTTTCCGGATCTGGACATAAGGGCAACTGTAAGTAGTGTCCTGAAGTTACAAGAAGAAACTTCTGCCTGAAGAGAAGCAATCGGGTAAGCTGTATGGAGGAGTACTGTCCCTGACCTGGGGGATTGGCCTGCAGTGGTTGCCTTGCTGCTGAAGGAGGAGAGAAAGTCTTCGATTTTTGTTTTCAACTTGTAGAAGTCCTGGTGCGCCAGGCATCTAACCAAAGGGTAGCGTCCCTAGGTTGGGGAGCCAGGTTCAGGTGTTTGCCTGTCCTGGACGGCAGGGCGACTGTAGCCAGAGTCCTGGCCGGTTTGTCTTCTAGGGGTACCCCTGTGAACAGAGGTGGGGCTCATCTTAAGTGAAGAGACCCTGTGTTTCACAGAAGGGGTGGTACAGGCCTAGCAGGGATATTTAGGGTTCTTGGCTGAGTGTTGTGGTACTACCCTGAGAGCAGGTGGGGCCTACCTTAAGTGGAGGGACCCTGTTCTACAGTAGGAGGGTGCAGAACTCTGGAAGGGGGTCAGAGGGAGTCTGACACCTGTGCATCCGGTGAATTTGTATCCCAGGTGGTAGACCAGCTGAGGGAGCTGTGACCGTCTGTCATGACCAGCCTGGTGTCCTGTAGGCACCGCACTTAGCAATGTCCGCCTCGAGCAACGCAGCCTCCGCGCTCACCAACTCAGTCTCAACGCCGTCAACGAGCCGTAGCCTGCACCGCAACTGGCAGGGCACCGCAACGTGCAACGCCTCGCTACACTGTTCTTGTGCTGGTCTGACCGCGGTCACTGCTGCTGAGGGAGTGAGGTCCCGAACTGGTGGGAGAGTTGTGCTCTGGAGGGTGCTTCTCCTGGGAGAGTGCGCAACCCCAGAAGTAGAGGTAGGGTGGGGCATTCTTGCCTGTGACCTCTGGTCAGCCTGAGGGTGTGGACCCTAGGTTGGAGGCTCAGTGGTAGTTTGGAACTGCACTGAGAAGGAGGGTGGAGAATGGCTATTGTAGGCCAGGGGTTACTACCCCCCACTCTGTGGATTGGCAAGGACCAGTAGTATCTGGGTGGCCTAGGGCCTGGTTCTGGCCGTGGACAACTAAGGAGTACCAGTGGGGTAGCCTGGTTGGGCCTGTTTTTTTTAAAGGTATGTGCTTGTTTTGTGGAACAAGAGGGCGTAGAACCGGAGGGTGTCCCTGTAGTGCGGGCCCGCGTCCGTGTTTTATCGCCCAAAGCAGTGAAGTCCATCACAGTGGTGATTGGTATGCCCTGCATTTTGGCTGGAATGGGGTTGTGTTGGACTTGGCCCTTCTGGCAGGTTCGCCCCTAAACTTTTTGCCTTGTAAGGTTACCTCATTATAATGATTTCTGGTCTTTGCGCACTTTGTCACTGTGGCGCAGTGTAAAGTGCATGCCCTCTCTGAGTGCGTGTGTGAGATTGGCCTGCCCTCCCATAGGAATGCATGGGAATGTATGTGTCCCTGGTAGTTCCTGATCCGTGGGGAGTGCAGGTGCGAGTTTGGTATGTGCGGACTCGTGTGATTGAATGCTGAGCGATGATGTGTGCGGCATAATTGTGTCTAGTGTGGAAGTGCCACTTCTAGAAGTTGGCCTGTCTGTGCAGTGAATGTGCTGGCTTGTGATTGGCTGGAGCTGGCTGGTGTGCCAGGCTCCTGGAGTCTGGATGGGTCTGCCCCGGTGGTGAATGGCTGGAATCTGCATGTTGATGGCAGGGAGGGGCTGCACCTGGGACCTAAATAGGGCTGGGCTTTCCCCACACAATGCTGGCTCCGCCCCTTTTGTGCGTCTAATGACCCTAGCCTGGCCAGTGAATAGTGAGAGGTGCTGAGCCCATCAGAGTGCTCCCAAACCAGCTGCGTCTGGTTTTGCCCCCACCCTACACCCTAGAGACAAAGGGATTTTCTGTGTAAAATGAGGCTGTGACCTCATGCTCAAGGTTCTTGTTTTCCTGACTAGAATCTACCAGGGGTGTGCTGCTGCTGCTGGGGCCCAGGGGAAGGCTTGCCTCCCTGGGCCCTGCCCAGCCCCTGGATTGCTGATGGACTTCTTTTGGACCCTTCTGCCTTGCCTGGGGGGACTGGAGGACCTTTTCTTTGTTAGGAGCTGCCTGCTCCCCTTTCCTTCCCCCCAGGATTCCTTCTTTACCTGGGAGGACCCTGTTGCTGGAGTCCTAGTTGCTATAGGGGTCATCTCTGGGGGCCTGTTGGTGCTATCTATGCCCCCAGCGCCTGGAGAGCGCTTTATTTTCCTTTCTGGGCAGAGCGCTGTCGTTTTCCCTGGGAGGGAAGGGCTCCTGCCCCTTATATGGCCCCGAGTGCGCAGGTGCCCACCCTGCGTCTTTATTTGCCTTTCTTTAAATATTATGACGGGTGCCCACCCCGTTTTGATGTGCCCCAAGGTGGGTACTCACCCCGCTATTTACCTTTTTAATTACGAGGGTGCCTACCCCTCTTGCCCCCGAGAGAATCACCGCCGCGGCCCGAGCTGCGGTAAACAAAATGGCCGCCGCGTCCGCGGCAAGCCTGGTTGCGGGCGGTGCCGCCGGACGGAAGTCCGGAGTGAGCCCGGAAGAAGAGAGGAGGTCGGGAGCCCACTCCGCCTCCTCGAACCCTGAGAGAAGAAACAAGATCCTCCCGCGGCCCGGGGCTCCGTGAGCTGTGGAGAGCCCAGGGGCCGCCAGCAGGGAAGAGGAAGCAGCACGAGTGGTGCGGGGCTCCCATGCGATGGAGGGATCCCCGGGAGAAGTGGTCCAGACCGCCGCCCAAGGAAGAGGAGCCTCCCCCAGCAGCCCGGTGAGTGTTTAATGGCTGAAGGGGGAGAAGCTCTTTGCGTGTGTTGGTGCCTGTGTAAGGCACAGCGTCTTGGTGCATTTAGGGCGACCACGGATAGCAGTGGGCCGCCCCAATGTTTTGTTTAATGATTTAGCCGAGCCTCAGATGGCTCCAACGACGGGGGCATTCTTATTCAAGGAGCTAGGTAGCTCCCCCGCCCCCCATGAGTTGTTCAGAGCCCCATGGCTCCAACATCCTGGGGGCAGTTTGTTTCGAACCCCGAGGCTCCAGATGGGCCCGTGTTCTGCCCCTGAGGGCCCCGTTGTTTTCAGAGCCTAGAGGGCTCCCAAAAATGCACATGTGTGTGCAGAACCTTGAGGGCTCCACCGTTTGCGTTCTATGCATTGTCTGAGGACCCCAATGTGGCTCCCAGTTGGCGCAGTTTTGGTTCCTGAGGGGCTAGTGAGAGCCCCTGTCACAATGTGCTTCCCAGCTGCCCAGCAAGTAGTGGGCAGCTGCACTGTTTAGGCCTTTCTTTCCTAGGGACATGTACTTTGGACTCAGGAGTGAGTCGCACTCCTTCATCCCTACTTGGCCTTCCCTAGCTGCGCAGCACTTAGTGCCAGCTGCAGCGTTTAGGCCCTGTCCCTGTCCTCAGCTGCCCAGCAAGTAGTGGGCAGCTGCTACGTTTAGGTTTTGCCGCAGTGGCGCAACCTGGACTTCAATGGGATTTATGTCCTAAATGTGATTTATGTGCTTCTCAGGGTGCTAGGAAATGTACTGTGTGTAAAATGTTTTGCGCACCCTGTTCTGATGCCTCTAGATATGTTTGATGCATAGGAGGTTGTTTTACCTGTTTAGGTGATGTTAGGGAGATTGTACTTCCCTGTGTGATTTACGCCCCTAGTGTAAGGTTTTACTTAGGTGGTGAGGGTCTAATGTAGTTAGACTGATGGTATACTGTGTGTGATGGATTTCATGGCGCTGGCTATTGCAAAGTACAGTGATTTACCAATGGGTACTGGTTGTGTTCTACCATGATTATTTTGTGCTACAGTTAATGTTCTAAGTTCTAAAAGTGCTATTTCTTTACCAAGTGCTGATCCTGACAGAGGTCCATGTGGCCCTGTCAGTTGTACATATAATCCCTTGTAAATATTGCCTGTGCCAGTTGGCACAATGTACATCCTGTGATTATGATTCTGATATTTTTTTAATACAAAGGCTATTTTTATATAACCTTGTGTGGAATTCCTTTTGTGTGGGGCCTGGGATGTTGTTGCTGGTGGGTGCGTGCGCAAATGCTTAACACATCGCCTCCGAGATAAGCCTGACTGCTCGTGCCAAGCTACCAAGGGGGTGAGCAGGGGTTATCTTTGGCGAGTGACTTCCTTGCCCTGACTAGAGTGGTGGTTTCTGTCTGGCTTTGGCGCAAGCCTTAGCCAACCAGAAATCCCATTTCTAACAGTGAGGCACTGGGGAACCAGTGAGCGTGAGGCACTGGGGCACCAGGGAGCATGAGGAGAACACTGTCTCACTAAGAAGCATGAGGCAGTGGAGCACATGTGAGCGTGAGGCAGTGGGGCATCTTGGAGCGTGAGGCAGTGGGGCATCTTGGAGCATGAGGCACTGGGACACCAGGGAGCGTGAAGACACTGGGGCACCAGGGAGCATGAGGCACCTGGGAGCGTGAGGCACTGGGGCACCAGGAAGCGTGAGGACACTGGGGCACTAGGGACCGTGGAGGCACAAGGGCACCAGGGAGAGTGAGGAGGCACTGAAAAAACAGGGAGCATGAGGCACTGGGGCACCAGGGAGCGTGAGGCACCAGAGAGCGTGAGGCACTGGGACACCAGGGAGCGTGAGGCACCAGAGAGCGTGAGGCACTGGGACACCAGCGAGCGTGAGGCACTGGGACACCAGGGAGCATGAGGCACCTGGGAGCTTGAGGCACTGGAGCACCAGGGAGCGTGAGGCACTAGGGCACCAGGGAGCGGGAGGCACTGGGGCACCAGGGAGCGTGAAGACACAAGGGCACCAGGGAGAGTGAGTAGGCACTGAAAAACCAGAGAGCATAAGGCACTGGGGCACTAGGGAGCGTGAAGACACAAGGGCACCAGGAAAAGTGTGGAGGCACTGAAAAACCAGGGAGCGTGAAGCACTGGGGCACCAGGGAGTGCAAGGCACTGGGGCACCAAGAAGTGTGAGGCACTGGGGCACCAGAGAGCGGGAGGCACTGGGGCACCAGGGAGTGTGAAGACACAAGTGCACCAGGGAGAGTGAGGAGGCACTGAAAAAACAGAGAGCATAAGGCACTGGGCACCAGGGAGCATGAAGACACTGGGGCACCAGGGAGAGTGAGGAGGCACTGAAAAAACAGAGAGCATAAGGCACTGGGGCACTAGGGAGCGTGAAGACACAAGGGCACCAGGAAAAGTGTGGAGGCACTGAAAAACCAGGGAGCGTGAAGCACTGGGGCACCAGGGAGTGCAAGGCACTGGGGCACCAAGAAGTGTGAGGCACTGGGGCACCAGGGAGCGGGAGGCACTGGGGCACCAGGGAGTGTGAAGACACAAGTGCACCAGGGAGAGTGAGGAGGCACTGAAAAACCAGGGAGTGTGAGACACTGGGGCACCAGGGAGCGTGAAGACACAAGTGCACCAGGGAGAGTGAGGAGGCACTGAAAAAACAGAGAGCATAAGGCACTGGGCACCAGGGAGCATGAAGACACTGGGGCACCAGGGAGAGTGAGGAGGCACTGAAAAACCAGGGAGCATGAGGCACTGGGACACCAGGGAGTGTGAAGACACTGGGGCACCAGGGAGCGGGAGGCACTGGGGCACCAGGGAGTGTGAAGACACAAGGGCATCAGGAAGAGTGAGGAGGCACTGAAAAAACAGGGAGCATGAGGCACTGGGACACCAGGGAGTGTGAAGACACTGGGGCACCAGGGAGCATGAGGCACCTGGGAGCGTGAGGCACTGGAGCACCAGGGAGCGGGAGGCACTGGAGCACCAGGGAGCGTGAGGTACTAGTGCACCAGGGAGCGTTAGGCACTGGGGCAACAGGGAACGTGAGGACACTAGGGCACCAGGGAGCTTGAGGCACTGAGGCACCAGGGAGTGTGAGGCACCAGGGCACCGGGGAGCATGAGGAGGCACCAAAAAAACAGGGAGTGTGAGGCACAGGGGCACCAGGGAGCCTGAGGTACCGGAGAGCATGAGGCACTGGGACACCATGGAGCGTGAGGCACTGGGGAACCAGGGAATGTGAGGCATTGGGACGCCAGGGAGCGTGAGGAGAACACTGTCACATTAGGAAACATGAGGCACTAGAACACCATTGAGCTTGAGGCACCGGGGCACTAGGGAGCATGAGGCACTGGGACACCAGGGAGCTTGAGGCACTGCGGCACCAGGGAGTGTGAGGCACTGGGGCACCAGGGAGCGTGAGGCACTGGGGCACCAGGGAGCGTGAGGCATTGGGGCACCAGGGAGCGTGAGGCAGTGGGGCACCAGGGAGCGTGAGGCACTGGGGCACCAGGGAGCATGAGGCACTGGTGAACCAGGGAGCATGAGGCACTGGTGAACCAGGGAACGTGAGGCATTGGGACACCAGGGAAAGTGAGGCATTGGGACACCAGGGAGCATGAGGCTTTGGGACACCAGGGAGTTTGAGGCCCTGGGACACCAGGGAGCGTGAGGAGAACACTGTCACACTAGGAAGCATGAGGCACTAGAACACCATTGAGCGTGAGGCACCGGGGCGCTAGGGAGCATGAGGCACTGGGACACCAGGGAGCGTGAGGCACTGCGGCACCTGGGAGCGGAAGGCAGTGGGGCACCAGGGAGCCTGAGGCACTGGGGCACCAGGGAGTGTGAGGCACTGGGGTACCAGGGAGCGTGAGGCACTGGGGCACCAATTAATGTGAGGCACTGGGACACCAGAGAGCGTGAGGCACTGGGACACCAGGGAGCATGAGGCACTGGGACACTAGGGAGCGTGAGGCACTGGGGCACCAGGGAGCGTGAGGCACTGGGGCATCTTGGAGCGTGAGGCACTGGGGCACCAGGGAGCGTGAGGCACTGGGGCACCAGGGAGCGTGAGGCACTGGGGCACCAGGGAGCGTGAGGCACTGGGGCAGCAGGGAGCGTGAGGCACTGGGGCAGCAGGGAGCGTGAGGCACGGGGGCACCAAGGGGCGTGAGAGAGGCACTTTGGAGCGTGAGGCACTGGGGCACCAGGGAGCGTGAGGCACTGGGGCACCAGGAAGCATGAGGCACTGGAGCACCAGGGAGCGTGAGGCACTGGGGCACCAGGGAGCGTGAGGCACTGGGGCACCAGGACGTGTGTGGCACTAGGGCACAAGGGAGTATCATGTACCTGGAGCAAGGGCTCTCAAGTGATTGTGACAGGTAGACTCAAAGTCGGGGACAGGGAAACAATGGGACGGGATGACTGGGAGAGACGCACTCGCGCGGGGAGATACTGGGACATGGAGGCCCTCCTGCTAGGGAGACACTTATGGACAGAGACGAGGGCAGGGAACAGACAGCACCTCAAGACTAGAAATCAGGCCCCGAGCACCCCACGTTTTCATCTGAAGAGGGGGGAGCTAGAATACTGCATCCACAGAGGCACCCACAGCCTCGCACATTATTCAAGGTCACGGAGGACAGATGGGAGACCGCGAGGCTCACCCACTGTCCCCTCCCGGACACACCCGCAGTGAGAGGCATCAACCTCTCCCAGGCGCGGTGGGTGGGAGTTCGCGGAGTGCCCCCCACCCTCGCATCTCAGCTGTAGGGGAACCCGCTCATTACACTGGTTAACAGCAACATTTGTCATTTACAGCGCTTAGAACTGGCAGAAGCTGCTGCGAAGCACTGAAAACAAGTCCGTATTATTGTTATAACACAACAGGGGAACAGGGGATAAAGCAGCATTACACAGTGTGACTTGACATAAGCCAGGGGGCAGTGCCAGGCAAGGCTGCAAACTGTCCTCCTTCGTTGCACAAGTTGTGTCTCCCACTGATGGGCAACAACTAGATGGGCCTATGAGGAATACTCATGCCCTTATTAGGAGGCCAGCTTAATATCTAATGAAGCAACTAAGTAGCCATGAAAGTGACAACCAGCAGTACAAGCGGGCCTCATTAAAGAACCACCCTTAAAGCGCCCGTGATCGGGTGTTTAGGTTTAATAGCGTCTAATTGGGGTTTTTTCATTTGAGCACTACATGTACACCAGCTACAGGAGAGGTCCCATTGACCAATCAGATGAAGCTGTAACCTACGCGTGATGCGTTTCATACTCACCAACAACAAAACAACACACTCTGAAATAACCATTACCAGTCAGAGCATTCTATGGAGGCGCCCCTTACTACCCAGAGAAACAAATAACCTGTCCACAGGAGGGGTGCCCTTACTTGCCAGAACAGTCTACAGTTACAAGCGAGGGGCCTTTTTCTACTCCGAGAAGCAAATACTCTCTGATCACAGGAGCAGCTTAGAGAAGCCCCTCTTACTACCCAGAGAAACAAATACTCTGACCACAGGAGGAGAGTCCTTCATATCCGGATCAGCCTATATTCTATGGAACAAGAAGGGTCCCTCTTACTAACAGGAGAGGGGTCTCTTGCTTCTCAGAGAAATCCATACTCCCCATCCACGAGAGAGGCGTCTCGCGGTCTCCAAAAAACCACAAACACTACCAACACGAGACAGTCGATTTTACTACCCAACAAAACAGTTCCTCGAAGAATAGAAGTGAAAGCCAGCAACTGCTTACTAAATGCAGAGGAAGATACACACCACCTCCAGGAGAGGAGTCTGTTACTATCCAGAGAAACCGACCACTGGGTGGGCATCTCTTGTTACCCACACACCCATCTGTTCTCTGCACACAAGAGAGATGCATTTTACTATCCAGAGAAGAGATACTCTTCGGACAAAAAGACCGCGTTCTTACTACTGAGCGAACCACATATTCTTTGAACACAAGGGCGATACCTCTTACTATCCAGAACAATGCATAGCCATTAATACAAGAAAAGTACACTTTGCTACACAGAGAAACATGCACTTTCTAGCCAAATAGAGGTATTTTAACACCCAAAGAAACATGTATTATCTGAAGTCTACAAATGACAGTGCAATGAACTGGTACTAAAGTATTTTGGCACGTATATAGTATATTAATGTTCCAAGTTCATGTAACATAAGCAATACATTCTATACTTACGGGTCCCGTCGAACCGGTTGGCAATGGTGTCTAGAAAGGTGTTCTGTGGCGCAAGCAGTCCTTTCATAACCGGCATGGTCTGTCCTCTCCGTGGTGGCCTGTCCCTGTGCGATCAGAGCGTCCAGCGGCATGGGGCTGTATCAAGGGCAGCCGGTGTGTGCACCTGCCAGTCCTGGTAGAAGGTTCTCGGGGGATCAGGTGATAGTGGTTCACGTTTCTTCCACACCATGCTGTGCTCACCAAAGCTTGGAGCAACTCGTCCACAGGCTTGCACCTCGGCTTACCCAGTGATCTTTTCAACCGGTTGCTCAGCGAGTCACCTAATAGATTAGCCACCAGTTTGTCGCACGACTGCTCGAACAGTAAATCCAATGACTTGCCCAACACTTTGTCCAGCAATCTATCCACAAGCTAGTCTAAAAGCAATTTCATACCAAAAAGGTTGCCCAAAGACTGGGGGAAGAGCCCATCCAATGGCCACCCATCAAGTTGTCCAATGCTATACTCAACCTATCTGCTTTTAGAACGGCTCATTCCATGGCACCACTAACGGCTCGCCCAACAGCTCGTCCAACTAATGCAAACGCTGACCCAACAGCTCGTCCAATGTTTCACTGGACGGCTCGTTCAAAGGCTCTGCCAATGGTCCATTCAACCGCTCTTCCAAGTGGTTCACCCAATGGCTCATTCAACAGTTCACCCAATAGTCCATTCAATGGCTGGTGTTTCAATGATTCGCTTCACGGTGCGTCCAATGAGTCTTCCAGTGAATAGTCAACAGCTCGTCCAATGTTTCACTGGACGGCTCGTTCGAAGGCTCTGCCAATGGTCCATTCAACGGCTCTTCCAAGTGGTTCACCCAATGGCTCATTCAACAGTTCACCCAATAGTCCATTAAACGGCTGGTCTTTCAATGATTCGCTTCACGGTGCGTCCAATGAGTCTTCCAGTGAATAGTCAACAGCTCGTCCAATGTTTCACTGGACGGCTCGTTCCAAGGCTCTTCCAATGGTCCATTCAACGCCTCTTCCAAGTGGTTCACCCAATGTCTCATTCAAAAGATCACCCCACTCAACAGCTGGTCTTTCAATGATTCGCTTCACGGTGCGTCCAATGAGTCTTTCAGAGAATAGTCAACAGCTCGTCAATGTTTCACTGGACGGCTCGTTCGAAGGCTCTTCCAATGGTCCATTCAACCGCTCTTCCAAGTGGTTCACCCAATGTCTCATTCAAAAGATCACCCCACTCAACGGCTGGTCTTTCAATGATTCGCTTCACGGTGCGTCCAATGAGCCTTCCAGTGAATAGTCAACAGCTCGTCCAATGGCTCTTCGATTGGTTACCTCATCATTCACTTAATGGCGTTTCCAAAGTTTTATTCAGAAGTTTAATCCAATGGGTCATTTTGCAGCGCCTCAAATGACTTGTCCACTTCTTGACTCAGCAGTTTGATCAAAGGCTCATCCTAATATTCAACACCCGCTGCTCCAATGGCTCCTTCTGCCCTTTCCTCAGCAGCACTCTGAATGGCCATCCAATAGTTCATTCAACTACTCATTAAATGGCGCGGCTTGTCCCATGGTGCACCCGTAGCTGCTCCGCTCCGCTGCAGTGGTGCACTCACAAGCGAGCACAGCCAGGCTCTCTCTTATGCAACGGGGAGTGTGGGCTCGCGCCGAGCTTGTCCCGTCGAAGTGTGTCTCCCGTGAGAAGATGCGCCCCTCCCTCCGTTAATTATCCCCCTCACACGGTATCGCTTCTCCTCGTGTGCACTCTCTGTGTGCCTTGTCTGCCCGCGACCCCGCACTTATCTCTTCCAGAGGCTGTTTCTTTCGTGCTCATCTCTCGTGCTCTCTCCTCCCTTCTCGTCCTCTCGTGCTCCCTCCGTTTCACCCGTCTGCTCTCTCTCCGACTGTCCGTCTCTCATGCCTTGCCCCTCTCTGCTCCCGTTTCCACTCTCCTGCTGTACCACGGAGCGCTCACTTCTTCCTCCGGAGTCCTGCCTTTCCCTCTCTGCCCTCCCGCTGGCTCCGCCCCTCGCCCCTCCCTCTCGCCCGCTCTCACTCTCTTCCTCCCCGTCCACCCGATGCTCACTTTCCCATACTCTCTCCCCCCCTCCCGCCTTCCTCTCGTGCCCACTGAAGCCCCCCACCCTTCTCCCCCTCTTTCCCCATTCTGCGCTCCCCTTCTCTCCCGGTACCGCGCGTTCACTCTCTCATGCTCATTACCACCCCCCCCCCCTCCCCGACCCCCCCCCCCCCCCCCACCTCCAGATGTCTCTCCGGTCCCTCGTCGCCTTCCGCCTTTCATTCAAACTCTCCTCCTGTGTTTCACATTCTCACGCACTCTTGTTCTACTCGCGCTCCATCCATTCACTTACATTTCAATGAGTGGCGCACTCAGTCAATATTGCACTCACTTGCTCATGCGCTCAGTCACGCTGAGTAAAGTTACATCCAATCGCGCGTACAATAACTCAGTTGTCCGTGCAATTATGTTCAATGAATCACATAATCACTCAAACATGCACTCGGTCACACTGAGTTAATCACATCTCCACTTACCCGTGCACACTTGTACATCCAGTGTGCATTCACTCACGTCTGCATTAAATGAAACACATTCAGTCTTTCATGCCCACATTCTCACTAAGTTCATCACACCTCCACTCACGCAATCACTCCTTTATATGCAAGTCATTCACGCATACACTCTCTCACTTGTGTAGGGACTCACTTGTTCACTGAAACGTGCACTCACTTAATCTTGCACACCACTCTGTCATTCGTGCCCAGGCTCTTTCTAAGTTAAGCGCCGGGACACCTCAGCGGAGGTAGCTGTTGCGCTATATAAACTTCAGTATTATTATTATTATTATTAATCACGATTACGTGAACTCCGCTCACGTAATCACTGCTTTACATGCAGTCAATCGCTCATACACTCATTTGTGCATTCACTCACGTGTGCACTCATTTACATTCACTCTAAGGCACACTCATCAATCTTGCACTCAGTCATTCATCCCCTTACTCTTGATAAATTAATCACACTTTCACTCACTCATGCAATCACTGCTTTATGTGCAGTCAATCGCTCATACGCTCACTCTTGTAAATTCACTTTCCCACTTGTCCATCCAACGAAACACATTCTCTTAGCCATGCACTCACTCAGTCTATAATGTCCATACTCTTGCTACGTATATCACGCCTCCACTCACGCAATCACTTCTTTGCACGCAGCCAATCGCTCCACCACTCTTACTAGGTGACTCCCTCATTCGCAGGCGCTCCATCGCTCCTGCACTCATTCTTATTCACTGAATCGCATTCACATATCACTCTCTGATTCGATCGGAGTCACTTGTGCACATACCCATCCTGAGTTAATCACACATGCACTGATTTCGAGAAGACATACTCAGTCATGGTTTCAGTCACCCTGGTCATTCACATGCTAGCTCATAGTAACTTATACACTTGATCACGCACTTTCGTGCACTCAATCACAGTCGGGCATGCCCTCACTCACACTCACTCGCTCACTTACAGACTATCATATTCAGGTGGCGCCCCGTTCCCATCTCGGCCTGTCCGTTATCTAGGACAGCCACCTGCTGACCATTAAGGATGTGCTATTTTGGGGGCGTGGGGGGCGGGCGGGATGGTGAGAAGGGACTGCCTGCAACCACGGCCCCACACATCCCTCCTCAGCTGCCTGAGATGACGCCCCTGCCGTCCGCGCGGAACCCCGCGCTCACAGAACTTTGGTGACGACACCCTCTCCCCATCCGGAAGTGATACGAGATCACCTTCTGGGGTCGCTTCCTTGGAGACGGCTCGGAGAACTAAGCAACAGCTGCCAGCCGCCCAGATGTGTTTTCTCAGACTTTAATATGTATTACCTAGCAATGGGGACTGGAGTGGGATGAAGAATGTGGTGAGGCCGGCGACCGTATAGAGGGCGCTCTATAGGGACGGTGGCCTTATAAGGACTCTTCATAAAAGGTCATATCCATGTAACTACCGGCATGCCCTTATAATGCATGAATTGTCTAATACCATTTTTCCTTACATAACGGTTCATGCAGCACTTCCATTATTTCTAATCAATCAATCAATAGAATTTGTATAGCACGCTACTCACCCGTAAGGGTCTCAAGGCGCAGAGGGGGGAAGGGGGTGGTGGTTGCTACTGCTCGAACAGCCAGGTCTTGAGTTGTTTCCTGAAGGCGAGATGGTCCAGGGTCAGCCGTAGGTGAGTGGGGAGGGAGTTCCATGTCTTGGCTGCCAGGTAGGAAAAGGATCTTCCTCCGACGGTGGATTTGCGGATTCGTGGGATGGAGGCGAGGGCGAGGCTGGCGGATCGGAGCTGGCGGGTGGGTGTGTAGAACGTGAGGCGGCTGTTGAGGTACTTCGGGCCCGTGTCGTGGAGAGCCTTGTGTGCGTGGGTGAGGAGCCTGAACGTGATCCTCTTGTTGACGGGGAGCCAGTGCAGGTCTTTCAGGTGGGCAGAGATGTGGCTGTGGCGAGGGATGTCCAGGATGAGTCGTGCTGAGGCGTTCTGAATGCGCTGGAGTCTTTTCTGGAGTTTGGCTGTGGTTCCAGCGTAGAGGGTGTTCCCGTAGTCCAGACGGCTGGTGACGAGGGCCTGGGTGACCGTCCTCCTGGTTTCGGTGGGTATCCATCGGAAGATCTTTCGGAGCATGCGCAGGGTGTTGAAGCAGGATGCCGAGACGGCGTTGACTTGCTTGGTCATCGTGAGGGAGGAGTCCAGGATGAAGCCCAGGTTGCGTGCGTGGTCCGTTGGCTTGGGTGCGGTGCCCAGGGCAGGGGGCCACCAGGGGTCGTCCCAGGCAGAGGGAGATGGTCCGAGGATGAGGACTTCCGTCTTGTCTGAGTTCAGTTTGAAACGGCTGATCTTCATCCATTCCGCGACGTCTTTCATTCCTTCCTGGAGGTTGGCTTTGGCGGTGGTGGGGTCGTTGGTGAGGGAGAGGATCAGCTGGGTGTCGTCGGCGTAGGAGATGATGTTGAGGTTGTGTTGGCGTGCGATGGCTGCGAGAGGGCTCATGTAGACGTTGAAGAGGGTGGGGCTAAGTGAGGATCCTTGTGCTGTAAATAGCGAATATTACTATAAGCCAGATTAATAGTGCTCTGTTTTCTCACCTCCGAAAAATGTGAGGCGGATACTCCTTGCTGGGATTCGAACTTGTGACCCACATATTGCTGTATTTGTGAATTAGACACACATTATCCCTTTGTGTTATGAACTGTAACTCTGCAAACCACAGATCTCGCCAGTGAGTGCATTAATAGTCATTTTACCATATTAGTATCCCAGAAAATTGTTCGGCACCCACAGATCTCCGCAGCAGGGTGGACACCAATGGCGTCCTCGCTGGAGCAGAGGGACAGCTTTGAGCTCATAGGTCATTTGAATCCCCGGGTAATTACATCAAAGCAATGACTCGCCTCTGAACTCAGACATCTGGGCACCTCTCCCAGCACACCAGACTCACCCACAGCTTGGCTCCTGTCCGCTGGGGCCAAGATGCTGGCGGTGCGGAGGGGGTGGCTAGTGCGTGGGCTGCAGGGGGGCGAGCAGGATATTGAAAGGTAAAGAATGGGATTGATGGGATGTTAAAAACGTCACTGCTGCCAATAAAAAATGATTAAAGGCAGTTTAATCTCAATGATGGCAGCCAAGTGAGAGGCACGCTGCTGTTTGCAGCACTTTGAAATAGACAGCTCCGTGCGCCCTTGTGAAGACTGGTGCCCTGTGCGTGGGCCCAGCTCCCCGTGCCAAAAGCCGCCCCATTGCAGGTGTGTTAACCTTGTAGAATGTTTTAAAATGCAGCCTGTGTCAGACCTGCCTGCACACACAGTGTGGCATAGACTGATTTCACGCTGTGGATCAAAAGGTGGGAGGGTAACAGCAGCATGTAGTGGGTTTCCAGCTGTGTTTGGTGCCTCTGCAGAGCAGGAATGTGAAAACACTCCAGGACATTGGCAGCAGAACGAGAAGCTTTTGTATTTTTGAGGGACAGGGGGAGAGGGCAGAAGTGCCTCACAAGCACTGCTCCCCACAAAGCCCCGCCCCTCTATGCCCAAACTCCTCCCTTTCACATGTTGAGAAATGTTTAGAAGTTGGCAGGTTGTGATAAATTAAATAAGGTAATACAGATTCAGTCTCACACTTGACCTTCTTGACAAGTTTTTTAGGGCAGAGTTAAAAAAAATAAAGGGCATATTAACAAGGGATTTATCTCCGCTTTTTTGGCTTTAAAAGCTAAAAAAGCAGAGATAAAATTATCTCCCTATCAACAACAGGGTGCTAACATGCACAATCGCATGTTAGCACCCTTTTTCTCTACGCTTCCCTTTGCATCTCTAATGAGATGCAAAGGGGGCGCTAAGCGACATCTCTCCTATTATCAAGCTTCATGCTAACCCTCTTAGGTTAACGTTGATTTTTAAAGTCTGCTAATTTTCAGACTTAGGCATACCTTTAATGGGAGGTGGATTATGTGACTGTAACCACAGCCACTATCACCAAGGGTATCGCCGTTTTTCATTGAATATGGCTGGAAATCCAGCGTTATTCAATGAAAAACGGCGATATTCCTGCTATCCTTGTTTTTTTTTATCGCCATGGCGCTCAGTGTAGATAATACTGCACTACCATGGCGATTATCGCCGGCAATATATTTTTTCACGATAACAGCGGTCAGCGATAATTTTTGCTGCCGCTTGTTAACGCCTTAACCGCTGCAGTTTTTCCGCCGCGGTGCGGGCATTCTAAAGAGTGGGCGGGGCTCCGCACTAGGGAAGTAGTGCTCCCGTCGGTCAACGGCCGACAGCAGCACGCAAGGGGTTAATATGCCCCTACATTTATAAGTTGAATGTCAGATACTGCCCTGCATGACTCCACCCACTTTCTGCTGCCACACCATGACCCCCCCCAATTTATGGATTACAGAGCTAATTGTTCCATTTCCAGCACTGCTTGTCCACCAATTTTTGTATCAGTACTCGGGCAGCTGAGGAGGGAGAGTCGGGATGGGCAAGTGAGAAATACCTAACCTTACACCTAGTAGCAGCTTCAGCTCCGCTAGCCATCAGAGACCCAAAACATTTTTGCTGTGTGTCCTCCTGGCAAAAAAAGTCGGCCTGTCTGAAAGCTGCATAACCCTATCAAGGAATGAGAACTAGAGACCTTCCTTTATTTCCATTGTAGTTTGTGGCTATAGAGGAAGGACTGCCAATGCAACATGTGGTAAAGTATAGCTATATTGGCTGTCCTTCTTCTATTTCCGTTGCACATTGTGGCATTAGAAAAGGACTGAGCAGGACCAAGACTGATTTGCATAGGGCTGGGTCTAATCTGAGGTGGCAATGTGGGCAAAAGAATGATGGGTTGGAATGCTGCCTGAGCAGGGCCGACCTTGGGCATGGGCAGGCTCGGCCGCGGCCTGGGGCACCACTGTTCGGAGGGGTCAACAGGGACCTGATTTAATGTTATGCAAACAGCAGCTCCTCCATTGCAATTGGTCTCAATCGGGTACCGTTAACCCCTTCCATGCTCATGACGGCCCTTGGCCATATTGTGTCACGGTGGGTGTGTGCGCACGACGCCAAGGGGCTGCCTGAGCCACGCCTGCGATTGGAATGTCCAGCACCGCGGAAGAATTCGCACCACAGCCAAGGTGTTAAAGATTTTGTAATCCACCCATAATGTACATCTGTATAATTATTAGCTCCCTATCAACCTCCTGCCCTCCTCCCATCCTCCTCACACCACAAAGACCCCCTTCCCCACCACAAACACCAACTTTTCTTTTTGCCCAGGGCGCTGTCCCGGTCATTCCGATTCCCTGTACCCGAACAATTGTCAGTGGTTACACCTATGGCAAGCAGCCTCCCATCACCTTTTGTGTAAAAACAAAATCCTGCTCTGTTGTTTGCTGCTACGTGGCAAATGAAGGCAGCAGCAGATTGGGTGGGATAGTGTGGTAGCAAGCCCAGAAACAAATCACCTGCAATATTTAAGGCCTGCCTGTGAGCCCTCCCTCCACTGTGTACACAGGACTGACGTGCCGAAGCACCAGCCTCGCCAGGGACTAGTCTTTTTACACCACAGACGCAGTAGAGTAAACAATAATGACACTATGTATGGTCTGAGCCGGCAGGGGTGGACTAGCCATCAGGTCTATCTGGTGTAAGCCAGGGTGGCCGGCTGCAGAGAGGCCATTAGGACCGCTCTCCTGCTCCCCTTACAACACTACAGTTGTTCACATTCCTGCTTGTGAGGGAAACACTTTCTAACGCAGCTTTACGCAGAGCACCTTCAGGGCAGCAGCGCCCGCCTCCAGTATGTAAACAGATGCAGCTGCGCGAGGGACGTCTCACCCTCACTCCTGGGCCCCCCTGAGGCCCCCGGGCTGGGCGGCTCGAGGCATCCCGGGCTGCACCGAGGCACAGGTGCCATTGGAAAGGGAGATACTGGCCTCGATGGTCTGCAGTGGGGTGGGCGTGGCCTTCTGCCTGTGAGGGAGGGTCGCCTGTGTTTATTGCCCCAGCATGGTCTGAAGAAGGAGGTTGGAGTGCGGAGGACAGACAGAGGTTCGCCTGGCCCAGCCACCAGCCCCCTGGTGTACCCGCGCTAGGGGGGCAGTGGTGGCGCCACCCTGGGTCTGGTAGGGGAGAGGGTTTGGACCGCACAGTCCTGGCCTTTCATTAGTTCCCCTCAATGTGAGAACGGAAGACCAAAAGGAGGAGGGCGCGCTTCAGGAAGCATGTAAAGAAATTCAAATCCGGCATTTGTAAAACGCGAACTACTCACGCCTCCCGAAGGGTCTCAGGGCGCAGGGGGGCATCGGGGAGGTTAAGTGAGCTATTGCCCAGAGCCACATGGTGCCAGGGTGACCAACTGGCATGGGTGCAAATTCAGGACAGTGAGTGTAAAAATTAAGGACATATGTTCCAAATTCAGGACAAAAATTCAAGACAGAAGGTCAAAATTCAGGACAAAAATTTGCAAACAAGGTACTTTTTACAGACACATCCGAGGAGTTTGCGCAATAGTATATAAGTAAGTGAATAGACAACCAACATAAGTACAAGTCAACATAAGTTTATATTAGTTTGAACAATCATACACTTCACATTTTTTTGGGTATATGCGCAGTTTTGAGCAACAGAGATCTGTAAAAGGAATATGGAAGGGTAGGGGAAGCACACGAGGAAAGGATTACAGAGCACTACACAATAGATTTCACCATGGCAGGAGTGCACAGACACAATTTGTTGATCGCCATATAAACTGTTGTCATAACAGGGGTGAACATTTAGGAGGGTGATATTAGGATAGAAACAGTATCATTGTAGCGTGTCTACATAGATGTGTAGAAGGTGTATGACATGAAAGCATGACAAGGGAGTTGTCTGATCAAAGCTAACCTTCAGATATTGAAATGACCACAGTATGAAAAAAATCCAGTCCAAAAAGATGTCAGCAAGATATACACTAGAAAATCTGAGGGGTAAGCAAGAAGAGTGGGGGAAAGTAGGGTAAAGGTAGGAGAGAAGTATTGTTATACCAAGAAGCTGAGGATCACAGGTGAGGCAGTATCATGCCCCCTCCCTTGTGGCTTGTTTTATGTGGTAGCAGCTGTATTGAGGTGATTTTGTGCAAACCCCTCAGGTTTACGTCTCCACTGACTGCAGCTTGCGGACACAAACAACCTCAAATGGTGCATGATCTGTTTCTGCTGAAGATAGGGGAGAGCTAATGGAGAGCCATATGCCCAGTACCTAGTAAAGCATCCTGATTAATGAGGCACCCGTACACACTATCACGTCCCATCTGTGATTTAATTTGATGTTAGTTGCAAAGTGACATTGATATATGTATATTTACTGCAGCTAATACACTACCACTGTCTAAAGCCTGCATTCCCACAGCAAAAAGTGGAAGTAGAAAAAAATCCTGTTTAATGCATGAAGAATACAGACAGGTCAATCCACAAGGGGCACATGTCCTAAAGGTTTTTATTTTAGTTGTAAAGTATTTGAATCAAGCTTTCGATAGCAAAACACCATTTTACAATGTACAGAACCTGTTTTAAGAGTGAGGTAAGCGTTTCTGACCGGTGAAAGGGGTTTTGCGACACCTTCTAAATTGCAAACAAGAGAGGGAATGAAAGAGCTATTCACATCCTTCTTGTGAGTCTCGATGTCATGTAACAGTGGTTTGTGACCTCAGTTGCAGTATCAAACCACACACTTCACAGATCAGCTTGGAACACTCTACTAATACCACGGAAAAGGAAGAAATCTTTCTCTCAAGGCAACATAAGGTCAATTAATACCCATTTCGCATTCAAGCAGCCTTTACATGCCCAGATTAACCAGTCTCCACATTTACATGTCTTTGAAGCAGCCCCGCATCCTGGCTGCCCCTTCCGCTGAATCATTGCACAGGAGACCCCCTCCCGTCTTCTTCAACTGAGCCATCTCAAATGCTGAGCATTTGTCCTTTAGCAAAATTTAGCCTAAAATTACGGATAAATGCCGTCCGTGGAAACTTCCTTCACGGACAACGGATATGACAGTAAATTCACGGACAGTCCGTGAAAATTACGGACGGTTGGTCACCATATATGGTGTTGGTCTGAGCTGCTGGCAGCTCTGGGGATCGAACCATGAGCCCTGTGCTCTGGAGTCAGCGGCCCTGGCCACTGCCCCACCACAAAATCGCCCTTCCTGTTCCAGATTTTTTGACGTTCAGGTACAGAGTGGGGGTGGGATTAGCTGTGAGTACTAATGTCCGCCGTATGCTCTGTTCTAAGGATGCGGCTTAGGGCTCGAACGGCTGACTTTGGAACTGGACAACCGGTTCGAGTCTCGGCGTCTACTTAACACTCAACAAACACCCTGTGATCCTGGGCAAATCGCTTAATCTCCCTGCACCTAAAAAAAAAAAAATAATGTGTCCTTGCTCTATCTTACCGGTGCTTCTGTAAAGCTCTCCAATACCTTCGGGCCGAGTTTGCGCTATATAAAAAAGCAAAAATGAATATACCCATGACAACTAAAGGAACAATCCTTTCAGTATTAAAGCTAGTATATACGGATCAAATAAGCCAGTCCAGATGATGGAACCATGGGGCATATTATCAAGCATGGCGTTAACATTATCGCCGCTTTAGCAGCAGAAAACTGCCACTAAAACGGCGATAATGGGCTTGATAATACGCCGTAGAGAATTCCCATAGAAGCCCATGTTCACACCAGAACAACGGCCTCTATGGGAATTCACAAGGGCATATTATCAAGCCCATTATCGCTGCTTTAGCAGCAGTTTTCTGCCGCTAAAGCGGCGATAATGTTAACGCCGTTTCTTGATAATATGTCCCCATGAGTGTTAAAAAATGGGAGACATCTAACGAGTCACCATCGGTGTGCCCCTTAACAAGTAAAATAAACTGACAACTGGGTGGGAGCACTCACATCTACTCCCCGTATTCCCAGTAAAATGGTTGTGTGCGCCTACACTGCTTACCCTACTAGGAAAGAGTACACAGCAGTAATCAAGTCTGAGAATAAGGAACGAGGAAGTGGGGAGGATAAAACAATTATCTGTGCACACAAGAACCACTACTACTGATTGTGTGTCAGTACTGGAATACAAATAAAAAATAGCTAGAACTTATTTCATGACATTGGCTTGGTACACTGCAAAGGCAACACCGAGCAGTTTCACCAGGACAGATCAATACAAGTAATTTATGTGCTCACTACCTCTAAGTGAGAAAGATGTCTAATGATAGAAGGCAGGAGTCTGAAAAGGAGATACAAAGACTCATAAGTAAGAGCATTCTAGTATGTATGTCACAAAAAGGTTGAAGGGCATGTCTATATACACACGGCTCAACATATGTAGTACATACCTTATCTATGGACAAAACAATCAACATATGTCATCAGTGAATTATAAATTGTGCGCTTTTGTTGTTTTATCAACGTCTTTACTTCACCGTTTTAAGGGACACACATGTCATGACCCACAAGGGTGGCAACCTCTCACTTGGATAACTTCTAAAGTATTCAGTGTTGTTCACGCTCTTCCATCCCACAATGTGCTAAACACTCACATAAGTTCTTACTCTGAAGGCAAACCGGGAATGGGGAATTCAGGTGGACCCAACTGCAAGACTTTACACTGTTTTTAAATTAATTTCCAAATCCGAATAGACATGGGATCATAAGTGATGCCCAATGTCGCAAACTGACCATTGCTCGACGGTTGTATGATAGAGGCACACATGGCTAAACCGCACACGCCTCTACCAGGCAGCTCAAACTACAATTGCATCTGAACCAGTCATTCCTTTATCACACATGCATTTACAACGCATGCCTTTACCACACATTTTCGTGGTAAAGGCATGATTGGTATAGAGATGTATGGTAAAGATCCCACCCTATGCCACCTGCCCTTAGCCCGCACAACTACCCCGACCCCTCCTGAGCCCTAAAAAGTACCCTGACCCCACCCAAGCCCTAAAACCTAACCCGACACGAGCCCTAAAACATCTCTGATCCCCGAGCCATAAAGCTACTCGACTCCCCCAGCTCTAACAACTACCCGACCACACTGAGTTCTAAAAATTACTCTGACCCACCCTGAGCCCTAAAAACTAAGCAGAGTCCTTAAAACTTTTCCGACCCCCCCAAGCCATACAAACTACCGGACTCCCCAGCTCTAACACTTACCCCGACCCCCTTGAGCCCGAAAAAGTACTCTGACCCCACCCTGAGCCCTAAAAAGTAACCAGAGCCCTAAAAAGTAACCGCTCCAGCCCTAAAAACTACCCTGACCCCCTAAGCCCTAACAACTACCTCAACCCCCACCAAGCACTAAAATGTACCCTAACCCCACCCTGAGCCCTAAAAACGAACTCAACCCCCCTGAGCCCTAAAACCTACCCTGACTCCTCCTAACCCTAAAAACTACCCTAACCACCCAAAGCCCTAAAAGGAACCCCAACCCTCCCAGCCCTAAAAATAATCCAGCTCCCTCTGCCCTAAAAACAACCTGACCCCCTAACACTGCGCCCTAAAAACTACCAAAACCCTTAAAAACTACTACCCCCCCCAGAAGTCGACCCAAAACCCACTTACCTCACCTCGTCCTCTCCCGATCCTTCCTGTTCCTGGACCCGCCCATCTTAGCATCTGGACCGAGCATATGCTTTACCCACTCATATGCGTGGTTAAGGCAAATGTGATTGCGCATGCATGGGACCAGCACCCATGGCTCTGCCCGCATTGTTCAGGCCCAGAGTTAATGTGCCCTTGATGCAGCCACATGCAGCAGTGGCCTTCGCTTGGTGTAGCCACCAAAAAGGAGATTGAGAGATAGTTTTGCAGGCTGCATATACGACTCAGACTGACGTAGTCTTAGAGTCAGCCGAATCATGATTTGGGGACAGCCAGGTCTTCTTGACATCCTGAATTCTAGATGGTCACCAATGATTCTCTTTGGTCAAGTCTAGACTTGAAAAGAGCTCCCCCCCGAAAGCATAGTTTCTGAAAAGGGGGATGATCAGGAGTGGAGCTAGTTTTGAGGTTTCTCCTTTGACGATACAGTTTTAGTTTTGACTGTAAAAAGATGGTTCTATCCCAAGGATCTTTTTTTTTCCGCAATTGCAAGGGCTTTGAAAGAGGCTTTCTTACAATGTAACTTATGTAGATCTTTGATGACCGCAATAAAGCAGCCTCTGCTACTCTGGTTCATCTCTTGTTTCAGTGCAGAGTTCAGCTTTTTTTGTTAAATTGGGCTTGGTTGCAATTATGCACAGATGAGTGTGTGCCCAATATATGGTTCATCAATTGTATAGTTGGTGCTCCAAAGGAAATAGAGTAGCCATCACACATTCTTTTATTGGGAAATCCTGAGAAAAATGTATACAGTATTCCTGAGCACCCCAATTCAAAATGTCCAGTAGTATGTGTTTTCTATATCCACAGCACACTGTAGTCATTGTCTTCCTTTTTTTCTTTCCTCTTTATTCAATTCCAAGCAATTCTCCAATTATAAATCTGTTCTTAGAAATGGCCTTCACAAAAAGATAAGTACACACAGATGTAGCTGAGCGATCAAAGGAACCATAACTGATTTAATGAGCTATTTGCAGTTTCACTGTATGGGCCGGGTGTACTTACACGTGCATGGCTTAATCTTTGAGACAAGCATATGCTACTGGCACGATCAACGACTACCGTGTGCTGTGGATATAGATAATGCATACTACTGGACATTTTGAATTGGGGGTGCTCATGAATACTGTATACAGCTTTCTTTGTTGCTTGCCTTTTACAAGTTTAGGAAATCCGATGTAGCGGAAATTCACATAGTGAGGACGTGAAGACACTAGGGCTAATGAGGCTTGAACCCTGCATGATACATCTAACCCAGTGGTACTCAAAGTATGTCCCGGGTGCCGAATGCTGCACTCCTGACCTTTACATGCGGCCCCCTGATCAAATGCAGCACAGGGCTTCTGTTCACTCGATAAAGGACTAACATTAGATGCTAAATATACAGGCAAGCCTTTATTTATAGGATAATTGAAGTTAAAGAAAGGAAGTGACTAGGGGGCATATTATCAAGAATGGCGTTAAAAATGATCGCTGGTTTAGCGGCAGAAAACTGCAGCTAAAGCGGCGATAATGGGCTTGATAATATGCCCTTGAGAATTTCAATAGAAGTCCATATTCTGGTGTGAACATGGGCTTCTATTGGAATTCTCCAGGGCATATTATCAAGCACATTATCGCCGATTTAGCAGCAGTTTTCTACCGCTAAACCTGCGATAAATTTAACGCCGTTCTTGATAATATGCCCCTTGGTTTTCCAGCACCGCATAACTTTAGGACAGAGGTCTTCAAACTTTTTAATGCCGAGACCCCCTTCGCAAAAGTTTTTAGGTGTAAGGACCCCCTCCTGACAAAATATTCTAGAACCTGTTATTCACCATCAATAACCATAAACACCCTTAATTCCCGCTGCAAATCATTTTTACGGTGGGGAAATATTAAACAGTGTATGCTGTACATTTTTCAGGTTTTTCACTGCCAGGTAGCTACGTATAACAAAACTGGTAGTTTAAGTGAAAAATACATTTTAAAAAGTTGTTACTCAGTGGGAAATGCACAATAGTACATTATGAAACCTTTATTGGTTTAATGCACTGCAGAGGTCTATGTGTAACCAGGGACCCACAGAATTATTGATGGTGCAGTGGAGAAGTGACTTGTGCATTGTTTGTGCTAGTAGGTTACAGCCTGTTACAGAAAGCACTGTGAATATGTAAATCATTATTTTAAACTTGCATTTTAGTAATACCCAGATTGCACATATTTTCTTTTTACAAAACTATCCCTTCAACACCTCCTGGGGTAGTAAGCCTTATACAAATTCAATTACAATTGAACACACACACTTCACAGCTGGAGGAGTGTGGAGGAGTGTGACTCAATGGTTAGAGCGGCAGACCCTGATGCAGAGTTCTGGCCAGGGACCAGGGTTCGGTTCCCGCCTCGGCGGGGTCTCGGGCTCAATTTCCTCTGACATGTTAATTCTCGCCTCGGTGCCTATTCTAATCATGGGCCCCACGCTGCAACTCTGGGCAATAGCTTGCTTAGCCTCCACACGGGCCCCAACAGCGCTAAGGATGCCTGGCTTCACCCTGGGGGTGCCCAGGCATGGACACTTCACAGGGAAAGCCAGGAGGGGTTCCACAGCGGTATGAGTATCAGCGCCAGGAAGCCGAATAGGTGACACCGCAAGGTGACCGTCTGGTGACAGTGCGCTCTGTAAGTACCATGACATTTACATTACAGCTCAATTGTTCTCTTTGCACTACAAGTCATCACAAAGCTTTGAGTGATTCTATCAATTAAAACCAGTACCTGCTTTCAGGCATCTTTTATTTCCATTTGCACTGTTAAAAATGGGATCCCTGGCTGGCCAGGGCTTGCGCCAAAGTCAGTCAGAGACCACCACTTCCACGTCAGGGCAAGGGAGTTACACACGCCAAGATAACCCCTGCTCACCCCCTTGTTAACGTAGCACGAGCATTAAGGCTAAACTTGGAGACAATGTGAGTTAAGTGTTTGCGCACACACCCCAGCAACAACACCCAAGGCCCACCACAAAGGAAACTCCACACAAGGTTATAGGTAATATGTAAAAATAGCCTTTGTATTACACCAAATCACATTAGATAAAAACACACACTTTACAATGTGCCAACAGGCACGGGCAGAATTTACAGGGGATATGTACAAGACCGGGCCACCTGGACCACTGTCAGGAATCAGCACTTTTAGAACTAGAAATACTGTTAGAAATAGCACGTTGTAGATCATAGAATAATAATCACTTTAGCACACAACCACTAACTACTGGTACCAGGTAAGTACCACCTACGCAACCCTAACCACCATAGGAGAATATTGCTCAGGGAACCAGGACCTCACTAGCAACACCTGTACTAGGAGAGAACAACCACCTAAGTATCACCATACATTTAGGGGTATAAGCATAGGAACATTACACATGATGCATAAACATTCAGAGGTGTAGGGAAGGAAAACACATGATGCATAAACAACACATTCAGAGGTGTAGGAACAAGGCACATGACACATAAAAACAGTTAGAGGTGCAGGAAAGAACCATTGCGCAGAACTCACATAAGTCACCACCTGTGACTGTCCCTAGGCCAACTGGCCTTGTTGGGGCTAGGACGCCATGTGTCCCAAAGTCAGGGGGGGCCTAAACGTAGCAGCTGCCCACGAAGTGCTGGGCAGCTGTGGAGACGCTGGAGCCTTGTGGCCCTAAACAAATACAATGCCCCCTGAGCCTCTCAGCCTCTGAATACAAAATGGCCCCGTGAGCCTCGTGGCTCTGAATATTGATGTGCCCCCTGAGCCTCTCCCGTCTCCTCAACAACAGATGGCGCCTTGAGCCTCTGGGCTCAGAAAACAACTGTGGCGCTTTGAACCTCTCGGGGCTCTAAGAACAAATGGCGCCGAAAGCTGGAGTTCCCCTCCTGGGGTCTCCCAAAGACAATGATGCGCTTCTGAGCCTCTCGAGGCTCTTAACTCAAGTAATGCCCCCGGAGCCTCTCAGGGCTCCAATCACCAAGAATGCCCCTGAAGCCCTCGTGGGCTTCACAACAACAATGCGCCTGAAAATCAGGAGGGGCACTTGGTAGGAGGGGGCGGGCACAGGCAATGTGCTCTCGTCCTCCCCCTCGATGGCGATGCACCCTCGGCCGTAGGCGGGGCTCTCCCAGGGCACGGGAGCCCCGCGAGGGGGTAGAAAGTCCTTCCGGCCACCTTGCCTTCACTTCCGGGTCGTGGTGGGAGGGACGTACGCACCCTCTCTCTCTCTCGTCATAGGCTGACTCTGCAGCCAATAGCAGCGCGGCCTCCCTGATGAGCCTCCCTCCTCGGCTCTGGTCGCGCTGCTGAGGCTAATCACGGGCATTTACACGGGGCGAGAAATACCAGGTGGGCACCGGCCAAAGCAATGGCAGCGCTCCCCAAGCGCTATAGTACAATTTAAGCACTTCCAGGCGCTTTAGGTGACCAGAAAAGCGCTCCCAGGCGCTAGAGCAAAATAAAGCGCTCCTAAGCGCTATGGGCAACGATAAAAGCGTTTCCAGGCGCGGTGGCATCAGCAAGGCCACCCAGAAGCTCTCTCAGCGCTAGGGCAAACAGAGGTCCAGCAAAAAGTCCTTGCAAGAATGCAGCAAGATGGGGGGGCAAGGCTGAGCCCAGAGCCAGCTCACTGGGCCTCCAGGCAGGGAGGCAGTCCAGGTGGCGGTCCTCCTGGCACCCAGTAGCAGCAGCCCCCCTCAGATAGGATCCTAGAAGAGAACAACATTTCTGGGGACACAACCCCTTTTTATACAGTTAAACCCTTTGTCTGTAGGTGCAGGGTGGGGGAGAAACCAGTCACAGCTGGTTTGTGAGCACTCTTGATGTGCTCAGCCCCTCACTCTATTCACTGGCAGGGCCATTACACGCACCACAGGGGGCGGAGCCAGCATTGTGTGGGGAAAGCCCAGCCCTATTCAGGACCCAGGTGCACTCCTCCCCAGCCATCAGCATGCTAGTCTCCACACTCACCACCGGGCAGACCCATCATGACTCATGGAGCCTGGCATCCCAGCCAGCTCCAGCCAATCACACGCCAACACCTTTACAGCACACGCACAGCCATGTCTAGAAGTGGCACTTCCACACTAGACACATACACGCCGCATACATCATTTCGCAGCATTCAATCACACGAGTCCGCACATACCAGACTCGAGCCTGCACACCCCACGCATCAGGAACTACCAGGGACACATACATTCCCCATGCATTCCTATGGGAGGGCAGGCCTATCTCACCACACGCACTCAGAGTGTGCACGCACTTTCCACTGGGACACAGTGAAAGTCTGCAGAACCCAAAAATCACAATCACCAGGTCACCATTAAAAGCAAAAAGTTTAGGGGTGAACCTGCCAGAAGGAGCAAGTCCAACATGCACCTAGCACACATTTGTATTTCTTTTAGGCAAGATACTGCACCCTGACAGTTAACTGTCTGCCCGGCTTCCATTTCACAGCACATGCCACTCCAGCTGAAGCATATTAATTATCAGAATTACCCGTCCCAGGAGGGTTGTCTTTTTCCAGAATGTAGGGGAACGGCTATTTATGCCACAATGAAAGCAAAGAATAAAAAATTAAAAGTTAATCGAAATAAATCTTAAAAATAATCTGCAAACATGTATTTAACGTCAAAAGCCTTTCCAGTACAAGTTTTTTATGCACCACAATAAGAAAATCGAATCTAACACCACTTCTAAATACAAGAGCCCTTTACAGTATGCATTATAAAAGAATTTGAGCAGACTAGGTGAAAAAATACAGGAAAAATGACAAATTTTGAAATAGCAGAAGATAAGAAAAGTTCGTAGTTGGATGGTTCTGGCACTGATTTCATCCCATTTTCCCCTCGCTGAAAACGATCCCCCTCCAGCCCCCCCTCCAAGCCCAGATCGCACCTTCTCTTGTGGACGCAGTGCATGAACAGGCCCAGCACGAGGTCAATTAAGCTAGTACTAGCCTCCTGCAGAGCCTGACTGCCCCCTAATGGTCGTTGTCGTCAAGACCCATTCTCCTTTATCAGCTGATGAGAAGTGTTCACAATAGGATTGCTCTTCAGAGCAGCTCCCAGTGCGAGGCTCTCTCTGGTACAACGCTCGGAGCAGATGCCATTCAGCAATTCGTGTGTGCCGACAATAAGGCTGGGGTATGCACGCCCCAATCCCATGACTCCACGGCTCCCCTGGGGGTAGCGCCCCACAAATTGAAGACCCCTGCTTTAGGAACATCTTTACTTTCAAAGACAACTGGCACCCCCCTCCCCCACCTCCAATCGTCAACCTGCTGGCATCGTTTCAACCCTCGGTCATAAAGGATATCAAATTTTGCGGTTCTTGGGAAAATGTTTGTGAGTACCCATGATCTAACCCATCGTCAAATATCTACCATGGAAGAAAAAATGTCAAAGGTCCTCCCCTACTGTACTCATGTATGATCAATAACGGAAACAAAAGTAACAAATGTACGCACTGACAAGACTTTATCTGTTGGACATAAATAAAGTGAAAGTTAGGTGCAACTGCTCAGAAGAATCAAGGCACCAGTGTAACAATCATAGTACTTAATCAGTGCCCGCACGCTTCTCAAATGTTGGAGTTAGTGCTAGCTCAAGCAACGGATTCTGGGTAGGTGCATCAAAGCAACAGCCCTTGAACCACTGGTGCTGTGATAGCCCCCCCTTGACTTAATACAGGATGTGCCAAACTCAGCGGGACTCCTCGAAAAAGTGGAGGGGAAACAACCATTGCAACGCATTCATTACAACACACTACCTTTACAACACAGCTGTTACAACACAGCTGCCTTTATATCGCATGCCATTACAACGCATGCTATTACAATGCATGTCACTATAATGCATGCCATTACAATGCATACCATTACAACTCATGCCATTTGAATGCATTATAAGGTAAGTAATGGGGAGTTTTTAGTTTTAGGGTGGGTATGGGTTTTGGGGTACGTGGGGACAGTATTTTTATCCCTACACTATCCAACACTAACCCTACTGTTGCACTCACTGGAGTGGGATTAGTAATTTTTACCCCTACATAATCCAACACTTACCCCACTGTTGCCCCAAAAGAATTATGCACTGAAATGGAATGCGTTGTAATGGTATGCGTTGTAATGGTATGTGTTGTAATGGTAGTTTCTAAAAATGCAATGTAATGGCATGAATGAATGAATGAATGAATACTTTCTTGTAGAGCGCATGGCTACCCTCGAGCATCCCAGCGCTGTAAGACCTGAGAACGTTAGAAGAACATTATTGAAACAAGAATGTCTTTAATCGCTTCCTGAAAGCCAGATGGTTAGATTCATGCCTGATGTTGTCTGGGAGTTTGTTCCATCCTTTGGCTGCTTGTACAGAGAGCCGGCGGCCACCCATCCGAGCCAACTTCACCCTGGGTACTACCAGCAGATTTCGCTGGTTAGATCTAAGAGATCTCACCGATTGATGGCGACTAAACAGGGGATCAAGAATGGAAGGGCCAGCACTATGGATGGACTTATGTGCCAAACACAAGGATTTAAACATAATCCTTTCCTGAATAGGTAGCCAATGAAGCGACCGAAGTGAGGCCTTAGCCGAACATCGTTTGGGGACTTTCATGAGCAGACGAGCTGCACAATTCTGCACAGATTGCAGAGTTTTTATGGTACCTGCTGGGGCCCCCATATAGATGGCGTTTGCATAGTCCAGCCATGGAAGAATCAGCGACTGGACCAGCACTCGTCTAGCTTCAAATGGAAGGAGATCTAGGACTTTTTTAAGGACTCTCAGCAATCCGTAACAAGTCGCGGCCACCTTGTTGGCCTGATATTGGAATCCTAGCGAAGAGTGCAGCCAGACCCCCAGGCTTTTTATTTGGGTCTTAGGCACCGGAGGGGGTCCCAGACAATGCGGCCACCAGGGGTCCAAGTTAATTGGGGCTTTATAGCCCAAAAGCATAATGTCCGTTTTGGCCCCATTTAACATTAAAAAAGAAGAGGTCATCCATTCCAGGACTTTGGTGAGACACGGGGTCAGATTATTGATCCCCTGATCTAAAGCATCGTCCCTCGCCAAAGAAACGACCAGCTGCGTGTCATCGGCGTAGGTGACAAGTTGGATTCCCCAGGGAAGCACCACCTCAGCCAAAGGTCTCATGTAAATGTTAAAGTAGGGCTGAGTGATGATCCCTGGGGAATGCCATGACTCAATTGCAGCTGGCTCGATGACAACTCTTTCTCAAAGACGGAAAAGCATCTGTCTGATAGAAAGGAATGGAGCCATTTATAGGCTAGTCCGGAAACCCCTGCAAGACGTAGCCGGTGCAGCAGGAGAGAGTTGTTCATGGTATCGAAGGCTGCGCTGAGGTCCAACAGGACCACTGCAGCGCAGCCTCCCGCATCCACAATGCCTCTAACTGCCTCCACCACTGCCACCAAAGCTGTCTCTGTTCCTCGTTTGGCTCTGAACCCTGTCTGGGTGAAACGTAGTGCACCCGTGGACTCAATAAAAGAAGAGAGGGCGTGATTCACGTGTTTTTCAGCTATTTTGCTGAGCCCCGGTAGTAACGAAATAGGCCTTTGTTAGCCAGGTCTTCAGGGTCCAAACTAGGTTTTTTTAGCAGGGCCCTGACCTTTGCCTTCTTCCAGTTGGGGGGCACTACTCCTGAGGTCAGAGACGTATTAATGACCTGCATTATCGCCGGACAGACTGGCCCCGATACCTGTTTAAGAACCGCCGGAGGTGCAGCATCAAGTGGGGAGCCCGATTTCAGGTTGCTGAGGAGACTTTCCACACTAGCCAGATCTAATGGCGGGAAGGCTTTAAGACCTCCAGAAAAGTTTGGGGCTACCACCTCCGCCCCCTCATTTTCACTCTCCATTTTGTCTGGAATATATGCCCTTGGCGCAAAACTGGAGTAGATAATGGACACTTTGGACGCAAAGAAAGCGGCTAGGTCCTAACAGCGTTGTATGCGTTGCGTTGTAATGTGTTGTAATGTACAACCCTCGGTGTATGCAACTCGCAATTCGCATTTTTTGGACACTTGCAAATTGCGAGCCGCAAACACTGATGTACAACACTGTCTGAGACACTGTTTAAGATTCTCAAATGGGTCGCAAAGGACCTGCCTCATTAATAATCATGAGGCAGGTCGCATTTTGCGATCCATTGAGAATGACCACCACTCACAGGTATGGTGGCCTGCTGGGGTCAGCAGACCACCATGTCTGTGACTGATTTTTCAATACAGCAGTTTTTTTCAATGCAGCTCATTTTAAAAAATAAAAATGAAACGTTTCAGTTTCATTTTTAAGAGCAGGCAGTGGTCCGTGGGACTAGCTTACCATCAATCTGAAATTGGTGGTAAATGCAATTGTTTTGTGACCGCTATTAGGATGGGACACTCTTGGCACACCCCTGGTATGCGACGTTTACGACGCAACCTCTACAACGCCGTTCCATTACGACGCGGTCATAACAACGAAAGTTGTTACAACGAATTGCGCTGGGGGCGCTCAAGGATAGTAAATCATTTAATTTACTATCCCAACACCTTCCCTACTATCCACGGGGACTGGTGTTGGAATAGTAAATTAAATTTTTTTAATTTACGCCCCCCAACGCAAGTCGTTGTAACGACTTGCGTTGTTACAACCGCGTTGTAATGGAACGCGTTGTAAAAGTGTGCGTCGTAATGACGTACATCCCACACCCCTTCCTAATATTGACTTGCAAAACCAATTTCGCTAGTCGGTAACAGGTTACTGACTCACAAAATAGGTTTGGTACATGCTACAACCCTTTTTAGAGGTCGCAAATGGGCCGATTGGCAGCTTATTTTAGAAATACTCCCAAAGTGTAGCGCTTGCATAAAGTTGTACTCTGGCCCTTCTCATCACAGTGGAAGGTGCCCCAATTTTTGACCTAGTTGAGTCTTCTTTTTTTGGTTAGTAAGTCACCACTGTTGAGACCAACACCTCCAACCCCGCATCATTTGCCAATAGACTCATCTTTGGCGTACTTTAGCAATGGTCATTATCAGCGACAACTCCCTCCTGTTAATGTCACTATACCTCATACGCAAGCATAAGCTTCAACTTCTTGCCATAAGTCCAAGCACTGGAAATGTAATTGGAATCAGCGAAACACTCAGCTTCAGGGGCCCCGGATACAGAGCCTTGAGAGACTCAATACACCCTGATAATTGCAGTGTTAGCTACCCCAACAGTAGTCAAAGAGACCATTTTCCTTGCTTGCACCAGGGTGTCTTTGCTGTGCTACTGAATAAAGTATGTCTACATTTCACAGCCCAGCTTCAATTCTGGTGCATCCCATTAAAAGTTTGCAACTAAGAGAAAACTCTGTGAACTCTGTTTTTCTGATTAGCTAACTTATTTATTTGTCTTCTGACCTCTCATTAAATATTCTGGTTATTAATTTAGGGAACTTCAGTGATATCACCATTACAAGAAAGTTCCCTGTTTCTTAACTTTGTATAATGGAACTATGGGGAGCAGCTTGGAAGCATTTTAATTCAGTTTGGTGGATTTCTTTATTAGTTCAAAATAACCATCCTCTTTTATGACTTTGCCCCTTTTGGTACACTTTATGTTAACTCTTTTTTCTAGAAAGGCTTGAAGATTTCTAATATAGATTGAGTAAACATTGAAAATTGCTGCTACTGAACAACAATTTAATTTTATTTGAATTAAGATATAAGAATAGTTGCGTAAAAGAGTTAATAAAAAAACAAATAAAACAAAAGTGAGCTAAAACGCTTCCAGATTACAGCCTTTAATGTTTCATTTTAGGCAATACATAACAACTGAGAAAGCAGCCCCTAAAATACATAATTTAGGAGTGATGGTTAGTCACAGCAAAGCAATGTAAAGAAGAAAAATAGAATAACTATGAGGCATATTGTTGCTGACATTAACAGAGAAAGGTTAGATTCCGCCTTCAATTTTGCCTCTACCAACATAAGAAACTAGCTAACCTAGATGTTCACTATATGTTCTCTCCCTATAGCACGCAACTAAATAATATTTAATTGTTCGCTCACCCACTATCGGCCTTAATAACTTCAGCCTTTCTGTAATAAAAGATCGCAGTGGAAGGTGCCACAGTCTCCTAGAGCAATTTTTGACCTAGTTGAGTATTCTTTTTTTGGTTAGTAAGTCACTACTGTTGAGACAAACACCTCCACCCCGCATCATTTGCCATTCGACTCATCTTTGGCGTATAAATATGGGCAGCCTTCTCAGTGTGAAAACCACAAAAATGATAGTCCCTCCCCCAGACATGGACGTGCCAATTTCTTAACATTTTTCACCCTGTGAGAGGAAATGCTGAGCCTTGGAGGGGCGGGGCTTTGTGCCCAGCACTGCTTGAGAGGCATGTCACCCTCCCCACCCAAATAAATGTAAAAAGAAGCTTCTCATTTTGCCACAGATATCCGTAGCGTATTTATGTCCCGTAATGGACATTTGCTGTGCTGAGGTGTTACCTAGTGTAGACCATGTGACCTAACCTACCAACTTTGGCGGCCGTTAAGTGCTTTTCTCACTACTATGTGTTTTTTGTGCCTGTTTTTAAAAATGCCATTGTGCCCTGAGCACCATTATATGTTGGTTTGTCTTGTAATGTCACTATATGTCCAAAGCCCTCATTTGATCCATTTTTTGGACATTCACTGTAGTTGACCTAATAATGCGTGCATCTGCTTCACCAATGGACACCCAGGCTCACGCTTGTTTCTTTAACCCCTTGACCACGGGGCAAATTCCGCCGCAGTGCTGGGGTTTTAATGAGTGGGCAAGGTTCGGACGGCCGGGGGCCGTCCTCAGCACACGCCCACGGTGACGTGATGGCTCCCGGCCCTCATGCGCACAGAAGGGGTTAAAGACCACCCTTAATGGACGCATTAACTCCATTTACCTTTTCTCTTTTTTGTCGTTCCAGAATACTGTTCCTACTCCAAGTGGCACTAGATTAACGTATATAGGCCACGCACTATAACCTTTTACACACTGCACCCTGGTGGCTGAATTGTGCTGTGCAACCAAGACATCAGGGTACAGTGATACAATTGTAAGACACATGGCATGGGACACAACTCAACATTGATGCATTGTTTGTGATTACACACAGTGGTGATGCGTAGCCTTTAAATTGGCTATATGTATTGTTAATATTTAGCATAATGTTGATATTCTGTCCATACCTATATTCAGCAATGCTTTTCTCATCTCCTGATCTCTTCTTATTTCACTCTGTTCAGCCCTGAGGAAGCGGGACAGTGTTCCTGCGAAACACATGGATGGTTATAACAAAAACCAGGGGGAGAAAAGAGATTTCCTGTCCAATCAAAAGGATTTAGGTCCGGGATTGGTGGACTATACTTTAAAGAAAACCCTGGATCTAATTAATCGGATCTTTCCAACTGATTTACCACTCTAAAAGACAAAGTAGGAACATGATCCATAAATGTGAATGGAACTATATTGCCACTAGACACGAGGAATTCCAAAATGTTGAAACTATATCCTTCCATGTTTTTATACGTTTGGGGACCTTTTTCCCCAAGGAAGTAAAGTATCGAAATGCAAAACTGCAATTAACATGTTCTAGATGTGTTCCTTTGTGTGTGAAATAAGAAGAAATGAAAAATTAACAAATGTGTACATTACCAATTGAGACAGCTGCCCATAAAATGCATAATAGTGTGTTTGCTCTCCCTGATCTGTGCCCCTTCTTATACATGTTATCGAGCGAAGCATTTCTGACAAATTAGGGTACTGTCAGAGGGTTTGAGCCATGCAGGTCTGCTGAGACCTATAAGCTGTTTTACATCCTTTGTGTCCTGATTTGTTTTCATTGTGAACACTCTGCAGCCATCAGGTTGGGTCAAAGTGCACACTGGCCCTGCAGGGTGGGGCGGTAATGAATGCATTTGACTCCAGCTCATGTAATCCTGTGTGTCTCTTCCTGGCATTTGCAACTCTGCCCGGTCATTCACTCTAACAAATAACGAATAGGACTCTGTCCTAGAGTTACCCTTCCAGAGATACCATCCCAGGGCCGGACAGTCCTTTTTCCCATTGGGCATTTCCCCAGTGGGCTGGAGTCCTTGGTGGCTGGTTTGGAATGCCGAGGGCTTCCCCTGGTACCTCTGTTTCTTCCACAGGTTCCAGGTTAGCAACAGCAGACACAGGGAGGTTTAAAGGGAGAGAGAAAAGAGAGGGAAGCCCAGGGCTTTAAGTGGGTTGAAAAAACTGGGAGTCTCTCAAAGGGGCATAAACTATGAAATAAAGGGCGTGGCTTAAATATTTACAATGAAAATCTCTGCCGCCCGACGGGTATTTTCCTGCCTCTTTCTCTTATTGCATCCAGATATATAATACAACAACTGGCATGCACTTAAAACAAGCACAGACGATTGGCTTTACCAATGGTTTTTAGCTGCTAAGATGAATGAGGAACAAAAATGACTTTGTGGTAAATAATTGTGAAAATGTTTAAATTCTGCAATTATGATACCGTGAAAAAACTATACCACTCCAATAGAAATGTTAAATAAAACTCTTCGTAAAATATTTTTTATTCATTGTGGGCTTGAAAAAATATCTAGAAGCTTCTAATACTTGGCAGAAGCTGCCATGGAGTAACTTTATCACTGCAGGCCTGTTACATTTAGAGCTTGTGCTGTCCTTCACCGCTCCTGTCCTGCAGCGGATCCCACGGTGTGCACTTTCAGATCACTAGCAGGTGATCCTGTCTTCTGATTGGCTCCTTCGTGGCAGCATGCATAACAAAGCAGTCTCTCCAGGATTACATGCATCAAAGGCTGGTGATAGCTGGTGCTGCTCCTGAGTAAAACGTTTCTTTCTCCCTCAGGTTGAAGGCAAAAATTAAGAGCCCGGTAGGGACCCGTATCTGCATCTGCCGGCAGGTCCTGTCCCACTGGGGAAGGTAGAGAGAAAGCGATCAGAGAGGAGAAGAGAGAGAGGAGAGAAGGTGAGAGTGTGAAAGGATGGATTGAAAGAGAGGGCTGTTCTCAGTTCCCCACTCCCACCCTCCAATATCCTATAGATAACCCTCCAATAACCTATAGATATGACATGCTTATTTACAGGCCACTCCACTTCTGACTGTGCCAAAACCCTACTTTCTGTTGCAAGGGCCATTATGATTTGAAGACCCCAATTGCTAGAGATCTGTTGCTTATAGTATGATGTTTAGGTTACCCTAAGTCAATTCAGTTCCTATGGGCTAAGTGACTAGACCATTAGGTTCTAATCCTAGCATCCCTTGGGACTCCACTTGTGACCCTGGGCAAATTACTCGCTCATCAAGAGCTTCAGTGTCTGTATCAGGGAAACCTGAGAATACTTAGAAATACATTCAATACTGTATGAACAACTGTATAAGTTAGCAAATATTTACATTTAACCAACCTAATTTAGTTTTTTTTTCTTAGGCCCAGTGAAGTTGAAATATTTGTCTTGCCTGGGAGGAAAAAGAGTAACTCCGATTGCAGGATGCAGGAAGGTAACTTCTGGTGTTTGTTTTACTCAGGGACAGAATTAGAACAAGAATGCTTTAGTCCCTCACCACCCCTTGTTGTAAATAATTTTGTCCACCCTAAGCGTGGAAGGGTATACTCAGACATGAGTCCCTTGCTCATTGCACCATCAGGATTCAAGCAAGCCGGGCCGAAGACGGCTGTAATGCCAGAAACCGGTCCCCGGAAGCTTGTTTCCTTCCCAGTGTAAGAATTGGCTTTTGTAGTTTGGTTTGCCCTGTTCCCATCATGCACTGGGACAGGAACAGACTAATTTGCATACAGCCAGGTTCTGAAACTGGGATGGTGCAATGAGCTAAAAAACGGTGTTGGATCTAGCCCTGATCTCTTGACTGGGTGAGAGTATTCTGCTTAATTCAGAGACTCTGTCCCTCACCACCCCTTGTTGTAAATAATTTTGTCCACCCTAAGCGTGGAAGGGTATACTCAGACATGAGTCCCTTGCTCATTGCACCATCAGGATTCAAGCAAGCCGGGCCGAAGACGGCTGTAATGCCAGAAACCGGTCCCCGGAAGCTTGTTTCCTTCCCAGTGTAAGAATTGGCTTTTGTAGTTAGGTTTGCCCTGTTCCCATCATGCACTGGGACAGGAACAGACTAATTTGCATACAGCCAGGTTCTGAAACTGGGATGGTGCAATGAGCTAAAAAACGGTGTTGGATCTAGCCCTGATCTCTTGACTGGGTGAGAGTATTCTGCTTAATTCAGAGACTCTGTCCCTCACCACCCCTTGTTGTAAATTATTAGTTGAAATTAGGGCCAGTACTGACATCTGGTGGCTAAATTGTTGAAAGCAGGTCTTTGATGGTTCATTGAGAAATTGGATCTTAACTGGAGGCGAACGTAGGTTCAGTTTTACAATTCTTTGATGCTAGACAGCGCTGTACCAGAGTTGCTGCGCCGCTGAAATAGACAAATCAAAGAGATCAATATTGTGCTAAATCTACTGAGATATGGTGCATTTCTCTCTCCCTGTGCTGGCACACTTTTGGCAGCCATACACAAATGCACTCACCCTTGTGCCATAGTGTAAGGGTGTCTGCGTTCTCAGAAGCAGAGATATTTGTACTGAAAGGTCTCACTTCCAGCACAACAGCTATGCTTTGCAGCTTTTTCCACTTTATATGTGTGATGTTCAAGTGTGCGAGAACTGTAAGAAAAGGCGCCAAATAAGACAACGAACAGCCAGGATATGGTTTAGGGTCCATTTAACATTTTTGGGCTAAAAAGGACAGAGATGGCAGTGGTGCAGAGCTGTGGGCACAAATTGTTGCAACAAACATTTCATTTAAATTTTTTTCAAAGTTGGCAGCAGAGCAGTTTTTTCTGCAGTCTCCTGCTCCCATAGAACTAAGACAGGATAAATATCAGAAGTGTCTGCATGCTGGCAATTTGAAAGCACCATCTCATAACACCATTATCAAAAAATTAGTAAAGCTCCCTCCTATGTCTCTACAGCCAGGTAGTAGTTGCATTTTTTTAGAAATGTGCCCAACTACTCAAGGAAAGGATAATTGACTAATCTCAATGTTTGTTACATCCATGTGCATGGGTTTAATGAAGTCGTATGCTCAATAGGGTTGACAGGAATGGATGGAAAGATGTATTCCTCAATACAGAAGAGATTGGCAGTCTGTGCTTTGTGTACAACATCTCACTGAAACCAGATGTATCGCCAAACCTTCAAGCCCAGTGAACACATTCTTCCTCTTCAATTCACCCCTGCACCTGGCCCTGAAACATGTCCTCTCTGGGGTCAAAGGGTTCTTGTTGGCAGCGAGGAAGAGCTACGGCTGCTAGAACAATGCTTCAAGAAAAGAGGCAATGGGCGCCTTGTCAATCCTTTTCTGCAGTGACATCAAATGTGGAATACAGAAAAAAATAACCTCCCAGTGCCTGCAGCATGAATAATAAAAAATGGTGTTAGGTCTTGAAGTATTTTTTGGGGGAAAGAGTCAGGAGCTAGTATTTTTATTTATTTATATGTTAGTCTCTCAGTTACAGCGTTATGTACATATCTTTGGTCAGGGCTACATTCATCATTTGCTCAAATTTCCAGACACCAGCTTAGGCTTACAGAAAATGGAGGACATGCATGTTACTACACACCTCTCGTTCTTACACACAAGACAACAAAGAACAGTCATTCCCTTGTACACAAAGGGCCAGATGTAGATAAATGTCATTTACCGATTCTTAAATACCGAATTTTACCGAATCGGTATTCAAGAATCGATAAATGAGATGTAGGGAAAAAATCGGTATTTTTTACCGATTCGGTAAAAATCGGTATCGGACTTTCGGAATTTACCGAATCGGTATTTACCGAATCGGTATTTACCGAATCGGTATTTCCCATTCATTCCTAAGGGCCTTTTGGCCCATAGGAATGAATGGGAAATACCAAATCGGTAAATACCGAATCGGTAAATAGCGATTCTGTAAATTCCGAATCGGAAAGCAAGCAAAAGTGAAACTTAAGAAAACTGCCAATCAGGTGCTACCACCCTCCCCCTCCCTACCAGGAAGTGGCTACCCAGGGAGCTGCAACTAATTAGAAGGTTCTGGAGAGGCCGTCAGAGCTGAGCAGAGTCACAGAGCAGCAGGGAGAGTTCTTTTTGAAACTTTACCAACTGAAAAATGGCAAGCAGCAGTGAAAGCCAGAAGGCAGAAAGAAAGAAGAAAATAAAGTTCGGCAGCATGGAGCTGCAGGTACTTGTGGAGGAGGTAGTGAGAGTGCACAACAACATTTTTGGCAGGCACTCCCTCACTGTTCCCGAGTCTGCCAAAAGAAAACTCTGGCAGGCAATATTAGAAAAGTGAATGCTGTGGGAGTCACTATCAGGAATACTGAGGATCTCAAAAAAAGATTCTATGACCTCAGGAGCCTCACCAAAAAAAAGATGGCTGAACTCCACAAGCAGGCAGGCCTAACCGGTGGAGGCAGGAACACAGCGCCCCCCCTGACTGACCTGGAGGAGTTGGTGGCCTCAACCATCGAGGCAGACAGCGTCTGCGGACTTGGAGATGTGGACAGCTCAGCCAGAGCTGCAACAAAAAAAGGTAAGACGCATGCGCTGCATTACACCCCATACCAACCTGCTTCCCTTTACCCTTTGTGGACAAGCAAACCCTAGTCCAGTACTGCTATCACTATCCAGGAGCAATGCATTATGGTAAATGTAGTCAGCAAATGTCAGACCATGTGTAACAGCGCAGACATCAGCAAGTTAGTGAAATGAATGCAGATAAATGAAAGTGAAATGTGTAAAGCATTTATTGTAGTGACTGTGACACAGTAGCACTCAGTTGACATACGCTTATTTATACCTAGGGGCCAAAACAGGCAGTGGACCCACTGACACAGAAGGGACTGCACCAGCGAGGGAGGAGAGTGAGGAATCAGGTCCAAGCCAAGTGCAAGCCTCGCAGGAGGAAGGTGACACGACTGGCATCTCCCATGAAGATGACACTGTACAGACCCCAGAGTTGCTGCACTCCCCACAGCTTTCCCAATCCCCTCCCTTGGTATTCCCACCAGAAACTTCACCATCACTGATCCAGTCCACTCCTGCAACCCCACCTGCCAGGAGGCGTGTCGTGGCCTCACTACCATGAATGGAGGCAGCAGAGGGTGAGGGGAAGGGTCAAGTCACCGTAGATGTGAGTTCAGCAGCACTGCAGTCCACAGGTGAGACAGTCACTGCTCGCAGAAGCCAATGCAGACCCAGCAGTGCAGGTGGACGTGGTGAGGGCACTGTGTTCCGTGGGCTGGAGGGGCGCATGGTGCGCATTCAAAGGATGCAGGGCAAATCCATCCAAGTCTGCCAACGCCAACTCTGCACCCTGAATGTGCAAATAGGAGACATGGGGAAGGGCATGAGAGACATTGTGGAGGCAAATAAAGAGGTTGCAAAAACAAATACGGACATAGCAGCAGGGATGCAGCAGATGAGCAACTCAATTACGCAGCTATGCTCCAAACTTGATGGTCTGTCACACACATGCCGTGCCCACAATGCGGCCATCAATAGTTTGGCCACCGCCACATCCCTGCTATGCAGGAGGGGCGTAAATATGCAGGAGGCTTTGACCCAAAATACAGCTGAGGTCACCAGGGGCATGGCCAGAATAACAAGTGCACTAGAGGCAATGCTGATTTCGCAGACAGCACAGAATCCTGCCCTGGACGTGGCAGAGGCTGATGACACCAGTAGCCGGAGCAGCATAGCAAGCGCTATTGTGGAGACACGGAGGAGTACCAGGCGCCAAGCTGAGGCTGCAGGGCACGCTGAACAAAGCGAACAACGTCCTAGTGGCTCAGGGAAGAGCGGGCGCAAGTGAAAATACCGGTCATGGGTGAAGTAACCCGGGACAGACAGTCCCCATGTGTATAATGTTTATTCTATTGCACTTAAGTGCTTGAACATTGTGGCACCATTAAAATACGTTGGTCCCATACACAACCTGTCTGTGTCTCATTACTTACTCAGAAATAGTTGCGTGTAATCTCCTCACGTCTGTATCTGCCAGCACTTGGTGTTGCCACTCCAGCAGGTTGTGTTTCAGGCACAGCAATCTCGTCATCATGATCCTCAAAGTCTGACAACTCCACCTCAGTGCCCTTCTTCACAGCAAAGTTGTGCAACATAGCACAGGCAGCAATGATTTTACAGCAGGTGATGGGGGTATACTGCCGTGCACCTCCACTCTTGTGCAGGCTCCTGAACCTGCTCTTCCAAATACCAAAGGTACGCTCCACAATATTTCTTGTGCTCTTGTGGGCCCTGTTATATCTCCTTTGGCTGGGTGTTGAGGGGTTGAGGTAGGGGGTGAGTATGAAGGAGCGGAGGGCATATGCACTGTCTCCTAAAAGGAAATGGGAATACATTACTCACATGCATACCTGTACTTCTTACTGCAATAGGTGTTAATGGGGTCGCACACTGTGTCTTACCTAGGAGGTATCCTTCACCAAATTCACCTGCTGTCAGCCGTGCATAGATACCGCTGTTTTGAAATATGAAGGAGTCGTGGGTTCTCCCAGGAAATTTTGCCACAAGGTCAGTGATGGCGCACTTGGCATTGCAGATCACCTGCACATTGATGGTGTTGGTGGACTTTCTATTCCTATATATGTATTCGGTGCCAGCAGGGGGACAAATTGGAATGTGGGTGCCATCAATGCAGCCAATGATATTGGGGAAATGCGCCATCAGATAAAAGTCAGTTTTTGTTTGGAGCAGTTCTGCATGGGTTGTAGGGAAAGTATATAATGGTCCATCCTCTGTAACATGGCGTCAAGGAATTTGTGGAGAAAGCGTGACAGGCTGCTCTGGGTCACACCACATACCACAGCAACCACACTCTGGTAGCTCCCAGACGCAAGCAGGTGTAGGCTGCACAGCACCTGCACGTGGGGTGGAATAGCATGTGCCCTTGGGATAGTGTGCTCCAACAGTGGTTGGAGGTCCCTGACGCGGTCCAAGATGGTGTCTGGGTCCAACCTGTACCTCTGGAGTATCTCTGCCTCTGTGAGCATGAACACGGTGATCCTCTGTCTGTAGACCTGCTCCTGTCTCTGCCATTCCCTCTCTCCTTCCTCCCGTAGCCGTAGCCTTATCGCAATGACATAGAATGCCGCCATCGTGAAAAAAGAATTGTATTTTAGGTCCTTTTTTATAGGCTGCACCTGGTTACCACCTGAGTTCAATCCATGGTAAATACCGACTCTTAAATACCGAATTTCAAGCAAATTCGGTATTTAAGGGCTTACCTACGCCTCAATATACAATTTTTACCACTTCTTATTTTCCGATTCGGTATTTTACCGATTCAGTAACTTTACCGATTCGGTAAATTTACCGAATCGCAAACCGTTGCGATTCGGTAAAATTACTGATTCTGTAAATTTACCGATTCGGAAACTTTACCGAATCGGTAACTTTACCGATTCGGACGATTTTCTGTCCCCTACATCCCAAATGACCAATACCGGTCAGTAACGGCCGAAATTCGGTAATTTCGGCCATTACCGACCGGTATTGGGCCACCTACATCTGCCCCAAAGACTCTTATTTACAAACGGAGTGTACCGCTGCATCAGTTTTTGTGACGATCCGGTGGCACAGGCCTCTCCATCATATCTATGTGGTGACGCAAAGCCACCCTGCGTGGCTTTGCATGGTCTCATAGCTATGGAGTAAGACAAGGAGGGGTTCCATGGGCGTTGCTGTAGGTGTTCCCACTCAAAACCCATCGAATTTGACACTGCCCCAGATTTACAACATCACGCAATCCTGGGACAGAGCCAAAAATCTTTGCCTCCCCTGAACAGGCGTAATGAAGAGAAATGTTTACATTTCTCTTCGTTTGTTCCTCTTTCCACATGTGCTGCATTCTGCAGCACAAACAGAATGAGAAAAACGTTTCTTGTGATTGTTTTGTGCAGGAAGGTGCCCCTTCTTGCACAAAAACAATCATGCCAACAACACAGACACCCTTACAGCATGATAAGAGGTACCTGTGTTGGCGCTCGGCTGAAAGGACAGGAATTCACTGTATCTTGTAAATACAGTGCATTCCTGCCCTTTCGAATTGGCGCGCTGCCCTACGCAAGTTCTTTGTAAATGAGGCCCCTAGTACTGGACAGGCATTACCACTTACTAAATACCCAACCAGCCCTGTCAAGTATCACGCATCAGGCGTCACACTAACGCATTTCAGTGTGGTGGTCCGCATCTCCGCACTGAAATGCGTTAGTGTGACGCCTACACCTCAGCTCAGGTGTCAAGTGGCTGTGGAGGGTGCTGGTTGATTAGTGGTAAAATTAATTTGGTAAAAATGGAGCGTGGCAGGAAACGTACTGTGTGCGCTGCTCGGCACGATTGGGGGCTGGCCTAGCTCAAGTGCAACAGTGTAACACTAAAATTGAAGCATGCGTGGTGCGGCGCAATATCTGAAATTGGTTTCATTTTGCTGCAATGCTTCCTGCATTCAGGAGCTCAGCTCCCGACAATGTCTACATAACCGGCCCAGGCAGGGTGTCATGCCTCATCGCGGGCGGACGTAGGATGAACCATGTGGATCACTGCGGCCACCAGCAGATTGGTGGTCCATCGTTCGTATCTCTAGTGCCCAGAGGGCAGCTAGCTGAGCGAGCCTCACTGGCACAGATGTGACCCAGACCGCCTACTGGCCCGAGTACGCAGCTGCTTTTGCAGGCCGACCGATTCGTCGCCGCAGGGGACCCTCATAAGAGGGCAGACACCGTAGTGCCACAAGATGGCAAGCGCACCAGCCTTTTGGGTTCCAGCGGCTGGCAGCAGCTGCAGGCACGTCACTTCCGGTAGGGGGGGGTTGGGGTATTTAGGCTTCCCCCTCCCTCTGGGCGGCCTCTTTGTTGTCCTGCTTCCCTCGATGTTGGATGTGCCCAGGATCGTAGTAAACAGAGGTGAGTTTTTTCCCCCTTCGTACCTGCTTTCCCCATTATGGGAGAGGAGCTGGGTCGGGTGGCCTGCATAGTTGCGGGCCACTGAAGCTGGGGCATGTACTCATATTTATTGTGGTCTTTTGTCTGTTTGGGTGTTTTAGGGGCTGGGCACTGGGAGGGGTATTTAGCGGGGTATGTTTTGATGCGGGGACTGTTTTTCTTTTATCTGGGTGCTTGCTTATATGAATTCTGTGATGCTTTTGTATGTGTTCTGGGTGTTATGTGGCTGGTTGCAACGCGTTTTTTTTTTTATCCCTTCCGTATATCTAGTAGGGCGGGGGTATTGATCAGGGACGGTATTCCTTTCTGCAGGGGGCTTGCATCGATGTTCTGTCTGTATTTTTATGAGTTACTGCTGGGGCTAGGCACGGCGCTGGGTGCCCCCCCCACGCTTGGCTTAGCGGAGCATGTTTTCCGGAGACTGCCTTTCTCTGCCAAGGTGCTTGTTTTTCACTGGTTCCATTAGTAAGGGGAGGCAGGGGTTCAGTAGGTTTGCCACACGGTAGAGAGGATGTGGCGTGCGGCATCTCTCGGCAGTGCTAGGGAGATAGGGGGCTTTCTCGGCAACTTTAGGCGGTCGGTACGGGCCCCACCTCCCCCCGTCCCCCCCCTCCTCTGCTGCAAGCGTTCTCGGCTTTTACGTCGGTCTTGGCATCGTTGCACTAGCGCTTGGGCCAGGCAGAGAAGCAAGCTGTTCCTTGTCTTGCGTTCCTGGCGCTTACGTTCGGGGCCAGGTGTCCTGCACTCCAGTCGGGTGAGTCCAGGCCCTAGGGGAGAGCACGACCTCGGTGTTGCCCAGCGCTGACCCATTACTTTTCGGCCGGTGACCGAGCGGGGGGATGGGGCTTGACTGTGGTTGTTGTGTTTCCTTTGTCGCAAGTGGGTAATGGTGTGCAAGGGCGGCCGTTTTTAGGGGCACCATCATACAGCGCTGATTGTTTATGGGGCCCCGTGCGGCCATTTTCAGGGGCATCTTGTTTCATGGTCCGGCCCAGGTGGTGAATGGCGGCGGGGGCGGCCATTTTAGGGGCTCGGATTATTAGGCTCCGCGCATGTGTGTATGGCTCAGTGCATTTTTTTCAGGAGAGCCCCGGCTTGGAGCCGACTGTATGGGGGATTCACCACCTTCTCCTTTACTCAGTTAGGGGAACGTCTTGCCAGATTGCGTTAGTTATTGGTCCTCTTAACGTAAAAATTTTCAGCACTTTTTGTGTGCGCTCACCATCAGTGGGCCACGCACTGTGGTCTACACCGGGACTGGAGAGGGACGGTTTCCTCTCGGGGACTTTTCAGACCTTATTTTGGGCGCGTTTTGACGTACAGGTTCTTTGTTTTGCCTTCTGGCCACGGGCCACTGCGATCTGTCTTGCATATCATGCAGCGGTGGTATGCCCGCGCTCACTAGCCATCATTGGCGGAACGTCCCTGGTCTCCTCGTGTGCATTGGGCAATTTATGTGGCGTAGCGGCACGCACGCCGTGTTCTCCCGCATTAATTTTAGAACCACGCCACAGACTCCTCTTTTGTGGGCGGGAGTTGATTTCCACTCGGTGCGAGGAGGCGGCTCTACACTCATTGCTGCCGACGTTGGAGCATGTTACAGGGTTCGAGCCTCTGCGCTGCTGCATCCTTTTATATACACGTATATAACAGGGGTAAGCGCAGGAAGCTGCCAGTTGTGTAAACGCCAGCAGTTTTAGCAACAAGCCATTACAATGCAGTAGGCCTCGCATTGGAAAGTGCGATCTTGACCCAAAACAGGGGTTTTCTGCGCTAGCCTGGTGGTTCCGCTTTACCAAGTGGGGAGGCTATTTACTAGCAGGTGCGGCCTTCTTTTGGTGGTTTTTGGGTTGCTACTGAAAGTTCACTCCTGTTATCGCCCCCCCCCCCCTGTGGCGCTTAGGGAGTAACTAAGAAGGGCAACCAGGGCTGACATATGTTATATATAAGGTGGTACTAACATGCGTGTACTTTCAGGAATGTACGTGTACGGCTGGCGAGGACTGGCTGAGAGGAAGCTGGAATATGGTGGCATGACGCCGGAAGCTGAAGGAGCAATACAGATTAAAGAGCTCATTTTAAGGAATGGAAGGAACGTTGTGACAATGTCTTTTATCTTTCAGGATACAAAGAAAAGTAATCAGCGCAAAGGACGAGGAAGCGGTCCAGGGGGCAATGGGTGGGCCAGATACAGGTATATGGCTAAGGACCAGTCCTTGGTGTGGACACGGAGGGGGGCGCATACACACAGAAAGGGAGAGGGAACACGACAGAGTGTTGTCAGAAAGATTGTCACCTACATGTCCACCAACTAACGTTCCTATTTCCCTCCATAGCCCCATGTCGCTCTCCCTCGCTGAGTTTACTCCAAATCGATTGCATTTTTCGTTTCCGCCTTGTCGTACCATTGTAATGTAAGTATGGAGGGGTCTGGGACACGCACCAGTTGTTAACACAAGACGGACAGGGTACTTTTCTCCATTTGTGTGCTGTGGCTGATCCAATTTTTTATCCCCAGATCCCGTGAGGGCGAACAGAAGTGAGAATGGACAGCCAAAGTCCCCCCCCCCTTCAAGAAAATTCCCAGGTGGAGGACTCGTTGCCGGGCACCTCCCAAGACGCTCAGTGGGCAGACTTTTTGGAGATGGCAAATCTTAAAGGCATTGCTTGGGCACAGAGTTTGTTGCACACGCCAGAGTCAGATGATTCTGGTTTCCCGGGTGATTCTCCATCGTCGGATACCCAGAATAGTGCCGATGCCGCTCCCTCCAGGCCCAAACGGATCAGAAAGCTCACTGTTAGGGATTTCCCCCTGGAATCTCTGCCGCAGACACAAAGCAAAACGGTCGTGACCCCCGGGAGGTCCCGTCACAGGGGGCAAGTGCCACGCCGCCGCCCCCGGTCCCCTCTAAGGACATCCAGGCTGCCCAAGGTAATTTCGCAACAAGAGACGATCTGGCTAAAATGATGGACACTTTGAACAATTTTATGGGGCGTTTCCAAGGGGGGTTTAATGCCGCTATCTCGCCTCAAGGTGGGGGAAGTAGCATTGTTAGCGTAAATCCTGCTCCGGCAGCTTCCACTGTGTGGTCATCTGTGCAAACTTCTAAGCAAGGGGATACAGTGCAGGCCGCGATCACCACAGTGGCTAATGCGACTGGGGCGCAGAGTGCGGCGCCTTTGGGGAGCCCCCCCCGCCGCTCCTCCCCCAGTCACGTCCTTGGTTCCCAGCACGCCCTCGGCCTCTTCAAACGTTTCCGCAGGCGTGCATCCTGCTGCCAGCCCTTTGGCCGTGCCCTTACTTTCCCCTGCTCCTGTGATCTCTACTGCACCGCTCCTCTCTGGGCGGTGCTCCTTGGCTTGGCAGGTACCACAAGCAGCCAAAGAAGGTATTTGGAAAAGGGAGTTTATAGATATCTTCACCCTCCTTATGTTGGGTCAGGAAGGCATGGATGCTAGAAAGTTTGGGGCAAAGGAAAATGACAAAAAGGTAAAGTATCAGCCATGGCCTGAAAAGAATATTTCTAATTGGTTAGAAGCCTTCTCAATTTTAGCGTCAGTCACCATGGAAAGATTCCCTGAACAGGGCCCAGGCCTGGTACAATATTCTAGGATTATTCACAATGAGGCCTTGAAATGGGGTGGTAATGGATGGATCAATTATGATTTGGAATTCAGGAGGAAAATGTCTCAATGCCCAGAAATGAACTGGGATCAAAAGGAGGTGCAGCTCTGGATGAAGCACATGGGAGCACGGGGTCAGCTCTCGACTGGAGCAACAGGTAGTCTTCCCGGTGGGCAGTCTCCTACAGGGGGGTCCTCCCAGTTTTGGGGTAAGGGTAAACACGCCTTTCGTGGAGGCCGCAGAGGGGGTGGCTCCAGAAGTGGCTTCAAGCGATTCCCCCCCGGGCACTTGCCGTCTCTTCAACAATGGGTCTTGCTCCTGGGGTAAGACATGCAATTCGTACATGCCTGTAACACTTGTGGGGGACCCCACCCCGCAACATCATCTTCTTGCCACTCCAAGCAGAGCTCCCTGCCAGCAAGTAAAGGGGGACAGTAATTTAGTGACAGGCAGCATGTCTCCTTTTCTGGCTACTCATTACAGGCTTTCTGACCCTCCCCCGTTGCAGTTAAGCGAGTATTATGGGCGCTCTCTTTCTCCAGTTTCACCCTCTCCTCCACCAATTTTGCACCGGCAAGCGCCACTAGGAGGGTCCCCCGTGATCCTTGACAACATCACTCCATTGCTCAGGCGCTATCCTTTAGAGGCAGACAGCCGCTTGCTGTTGTTCGGTTTCCACGAAGGTTTTAAGATCCCTTTTACAGGTGCTCTTGGGAGCAAGGATGCTGACAATCTAAGGATCATCCAGAAGTGGTTAGGGCGAAGGTGGAAAAAGAGAGAACCTTGCGCAGAATAGGTGGTCCTTTCCTGCACCCACCTCTTGAGAATTTTGTTGTATCTCCCCTGGGGGTCGTTCCCAAAAAGAAACCAGGAGCCTTTAGACTCATCCATGACCTTTTCTACCCTAAAGGGACTTCGGTCAATGATGGGCTAGAGGAGGGAGCATGCTCGGTGTCATATTCCACGCTGGACGTAGCATTGGATCTGGTCAGGAGGGCGGGCAGAGGGGCCTGGTTAGCCAAAGCAGACATTGAGAGCAGCTATCATCTGCTAGGTTTCAAGCTAGACGGCAAGCTCTACTATGATAAATGCATGCCCATGGGTTGCGCTGTGTCCTGTGCGTACTTCGAAGCTTTCAGTTGTTTCCTGCAATGGGCACTCCAAGACACATACGGTGTAGAAGGGGTAACTCATTACTTGGATGACTTTTTGTTCATCGGGAGTGACGGGACACAGCTTTGCTCTCAGGCCCTGGCAGACTTTGTTCTTCTCACAGACCACCTGGGGGTACCCCTTGCTCCTGGTAAGACAGTGGGGCCAGCGCAAATTTTGACTTTCCTGGGAATAGAGATCGACACGATTGCAGGGGAGTCCAGATTACCAGCGGATAAGGTGCGCGACCTGACTAACAAGATTCAGGCGCTGGTAGGGCTGGACAAGGTTTCCCTGGGGTGCATCCAGGGCATCTTAGGTCTCCTCAAATTTGCGGCCAGAATCATCCCAGCAGGTAGGGTCTTTGCCAGGAGACTCGCTAGGGCTACTGCGAATCTATCCAAAAAACACCACACGGTGAAGCTGAGCAAGGGGATTCAACACAACCTAGCCATGTGGTCAGAGTTTCTGCGCAACTTCAATGGGGCAGTGATTTAGAGGGCTCCTTGGGCGGGCAGCCCTGACCATGCCCTCTACACAGATTCTTCAGGTAGGCACGGTTTTGGCACCATCTTAGACAGGGAATGGTGCGCTGAGAAATGGCCCAACGCTTGGATAAAGAAAAAGGTGACAACAAAGATCACTGTTCTCGAGCTCTTCCCCATCGTAGTGGCCTTCCACTTATGGCCTGCTATCCTGTCAGCCAAAAGGGTCCTGCTGTGGTCAGACAACTTAGCAGTATTACAGGCCATCAACTCTCACTCTGCTAATTGCCCCCTGGTTCTATGTCTGCTGCGCGAACTGGTGCGAACTTGCCTTTACAACAATGTCGAATGCAGGGCGCGACACATTCAGGGTACCAAGAACATCGCAGCTGACGCTCTCTCGTGTTTTCAGTGGCAACGGTTCCGAGAGGCTTGGCCAAGAGCGAGAGAGGAAGCCACCCCCTTCCCAGCACACCTCTGGTACCTTTTGAAGTGGTGAACAGAATGAGGTCCCTGGGGGAGATGTCGTTGGCGCCGAACACTAACAAAAGATACAAAGCATGTGTGAAAAAATTTTGTGCCATTGTGGGGTCGTGGGAGGACTCTGGGGCAGCCGCAGAGTTGAAAGTTCAGGCCTTCATCCTGTGGGCCAAAGATGTCTGTTTATTTTATTTATTCTTGGATATCAGGCCACCTAGCAGCCATTAGCCACAATGCCAAGTTGAAGGGACAGGCTGACCCTACCAGGACCTTTGTCATCAGAGCAGCTTTAATGGGGTGGGCTAGAGGTGAACCCAAAGTGCCCAACAACAGATCGCCCATTGATTTCATAACACTCCAAAGAATGATCTTGTGTTTGCCTCAGGTTACCTCCTCTGTGTACGAGACGGCCTTGTTCGCATCTACTTTCAGTTTAGCTTTCTTGTACTTAGATCTCCGAGCTGGTGGCCAAATATAAGAATGACATGTCAGGTGTAGCTATGTTTCTGCAGGATGTGTTGGTTATAGGTGATGCTCTAAAGATCACCCTGCGTCAATCCAAAACTGATCAGCAGGGAAGGGGGATAGAGTTTTGGTTACAAAGCCTAGGCTCGCCCAAATTTTGCCCAGTGAGCCTCCTGGCGGCTTACCTTGCCATCCGCCCATATAGTGAGGGTTATCTCCTCTTGCATTCAGATGGCACGCCGCTCACTAAATATCAAGTGGAACATGTCATGCATGCATGTTTGTCTTCGGCAGGGGTCTCTACTCAAGGCAAACGGTTCAGCACTCACTCTTTCCGCATAGGTGCAGCTACAACTGCATCCTCTGAAGGGGTACAAGTAGAGGGCATTAAACAATTAGGGAGATGGACCTCAGACTGTTACAAGAGGTACATCAGACCAGATAACTGCAAGTAGTTCTCAGAGATTGCAGAATAATTTGTGAAAGTTTTGTTCTGGGACTATAGGCAGTAACCTGTGATTTCGGGCACTCTTTGCCCTGTCCCACAAACTGTGTTTTGCTGTGTATGTTTTGCAGTGTGGTTTTCTTGCCAGTGTGTTTTATTGCATGTTTTAATAAAATAGTTTCATACTACACTTCTCTTTATTTACCAGGAACTACGGTCTGGGTGCTGGGCCACGAGGGGATTTCCGAGTTGGCTCTGTGGGCTGAAAGCAGGAAGTGGAATCATGGGTTTAGCAAAACTCATTTTGTTTGGCGCGGAATCACTGGCTTGCATTGGAACGGGGTGCTGGGCTTACTAAAACAAGAATTACAAGGGAACGCCCACCCCGCAGACGTGCTTATCCTGCACCTGGGAGGGAATGACTTGCCTATCCTAGGTAAAAGGTTCCTTCTGAGGGACATGAAAGTGAACATTTCCAAGATCAGCAATTTATTAGGACCTTGCGAGCTGTGGTGGTCTGAGATCACACCACGCCGGGTTTGGCTAGGGGCTCGCTCTGGGCAAGCGATAGAAGTGGCGCGAAGGAAAGTGAACTGCGCAATGGTTAAAATTCGCGGAGCTGATGGGCTTTGGCTTCATTAGACATGGTGAACTTCACGCCAAATCCACTGAGGCCCAATATCCCCAGGAGATCTGTGCGGTGGACCCTGGGGTGCGATGGTGCCCCGTTATCCTATGAGCGGTTGGTTACCTGGACAACCGGGGGTCGCTTGAACGCTCCGTCCTTCGTAGGGGGGGTGTGAGCAAGAGGGTGGACCAATGGTTCACCGGACATGGGAGGCGCTATCCTCTCACCACAACCGCTAAGCACCGTCTGGCCAAGGCCGCGGGCTACTTGGCCTATCAGGTGGCAAGCTGCGAGGGGCGGCTTGCCTTTGGATCATCTGTAAGATAACCCACCATGTTTTGGCATAAGTTATGCTAATAAACCTGCAGCTAGTTTTTCCCAACAACAAGTTGTCTTGTCTGTTTATTTATTGATGTGCAACATGTTTATTGGGGGGTTGGTGTGCGTGCCAATATTGGCACTATGCAGGGCGACCGACTCGTCACCGCAGGGGACCCTCATAAGAGGGCGGACACCGTAGTGCCACAAGATGGCAAGCGCACCAGCCTTTTGGGTTCCAGCGGCTGGCAGCAGCTGCAGGCACGTCACTTCCGGTAGGGGGGGTCGGGGTATTTAGGCTTCCCCCTCCCTCTGGGCGGCCTCTTTGTCGTCCTGCTTCCCTCGATGTTGCCCTCCCTGCCGCTTACCCTACATCTCGGGGGGGGGGGGTACTATGCTTGTAATATTTGTTATTTGTGTTGCAGGAGGAGTTACAGGATGATCCAGAGGCAAAAGTTACTCAGGAGTACCCTATGCAGAAGCACAAAGGGTGCTGAGGCCCTATATCCCCGGGAGATCTGTGCGGTGGACCCTGGTGTGCGACGGCGCCCAGTTATCCTACGGGCGGTTGGTTACCTGGACAACCGGGGGTCGCTTGAACGCTCCGCCCCTCGTAGGGGGGGGGGAGCAAGAGGGTGGACCAATGGTTCACCGGACATGGGAGGGGCTATCCTCTCACCACAACCGCTAAGCACCGTCTGGCCAAGGCCGCGGGCTACTTGGCCTATCAGGTGGCAAGCTGCGAGGGGCGGCTTGCCTTTGGATCATCTGTAAGATAACCCACCATGTTTTGGCATAAGTTATGCTAATAAACCTGCAGCTAGTTTTTCCCAACAACAAGTTGTCTTGTCTGTTTATTTATTGATGTGCAACATGTTTATTGGGGGGTTGGTGTGCGTGCCGATATTGGCACTATGCAGGGCGACCGACTCGTCGCCGCAGGGGACCCTCATAAGAGGGCGGACACCGTAGTGCCACAAGATGGCAAGCGCACCAGCCTTTTGGGTTCCAGCTGCTGGCAGCAGCTGCAGGCACGTCACTTCCGGTAGGGGGGGTCGGGGTATTTAGGCTTCCCCCTCCCTCTGGGCGGCCTCTTTGTCGTCCTGCTTCCCTCGATGTTGCCCTCCCTGCCGCTTACCTTACATCTCGGGGGTGGGGGGGGGGGGTACTATGCTTGTAATATTTGTTATTTGTGTTGCAGGAGGAGTTACAGGATGATCCAGAGGCGAAAGGTACTCAGGAGTACCCTATGCAGAAGCACAAAGGGTGCTGAGGCCCAATATCCCCGGGAGATCTGTGCGGTGGACCCTGGTGTGCGACGGCGCCCCGTTATCCAATGGGCAGTTGGTTACCTGGACAACCGGGGGTTGCTTGAACGCTCCGCCCCTCGTAGGGGGGGGAGCAAGAGGGTGGACCAATGGTTCACCGGACATGGGAGGGGCTATCCTCTCACCACAACCGCTAAGCACCGTCTGGCCAAGGCCGCGGGCTACTTGGACTATCAGGTGGCAAGCTGCGAGGGGCGGCTTGCCTTTGGATCATCTGTAAGATAACCCATCATGTTTTGGCATAAGTTATGCTAATAAACCTGCAGCTACTTTTTCCCAACAACAAGTTGTCTTGTCTGTTTATTTATTGATGTGCAACATGTTTATTGGGGGGTTGGTGTGCGGGCCGATATTGGCACTACGCTGGAAGCCCTCCCCCGGCTGCAAAATTAAGTAAGTTTGCCTAAGCGCGCTTACTGTCCGTGCCGCACTTAATGGGTGTGAAAGCTTCTGTGGTATAATTTGGATCCGGATATGTTAACTATTGTTTGCTGTTTGCACACGGCCGCCCTCTCAGCACAGCACACAGCATAGGTGCATCTGACACCACTCCGTTTCCTAATCGACAATCGTATAAACTAAATTTGCCCGTCATGATTTAAGGTGTCATGATCTGTCAGGCCGCCAGTCGTATGTGTAGAAATTTCTCAGTTACTATTTACTTAATGGCAATGATTCATTTTGGTAAAGCCTCATGTTAGGCACAATTACGTACCTTGACAATTGACAGGCAGGGAGTGAGCACGTAGTGTGCAGAGGATCTTCTCGGCTAGGAAATAACAGTCTGCTATACTAGAATAGTGTGGTTGACATGGAGCATCAGTCTCTTTGTGCCCCAATAATAACCCTCTCTGTGCAGCCGAGGCCGAGATGCATAACTGTAGAGGGCACATATCTGCAAAAGTGTTTCAGACTAACTGGCCCGTCTTTTGGGTGCAGGGAGCAAAGTCTACATTAAGTGATGATTCACATGCGCTTACAAGACGACACCCAATTTAAAGAGAGGAAGATGTTATAGTGTAGGCTTTTGGCAGTTGTCTTTTTTCACTGTCCTGTTGCAAGCAGTGCTTTCCTAAAGTATGGATGTCACTGTCACAGGTCCTTGTGCACGCTGTTTTCTTTGTCTGTTTCAGGGCCTGTTAGTTCTGGTGTGCAGCGCCAGGTTTTACTGTTTATTTTCCTCATATAAATACCAAACCTTGCCGGAGATTAATTGAAGGAGTCTCTATCTTCTAAATCAGGAGAGTTGAGGGGCAGCAGCTTTCTTTTTCCTTGAGATGCCATCTGCCAGGCCCCAAAGGATAGGAGCGACCTTTGACCCTGTCCTCAGGTAGGTCGCCCCCCAGCCGCCACACGGTCCTCCGGTGACGCTGCCCCCACTGTTGCCTCTGCCGCTGCCGCGTGAGTCCCCCTGCTGCCAGCTGTGTTTTTGACTTGTGCCACTGTATTTTGTCCCCATTCTGACCGCTGTGTTTTGACTTGTGCCACTGTATTTTGTTGCCGCTTTGTGATTCCCTGATTGTTCCTGCACCCCCCTTTTGCCTTCTGTACCCCCTCGTGCCCCGTTTCTCACCCCCGTGTCCAGTCCCCCGCTCCCCCTGTCCCCCCTGTGTCTTCTCCCCGCCGCTGCGTCCCTGCAGCCCCGCCCCCCGTCATTCCCATTTGCTGCCCCACTCCCGCCTCCCAGCTGCCCCTCCCTCCCACAACCCCTCATATGGAGGCCACACTGCAGTCGCGTGCAGCGGGCATGCCAAATTCAAGCCCGTCTGTGCCCGTCCGCGCCTGGACCGCGCCCAGCGCCAAAACCCCTGGCCCCCCCCCGGAGCCAGGGAACCCAACTGAGATACGACTCCTCCGCCCTCAATGCACTCAACACCGGACGCCAACCCGCCTGCTACAGAGCAACCCCGAAGGGAACCCAGGGACCCTTCACCTGTCAAGCCTGCAAATTTACCTGCCTTCGAACCTGCAGACCTCCCCCCGGACCTAACAGCGACAACAACCACCTCAAGTGCATCCTCCTCAACACCCGCTCCGTCCACAAGCACGCAGTCAAACTCTGGGACCTCCTCGACACAACAGCTCCAGACGTCACCTTCCTCACGGAAACCTGGATGAACGCCTCCTCGGCACCAGACATCGCCATAGCCATCCCGGACGGCTACAAGATCACCCATAAGGACCGCGTCAACCAAACCGGAGGAGGAATCGCCATCATCTACAGGAACACCGTCAACATCACGACCAACAACGAAGACACGCTCTCTGCCGACGAACACCTACACTTCCAGATTCACACCGACCCCAAGACCACCCTTAGAGGAACACTTATCTACAGACCCCCAGGCCCGCGCACACAATTCAGCGAAACCATCGCCGACTTCATAAGCCCACTCCCTGGCCTCACCAGAATACATCCTCCTAGGGGACCTGAACTTCCACCTGGAGAAAAACAATGACAACAACACAACCACCCTGCTCGACAACCTCGCCAACCTCGGTCTCAAGCAACTGGTGAACACCCCCACCCACCTAGCTGGCCACACGCTCGACCCCATCTTTACCGCCAGCAACCACGTCTCCTTCAGCCACTCCACCGGGCTACACTGGACCGACCACAGATGCATCCACTTCACCTTCAAAAAGACGACATCTCACCTCCGCACGCAACAAATTCCCCGCAGATGCTGGAGCAAAATCACCACAGACCAGCTCCTCTCATCACTGAGCCAGAACCCGCCAGCCGACACAATGGACACCAACAACGCAGCCCGCAACCTCACACAGTGGATCACCAATTGCGCCGACGACCTCGCGCCACTGAAGAAACCCCACGGCGAATCACGCAACAAGAAATCCTCATGGTTCACCGACGCCCTCAAACACTCAAAGAAATCCTGCCGAACCCTCTAAAAAACCTGGTGCCACAATCAGACCACCGAAAACATGACTGCCCTCAAGAACGCCACCCGCGAACACCACCAGCTGATCCGCACCACCGAAAGGGCATCGTTCAAAGAGCGACTAGACAGCAACACCCACAACAGCAAGGAACTCTTCAGCATCGTCAAAGAGCTCTCCAACCCCAACGCCAGCACCAACAACATCACACCATCACAAGACCTCTGCAACTCCCTCGCCACGTTCTTCCACCGCAAAATCACAGACATACACGACAGCTTCGGACCCCAGACTCCGTCTCCAGCCACCGAACCACCGACCCCCACCACCATCCTCAGCGCCTGGACCCCAATCAGCACTGAAGACACCACCCACATCATGAACACCATCCACTCGGGCTCCTCCTCGGACCCTTGCCCCCACCACATCTTCAACAAAGCCGACATCATCATCGCCCCCCACCTCCGGAACATCATAAAAAACTCCTTCACGTCCGCCACCTTCCCAGAGAGCTGGAAGCATGCAGAGATCAACGCCCTTCTGAAGAAACCCACAGCGGACCCCGAAGACCTCAAGAACTTCCGCCCCATCTCTCTTCTTCCCTTCCCGGCCAAAGTCATTGAGAAGTCCGTCAATAAACAGCTGACTGCTTTCCTCGAAGTAAACAACTCGCTCGACCCGTCCCAGTCTGGATTTTGAGCCAACCACAGCACCGAGACCGCCCTCATCGCAGCCACCGACGACATCAGGACCCTGATGGACAACGGAGAAACAACCGCTCTCATCCTCCTAGACCTCTCGGGCCGCCTTCGACACCGTATGCCACCGCACCCTGATATCCCGCCTCCTCAACACAGGGATCCAAAGAAAGGCCCTGGACTGGATCACCTTCTTCCTCTCCGACAGAACCCAGAGAGTCCGCCTACCTCCATTCCGCTCAGCGGCCACCAAGATCGTCTGCGGCGTACCCCAAGGCTCCTCGCTCAGCCCGACATTCTTCAATATCTACATAAGCCCCCTCGCAACCATCGCTCGCAAACACAACATCAACATCATATCCTACGCCGACGACACCCAACTGATACTCTCCCTCACCAAAGACCCAGCCACCGCCAAATCCAACCTCCAGGAAGGAATGAAAGAAGTCGCAGAATGGATGAAACTCAGTCGCCTGAAATTGAACTCAGACAAGACGGAGGTCCTCATCCTCAGACAATCCCCCTCCACCTGGGACGACTCCTGGCGGCCCACAGTGCTGGGCTCCGCTCCAAAACTCACGGACCACGCAAGCAACTTGGGATTCATCCTGGACTCCTCCCTCACAATGACCATGCAAGTCAACTCCGTCTCGTCATCTTGCTTCAACGCCCTGCGCATGCTCCGTAAGATCTTTCGGTGGATCCCCACCGAAACCAGAAAAACCGTCACCCAGGCCCTCGTCACCAGCCGGCTGGACTACGGAAACGCCCTATATGCAGGAACCACAGCCAAACTTCAGAAACGACTCCAACGCATACAGAACGCCTCCGCATTACTCATCCTCGACATCCCCCACCACAGCCACATATCCGCCCACCTGAGAGACCTGCACTGGCTCCCCGTCAACAAGAGGATCACATTCAGGCTCCTCACCTACGCACACAAAGCACTCCACGACAATGACCCCGAATACATCCACGACCGCCTCTCCTTCTACAACCCCACCCGCCAGCCACGCTCCGCCAGCCACGCCCTCGCCACCGTCCCACGGATTCGCAGAGCCACCACCAGAGGAAGATCATTCTCCTACCTAGCAGCCAAAACATGGAACTCCCTCCCCGCACACCTACGGCTGACCGAGGACCATCTTACCTTCAGGAAACACCTCAAGACCTGGCTTTTCGAGCAGTAGCGACTCCCCCCCCCCTCCATCCAGCGCCTTGAGACCCTCACGGGTGAGTAGTGTTAAAAGTTAGGCCGCAAACGTCAACATTATCGGCGCCATCTTGCTCTTCTCGAACCCATTCGTGCACGTAAGCGGCAGCCATTTTGAGCACCATGGCCTCCCTGCCCCTCGCTGATAGCCAGCGCGTCTCTCTCTCTCTCCCTCGACCCCGCGCGCTGACAACCCCCCCCGCTCTCACATGCCTTGGGTCGTAAACCCCTCTTCAGCGCAGCTCTGCCTCGGAACCCCATCCTGTTCCCAGCGCGACACCTCCCTTCATTCCTTTCATGGTCCCAGGCTCTTTGATGCAAACCCCTTTCCTGTGTGCCCGTTTGTCTTCCTCGTTCCCAGGCCGCCACCTGGCTCTGCGGATACTGTTTATTGCCCCCCCCCCCGTACAGTAGGAAGCTTCCCCCATTAAAGGACACTCGAGTTGATCAAAGCCCCCACCCTATGAGATCCGATCAACCCCACACATTCCGTGAATCGGCGGAATGTCCAGCTGCGCGATAATCATCACCTGTTGTGACCGGGGTGGGGACTTCAACTGTAAACGTGTGTGGGAACGGGCCTGAAGGGGAGATTTCGAGGATGTCCTTTCATACTTCAAAGCATTGCAAGCATGTGTAACCTGCAATAAAGATCCTAAACATGTGTATAAGAGGCCAGGCCTCAGAGTTGCGGTTAGAGCACCTCGTGACGATACTTGCTGTCCGAACTGATGTGTTCTCCTCCGGAGAGAATAAAACCCTTGTATCCTGCTTTCCAGTCTCCAGCGCCTGCCTCTTCAATGGTTAATATCTTGTGGGTTTAAGAGGCGACACCGCCGGGCAATACTTAAGGATCTTTTTATTCTGGTTGGTAGCCTGACCTTTTTACAATTGGCGTCCCAAACGTGGGGCCCATCAGTGACTCGTGGATCCAGTGGGAGAGGTCCTGACGACAGAGTGAATGACTGCAACGATCGGGAGTGCACCTGTCCGATAGACCCTCGTCTGACAGCCGATCATCCGAACTTCACTGGTTCCGAACAGACCTCTCTCGAGTGATCTACGGTCCTGACTGGGAACCATCAGGAGTGCCGCGAGGATTACGAAGAAAAGAGGACGATCGGGCGCTGGATTCGGAAGACAAGAAACTGTCCATGCGGTCCAGGTAAGGTCGTGTAAACACGACGAATTGCGAAATGGTTATTTGAATTGTTTAGAAAATACTAGTATTACTCTTTGTTAATTTATTTGGAGATCCTCTGTCTGCAAACGGAGAAACAACAGGCTCTCCCTGTGCAAACAGTGGAGGATAGGTAATGCAACCATCGTGCCTATCTTTCTCCCCCACTGATTAATTATTTGAAACTGAACTATTGTTCGCAGACTGTTTTCTGGAGATTCTCTGTCTGCAAACAGGAAAGAGCCCCCCCCCCCTTTTTACAGATAGTGAAAGGGTAGGTAACGCAGACCTTTGCGGGCCTACTTATTCTCCCCACTGAATTGTTTTGATTGACCGAACGTTGACTATTTGATATTGGTTCATGAGGTGTTCACTGCCTGCAAACAACGTAGAATAGGAATATTCTGTCTAGTCTTTGCACGCAGTGATAAGATAGGCAGTGCTGACTTTTGTCCCCGTTGTGCTCCGTCATGTCTGTCTTCTCCCCACTGATTGGTAGCCTGTTTAGCCCGGACCGCTTATTAGAGATGAACCATCCGGCTCCACTGGAAGGCACCCCTAATAAGGACATGTTCATGAAGCATGGATTGATCGCTATAGCCTATAACAAGCTGTGGCATAAATATACGAAAAAGGATCGAGAAAGTCAGTGGCCACAGATAGGATCCTTCGAGGATGACAAAATAAATGCGCTAGAAACAGCCCTTGGTAAAAACAAGACAACGCCCACTATGCTTGATAGTTTCGGCATGTGGCGCAAAGAAACTGAACAACGTAAAAAGAAAACTGAGGGTAGGTTGGGAAAAGAGCTGCGAAAAGCAGCCCACCTAGCTGCTCAGAAACTAGAAGGAGAGATAAAGGAAAGAGAGAAAGCCAAACAGAAACTAGAAAGGGAAACATCAAGCCAGTGTCCGGTTAGAACGTCCTCCATGCTCTACCCTGATTTACCCTCGAGACAGCGAGCCAACGATGATCTGCTGTTAGGTCCTCTGACCATCTACATGTCCCCTCCATATGCCCCTTCCCAACCCTTAGCACAGCACTCACCACCCCCAGGTACAAACGAGGGTAGCGCCACAGCTTCGGCCCCCATGGCCTCTGTGCCGGCCGAACCCCTTGTACTAAATACTACGCAAACGACAACGTTAGGTGACCCTGAGACCCGAAGGGCTGGTTCTGCAAGAACAAACAGACTAAGCAAAGATGAGCGAACAGGGATCGACAAGATAGCCAGGACACTGGTAGAAAGGAAGGACGATGAAGAGTACATCACGGATATGTTTAACTCGTATACAGGGAGTCACAGATGACATTTTACCGTGCGACTGTGTTACCATGTCTTGAACGCATACGAGGACCGATACCGAGACAAAGGTCCAGAGAGCCTAACGACTCTGTACCGGAAGGTCGATATCGGGGATGAGGGCGAGTGTGATGTGACGGACCTCCTTACGCGTACGCTTGAGGTTTTCCGCCACCTCACTGAACGAGAATCGGGAACTAAACCCACGACATCCGTGGCGACCGAACCACAAACTGAGCAATCTAACACCATGATGCCGATACGAGAGGCTGCCCCTTACTGGGTTCCTCCACGAGGTGCAGGGACTAACGATGATGCAAACCACCAAGATGCAAAAGGAAGGGTAGTGTACAACTGGGTCTACCAGCCATGGGACCGGCAAGAGATTCTGACATTCCGGAAATCTCTGCCTGACCTACGTAAAAACCCCACTGCCTTCTATACTGAATTGGGTACAGCCCTAGGTTCAACGATTATGACCCTGGCTGACATCGACTTGTTTTTCGGGTTATGTCTACCAGCTGATGTGTGGAAGCAAATCCGGAAAGTCGACCACCTTGAGCTGTTCGGACATACCTGGTCACAACTCGATAACATTGATAAACAACGAGGACCTGGACAAAAGCCTTTGAAATCCATTCTAGACCTTCCAGATAAAATCGTACAGAAATTAAAAACCCTGATTCCAGAAAAGAAAGTGGACTGGTCGATAGTAACGGCCTGCCGCCAGAAACCCCAGGAGGATGTATCGGAATACTTCTCCCGGTTTGAAACGGTGTTCTCCGATTACAGCGGCCAGAACATGACCACTGCAACCGGACACCATCTGTTTGTCCAGAATTATGTTAAGGGTCTGTCATCGGAGGTCTCCCAGAAACTGCAGGCTAGCGAGAGTAGTTGGGCAGCCTCCAAACCTACGGCTATCCTCCAGATGGCCCAATATTATGAACATCAGAAAAATTAAAACGATAGGGCAACAGAGAAAAAGAAGAAGGACTTGAAAGAGAGGGTGATGATGGCCCAACTGCAAGGGGTGACTATAGGACGAGACCAATACCGGGGAAACTATCAGACGAACATCCCTAAGGCTGCATTTCCCCAGGACCGCACTTTGACTCCCCACAGTGGACGTACAGACCTTAGAGAGGACCAGTGTGCTTTCTGCAAAGGAACTGGCCATTGGAAATCCCAGTGCCCAGTTCTTCTGGAAATAATCAGAAACAAAGACCCCAAGGACATAGCAGGTGGACCGAGAAATAAGGGACAACAGCGAGGGCCCCCAAATGACACGACTAACGACAGATCAGGCAGACCAAATACATTTGATCGACCCAGACAGAACCAATACCAGCAATCTGACTATGATGACGCCCACAACTTTGCATAGGACTGCCAAGGGCAAGGGAGGGATCCAGTCGAGCTCTATGTTGACCAGCAAGGCCCTTACGTCACTGCTAAGGTCCTGGGTATCAAGTCTCCATTTCTGGTAGACACTGGCGCAACACGTAGTGCGTTATCTAAACGACTGATTCCGGGGGCACCCTTGTCTGGCTCACTTATAACATCGACAGGTTTCGATGGAACGCCCTCCACTAACCCTTTGTCCGCCCCGATCCTCTTTGACGTAGAAAACAACACCACTGACACCACGTTTTTGCTTTCCTCCAATAGCCCTGACGTCATTATGGGACTTGACTTATTGAAACACTTCCGAGCGACGATCAGATGTTCTCAAGACGGAGTTCGAGTTTTCCTTTACGACAACCCCGTTCTGCTTAGACATTGCCCTCCCCGACGCATGTTTTCCATCTCCGACGCTGACACATCCCTGCTTGACACTCTGCCTCCGTATCTGTGGGCCAAGGCGGACTCGGACGTAGGGCGCATGTTGATTGACCCAGTGCACATTACTGTCCGACCAGACGCAACACTCCCAAAACTTCCACAATATCGGATATCGCCCGAGGGCGAGAAGGCATTAGTAAAGATCATCCAGTCACTGATAGACGCAGGAGTGGTAGAGGAAGTGGTTAGCAACGTTTGCAACAGCCCTATCTTGCCCATCATCAAGAAACAGGGAGAGGGAGATGAGAAAGCATACCGTTTTATCATTGACCTTCGAGAGATCAACAAAGTGGTGGTACCCCAGTACCCTGTGGTCTCAGACATCACCACCATCCTGACTTTGATTCCTTCTACTGCCACCACCTTCACTGTCATTGACCTCAAAAACGCATTCTTTTTCATCCCCATCCACCCAGACAGCCGATATCTCTTCGGCTTCACCCTAAAAGCCCGCTCATATAGGTTCTGCCGAGCACCCCAGGGCTACACAGAAAGCCCTAGCATCTACAGCCAGGCCCTCAAGAGACAACTGGATCAAGTCCAGTTACCCGACGGAGTGGTGTTAGTGCAATATGTCGATGACATCCTTTTGGCAGCCGACACCACTCCATTAGCAGTTACAGCCACCATTCAACTCCTGCACTTCCTTGCGGAAAATGGCCACAAGGTCTCCAAAAAGAAGTTGCAATTCTGCCAACCCCAGGTCACTTACCTAGGCCACCTTTTGTCCAAAGAAGGAAGGAAACTCACTCCTGACCGGATCCAAACCATTCTCGAAACTCCTGTCCCTAAGACCCAGAAACAGGTTCGCTCCCTACTAGGCCTCACCTCCTTCTGCCGACAGTGGTTACCAAACTTTAGCCTCGTTGTGAAACCGCTGCTTTCTCTGCTAGGTAAAGACGTCCCCTTCCCACTCCCTTGGACCCCTGAGTGTCAAACCTCCTTCACGGAACTACGAGATGCCCTTTGTTCGGCCCCTGTCCTAGGTACCCCTGATTACAAAAAGCCCTTCTCCCTTTACACTCACGAAAGGGAGGGGTGCGCTTTATCTGTCCTGACCCAGGCCATTGGCCCAAAGCAACGACCGTGCGCTTACTTCTCTGCCACTCTTGACCCTGTAGCCAGAGCCTTGCCTGCCTGCCTTCGAGCTGTAGCTGCTGCTGCAATCTCTATCTGACAGAGTGAGGGGATTGTACTCTCGAATTCCCTCACGGTACTGGTACCCCATGCAGTTGACACCCTCCTGAACCAAACCAAGACGCAACACCTGACGAGCGCACGACTGACTGGATACGAACTGACTTTGCTTGCACCCCATATCGCTCTGAAAAGATGCACCACACTGAACCCGGCAACTCTGTTACCCTTGCCAGAGAACGATCCCAATGTGCACCCTGTACATGACTGCGTGACTCTTACGGACGAACAGACTAGAAGTAGGGTTGACCTCAGAGACACGGCTTTCCCTGACCCTGACGGGGAGCTGTGGGTGGACGGTTCTTGCATCAAACTCCCCGATGGCACCACTTCCGCTGCCTATGCAGTCACCACGGCTCGAACTGTAGTCGAGACAGCCCGCATCACGCAACGATCTGCCCAGGCAGCGGAACTGATTGCCCTGACACGAGCCTGCATTCTGGCAGCAGGAACCACAGCGAACATTTACACCGACAGCCAGTATGCCTTCGGGGTGGTTCACCATTTTGGGCTCCTTTGGAGGGAAGGGGGATTCTTGACCTCACACGGCACCCCCATTTTGCACGGGGATCTAGTCTCCGCCTTGATCGAAGCTGTCCTTCTCCCCAAAAAGCTTGCAGTCGTCAAATGCCAGGCGCACAAAAAGGTGACAGACATCATTGGGCAGGGAAATGCACTAGCCGACATCACTGCCCGAACGACAGCTGAAAATAGGACGACAACACATATGTACGTGACCAGGTCACAAGCAGAAAAATGGACTGACGCTAGGGACACTATTAGAGACATTCAAACGGCTAGCACACAACACGAGCTGACTGAATGGACACGGGTGGGATTAAAAGATGACGAAGGCTGCTGGCGGACAAGAGACATAAACAAATGGTTGCTACCTGACTCGTACCTGATTCCCATACTGGCTATGGCACACTCCCCTGCCCACATAGGATCAGCCCCCATGATTGAATTTGTCTTCAGAGTTTGGCACAATGATAAAATCACAGACTCCGCCAAACGTCTGGTCCAACAATGCTTGATATGCCTGCAACACAACCCCGGGAAGGGAACTGTAGTACCCCGGGGAGGATTTGGGGTCCCAAATCACCCATTTGAAGTCCTGCAGATGGACTACATCCAGCTAGACAGGTGCCAAGGCCTGAAGTATGTACTTGTCGTGGTGTGCGCATTTAGCAAATGGGTGGAAGCATACCCAACCCGTGACAACACTGCTATGGCCACTGCAAAAGTACTGTTAAAGGAGTTTTTCCCCCGTTACGGCCTTTGTCGTATTTTATGGAGCGATAATGGCCCCCACTTCATAGCCGAAGTCATCCAGTTCATCTTAAAGGGGTTGGGCATCAAGCAGAAATTTCACGCAGTCTTCCACCCCCAGTCTGCTGGACTAGTTGAACGACACAATGCCACACTAAAGCTTAAACTGCCCAAGATAGTGGCTACCACGGGTCTGAAATGGCCGGACGCCCTCCCACTGGCATTGCTATCGATGCGTTCCACCCCCACCAGACATCACTTAACACCTTATGAAGTTGTTTTCGGTCGACCCATGAGTGTCTGGTCTGCACCGAAACCAACTTCCATTCATGACGTCCCGGACGTCCTAATGTCCGATTATCTGTATAAATTGACTGAAACTCTGTCTGTCATTCATCAGCAGGTGCAGCAGGCCATCCCCGATGCTTCCAGGGGTCCGGGTCACGCCATCCAACCTGGGGATTTCGTGCTGATCCGGAACTTTCAGCGGTCGAAGAGTCTGGAACCCCGGTGGACGGGCCCCTGGCAAGTGTTGATCACCACCCGGACGGCTCTTCGTGTGGAGGGGAAACGGCACTGGCTGCACGCACACCACTGTAAGAAGGTCTCCTCGACCCTGGCCACGACAGAAAACATTGACGACCAAGAAGAGCTCCCGAACAAGGACCGACCGTCGCTAACCTGCTATCCTGATACCGAAGCACTTGAACTTTCAAAATTTTCTGATCCCACTGTGCCATCCAGAGAAGGGTATTTCCTGCGTCGAAAGGAGGGAGCTTTGGCTAAGTAGACCACGAACTAAGTTGAATCTCAGAACGGTGACCCAAAGCAATCAAGGGTTACCTGGAAGAGAAGCTAAACTAAGTCTGTGGTTCTGCCCACTACCGAGCACCTTGAAGATGAAGATGATGGAAGCGCCAGATAAGAAGATGATGGAAGCGCCAAATAAGAAGATGATGGAGACAACAGGAAATACCCACTACAGAAACCCAAGAACAGACAGACTCCACAGCTCAAAGACAATTGCACTCTTCATCACAATCCTTTTCTGCTTTCTCCTCATGACCACACTCTGGATTGTGGAGGAAAACGCACCTGCTCACGAAACATTCCTGACCACTGCTCAGCCTACCACCATGAAGGAACATTATCTGATTTCGCTCTCTCCTCAACTCAGAGAGAGGCGGAAGGAGTTTTGGAATAACTCTTTCGTACAGCTCCTTCACCAGCACAATCTCGCCACCAATGCCACCAACTGTTGGATCTGTGGGTTGCTACCCCACGCCACTGGACACTCGATACCATTCATCCCTTCACCCTTCTCAGTTCATGGCTCCTGCCCTGCTTGGCTGATCCTCCTGCAAGAAAGCTATAAGGACAATGTCACCTCCAGCAAAACCGTAACGCATTTCTTCCACGGGGTCTGGCGAAACAAAACAAAGGCACACTTCTGCCCGCAGACCTCCAACGACTCAATCCACATGGACATCCCTGCTAAAGAACGAATTGAAATGCAGGTGTTCAACAATCCAACCAGACCCACCTTCTCCTACCTGCGGAAACGAACGGCTGCCACTCTGACTGTGGCCCTGTCAGTCATCAACGTCACAGGCCACATGTGCATAGAAGGACATGGGACACAGCTGGTGGGCCGCAGTGCTTGCCGTTTTACCAGAACTTTGGACTCCACGGATCCACCTTCCTTTGTGTCGTCCCCAAACATGTATTTCGTCTGCGGCACAAAGGCCTACACCTGGCTCCCCAAAGGCTGGGGGGGCACTTGTTTCATCTCCTTCATCCTTCCTCCGACTTATGTGGCCCCAGCGAATCATCATAGACAAAAACGAGCCAAGGACATTGAGCAAGCCGACTCAACAGGAGCACAGTTCCTCGATGCTATGAAGGGACTTGTTCCCCTCTGGGGCCCGATGGCAAACAGCCGTGCCATCCGACATCTGACTCAGGCAGTTGAGACAACAATGAACATCACAGCTGGTATTTTTGCTAACAACACCGCCGAACTCCAAGCGGTCCGCTTGGTGGCCCTCCAGAACCGCCTTGTCCTAGATGTGGTTCTTGCGGACCGTGGTGGAGCATGCCGCATTATTGGGTCCAGCTGCTGTACATACATACCGGACAACTCACCCTCAGTATACAAAGCCATCGAACATCTTCACAGACTCTCTTCAGAAGTCCACCAGGACCAGGAAGAATGGTCGCTTGGTGGTTGGTTCTGGAACACCGTTAAGAACTGGGGCTGGAGACTGTTCACCATTATCCTGATTCCAGTAGTTGTAATATGCGGTTTATGCTTAGGAATTCAATGTCTGCCACCTCTGTGTGCATTATGTACAAATTGTATTTGCCCTAAGACTGTGGACTTTGGAAACGAACACATGGGAGTATTATATGATGCCGAGGTTGGGAATTTGATGAAGATCGACATTGAGTAGGCAAGTTGGCTAGATATGTTGGAAAGGGAGGACTGTTAAAAGTTAGGCCGCAAACGTCAACATTATCGGCGCCATCTTGCTCTTCTCGAACCCATTCGTGAACGTAAGCGGCAGCCATTTTGAGCACCATGGCCTCCCTGCCCCTCGCTGATAGCCAGCGCGTCTCTCTCTCTCTCTCTCGACCCCGCGCGCTGACAACCCCCCCGCTCTCACATGCCTTGGGTCGTAAACCCCTCTTCAGTGCAGCTCTGCCTCGGAACCCCATCCTGTTCCCAGCGCGACACCTCCCTTCATTCCTTTCATGGTCCCAGGCTCTTTGATGCAAACCCCTTTCCTGTGTGCCCGTTTGTCTTCCTCGTTCCCAGGCCGCCACCTGGCTCTGCGGATACTGTTTATTGCCCTCCCCCCCCGTACAGTAGGAAGCTTCCCCCATTAAAGGACCCTCGAGTTGATCAAAGCCCCCACCCTATGAGATCCAATCAACCCCACACATTCCGTGAATCGGCGGAATGTCCAGCTGCGCGATAATCATCACCTGTTGTGACCGGGGTGGGGACTTCAACTGTAAACGTGTGTGGGAACGGGCCTGAAGGGGAGATTTCGAGGATGTCCTTTCATACTTCAAAGCATTGCAAGCATGTGTAACCTGCAATAAAGATCATAAACATGTGTATAAGAGGCCAGGCCTCAGAGTTGCGGTTAGAGCACCTCGTGACGATACTTGCTGTCCGAACTGATGTGTTCTCCTCCGGAGAGAATAAAACCCTTGTTTCCTGCTTTCCAGTCTCCAGCGCCTGCCTCTTCATTGGTTAATATCTTGTGGGTTTAAGAGGCGACACCGCCGGGCAATACTTAAGGATCTTTTTATTCTGGTTGGTAGCCTGACCTTTTTACAGTAGCACGCTCTATAAATGTACTGATTAATTGATTGATGTGACCAGTCAGTGTGTGGATTGATTACCTGTGGCTGTATGTGGGCAGGTGCACTAGGTTTTACTGTCGATTTCCCTGATAATATAACAAAAATTAACTGCAGCAAGGCTAGATGCATGCAATCCTCTTTACACTGCAAAAAACTATAGCGCCTCTCTTGACAAGTTCAAAACTGCTCTCATTTGCAAATGTGGGCCAATTTTACTTGTCTGATTTGCTAAATGAGTCTGCTGCCAGAGTTTCTATTCTGTCCCAGTCCTGCCTTGAAGTGGGGGGTGTTTCTTTTCCAGCCTGGCTGGCAGACACAAGTGAGCTCTCTGACAGCTCAGGACTCGACCGTCTGCAGCTCTTCAGCCTACGTTAACATACTACTCCACCATTCATATTTTTAGCCATATTACACCGAGAACCCATGGCATGCTCTTCTTAATCTCAATATATTTTTAGACACACTGGCCTCTAAAACTTACTTTGTACCTGCTGCGCAGTGTTGACCCACGATTGATGTCTTGTCAGGTCAAGCAAGTGGCTCACAGCCCCCTGAAAACGTCCTCATAATGTGTCTTTATTGCTGTAAAAGACTTTGCCACAGTTGTTTTAAAGTATGGTCGTTTTAGAAAGAGGTTGTTGGTAAGTGAGCTTTCATTTCAGGAGTTTTGAATTAGTTTGAAGATATGTTTAGTGCTTCTTATTGTTCAGTATTTCCAAATATTTATCTCTTTCCATGCACTTCATGCCATGGTTTTAATGGAGAGAAATTGTCACTCTAAGTGTCACACACACATTTGGCAGTTGAATATTACTCATACGTATATTGAAGTGTTACACATAAGCAATCTCACAACTTTCTCAGCTATGACAGACCTTGCGCAAAAGAAATTAAGAGGCTGAACATAGTGCAGAGCTTTAGAAAGGAATGTGTGCTGAGCTGTTGGATAAATAAGAACCACGAACTTCAAGAAAACTGTGTTGTGCATTGGTGCGTTGCAGCAGTTGTAAGATCTTAGAGTTTCTCGTTGCTTAAATGGGTGTATTTTCTGATATTTATATGTTTCCCTTTTCTTCTTTGCCTGATTTCGCTCGCGAAAAAGTGTCACTCATGGTCGGTGAATGTCACTCATAATTTCACTGAAATTATGAAAATGTCACACATATGCAATCTGAAACCTTGGCAGCTATGCCCAACATGTCTACATCACTCATTAAACTATCACCCTTCTTCTCCCTGCAACACCCATGGAGGCACACAAAGACAACAAACAGGCACTGTAAATTCCTGCCGGATTTATGAAAAACTTTGTAAATAACCAAATATTTTCATTCAACCAAGCTCATTTGGGTGTTTATTTATCTTGATCCACTGATCTTTGTCTTTCTCTGAAGAGGAGAAGGAGTTAAAAGTCCCGAAAGAGGGGAGCAGCAAGGTGTTGATATTTCACCGAGACATCAGGCAGCAAAGATGCGTTTGTTGAAAATAGGGCTAATACTGACATCTGGTGGACAAACTGGCTAAAACAATTCTTTGATGGTCCATTAAGTTACAGGATCTCAAAAGAAGTAAAAACTTAAAACATTGCATTACAGCGCCCTTCCCTCTCAGCATTCCACTACACCGGAACACACGTACAGGGATGCCACACTTTAGTTTGATACAAAAAAATCTATGGTTGACTGACATTTCCTAAACCTCTCGATAGCCTAATGTGCTAATCTGGAGGAAAGCTCTGCGTCCCGTCTGAAACTCGGATCCTCAGAAGGATGACTGGAGTAGGTGGATGACCTGTGAGTAACAACCCCACACCGAGGCCTCCACCAAGATGGCAGGAATAATCTGATGCCTAACACTTGTTAACAAACAGCATCTTGTTCCACCAGGTACCATCATAGACCTAAACTAGGGGCCTTATTTATGAGAAGTGTTGCATCACTGCAACAATGCAGCGATGCAACACTTTGCAGTGAGCTCTCCTTCTGACAACTTGGATGTGTCGTATTTACAGTAGGGCGCATCATGTCGCGAGGAGTTACAGATCCGTCTGTGTTACTGACGTATCTATAGGCGCAAAAGTGACGCATTGCTGGGGTGTGTCTGAAAACAGACAGGGCACGAGTCGGGGGTACACGCGGGTGGACGGCGTCCACCCACTATTTTCACAGGTTGAACGCCGTCCACCCTGCAAAGAATTTGGGCCCCACTGAATAGTGTGCTGAACTCGTCCAGGTGTAATTTCTAAATATCGAGGCACTTTCAGCAGTGCCTGCACATTGTCTGCTTTCCATCTGCAACAAGCAACAACGTGGAGGCGGGGACAGGACTTTCTTATTTAAGACTCCTGCTGGGCCCATAACAAAGGCCGAATTTGAGGGTCATCGGGCCTCCTTTTGTTCAAATCTCTTGGCTTGGAGCAGTCAGAAGCCTAACATCTGATGCAAATGAAGCAGAGGGAAACCAAAGGCTCACACCTTGTTAGCACTTCACACATACTTAAGAGAGGCAGCTCTTCACTTTGTTCAGTCCCTGTTTAAGGGATATGCATGCACTGCAAGAATATCAGATGTGTTGGTCTTTCCGAGTATTTACACAAAGCAAATTGCATTTGTATAGAGCTTACTACACCTGAGGAGGCATTGAAATAATTTAAGTACCACTATTTCTTCTTGTTTAGCCCTTCTCATCCCAATACAGGGTGTCAGAGCTCTTAAAATCAACATACGCACATTACATGTACAATACATTATATATGTTTGTAAATGAATGTACAGGATGTGTTACATAAAACTGAAGGATTGCAAGGTGTAGAAGACACATATCATCTTCCATAGCTAACTTTGTTACTATCCTCAGGATGCGCTCAAAGGTACAGATAATAGACTTGCTAAACATATATGTGAGGGTTTTAGATTTGATGTCCCTTCTTGTGATGCCACTTCCTGTAAAGTTGTGGCTTGTGATGCCACTTTATATGATGTCAATTCCTGTGATGCCATGTGTGACCCAACTCCAGCAATGTGTCCTTTCACATGGGACACGCCCATATGAAAAGGCCTGTGTCACCCTTATGCCTGCCATGAGGCAGGCGTAAGGTTTTGATGCAATGGCATCCTAGAGGTGGTGCAGTGAAATCTTATAGATTTCAATGCGCCACTACTACGAGGCTTTGATGCGGGGTAACGCCCACCCTGCATATATTATACCTGATGCAGGTATAATGTAGCGCAGGGGTTTATGAAGTGAAGCAACTGCCTAGATGCATCACTTCATAAATATGGTGCAACATGGTGCATTATTTACGTCACCGCAGCGGCACAAACAATGGCGCAATGGCGGCGTAAATGTGACAAAGGACTTCATAAATAAGGCCCTATATGTTTAGACATCACTAGCCACCTCCATCTGTTACTCATTAAATCTTGAGGAACCCTTCCATACTAAAGCTGCTTTTTGTAACCTCATCAGGTGTACCTCTACGTCTGCCACAGACATCCTTTTGTCGTAATGTGATCGGCTGTTTGCTTGTATAGGCCTCATGTGCTCACACAAAACTGCAGACAAGTTTCTATGATATCAATAGCTGACCCATTAACCCAAAGCTTACTTGGACCAAGGGCATACACTGACACCTTCTGCATAACGTAAGGAATGCTGAATTAGTAGGTTAATTAGTAATTCAGCTACCGCCACCTTCCAGGGCCTCCATTCCCCACTTATTCTGAGTCTAGCGGCCTCCCCACCCTTTTCTTCCCTTTTATTCTCCTGCTTTCTCAAGCTGCCACGTGCTTCCTTCCCAAACTGTCTCCAAAGAGGGGTCCACTGCCTCCTCCCTTTCCTTTCACTGCCCACTCATTTGTAAGGTGCATTGGGTCGGTACTGTGCCCCATATTCGTCTACCACTGATCGGTTATCAACACTTAAAACTTAAGTAGTAGCATCTGTCACTTACCTTTTCCATCTTCTCACTGTCCACATCTGAACACTCATCCAGGTGCTGACTGTGTCTCCTCTGTGTTTCCACTGTTTCAATGAGGGCATCATGTGTGTTTCCACATTTGCATTTGGATTTGAAATTTGTCAGTGTACGTTTCCACTATTTCATTTTAGATTTCATGTTTTTATTTAACATTGCGTATTACTTTGTTTAAACAATATATTTATATATATATATATTAAACCAGCTGATCATACAGTACATAGTTTGAAGGCACATTGCGAGTACTCAGATACAGCTCAGCGTGAACCTTTGTATATTTCTAATCCTGCAACGGTGCTTTAATTTTTGTCGATGTGTATTTTCCCTATTGCAGTTGTGATTTAATTTTTGCCCTTACCGCATTTGCACTTTTGCACCTATAAATTCATTTTTTTGTTTGCAATCTGTATTTCCTGTATAGCAACTGTGCTTGCGTGCTTCTCTAGTGTACGTTTCCACTATTGCAAGCATGTTTACATTATGGCATACATGTGTATCCACTGTTTAACAATAATTTCCTGCTTATCAGTGTGCATTTTCACTATAGTAATTGTGATCTCACGTTTTCTCCATGCTTGTTTGTCCCCACTATAAAACTGTGATTTTTTTATTTACCAATGAGTGGCTCCATTATTAGACTGAGATTAATTTTGTTCATGCTTGCCAATGCTCGTTTCCATTATTGCAATTGCGATTTCAAGTTTCTCATCTTTACCAACGTGTGTATCCATGAAATTTCATGTTTGCCCCATGTATTGAAAATGTGAATTTCCTATTTGCCAATTTATATTTTCACTTTTGTGTGTATCGACCCCTGCAACTGTTATTTTACGTTTCCCCCTTTGGGTTTTCAATATTGTAGCTGTGATTTCATGTTTGTCTATGTCTGCGTTCACAGTAGCAATCGTGATATCATGTTTGATATGTGTGTGCCTCCACGCGCCCTTGCCACCAGATCCACGAAAAATAAATGTAAAATAAAGAATAGTTTAACACATTAGAACTTGTCACTTTTATCAAATACATCAACTTTGTATCCAAGACGAGCTGAACACTATACACACCTACTTCCATTACCCCCTAACAAAAATAAACCTCATTGCCTTTTGAAAAAAACCGTGGTTGAATTCTTGTCTATTAAGTAGAATTAATTAATTAATCAATGAGTCCATTAAGAATGTATTTAATAAACCGCCTTGCTTGTACAGAAACAAAGCAAACACCATAAGGGATTCAATATGGAATGAAAATTTAAGTTTATGTATATAAATTCTATACATTATGTATTTATGGGTTCCCGATAATCTTGAGGTGGATCAATATCAGATAGGACATGGGTTGCACCCCATGGACCCTGGGCCAGGCCAAGTAGTGGGTGATTGACAAACCATGGGCAGACCAAGGGGTGGTGGAAACGCATCTCAATATTTTGAGCTTTTGCCATCTGCCATTTTAAGTCCTTCTATTCAAGTCAAGTCAAAAATACTTTCATTGATTCATTAAAAATCATAAAAGGATGGCAAATCATCATAAAACGCTGTACTTTAAATGAGCATTTTTTTAAAAACATAAGAGAGCAAAAAGGCCTTAGGGTCGTGACTGCAATTAAAAACTCAAGTTCAAGAAGGGTACCAGGCCGTTCCTAGAAGAGTGCGTGTTAGGTTGGTGTCAGGTTAGGGATGCTGTAGGACAATGTAGGGTACCTACAAACGGGCATCCATTTTGTTGGATGTAATGGCCTCACACACCCTTGCGAGTGTCATGCTTCATCATCGGCAATGCTCCTCGTTGGGTCGGCGGTGCAATACCCAACGGGCAACACCTCATAGAGGGGCTCTTTAGCGGAGATCTTTTTCCAACTGCCGTATGGGTGAAGTGCGGGTGTGGGGCCAGGGAAGAGTAGACGTGACAGTGATTAAAATGTAATCAAGGGTGCCAGGATCAAGTTTATTCTAGAGGTCCCTTGGCTCCAATTAAAAATTGGACTAGGACTAGACTTGTAGGGAAATAATGTACCCTAGTACAAGGCTAACCTGGTATGTGACTGGGTCAACATGTTTCTCGCCTATGTGTCAGTTTGACTGGCGGATCGTCAGGACCAGTGTCTAACTATGTTGGTTTAAAGGAAACTATCTACAGAATGACTATTCCTCTATTTTGCAATGTCAAAATCAGATGTGTTGCGCTCTGTGTTCCTGGATTGGGGACAAAAAAAAGCAATTCACACAGTGTAAACTAATCTGTTAAGAAGTAGGTGACCTAATAGCACTCGGTGTTGCATGCCTGTGATAGTGTTACTAGCATGTGCTTAAAAACAGTAATATGTCAACCAGGGTGAGCACAGTGCACAGCATGCTCATGTGGAAGAACATAATTCATTAAAAAACGAAGCAGCAGTAGCCAATTACAACGTAAGCCATTCTGGGCACTCACCTATCAGGTAATGGTATGCTACAACAACAGTGCCCGGCGGGTAGAACAGCGGGTGAACCTCATAGTATTCAGGCTGAGTGATACACAACTGGCATTAGTCTTGTTTCAAAAGAGGGTGTCATATACATTTGCATTGGCTGTATTAAACGTGGGGCATTGCTCTCTGTCAGGAGCTAAAGGACCAGGAAGCTTATCCCTTCATGTGTCACGGAGAGGACAGGGGTTAAGCAGCGGTGGTGCGGCCGCTTGAGGCTAGAAACTGAATAAACAACTGTCTTCTAGGTAGCACACAACGTCCAACTACGTCCGAAAATGAGCCCCGTCATTCACACGGTTTGTGACCGCCACACTCATGCTGGATTCAAGGGTAATCAAAGTGTCTGGTAGACTGGTAGTGTCATGTGGTCAAATAGCTTCTAGGTAGTACATAGCGCCATGCTACGCCCTAACGTGGGGCCAGTTGTTCACACGGTTTGTAAGCGCCCCATTCATACTGGGTTCAAGAGTAATCAAAACGTCTGGTAAATGGATAGCGTCATGGGGTCGAATAAACAGAGCCAGCCCCCTGCCAATATTGGTATGCGTTACTAGGGGACGGGTGCCGTTCGTTAGTGTTCTACCTCTGGTCATGCGCGTGGCACTGGTTCATTAACCCTGCCAAAACGGGTGCTCTCAAGCGCATTACACTGATGGTACACTTACTTTCGAAATCCTGCGTCTTCTCAATCAGACCTACCCCTCGCCGCCGGACCCGGGAAGATGGGCTCAAGCTCGTCTGTGCCCGTTTTGTAACGCGTAGCGTCACATGGTTCGTGCCACATAACTGGGGGTGTGGTCTCTCATTGCGGAGGAAGCGGGGCTCAACCGAAAGTGGTGGCAGTGTTCCACTCCGGCGGCCATCTCACAGTGGTGTTAGAACCGATGAGTCACATAACTGGAATACTTGTGAATCATCCAGTGGAGTAAATGAGTATGTTATACTGGGTGTGCAAATATGAACCTCCTTTTACAAAAAAAAACGCCCTATGGACATCGTGTGCAGCAATACAATCACCCCAAAATGCATTACGGGAGGCAAGTGTCTCGGGTTGTGGGAGTCACATATACTGATGATTAGATCCTCCCCGATACCGGGGGTTGATGTTGGACCCGGTTTTATTAATTTGTTGTCCAGTGTGGTACAGGACTATATATACAGACTTCCGATGAGACGATTAAGACCATCATGAGGGCAGTTCCTGACTAAGGCTTATTTCTATCAGGTGATTTGTGCCAAGGTTCACAGAGAGGCCCAGGGGATGTCCTCATTTAGGCCCGTGGTATCCGTAGATAATCGGTGTATCCACCTTTGTTCTTTGAAGAACAGATTTTGTTTAGTGGAGCTGGTGTTTGCTTCCAGTATCAACCACTTGATGGAGTCAGCATTGTGGTTGGATTCAAGGAAATGCTTGCACATCTTAGTGTTGTTCTTTTTGTAGCGGAAACTGCTACGATGCTCCGCCAAGTGTGTCTTAACTGGGCGCGTGGTCATGCCCACATAGTATAGGTTACTTGGGCATACTATGAGGTAGTGCATTTAGCAGTGTTGCAGTTATTGTGGCCTCGTAATTCCCACAAAAAGTTGGGGTCAGTTGGATGGATTTGTATGTACCAGTGAATGGACAAACGCTGTAGGACCAGCAGAGGTAATGACCTGTAACTGGTGGCAGATGCCACAGAGTACGTTGGTTGACCAGGCTAGGTTTCCTGGGTCTTGTGTGTATCAAAATGTCCTTGACATTTTGTGACCGCTTGAAGGCAAACCCCGGGAGATCAAAGTTCATATCTCCGGTATTAAGGATTTGTCAGTGGCGTTTGAGTGCCTTTTTAACTGCATTAGACGCTGGTGTAAATGTCGTCACACATGTCAAAGATTCCTCTTCACCCGAGTTTGGCTCTCTTCTCTCTAGTAAACCATCCCTGTGGTTGTTCAGAGCTCTTTTCCTCGCTCTTGTTATCTCCCTGTTAGGGTAACCTCTATCCAGAAGGTTTCTTGACAGTATGGTGGATTGTTTCTTGTATTCAGATACTTGGCTGCAATTGCGCCTCACCCTCAAAAATTGCCCAAAAGGTAGGTTTCCCTCAGAGCTTTGGGATGGTGGCTCGTGTAGTGGAGGAGGCTGTTCCGATCTGTTGCTTTCCTAAATAAGGTGGTTGTTAGGTGTCACCTACCATGATGGTCAGATCTAGAAATGAGATCCGTGTTGGGGACGCCGTCATGGTGAAGTACAGAAATGGGTTAAGAGTGTTAATTCACCCAAAAAATGCCTCATATGTGTCTTTGTTACCGGCCCAGAAGATCAAAATATCATCTATGAAGCACTTCCATAACTTCATGTTATTATGGTATGGGTTGACTTGGCCATGGATGTGTTGCCTTTCAAAGTCTGCCATATAGAGGCAGGCCACACAAGGAGCAAATGTGCTGCCAATTGAGGTGCCCTGGGTTTGATGGTAATGTTGGCCCTTGAACTCGAAGTAGTTCTCTGTGAGAGCCATAGTAGCACATTCCATAATGAATGTTGTTGGTGTTGGTGACCTGCAATTAAAAACTAACAGGCGTTACAATACATTTAAGAAATGTCAGCCAGCAGGTTATTTATTAGCTGCTTGGCTTGAGTCAATTTTTTCCAGATCCTTTGCTGCGATATGGCACTACAGGAGAGGGGAATCGAAAGCCCTCCAAGACACCTGATGACTGCGGCTCTACATGTTCTTATCTGTTCATTCCTTAAAATCTCCCAAAGAATGGATTTGCAGGTTTTCAGTAAAAAAGGGCAAGTACATAGTAGATGTAATAGTGACTCCTCCCCTTTACCACAGAGACGGCATTCCTTAGATGGCCATGTATGTTTCCATTTTGGGGACAAATCCTTTGAGGGGAACGATCCCATTCGTAGCAACATCAGGTAGTGCTTTTTATGGTAGGAGAAGTGTTCGATCAGATACTGTTGCGGCTTTAGCCTCTGGTAGGCCTGTATCACAGCCCAGGCGTAATGTTTTTTTGCGAAGATAATTTTATCTGCTAATAAAGAGATCCACTTGATTACAGTATTCACCACGCTTTTGAATCCAAAATACGTTACTGGTGTTAACCAGGCCTCCTCTAGCTGTAATGCCTACAAAGACTCCTTCAGGATTATCGTGGTTGAATTAGCTAGGCTTGCTTGATTTTCAATCTCGACCCAACAGCGGTGGGCTAGAGTGTTATCTTCTGCCTCCCTCATACTCCAATAATACTTTACTAATGCACCTTGTCTGGCCATGATCTGATTTTTTAGTCCAAATTCTACATGAATTTGTCTTTTAAAAAATGTAGATTGTGCTGTGTATAATATTGTAGCATCTTTAGTATTCAGGATTTCTGAGCCATACGAGATGGATGGTAGAAACTTTGGGGCGATCACTTTTAGCAGATGACCGGTAGAGCAACCTATGAGCTTTTTTCTCAGGATTTTGAGGGCAAAAAACAGTTGTTTAGCTTTTGTGCATCCTTGTTCCACGTGTTGCTTAAAGTTGAGCTTGCAATCTAGCAGGAAGCAACCCGGGCCAGCGATTGTTCACCCAATTTCCAGGAGAAGGTTTGCCTGTTCAATATTTTATTATGTTTAGAAAAACACATAACTTTTGTCTTTTGATGATTAATCGTGAGTTGGTTCAAGGTGGTGTAGGCTCCTAGTCCCGTGATCAATTTCTGCAGGCCAACAGGAGTTTGTGCTAGCAACACAATGTCATCTACATATCGGAGGCACAGTGTTGGTATTTTGCCCAATTTTGGGGGGTCAGCTGGAACTGACTGGAGGCACTTGTCTAGATCAGAAGTGTAAATGTTGAACAGACAAGGCGCTAAAACGCAACCTTGTTTAAGCCTGTTTAATGTTGGAATCTTACCGGTTCCGCTGGACCCATCTCATTTCTTGATTTTGACCCACGTTTGAGAGTACAGATTGATAATGGCGTCCAGGAGTCTGGGCGAGATCCCCCAGACTGGCATTTTTGCCCATAGAGTAGCTCTTGGAACTTATCGAAAGCCACCTTGAGGTCTACAAAGTAGGCATACAGAGGCCTTGATTAAGTCCTTCTAAAGTGACAGCGTCAGAGAACCTGTGACTGCAAGAGGGTGATGGGCTTAGCAACTTTGTCCCATTTAACAAAAAAATTGGCTGTCCAGCCGCGATGGAACACGGCCCTGAACTTGCGCAGACTGCATGGTGTGCTGGGCAGGGCCCCCACTATAAGGGAGGATGCAATCATAGTCTCTTTAGATGCCACTGTGGCATTTGATACACTTGAGTGGCCTTATCTCTTCGCAGTGCTCGAGAAGATGCAGTTCGTCCCGGTCTTCTGTCAGTGGGTGCGCCTACTGTATAACAGTCCTATGGCTCAAATCGTTGTCAATAACAAGAAGTCTAATGCGTTCAAACTTGGCTGGAGTACCCGTCAGGGATGCCCCCTCTCCCCGTTACTGTTCACCCTTGTTCTTGAACCCCTTGCGGCATGGATCCGAAAGGACATCATGATCCGAGGGATGCGCTGGTCGGCGGATTGGGAAGATCGCATCTCCTTGTACGCAGACGATATCCTTCTCTAGCTAACATCCCCCAAAAGATCTCTAATTGCCATATTTGATATCCTTGCTACCTTCAGCACGTGTTCCGGATTCCGCGTGAACTAGCAGAAATCCCTCCTCTATGTTCTTCACGGAGGTCCTTCTCCGCTGCCCCACAACTGCCCCATACCCATTGTCTCTGACGGCTTTAAATACCTACGTGTATACATCTCACTAGACCCACTGATTAGACGTGACCGTAACCTTACCCCCCCTACATAGCGACATCGCACATTGGAAGACACTCCCACTCTCTCTTTTAGGTGAGGCGGCCCTTTTAAAAATGATGTCCCTCCCTCGGTTTCTCTATGTCCTTCACAACTCCGCTGATCCTGTCGCTAACACATATTTCAAAGAAATTTAGGGACTACAGAGAGACCTACTGTGGGCGGGGCGACAGCGCATAGCCATGAAAAAACTTACGCTCAGCTGGTATGACCACAGCATTGGATTGCCAGACATCAAGAAGTATTACTGGGCGGCACACCTCACAGCTATCAACCACTGCACCTATTGTCGCCCAGGTGATCCCGGTTTTAATATGGACCGGTGGATCCTTCCAAATAAATCTTTTGCTCGTGCACTATACTCCAGGCCTGATAGATTCCCACTTACCGGCCCTACGCAGCACGCAGCAAACAAATCTCTTGGCTGGAATGACAAATTGACTCTTGCTACCCCGATGTGGGACTCTCAAAAACTTAGAGACCTGCGACAAACCAAGGGTTTCGACAAATGGGACCTAATTGGTATCTCCCACATCAAGGACCTTTGGAATGCCGAGGGCATGAAGACATTTGCCATACTCCAGACCAATACTCTCTCACGAATTCGGAACGCTTCCGCCACCTTCAAATCCGCCACGCACTAATCACAACACTGCCCCATGGTACAATCCCTCCGGACAGCTCCCCTTTGGAAGACAGACTATTAGAAGGTCATCTATCTGAGAAAGCCATCTCCCTTACCTACAGTAAACTAATAAATAATATGGATGACCCATTAATGGTGCTCCGCGAGAAATGGACAAATGACGGGATCGAACTGGACGATGAGGACTGGCAAACGTCAGTTTGTCTCCCAGGACAGTTGCTATTCCGGCGCGACTCCGCCGAGTACAACTAAAATCCTCCACAGGGTATATCTGACTGGGCCTCAACTAGCACACATAAGTGGACTGACTGACGACACATGCAGACGGGATGCACTAGCACAGGTACTTTTATGCATATCCTCTGGCACTGTGACCCAATCCAAGAATACTGGCATGCAATCCATACAATCATGAGCGAAACATTGGGTGTCGAAATCAAACCGCTAGCATCCCGTTGCCTCCTTAATATCTGGGAACCTATCGATCTCAACACATACACAACACAATGGGTCACTCTTGCTTGCATGCTCGCTAAGAGAAACATAGCTCAGCTCTGGGGGGCTGCACATACACATGCAGTAACCGACTGGGAAAAATACCTTGACTGGAGTATGTTGATGAAAATACGGTATATCTAGCACGGGAGTGCCCCCGGAAATGGTCTAAAATATGGGCCCATTGGAACGATTATCGAGGAAATATCTGTTCCGCCCTCACGAATTAGACAAGAAGATTCTCCTTCCCCGTGATCTCCACCACCTGCGTTTAATATAATCCTATGCTATTTCCTTTGTAACTAACTGTACCCTATTTACTGATCACTGTGACTATGTACCATCATGTCGAGATTGTTTAATAAAAAGATTTATTAAAAAAAATGGCTGTCCATAAGTTCATTACATGCATGAGTTGTGCGAATTTTATTACAACTAATAGTCATACACCAACATTTTGACTTTTTTTTTATGGCCTGGATTGACAGCACAGCTGTCACCAGGCAATTATGGCTGTATCACTAGAGAGGGGCTTTGGCTCTGCCCACATGTTGGGAGCAAGTAGAACAGGTTTTGATTGAGCATAAGTTGTGTACGTCCACACAAAAAAGTGCTTGCCTTCCACGCAGCTTTGACCCAGTGGAAGGCGAAGCAAATGTTTGAGAAAAAGAGTCTCAATTACTTGTAGTGAAGAACAATCCACATATTTGCAGAGATCACTACCATCCAAAACTGCAGATTCACTTTTAGCATCGAAACCTTCAGCAAAAACTGAATCGGTTTATTGTCAAGCTTGGCAGTCGAAAACAGCTCCCACAGTACTCCTAAAAAGTAGCCATTTGAACAAGCTCAAGGGCAGCCAAGAACCTTTGTCCTCAAACAAGACTCCAAGATATGAAAAGGAAGGGACCCTGGTGATTTTCACCCCCACTATAATATGCTTTGTACTCTTCATGGATCTTAGGCCCAAGACCATTATGTGCGACTTCCCCAAGTTTGTTATTAAGTCAAGAGAAGCCATTAATCAATCAATCAATAAAAAAGCATTTGTAAAGCGCAACACTGTCACCCCTAGGCAGTACAGGGGAGGGGTGGGGCAGGGGAGGGTTAAAAAAAGAAAAGGAAAAAAATTAAACTTACCTGCCAGCTGCCGCTTCTCACTCGTCCTCTTCTTTGTCGATGCATGAAGCAGACACAGGAACCAGGAACTGGAAGTATCCAGGTCTCCAGCCTCCATTAGCCAATCACGATGCTGCTGATAGTATTATCGTGATTGGTCTGAGCACTGAGGTTCGGTGCTCAGATGGCGACTGGGAGCCTGGGCATGTTCTTCAACAAGGCTGTGCGACACAGCCCGGTGGAGAACATGCCAAGTGCGTATGACTGTTTGGCTAGCCAAACTTTCATGTGCACTTAGGAAGTGCCTACTACTCCTCCGTCTGCTGTGTGGGAAGTCCAGCCCACCCCAACCCGCCCCTACAGATGAGTACTGAAAAATAAAATGATAATAACATGCTGTAATTATCATTTTATTTTTCCTGTGGGGCGAAGCTCCTCCACCTTAGCGGAGGAGCAGCCCCCGCCCCTGGGGGTATACGGGCGCTGTATCGCTGTTGAAGAGCTAGGTCTTACGTCTCTTTCTGAAGTCTGCCAGCGAGGGGGCTGTATGGAGCTGAAGGGGTAGGTCGCTCCAGGTCTTGACAGCATGTAGGAGAAGGAGCGGCCATTGCTGTGGCTGTGCCGGATGCGGGTGGTGTGTGCGAGGGCGAGTGAGGAGCAGCGCAGGAGTCTAGAGGGTAAGTGGAAGTTCAGTCAATGGTTGAGGTAGGCGGGTCCTCACAATAGAATCCAAAAGGCTCGAGGGACCCAGCGCTATTATTCTTGTAACACAATTTCATAGTGATAATGTTAGAAGCTTTATCATTCTATTTACTATTTTTCTAGGCATGATGATTAAATTCACTATAATTCCTAGCAACCTACTCACTAATTTTGAAGAGCTATTTTTCAGTGCTCTATTATTATGTGAATGACTACTCTATGGGCAGTGGACTACGCTCCGCTACCGGAGTTTTCGGAATTTGGCCCACTCTATTATCTGCCTGGAGCGCGGAGTTCTATAAAAAAAAAAAGCACTCAGCTACGCCGCGCAGCAGAGCTTACCGCCCACCACATTTAAAAGAGCTGACGTGGTATCTCTCTCCATGGGTGGGAATGGATCGCCTTCAGCCTTATAGAAAAGTGGCAATCACTAGAGCGTGATCCGCGTTGTCTCTTACCGATTGAGACATCACCAACTCCCGCTTTCTCGCGAGATCACCAGTGCTTCTGTGAGAATGGCAGTGGGAGGCTGGAGAGTACATGGGGGCCGCAATGCCAGCTTCCTCTGCTCTCCCCTTGGGAGACCAGATCAGGGAACTATGGTCTCAAAGCCCCATGTGGGGCTACATGGTCTTGCAGCGCTGGGATGCCTCAGGGTAGCCATGCGTTATATAAGAGCGTACTCATTCATTCATTCATGTGGGTGGCGTCCTGCTTGGCATGGGAGTGCCTGCAGCGGTGTGATCCTGGAGAGGAGAGCACAGGTAAGGCTGACACAACATCCGAAGTGCCACGCTGCACAGCACTACTCGGTGCACACACTGTCACTGCACAACACTGTGGGTATTGGTAACTGCCAGAGGCGCAACTAGAGTCAAATTTTGGGGGGTGGCTAAGAATTTTTTTTTGGGGGGGGGGGCTGAATCTTTAGGCAATCGGCAGAGTTGAGCTGCAGGGGCTCTTAGAAGGGGTGAAACAACAACAAAGCCCCATTAACATGCACAAGGTATTTTAAAGACCTGTGAAGTGCTCGGGTGCGGCTGTGATCGGGCCTGGGAAGTGTCTCATCCCGGGCTGCCACACACGATGGGGGGTGGGGGTGCTGAAGCCCTTTGAGGCTAATGGGTGTTGCACGCCTGGTAACTGCCACTATTCCTTTGCTTCAGCCAGCCTTAACTAGCGTTAGTAACCCACGTGCTCATGCTAATGTGTGGTGTGGCATCGCATCGACCAACCACACCCTGCTATTCGGGCACGAATATATCTTGTCAGGCAAAGGGGGACCTACAGCACCTGAACCAGACAAGGCTCGCCTCCCTGTCTAGTACGTACCCCAGCTGATATCCTGCCCTCCACCCCCAAACTGTCACCCACTCCCAGGAGTAGCCTTACTCCCCATGCACGCCTGGTGATAGATACTATGGTTGCCACTCTACTCTCACGGGCTCGTCTTTCTTCTACAGACATACTCAGTTCCAGGGTATCTAAGTCCCCCCTCTCCTGGGACAGACCTTTAGAGAGACGCTTTTAATGTTAAATAAATAACATAAGAAGAAAGCGGCTGTTATTCCAATCCTTAAGTTTATTCTTGAAGAAAATGGCATTAATACAGGAGCGCGTCTGAATTTTTAAATGTCCAACAGCTGAATGACTTATTCAGCAGTTGGAATTCATGTGGCCACATTCTCCACGAGCGATGCACTTTTGAAGAGAAACATTCTCTTCAAAAGTGCGCGCCGTGGAATGAAATACAACATCAACAGAGTGATAAACACAAAGAAGGTACAACTGAACTTACTTGTACACTACATCTTCTCCTCTTTTACACAAATTGAAAAGAATAAAGTTAACATAAGTACAATAAATTCAAGGTAAATAATAATCTTTAAAACGTGAAGGAAAAGAACAATTTCTATGAATTCTAGCTGAAAGAGTTGAAGAAGCGTTAGAAGAGCTTGGTACAACATGAGGATCACAAATAGGTTCAATTTTCACATCAGAAGTGTTATCTGAAATACACGAGTTTTGAGCTGAAAAACAACTAATGTTATCAGAAGAAGTACCCAAAGGAAAATAAGAGCTAGAAGAATCATCATCAACATGTTTAGTCGTGAAATTATTTTTTGCTTGTTCTGAGGTAAGTTTAACAATCACACATTTGTTCCACCACCCTTTTTTGTCAAGAAAAAGAGACCCTCTGGAAACTTTGAGAACCTGAGTGGGCAGTGAAAACCTTGACAAACCTTTTTTAACCTTGTCATGAACCTTAACCATAACCCAATCCCCAACTTCAAAATTTTGTGAGGGAGAAATGACCTTAGAATCAAAATTCTTCTTTTGAATCATCTGTTGACTTGACAAATTATTTCTAATGATAACCCTATCATGACAAGCTAAACAAGGTTCACCAACCGTCTTCAAATCTTTGATCCAAGTTGGGCAAATATTCCCATTTGGATTACGTTTCTTTAATAGTCTAAAGGGAGATAAGCCCGTGGTACAATGAGGGGTCACCAAATACGACCACAATTTGCCCCTAAGGAACTCTTCGACATCCACCTTGGAAGCAATGGCAGTCTGTATTCCCTCTTTAATGAATTTATTCGTTCTTTCTATCAATCCATTTGAAGAAGGTGAGTAAAATGCCACCCTGAGATGCTTTATGTCATGAAGTTTTAAAAAATGTTCAACCATAGAAGAACAAAAGTGAGAACTATTGTCACTCACTATTTCCCTATGGGGACCCTCAGAAAGAAAAACCTTTTTTAAAAAACGAACAACTGTTGATGAATTGGGATTCTCACAGAAGTCAAATTCACACCACTTGGAGTGATAATCAATAAGCGATATGATGTAACGCTTGTCAGGGGATAAAATCTCAAATGGTCCTGAAAAATCAATGGCCAATATGTGCCAAGCTTCTTCTGGGAAAGGAACAGCATGCAAAGGCAATTGAGGTGTCTTCCAATGTTTGTCTGACACAAGACATGTGGCACAATAATTAATCCATAAAGCAACATCCCTATCAAGACCAGGTCACCAAAAATGTTCCTTCAATTTCCTTGAAGCACCCCCAACACTTAAGCGTCCCTGATGAGCTGACATGAAAAGTTTATTACGAATGTCACAAGGAGGAACACATAGACCACCTCTGAAAACTACATAATTTATGATATAAAGTTCCTCCGAAATTTGTGCATAAGCTTTCAAAGAAGCAGGAAGGGCACGAACTTTTGGCCATCCTGAAACAATCATGTTTTTAACAGCAACTAAGACTGTGTCATAAGAATAACTTTTAAGCCAATCTGTCTCTGAAATGGAAAAAGGTGATAAAACTAATTCCTCAATTGTAGCCACTACACATTCTATGTCGTCTGTATCACAATTTCCATCATCATCATTCTCAAGACTCAATCTGGAAAGAGCATCAGCCCTTGAATTATTACCTCCTGATATGTGTTTTATGGTAAAGTTATACTCATGAAGTCTTGACAGAATCCTAACCAGTCTGGCAGAGGCCTTCCCTGTGCCGTTCCCATTAAGAAGATGTAAAAGAGCTTTATGATCACTAAAAAGTGTAAAATTTGAACCCCAAATATATGTCTTGAACTTTTCTACAGCCCAGGAACAGGCAAGAGCCTCTCTCTCAATGGTGCTATAATTTGATTCAGCACCACTCAGAGATCTAGAAGCGAAGCCAACAGTGTTTTCTTTGTAACCATTGCCTTAAAAAAGTACTGCACCTAAGCCTCTCTGACTTGCATCTACTGAAATGCTGCATTTCAAGCTTGGATTGAAAGAAGACAAGGCTGGTGCTTCGACAATAACCTTCTTAACAAGATTAAAAGCACAGTCAGATTCCTTAGACCACACAAACTTCACATCTTTCTTTAAAAGGATGCAAAGGGGTTGAACAAGTTGAGAGTAGTTTTGTATAAACCTGGAATAATATTCCTCTAAACCTAAGAAATATTTTAGTGAATCCTTATCTCTAGGAATGGGAACATCGTGAATCGCTTTTGTAAGAGACACTTTAAGGTTTAATTCCTTCAGCGGAAATGCTATGTCCAAGGTAATCTAACTTTTTTACAAAAAATGTGCATTTCTTTTCACCCAGAGTTATACCAACATCCTTGAAACGTGATAACACTTTCTTTAAGGTTTTAAAATGTTCAGATTTGGTTCTAGAATGTATCAGAACATCGTCCTGATAAGCTTGGACGCTTTCAATATCATTTAAAATTGTGTCCATGAATTTCTGGAACACACTGGCAGCAGATACCAATCCAAAAGGAAGCCTTAAATATCTAAATGCCCCAAATGGAGTGTGAATGTGGTGAGTTCAGATGATGACTTGGTGAGAGGAATCTGATGATATGCACTTCTGAGATCAAGAAGCGTAAAAGATTTTGACTCAGAAATGCCTGTCAGTAATTCTTGGATTTTGAGCAAGGGATGACAGTCCACAATAATGTTTTGGTTTAAAGAACGAAAATCCGCACATAAGCGAATGCTTAAGTCCTTTGTTTTAACCACAACTATGGGACTGACCCAAAGTGATGAATCTGTGGGCACAATAATGCCCTCAGACACCATTTTGTCCAAAACTTTCTTTAATGCATCTCTCACATTCAGTGGAATATTCCTCAATTTATGAACAACTGGAATAGCATTAGGTTTCAATCTGATCAAGTGCTCAAAATTTTTGATATTCCCAACAGAGTCATTGAAAAAGTCTAGAAACTCAGATATCAAATCATGAACTTCATTACTTACAATATCACTTACTACAAAGATAGGGGTATCATTTACCTGGACTGGCGAATCCGCACCAGGTACTAATTTTAGACCCATCTTGGTAAGGTCTTGCCAACCAACTATACACTTACCATCAATGGCAACGTAAACCTTTGTTAATGAACATCTTTCTAAACATACAATTTTTGTTAAAAAATATCCCAACATGTCAATGTCTTTCCCGCCATATGCTTCCGGGATGATATCTAAAGGTAAAAGATGTATTTTTGATAACCAATGAGCATTAAATAAAACCTCAGAGATGATGGTTACGGGAGCTCCAGAATCAGCCATCATATCTAACTCAATATGATCAACAATTACCTTACATATGGGATCTTTCAAACGACTATTGTCAGATGAAGTCTCAACCAAATCAATAGATAATATCTTTTTATGAAATACATTTGAATGGGCATCAAAGGTCTCAACAGTATTAACATGAACATCATCCAAGGATGACTCAAGAGAAGACACATCTACACTGGAAACATCAACATTAGTGTTTTCAAAAGAGGAAAGCGTGCTAACTTGTACTGTCTTTCTGTTTCTACAAACTATGTTGAAATGACAAATTCTACCGCAGAATGTACATTTTTTACCCAATGCTGGACAAACTGGGCTATTGCTAAGATGTGTCTTAGAGCCACATCTGTAACAGAATGAACCAGCCTTCTTTTGAAAAGGTTTCATAGCTTATTTTTAGAATAAACAGCATTGACCTGTATTTCACTATCTGTACGAGAAACATTTCCATCAGTAATACATCTAGATGAAACTATAGACCTTTCCACACTCTTTGCCATATCTATCACTTCAGATAGGGATGGATCACGACAACTTAGGATGCTCTCCTGAATCTTTTTGTGAAAACATTTATACACAAATTGGTCCCTGAGAACAGTATTTAAATATGGACCAAAATTACATTCCGCAGCCAGGTTTCTTAATGCAGAAATACATTCTTCAACGGATTCATGTTGTTCCTGCCTTCTTTTCATGAAGTTGAAACGTTCCAACATAACGCTAGGCTGTTCTAAAAAAAATTTGTTCAGTCTCAAAATAGCATCTGTAAATTTATTCCAACCCTCCCCATTACCAGGAGGAGGCTGTGAAGTTGGAAGATTAATAAAAAATTCTCTTCCAGCAGTCCCCAAATGACTATACAAAATCTCAAGTTTCCTTTTTGGAGAGTCTTCATCCGCACCAATTGCCACCAGGAAATTTTCTAAATTTTTATACCACAGTTTCCAAGCTTCTTTTGGTTTCCCAGGCGTGGGAAGAAAATGGTCTAAGTAAACAATCTGTTGATTAGAGGCCATGTTTTAAAGAATATTTTCCCTTGCAGATTAAATTGTAAAGGTAAGTAAAATTTAATTTCAAATCCTTCTGTTATTTCCTCTCCTTTAAAACCCAAACTGTTGAAATCCAGACTTCCACTATTTAAAAAAAATAAATAAATAAGGTATTTCTCCAAGAATTCTGAGATCAAATAAATCAATACCTCTTTTCCAATGTTTTTATCGAGTGACGATCCAAAACCTGTTAAAATCAAGCAAGCTCCCTGTTTTGTGACTGTTGTTATAGAAACAACACTTTCTCCGAATCCAAAATGGCCGCCAGAGCATGTGACAGCGTGATGACGCCCCTTTTGACTCGTCACTCGACGCTACCTCCCACGTCATGAAGGACGTGAGCCAAGACCAATGAGGCAGTCCAAAAACGAAGAAATGATTGAAAATCCACCGCCGGGTCTTGCAATGCTCCAGATCGTCCGGACTCTCGAAGATGAAAGCGGAAGACTTACACGGATGAAATGAACGTCTTCTCGTAAGCTTTTATATATTTCAGCTTTGCGCAAATATGGTAAAAATGCCACTTGAACCTCGTCGCCAAATGTAGAGAGACACTTTTAATGTTAAATAAATAACATAAGAAGAAAGCGGCTGTTATTCCAATCCTGAAGTTTATTCTTGAAGAAAATGGCATTAATACAGGAGCGAGTCTGAACTTCTAAATGTCCAACAGCTGAATGACTTATTCAGCAGTTGGAATTCATGTGGCCACATTCTCCACGTGCGAAGCACTTTTGAAGAGAAACAGTCTCTTCAAAAGTGCGTGCCGTGGAATGAAATACAACATCAACAGAGTAATAAACACAAAGAAGGTACAACTGAACTTACTTGTACACTACAAGACCCGGAAGCCGCGAGGTCGCCTACCTGCCGGCCTCTGCCATGAAGGTGCGCCGAGTGCGGCCAGTTTCCGCACTGCGAGCCGTCGCTCGCTCTGTTCCTCTGGTTCAAGTGCTGCCGGTTGAGCCCTGCTGTCTCCCCACCTCTCCGCGGCAGCAGCAGGAAGTGATTCCAACTCACATGGACTTTCTCTGACCTACCAACCATGCCACACCCGGGAGCCCTGCCCATCCCACAGGCCTCCTCCGGGGACATCCAATACAGCCAAAGGCGCCCAGACACCGAGCTCAGGCGCAGCAGCAGGAATGGGCACACTGTCTCCTACAGCACTGCTACTTTGTACTAATTTTCAATTATATAGCATATCACAAAATAACAACAGCTCCTGCGACTCCACCACTCCACTGACCTACTTTTTACCAAGCTCCAGCCCTTGCAAACTCTGCACGTTCACGGAACTTCACGGAATCTTGCAGAGTTTTTTTGGGCAACTCCGTGGAATTTCACGGAGGGAAACTCTGCGAGCTACACCCAGGCCTATTTTCTGTGTGCTAATATTTATGTATTAAAATTATATTTTGCTAATAGCCTGCGTACTAATATACTGTGAGCGAGTATTTTGTGGGTTGCTGCTCTATGTACTATTTTTATTGTATGTATGATTATTAAAATCACTATTATTCCACTCCATGCGGGCCTATTCTCTGCACTATTCTATGCTGCATTTTTCTAGGCTTATGTTGTATGTGCTGCTTTATTTTTACACTGCTTGTAGGAGTGTGCTTGGAGGTCTAAACTGTTTTCAAGGTGTTACTATGAATGCATAAAGTGCAGCTATGGAGAGGGAGAGGGGGGGAATTGTGCAAGGCTGAGGGTGAATATTTCCTCTTCTCACTCCTCATGGCAGTCACAGACCTGTCTCGTGCAGCTGTTCTCTGTCGTTATCAAGGTTTAACTAAAAGAGCCCAATTTCATTCCAAATATTATTTAAAGAGCCCTCATTTCTATATTGCAGGCACATATATAACTGTATTACAATAAAGAAAGACCTTTCAGCTATGCAAGCCCCTGCCTTTTGTTGTGGACACTTACATTTATTTAAATGATCGATTATGGATAACATTTACAGAGTGCCTCTTAACCCAGCGGCAATGCAACGGTGTACAAGAATAAAGACAGTGCGAGTCCAATAGCCCTACAGTTCTTTTAACAACCATTACTTTAGCACAAGTTTTGTTGCAGGGCTACAAACCGGGAAATGACAATGAATTTATGTTAACAACAGCAGACTAAAGCACAGTACTGAAAAATAGATTTTGGTACAGGACAATTTGCAGAGTCTGAAAGGATTATATCATATTGGCCACTTTTACATCATGCTTCCTATGAGGTTTTGCAATTGACTAAACGAATGACATAAAAATGCGGACTAACCCCCAAACTATATTTGCAGCTGTTTTGTGCATGGTATTACTACATTTTTGCCTCATAATGGTCGGTTTTATGACCAGCAGAAGGTTAATAGAAAAGTTGACCACAGGGAGCGGACTTATCATAATCAGCACAACACTATACATGGGCTATCATTACATCCTGGGTGCACAATATGCACCGGGCACATAACTGTTAATATTGCAAAGTATGGATAAAGGCTAGCGCTACCACACACAGCAGTGAAAGGACAAACTGATATTACCAAAGAATCCAAGAGCAACAATGCAGAAACCTTGGTTTGACACCAGTTAGAAAAGAGATAGACTCCTTGCTACCAGTAGCAACCAAACCTGGTGCATCAAGTAGAAACCAAACCTTTCAGTCACCTAAGTGTAAGTGACCTTAAAGTGATGACGCCCATTTTTAATTGGTAAACAGAAGTAAACACTAGAATGCAAATTTCTATTGGAGAAATGGGCTTTGACACAAGCTCTCTGTCTTTTAATGCCCATACATTTTTTTAGGTCTCGCAGACCTAGTGTTGCAGTGCACATGCGCTGCTCACTCTGCGAAGCTTATTGTAATCGAGGATATTTCTGAAGTGCAGTTGAAGCCCAGACCATCATTCTTATTGGCTGGCGTCATCGTTTGAAAATTTGGCTTCTTTGTTACCGCCCTGTCCCCTTTTTGGATGGCCCATCCGGACTCGATTGTTTACTTGCTGCGTTCCACTGTCTCCTTTATTAGTCCGTAAGCGCTCCTTTTTTTTCATTCGGCTTTTGTAATGGTGGCTGCGTGTTTTATTTTTGCATCACGCTTTCACTTTAACAATAGCTGCCGCCTCGCCCTGCAAGTGCAGTGTGGGGCGGTAGCTCTTGTAAAGTGAAAGCGCGATGCAAATCTAAACAATCGGCTTCGGCCGCGAAGCACAATGCAAATATAAACGACAGCTTACACCATGCTCACTTTATTTATTTATTTATATTTAGCATTTATGTTGAGCGCGGCTTTCTCTTCAGGGGCACGGTGCTCTGTTTGTTTGTTTGTTTTTCTCGGCCCTGTGGTGCTCGGAAGCAGCTTTCCTTGGGGAGCACAGTGCTAAGTTCACCCTTGGCAGGCAGAGAGACGTCCCTCAGCTTTGTGGAGCGATAAAGAGTGGGGACCAGGAAGTGCTCCAAAAATGAGTCACGTTACCCCGTTCTTGATTGGGCGAGGGGGCAGTGCGCAGAGGACAAGTGCGCCCTAAATCCATGCACTCTGCTATGACCTACCTGAACACTCCCCCGGAGGCTAGCGGGTAGCTTTACGGTGCTGCTCCGCTTTAAATTAACCACTTAGCGACCGGGGCCAAATCAGCACAGGAGCGCTGCCAATCTTGTTATGGCAAAACTCCTTTACATGTTGGCTTTCGGAGCCTCCCTCGCACAACCCACAGACAAAAGACAAAGAGTTGATACAAAAAAGAGCCATTTTAAACGATGTGATCTTGGGAGAGCACATGAGCTGTGTATTTGTATTTCTAATAGGATTTGCCAGTAAAGAGTGTTTCCGCATTTATATTGTAATTTATGATGCAAAGAATCCGATGCATGGGCGCATAATACCCCGAGTCACACGTAGAGGCACAATGCATTATTAAAACGACAAACGTGCATTTAAAAAAAGCAGCAAAATAAACCGACTGCAGTTATAGTGTGTAGATCCGTGTATGTGCAGAGGAACAATAACACGTATTTTTGTCACATAAACTGATAAATGAGTGTGTGTAGGAACACATAGTAGACTGTAGTCAAGTATAGTGTGTAGACGTTTAGGATGCAGGAGAACAGCTCCCCCTCCCCTGGTTTTTCTTGGGTACATTGCGTGTGCGGATGTCAGCTGGCAGTAGGCTAATCGACCCTGATTGGCAGCTCGGAAAGTTTCCTTGTTTCTAGAGCATTATGTTAATCACCAGATTATTGCCACCAATTGGCCCGAGCCAGAGTCAATTTCCCATTTCAAACCCGACGTCCTAGCAGCCATTTAACTCAGCAATGTTTTTAAACTCTCCTGTTGGAGAATCCCTTTGCAATACCTGGGCGTTCTTGTAGCAGCTTGCTGTTTTTCTCACTCCTCGTGAACTTGTTTTCCTCTCCTCTGACCCCCCTATTGCAACTGAATCTCTCCTGGCAACTTTTGCAGACTCTGGGAGAGGGGGGTGGAAAAATAAGGCATGAAGTGTTAACAAATTCTGAACTTCCAGCTCTGCAGCTCTCGAGGCAGCCCGCACTGCACTGGGAGGGAAAGTGCAGCGCCGATGCATCAGTGCGAAAGGCTCTGCCTGGGGACCAGCCTTTCCTGAGACACCTCCAGAGACTCGGCAAAGACTGAAGGAAAGAAACATTTGCAATGCAATAGGTCTCACATTTATGTGAGTTTAAGGTATGGCATTGTAAATGACAATGCATTTTATTTATGATTTAAAAACCAAAACATAAATAAAAGGCATTGTCATTTACAATGCCAGTAGCTCAAGCTAGCGTAAATGCAAGACCTATTGCATTGCAAATGCTTGTTTTGACTAGAGTTGGATTGAATAAGACTTGGGTTGGGGTAGATTTCACCTTGGTAAGGTGAGATTGTCTGAGTCCCTGCAAAAATTGGTGAGGGGCCCCTACAAATAGACTAAAGAACAATATACTTAAATATACTTGCAAAGGGTCTTGCAAAACCTCTTGAAAACTGAGATCCCCCTTACCCGTGGTGGGGCAGGAGCCTATGTCATATACACATATTCCATACCATTCAGATGGTCATTCTACTCACAAGTCCTGTGCTTGTGCAAACCTAGCCTCTGGTGTGTGGAGGACCGAAGGAAAGGTCTGGATCTGTGCAATCTATTGCACATCTGGGGGTTCTCAATGGTTATAAAACCGATGAGATATCTCAGTGTGTAATTGTAAGAAATACGAATGGGAGGGTACCAGAATGTAAGAAATAGAGGGGCATTTTACCAAGATTAAGCGATATTTATCGCTTAACACGGTTAGCGGCAATATTATTATCGCCGAGCTCCGCCGATTTTTATCGCAGATAAACCTTGCTATTATCAAGGTTTAACTCAAAAGCGATAAAAATCGGCCGTAATGCATGAATATAGCTGAAAAGTCAGCGATATTCATGCATTACCGAGCTAATGCCTTAGCCATGTTATCCACCTACCATTGGATAACATGGCTAAGAACTGCTCTGGGCAGGCGTTAGCTTTTGGAGATATTCGCGCTTAGCGCGAATATTTCCAAAAGTACGCCTTTGTAGGTAATAGGAGATAGTGATGTTAGCGACTGTTTACAGTCGCTAACATCTTGGCACGCCCACTTTGCATGTCATTAGCGATAAATATCGCTGACATGCGAAGTGGGCCCCAAGATGATCGCTATCTCCAACTAGTTGTCGCTAACTGGTGTTAGCGACAGCTAGGTAAGAGGGCGATAAAATTATCACCGCTTTAGCGGGAAAAATTCCCGCTAAAGCGGCGATAAGGCCCTTGGTAATATGCCCCAGAGTTACTTGTCAAGGGAAGTGAAAGTCTACTTAAGCAGCAACCACTATCCTTGTCACGTCATAAGCAACCTCTAAATTAACCCATGCTCAACCCTAGGGTAGCTTGGCACAGATCAGTCAGGCTAAACCAGAAGCAATCTGTAAAGTATTTATGTAGCATTTCAAACAGTAATAAGGTGAAAACACAACACAAGAAGAATCCAACACCAAATTAGAAAAATAGAGTACATTTCAAAAGCTAAAACAAGACCAAAAGGACAAATATACAATCAGTAGAACTGGAGGTATGCAATTTTAAAGGTTTGAGTGAATATAGTGCCAAAAAGTACAGTGCACCAACTGTGATTAACTAGTCGTGCCGGATTGGGACAAAGTCACAAGTTCTGGCCAACCATAGTGAAGCATGGGCCAACTACAGGGACCCAGTTAGGATTGCTGAACAAAGTACCTTAAATCCTGGTTACGTAGCATTGAGAGGTCCTGCGTCAAAGATGTGCCGTGCAGCCGAGGCGATGCGAGATCCGGGTCAGAAATGCCACACACAGTGTTGGTTCCAGGGGCTCCACGGCTGCAATGCGAGGTACTCCATCATCGACGAGGAGGCCGTGATGAGACTAGTGTTGCGAGTCCTGTGTTGAGAATGTGTTGCCCACCGGCTGGTTCCGTAGAAATTGCTGGGCTTGCGAAGCGAAGTCCTGCGTCATCAACGAAAATGCTGTCTTTGAAGGGCCTGCGCGAGGGTTGCATAATGCAGCGGCAGTTCCGATAAGACTGCAAGGGCGATGCAAAGTCCTAGCACTGGGAAAGCCCATGCAGTACATTTGATGCGTCGGTTCTGCTCGGGGTTGAACCGCACAGATGGGTCTGCAGAGCACATCCAGGACCACTTCCAAGAATCCACGACTGGAGTGGCACCACTTGGAGTCTTGGAGTCACTCTGGTGGTCCTGGGTATAGGATGCATAACAATGATTGGAAAGACAATAGGTCTTGGCAATGCAAGATCTACTGGCTTTGTCAATTTTTTTTGCGATGTTGTACAGCTGCATGGCAGTTTTGTGGCATGACAAAAAGTTTTAAAAAAAAACACTAACACTCTGTCAGCGCTGACTGCATTACAGAGTTTATTTCTTTAACTTTCTACCATGCTGCACAGCATTGTTAAAAAAACATTGACAAAGCCAAATAAGTGGCAAAGAAAGTTGGAAACTGATAGAATAGATATGACTAGAGCAATTGAACTATCTATTAAAATTTTGTTTAACGGCTCTTTGAAAAGTCAACATTTTTTGTCTATTTTTGATTTATACTACACCCCTGCTAAGCTGGCAAAATGGAAATCGATTAGTGGTAATAAGTGTAAACGATGTGGGTGTATTGCTGCTGATTCTCTTCATATGTTTTTTATTTGCCCTAAATTGTCTCAATTTATAAGAGATGTTCAATTCTTTTTAACTGCTAGTCTGGGGATCCATGTGCAATTATCTGCAGAGATGGTCATTTTGGGAATTCAGGCAAATCAAGTCGGAAGTAGGTCAGAAGCAGAGGAAGGATTTTTATTTATCTGTATGTCGGTGTATCGCTCTTGTATAATTCCTCAATGGCTAGATCCTGATCCACCGGTTTTTAATAATTGGCAATATAGATTGCTATCCATATATCATTTGGAGACTGCTGTCTATAAATTGAAAGGGGCAAAAAAAGTTGCTTGAACTCAATGTATGGGCTCCTCTATCAAAATGGATTTGATTTATTGTTTATTGATTCATTTATGAATCTCTAATGTTGCTCCTTTATGAGTTAATGGTATAATGATTCTCGGGTCTGTTTTTTTTGTATTTTATGAAGGGGCTTTATTGTTGTATAACTGTTTGCTGACATGAAATCAATAAAATATATATTTTTTAAAATTACAAAGCCAAATAGCTCTTACGTAATGTTTTTCTTTTGTGGGAGGGCACGGCTCAAGCAACAATGTGGAGAGGGTGGGAGGGGCAAGAAACAACGCGACAGAGCTCTGCAACTTAAGTTAAAACAAATACAAAAAATAAGCAAGTGCTGGCCGCAACAATACGCTTTGTTTTCTTAAGTTGTTGCTCATTTAACATGCAAGGCCTTCTTGAGGGTGAAGTAGAAGGTGCCACCGTTCTCTTCCCCAGATCTCACACTCCCGGCACTCACCCCGTTCAACCTGCGCCCTGACGCAAACCATTTTGTCACTTGAACTATCTCTACTTTCTGGCTCCTCTACATCACTGGAAGGCTCCCTATGATTCTAGAATATAACCCGGGCCCAGCGTCCATGCTCTCATTATTGGTGATAAGCAACTCGCTGCCTGATTGACATCTTGCTATTTAGACCACTGTCTAGGAGTTGTACTCTTGCTCCAATTCTAATTTGTTAGGGGCAGATATTCACTTCCAAGCTCTGCACTTACAGGTGGGCCCAGTGGGCCCAATTCCTCCATTTCCTCTCCAGTCTGCCACCACTTTGCAGCGTTTCTGTAACAGTTGACCATGAATGGAGGCCAAAAGCTAATCCTGATGCTCACAGGCAATAGAAAAAGAGCTGCCATTATGCTCATTGTTTCGCTCTGTCCCTAACACTGCTTTTTTTTAGATCTTGCGTGAGACAGAGTATGGGCTCTTGCTTGTGAGATCTATTGTTTTCTATACAATAGGTTTAGAGACCATCTATTACTAACAATTGGTCAGCTTTATTGTCACCTTCATGTGCTTCTTCTTATTGGTCAGCTGTCATAGGCTTCCATCCTCTTCATGAATGTGTCCCTTGCCTGGAGCATGGGCACATTATTTGTGTCCTTCCACCACTCATTTTGTTAGGCACTACTTTTTTTCTTTGTACGTAAGTACCCTACCACTGAGAATATTTTTTAGCGTGTTTCCTTGTGTACTTCTCATTCCCCCTCACCCCTACATGCCATCCTTTCCTATGTACTTCTTGTTGATTTTTGCCCCACCCGCCTTCCCTCCCAATATGTGTGTTGTTGCTTCTTGTCTCCACCCCCCCTCCTTCCCTTGCCCTACTCACCCTCCCTCCTTGCGTTGCACTTGCCCCCACTCACCTTCCCTTAATCCACCCATTGCTGCTTACTCCCACTCACCCGCCCTCCCTCCTTCTGCTGTTGGTTGCCTAAACCCACACGCCATACCCCAAAAAAGTGCTATGGCGCAGACACCTCTAGCTGCGCCATTGCACTTATTTTTACCGATGCACTCCATTTTGCACGGCCTCTCTCCCTCCATTATGCCTCCCCTCTGAATCTCCTACCAACAAGACAAAACTTGCCCCACTCACCACCTTCTCTCCTTCCTTTGGTGGTTACCCTCAACCACCCACCATAACAAATAACAAAAGTGCTATGACATGGGCACCGTGTCTATGAACATAGTGCTTTTTTTCACACCATCCATGCTGCACGCGCTCCCCCCTATGTGATACCAGCAAGAAAAATGTTCCCCCACTCACCGCCCTTCCTCCTTCTGCTGCCAGTTGCCCCCACTCTCGCTCCTTGTGTTGCTGCTTGCCCACACCACTGCAATAACCAAAGAAAGTGCTAGGACACGGCAAGAGCTGGCCTTGTCATATCATTTTTTTTTGCCTTTCAGCCATGATGCACAGCAGTGGCACTGCTGTGCAACATGGCTAAAAATTCTAAAATAGTGTCCTCTGTGAATATATTATATTCACACCTTATTTAAGAGATACCTCATATCATACAATATATTCTCATACACTCAACGTACAACCCAAGTGGTCACTGTTAAACCCAGTGTTAGCAACGTATTGGCACAAAAAGCTACAGTTTATAAACTTGTAATTACAATTTATTAGAAAAATTAATACGGGCTAAAAACATTTTATCCATGAATCACACAAGAAAAAATCATTAAATCAGTGTAATTCCTCACACAATGAATCACAATAAAAAACAATATTAAAAAACATACAATGTAATTCCTCACACAATTAATCACAATAAAAACAATATTAAAGAACATACAATGTAATTCCTCACACAATTAATCACAATAAAAACATTATTAAGGAACATACAATGTAATTCCTCACACAATTAATCACAATAAAAACAATAATAAAAACTACACAACACGAGAGTTAAGACAAACAGTAATCTTTGTAATAAAACGCCAAAACCCATAGCATTAAATACATAAATGGACCCTGACGTCTTGTAGCTCATTAACATCTAGGGTGACATTCCTTTGAATGGATTTATGGCAAGAATGAGTGTTGACGCGTTTCGAAGGCCTAGTTGATTTGAACTTTCTTTTTCAAGACAGTTGCGTTATGTCCTCCAGTTGCTTTAGAAAATTCGTAAGCTTTTATATAATGTGCCAAAGTATTGTTTGGATAATGTTAATCCAAAAGGCTCTGTGATCAGCTACCGTAGCCTGGTCTGCTCCTCATTTGTTCTAAACCCCTTTTCTCTGATAGGGTGTTTGAAGCTCTATATACATCCAGACCCAACTAAAGGATCCAGTCAACAGCTTAATTCCTGAATTTAAAAACAATTGTCCTAGACCTGTTGCAGAACTTCCCTCCTACTTGCAGGAGCCACTGTACTACAATACAATCTAAGTAGGGAAATGATAGAAAACAGGTAGCAGTATTTCTCTGAATCACATCTCTCTTTTGTTCCTTCCGGTTCTAAACTTCTGTATTGTTCTTTTTATATAGCTTCACACATAAAAACCGGCGGCATTCAGACACGTCCGACATACTAAAACAAACTTCCAACACGGACGTATCTGAGTGCCACTGGTTTCTATGTGTAAAAAGGGTAAAATGGTTGTATCTCATAATATCGTTAGCTAAACTATTGCCTGACATAAATAATGTGGCCTAAATATTGTTTACAAAAATATTGCCTCCATTTAGTGTAGATTTCTTATTAATAACTCCAATTAGGTGATATTTTGATCAAAGATATTTAAATAAGCTATTTAAATAAAAATATGTATGTAACACTACGTATGCCAGACAATATTTGGTTGTGATACTCTGATACTGTACTGGGCCAAATTGATTACAAAGCACATAAGAGATTAATTTAAATTAGTTGAAACCTTCAGTGCAGTTGAGAGACAAAGATATTCAACCATTAGGTTATACCTGAAACTAACAAAAGTCAACTTTTTCCATGTCTGAAGGAAGGAGAAGAGAAATTTCTGGAAAGAGAATGCCTGCTCATAGCTAGGCGCTCAATACAACATAAAAGGAAAGAAAATGTCTGGATCTGTCATATAGATATGCTTTGCCTTCACACTGTGTTAAGTTAGCATGAGCTTATTACGAGTTTAAACGCCATTTTACCTTTCTGCTGCTTCTGCACACAGCACATATTGTTATTAGAGCTTTGAGCCTAGTAGAATATTTTGCTTCACACGAGAATAATATGTTTTGCTATTGTATCAGCTTTGCTTGGTAAGCTATGTCTGTACAGTGAGTCCCGAGGCCTTCAAGGTTATTTCAATACAGTGGTTGTTGTGAGGTCTGATCTTTGCACGTCCTAGACATAACATATATGCAGCTGCGGCCAACTCTGGCTTTAGGAGCGTTTAATATTGCACTGCACAGAGCAGGACAACACACTTGATGATTCTTCACATGCAGAGAGCTGGTGGAAGATGATGTGATCCCTTTCCACTAGGATCAGAGGTATGGGGCCGCCCTTCTAAAACCCAAAGAGACCTTCTTTAGATTTAAAATAATATACTAGCAAGGGACGGTAAGATTTAGGTGCCATTTAGCCTTTTTCCCTCTAGCATTTTAACATGCTTTCTCCCTTTGTATTTTATGGACTAGTAACTATGCTGCTAACGTTGTTATTTATATAATATGTTTGCATGTATTAGCTAAGATGCTGCGTTTGAGAGCACTGAATTAGAAATAAACATTTCAAACTTGCACGTGTCTTCATTTACTCCTCGTTCTGGATTGATATGTTGGTATAACGAAAGAGTGTTCATGTGTTCCACGTTACCTGAGGTGTTCTAAGTCCATGTTCTGGGTTGTCTAAACATTGGGAGTTTGTAAGAACCAATGAGACACTGATTGGGGGATTTTGGGTACTAATGTGAGTTTTGGTACACCCTAATTCACTGAGGTTCCAAGTCTCTACGCACAGCTCTGCGTGAGAGCAGGATCCCTGCGACATGGCGCCCAACCATTGGTGGTCTTATTACATGACACTTGAGTAGTGCTTCTATCAGTCCTTAACCCCCTTCGCTACTGTTTCCAGGAGACAGTGGTGTCGGACAAACCTGCCTATATTTACATAGGTCTTTTCAAGCCTGAATCTTTTCAAATGGTTTCTTTTTGAATTACTACCCAGTTGTGCTACGTAGTTTTTATTGTACCTCTTTCTTACTGTGTGGCTATGGCCAATGCCGTTGATATTCCACAGCATAGTCGGATTGCGGTTCGCAATCATTTACAGACTTATAATGTCCCTGTGGATGGCATGGCTGTGATCATGGTGGTGAGTGCGGAAGTAGCTTACCCATACGAAATATTTTACTCATGGGTGACCTTCCCGGCTGTGAATGCAAATACTAATGTGTTCGACACGCACACTGCGACTGCCATGCCACCGGAATATGTTCCCTATAGGACACAGGAAGTTCCGATTAATGCTTGGCAGCACCGAGTTTGGTTGAATGGCGCCGTACCCCACTCTTTGTTAGTTCCGAGGTTAGGTCCTTTGTCCATTCCAGGCGCAACTTGGCCTGTTGTGACTGGATTTAAACTGCATCCTCAACAAGGGGTGTGTCCCCTTGTTGATTTAGGACGACTACATGTAGTCGCAATTAGTGGGATTAGGTCATTAGTGCAGTACATTACCCGCAATCTCCCAGGCGGGGCTCCAGGTGCTGCGGCGCTTCCTGCCGGACAGGGCGGAATGAAGCTCAGTCCTGTGATGGTGAACACAGTAAGGGGCAAGCGCCCCCAGAATAAGGATGATTTTCCTTTCTGGCTTGCCGAGAAGTTTGACCAGCTGGAAGCAGTATTTCCTAACACGACTCCTGGTGAAAAACACAGGATTCTGACAATTAGCATGCCAAAAGACTTGGTCCCGGAACCTGGTGACTGTGAGACATGGGGTAAGACCTTTGCGGCAGTGTATATGAGGTGCTTCGGCACTCCGTCAATGACTGTCCTTCCTATGGTCCTTAAGCGTGTTCAGGATGAGCACGGACCCGAGGCGGCGGTTGAATTGGGTATGCGCCTATGCGGCACTTTTGACGTAGTTTCCGATCTCGTACTTGCGAATGTCAAGGGAGATGCTGTGAACTTTCAGGTGTCTAATGCTTTGCAGGCTGTACCCGATGTCGACAAACCCCGACAGTTAGCAAGAATTATTGTGGCAGCTCATAAAACCGTAGGCCGTAATAGTTTGGGACTAAAGCCTTTCTCAACAAAAGAGAAAAAACAACCCCAAGGGCAGAAGTCAGAAACTGACTAACAGCCCAAGGCTAAGAAGCAACATTGGCCGAAAAAACAACAAAAACAGGGTAAACAACAACAGCAGAAACAGGAGTCTCGTCCTGCGTCTCCAATGCCTGCACCTACAGAACGTATTTATGACTTGCGCGATCCGGCGACGATAAAATCACCTGATCGTTTTCAGGTTTCTGAACAACGCTCTCCTCGTTCTTTTCAGGAATCATCGGCCTCATCGACCGGTGGTGGAGGAGGCGGCAGAGGTCGGGGCGGCCAGCAGGGACGCCACCAGCCCCACCCGAAAGACAGTAAAGGCAAGCAGGGCGATTCAACACCGAATAGACTCCAGTTTCAGAAAAAGAATGTTGCCGCTTTAACAGCGAGATATGCCACAGATAGTGAGAACGCAGCTTCGGAATCAGACATGGGCTCTGACCTTGCTGGACAGCGCGGCGGAGATTACCGTAGTGCGAGAGGCCCTGCGTCCACCACTGAAGGTGACAGCGACTGACCGTTATGTTGTTGTGGAGACAGCTGACACTAGAGTAGCTCCCCCTGATAGACTTTATGAAATAGTCCTTTTGGTTGAAGGTGACATACAACGTACCATAAAAGGGGTATTTTGGGAAAATCTTATGACTACTTATGACATTTTGTTAGCGGAGGCTTACTAGCCCCCACCTTTTGTGCTCGCAGCTCCGACAGGGGAGGAGGTGATCCTCCCTAGTTTCGTGCACACTGTCTCGAAGGAGCATGCGCTGAATATTGCAGAAGAGTGGGCTAAAGCCTTTGCGCGTCTCTCTACCGTACACACTGTGGTTGGGATATATTTTCCCCACACCACGAGATTCCCTTACGGTCTATGCCCCAGCCTCAACCTAAATATCCCATCAGACGCAAAGCTAAGGCTTCCGTTGCGGAAATCCTTGAACAATTGGAATATCAAGGTGTAATTGAAACTTGTGTGTCAACGATGAATAACCCTCTTTTTACTGTGACCAAGCCAGACAGCGCGTACCGTTTGGTATTGGATTACCGGCATCTTAACTCGCATTGTCGTACCTATGCAGTACAGAATACCCACGGCTCTGCTTTAGTGGATGGTTTTGTGCGTAAACGGTTTAAAACCACACTTGACATTTCCAATGATTTTTTTGCCCCAATGGACCAGTTTAACAAGTGGCGGTAAACAGTGCCAATATAAACGTTTGCCGATGGGCTATAAGAATAGTCCAGGCGTGTTTGCTGCCTGCATAGTCTCTCTCTTAGAGAGAGTGGACATGGAAGCGTGTTCGTATGTGGATGACATCTATCTCACAGACTACGAGCTTTGGGCGCATCTGTGTCGCGTTGATCGCATAATTTATAACTTTGCGGACTTCGGTTACAAATTCAACTTTGCAAACTCTCACATTGCAGAGTACACAGTGTTGTTCCTGGGCTATGAGCTCAATAATGAAGGTCGATGATTGGCTCCTCACTTCTTGGAGAAATGCACACAATTGCACGCTCCTACAACTTTGAAGAAAATACAGTCCTTGCTGGGATTTTTTAATTTCAGGCGTACATACATTCCTGAATATGCCCAGCGTATCAAGCCTTTGTATGCTTTGATACAACCTACTTTTACCAAATTGTGCTGGCTGCCAGAACATTCAGCTATTTTGAAATCTTTGCAGGCTGATCTTCTAGAATCTAAATTCTTACTGACTCGTGATAACCACACCAATCTGGTGATAAGAATCATCCCTGGGGCAGTGGGTTTCACTTACCTTACTTTTAACGAAGGAGACACAGTACCTATTGCTTACAAGTCACACTTGTACACTTCGGCTGAAATGCGGTTTTCCTCTGTGGTAAAAGTCTTGACAGCAGTGCAAATGGCGATTCTTAAGGAACGTGCACTGTCGCAGGGAAAACGCATGTTGATTGTTAACCCGTATCCTGTATTGGAGGCAGTTACGAAAGCCAGTGTACCAAATTCTAAAGCTTTGCACCCACGTTCGATACAGTGGGCAACATCATTGACATCTTCGGATGTCACGTTTATTTTTAATGCCTCCTTACAGTCGCAGGAGTTTTTGCAGTATGAATTTGTTCATCCTGCACCTTTGGCTATGCGGCCTTTGGAGATTTCCATTGTATCATTTACACTGATGGTTCGGCGCAAGTTGCGCATGGGTCTAAACACGCATACGTTTCCACTTGCGCTATTGTGGTAGGTGCCATGGTGAATGATGAGTTCAAGTCCAGAGTCGTGCACATGCAGACTCTAGGGGACTGCACCGCACAATTAGCAGAGCTACGTGCTCTGATGCTTGCATTGGAGTACGCTGATCCCAGTGTGACGACTCTTATTGTGAGTGATTCTTACTACTGTGTCCAGTCTTACAATGAGAACCTCTTCTTTTGGATTCAGAATGATTTTCGTGATTCCAAGGGTAGCACAATAAAACATAAAATGATCTGGGTCCGAGTGGCTGAGCTTAAAGAGCAGTTGCCACTCGTGTTTGTAATTCACACTTTAGGTCATCAGCGCGTAGGAGTCCACGCTGTTGGCAATTCGTTGGCAGATGAGGCCGCGAAATCAGCAGCATCGTCATATTTGGTTGCAGCAGTTACACGGTCCAAAAGTAAGATTGATGATGATATCTTGGCAGCTGTTGCTGTGACTGAGAAGGGAAGTAAATATCCTAAGGGGTTTCCTTCCGAAGTATTCATACCACTTAAGTCATGATAAAGTTCCTTATGTGAAAATACCTGACGTTGGTGAGAGATTGATTCCCAACGCAGATCGCAGGCATACATTGCTCACAGCGGCCCATGAAGGAGTTGCGTCTACACATGAGGGCGTTTTGGCTACTGTGGCTCAGTTACAACAGCGTTTCTGGTGGCGGGGACTGTACAAACAGACGCGTGATTATGTCCTTCAATGTGACATTTGCCAGCAGATTAAGCCTTCAAGTGCTGTGCGTCCGCCCCAGACACAGTTGTACATATCTAATAAACCACTGGGTTGTGTTTACTTAGATCACTGCGGTCCCTTTTCTTCCGATGCTGCGTACAAGTACATCTTAGTAGCAGTTGATTCATGCACACGCTTTGTGTGGGTGTGGCCTCACCGCAGCGCTGATTCGCGAACTGTCATAAGAGACTTGCGTGTCTTTGTAGGGATTTTTGCCTGTGGTACCTTCCATTTGGATCAGGGTCTGGCTTTCGCCTCTAAGACGTATAAGTATGCCATGACTTTGTTGGGGGTCCAAGTCAAGTTTTCGTCTCCATACAGACCTGAGGGTAATAGTGTTGTGGAACGGATGTACCGTGACTTAAAGCAGTCTTTGATAGCTCGAGTTATAGGCACTGGCAGGAACTGGCAGGCCCACCTCAATGGCGTGCAGCGTGCTCTTAATAATCTCCCTAGAAGGTCTCTGGGTGGGCGGACCCCATACGAGATGCTGTTTGGTATCAAGATGTTTGTACCGGACCTTGGCGGTCTAGACTCGGCGGCTGTTGCTGCCTCCTTTGACGTAGATGAACATTGCAATGTTTTACAGAATCTACAAGAGACAAGAGACAGTCTTGCAAAGGAACATTTGCCCTCCACCTCAGATGATGCGTTGCAGATCCCGGTAGTTGGCTGGCTACCCCAAGTTGGAGAACTGGTTCGGGAGAAGATCGAAAACAAGAAAGAATTTGGTCCCTCTTATCGAGCTCCAGTTCCAGTGGTTGGTGTGAAGGGCACAAGAACAGTCATTTTACCACCACTTCTAGGTCGTAAGGAAAACAGGGATATCTCCATTGACAATGTCAAGATGCACAGAGTGGCCGATTCCTCTTAGTATGACACCGGCAGTCTCATGTCCTTTGGTTGTGAGAAATTCTGTTTTGGCCCCGGCTTCTAATCCAGTGCCTGAGGTTGCCTTCCAGTTGCCTGTAATTTCTAGTCCTTTATTGAGTACACTGCCTGGTACTCAACTTGATGAAACTGACTACACTTACCCAACTGACTTATCGATGCCTTATTTGCAAACTTGCATGGCCACAGAATCCGGATTTTCATTTGACACTGCTTCACACACATCAAGAAAGCCTTCAAGAATTACTGATTATGCAAGATTGTTTAAAAAACAGTTTTTTTATTCCCCATTGGACATACATTTGGCTGGTGCTTTTTTCGATTTACCTTTTGTATCAATTGGTTTTGTATTTTATTTTTTCCGTCTCGTCAATGGACACTATTTCGAGGAGAGAACATGCAGTCGACATATCAATGGAACATTGGCACTCCATTCCTCATCACACAGATTGAAGAGAGACTTGGCTTTTGTTAACATCACTGCCTGGCCTGTCCTGGATGAGATTGTATGGATGCTGTTAAATTTCAAATGCATGGACCCACTGAGGTTATAAATGTCCCTAATGTGCACAGAGTTAACTTGGGGGATGTAGTTAAACAAAATATACGTTCTGATGATTGGGATGTTCAGGTCGTAGAAGCGTTGTTTTCTGATTTGAAATATTATACTGCCTTTGATGCTGAAGATTTGTATTTAGAATCTGCTAATTACGGTGATTTATATTGTTACCAACATTTTGGCAATCACTACCTGCATAAAACTAATAGCCGGAGATACACTGTAAATTATACACAATGGGAGCATTGTCCAGCTCCTATACAAGGTAGTTCTGCTTCCTTTTTGAAAAAGTTCACTTATTTTACTGATTTTAATCAGTCAAATCCCAATGCATTTTATTTTAAAATGGCTGAAAAGTCCACATCCAAAGTTAGACTTACCGATACTAAATTATTGTACTCGAAGTCCTTTCTAGACCAGCTAGCTGTTGGAGACTGCGAGTTGTGGAAGGAAACAGTTGACCTTAAATCTATTTGGGGTTCTAAAAGTTGGCAGGTGCAAGGCACTGAGGCTTTGCACCGTGCATGTCTCATCCCGAACCATATGTTGTTTTTGAATTCTACAATTTCACAGACAACATGCTTTGGATTGCTACCTCTAAAAAATTAAATGCTCCTTCTTTCCCTGATTTGGAAGAATATTCGGGTTGGGGTAATGCTACAACATTTTCGATCAGAGAGTTGCAAACTCTGTTGCTAAATTCTTCTTTTAACATATCCAGTTTGGATCCCAATGGCTGGTTGCTCTGGCACAGAAGTGCTGACTCGTGTCAACATCGTTTTCTGGGTTTGGCTCAAGGATTTACACAGGTCAGGGTGGATCCCCGTTTTGACAGTGACCATTTGTGACTACCTATTCTGTAGGCAAATTATGTCAGAATTGGCTCAAACATCCTACCTTGGCATCAGTTAAACAGCATCTATCTAAACTGACTGACGATGTTGATCTGAATGATTTCATAAAAGGCTCGGCTAGAGGTAGATCTAAAAGATTGATATATACTGTTTATAAAGAATTCTGGAAAACATCCCAGATTGAGGCGGCTACCCGCCTTAGAGCTATAGATCAAGCTAATTTAGAAAAAGTGTTAGCAGTTGTAGATAATAGCGTTAACACGCTTTCTTCCCGCATTTACACGTTGGATAATATTGTGTCATCTGTTGTTGATATTGTGCAAGACGAAGTGTCTGTATTGTATCATGGTCAGAATCAATTGCGTTCTATTATGCAGTTTGCATGGACCCTGCAGACGCTTAAGGCAGGAAAAGTGCCATGGCATTACATGAATACCTCTTCCCTGTTTGCCCGTTTAATTTGACTGACAAGCAGCGTTTACTTTCGATGAAAGATGCCTCTTTTTACATGTTACACATTGAGCGGTTAGAGTCTTTACCGTTTTCTATGGCAGAGGCCACTACTGCAACGTGGCTTATCCACGGATTGATAACTCTACTGTTTAATCTGTTCGAGTTTAAAAACTGTATGAAATACTTTGCCATAGGTAGATATGAGCCTCTTGGAAGCTCTTATCTCCATGAAGCCTGGTCGCTTCCTTTTACATATAGATGCCTTAGGGAGGGCAAGGAAGTTTATTTCAATGGTGAAGATTGCACTGAAACACCGGATCACTCATTAATGTGTACACATATCCAATTACACGGCTCCTGTAATCAGAACGAGCCAAATTTAGCCTGTGTATTGAAAGGAACCCCTGTGCCTGCTATCGTTCCCACATTCACATTACTGGCAAATGGGAGTTATTTACTCTTAAACAATGAGGATTGCTGTGGGTTAATAAAAGGATTTTTTTTGTCGTTACCGTCAGTGAGCGTGTGGTTTGTTGTAAGAATGTAATGTATCCACCCACGCATGGGAAACTGGATGTTTCCATCTGGCCCAAGATTCCGACCTTGAAAGCAGAGTTCAATAAGATGAGTCGCATAAGCGCTCTATTGTCCCAAAATGAAGTTGCCCTCACATCTGCTCGTGAAACATTTGTCCTTCACATGGCAAACACCCGCACAGAGGTGCATGCTTTATTAAATACTGACTTGCCCTTGCATTTCAGTGAATTAATTCACACAATCTTTAATGCATCCTCCACAACTGGGCTGGCGCACTTTTTTAAAGTGGTTAGCAGTGGCCTTGTGACTTAATTTCAAAGTATATTTGGGGTCTTTCCTGCTTTCTTTCATTCGATCTTTTCCAGCCTATTTGGAGGATTTCCCATTATACGGGCTCTGGCTGCAGGCGTTCTTTTGCTGTTTAGTTTCATTCAAAATGGATGCACGTCCTGTGTTTCGAGATGAGCTGTCGCAACTGGCACTGTTTCGCAACAGAATGCTTGAGTACTATGGAGCGATGCCACTTGCCACCTTAAGTGCAGCTTATGGATTATCATTTCGAAATTCCTATTTTACATGTGTCCAGCCTGTCTTTCATTGCCTGAGTTGCGATTTCGACTGGGCCCTGGATTTGTGTCTCTGCAATACGGTGTCTCCTGATGTGGATTATAACCAGCTCATGAGCCCCTTAGTTGCTCATGAATTGCTTTGTGCTGATGGAGGGATTATGGCCTTTGCAGCTATGCATGGAATACTGGGTCGTTGGAATGTATATCTTGGCACACAGCTTCATTGAGAACCTACCGAGTTGCACTCTGATGGTGCTAGAGGCTCTGGTAATTGAAGAGCATCTATGTTCTTTCCCGCTATTAAATTGGATGGCTGATCTATTTTCGGATGAGAACAGTGACTTCCTATTAGAAGCTGTTGCTGCATATTTTGCATATTCAATGTTAGGATGAAGTATGTCATCACCGTTTATTGGATATTGAAAATGTTTTATTATTTTTTTCTGGCGTATGAAAATTTTCTCTGCCCCAGGCCTATTGACTTTGCTAAAGCCAATGACTAAATTGTCTTGATTATGGGATTTTGTTTTTGGGTGAATTTTTTAAAAATAATTTTTCACTTGCGCATATTTGAGCTGACTGTCGTTCTTGAACTCTGCATTCATAAAATGTGCCCCTTATCTTATCTTATCTTATCTTATCTTATCTTATCTTATCTTATCTTATCCGTGCTCGATCAAGGGAGGGTGTCATATAGATATGCTTTGCCTTCACACTGTGTTAAGTTAGCATGAGCTTATTAGGAGTTTAAACACCATTTTACCTTTCTGCTGCTTCTGCACACGGCACCTGCCGCGTAGCTAGGGGGGGGGGGGGGGGCGGTCCTGAAAGTCAGTGAAGCTGCCCCCTGCCTCCCACAGTTGCATTGCATTATCCCCATGTCAACCTGACATCCAACGGTCGGCAACGGTCCGTAATTTAAGGCTCCCCCCCGTCCCCGTCCCCGCCTCGAACAGTCCAGCCAATGCCAGGGCCGTCAATCAGTTGCAGCGTGCGTGGCGCGCGCTAGCGCTACAAATGACAGCCCTGAAATGGACATTTGGCCAGCCCTCCCCTCGGGCCTCGCATCGCGATAGGTGACGCATTACGTGCTCACCACTACGCTTCCGGCTCTCGTCGTCACTGTCGTGAGGAGGAGGAGAGTCAATGGCGGGCAGTGCTAGCGCTTTTAATTATACTTAGTCTTAAATTGAAAGAAGAGCTGAGCGAATTTAATTACCTACTTACATGGTGCATTTTGACGTTAGAGGTCATCTGGAAACCGGAACCCTATTGTAATAATACCACTATTTGAGAGCATCAAGCACCTAATCTAGCTACCCGAACACCCTAACATGTTCATCTCATACTGCCACACACTGGTTTATTAGTCTACTCTATGACGTGACTATTATTCTGAATGCTTGCTTAGTAGGAGACAACATATCTTCATTAGAAGATTGGGGCCGCAATAACCTGTAATGGAGGTTACAAGAATTGAAATAGGACTCTTTTTGATGTTTATAATTTTAAAATGCATTTACAATAGAAAGTGGGATAATTTCATGGGAAAGTTGAATACAATTATTCGACAAAAGAATCTTTTATTATTTTGCAAGGAATGTATCATTTTACTAAGAAGGCGAGCAGGCCTGATTTGACATTAAATCACACAAGTGAGCGCCACTTACTGTGAGGAACTTCTCACCTTTTTAGGTCTCGCGACCTATCGATGCGCGCATGCGCATCGAGCGGAGCGAGAATTCAAGTGGCGAAAATTCTCGTGAAACCACCAGCTTTTTGCCTGGCGTTTTCATCAAGTTCACGTGAACCACGTGATCAACATGAACGCGCATCAACCTCCCTCCCTCCTAATTGCATCTTGCCGCAGAGCACATCAAAGGGCTTCGCCCAGCGTGCGCTCTGCGGCTTCTCGGCTTCTCCTCCCCTAATTGGATTTCTCCTCCCCCTCCCCAGCCAGCTTCCCCCAGGCCATGTTCCCTCATCCCTCGCACCCCCTCCCCCTCCTGACTCGAGAGCATTACACTCATACCGACTCGTGACTCCACGTCTCGGTCCTTCCTTCACCGCGTCTTCCTTTCTTACATTTCTCATTTCTTGTCTGTCACCTCAGCAGTGCCCGCTTTCCTCTCCGCACTTCACCCAACCCCGTTCTTTCTTATTTTGGTCATTTGCTACCCCGTCCTCCCAGCCCCAGCAGTTCACTTGAGACTTTTACAACACCAGACGCATTTCTCTCCTTTTACAACATGTAGCTGAGGGATTCAATGGCAACAGTTTGAACATGCTAGCTTTCAAAACCTTTGCCGTGCAAATCATTCGTTCGTATGCAGAAGAGAAACAGAAAGCTGCGGCCACGTGTGTAGGCGGAAACGGCAGAATATTTGATAACCAGTGAGAGAAAATAACGTGAAAACTACCAACCAGGGGACGCTTCCTAGAATCTCCGAGCAAGCACAAATGTCGGTCAAGACTAATTCCGATGTACGTACAGGTAATTCATTTGGTGTGGATGCTATCCTCTGAACAGTTACACTTTTAAAATTCTTATTTTAAAGCATTAATAAAAGGAACTTTTGGAGAACGTATTAAATGCCAATTCAGATTAACTGGCTCTGGTCGATCCAGATGGACACTACCGTGGTGTTAGTTTACAAAGGGGTGCCGAGGGTTCTAGGGCAACAGGGTGTTCGCATGGGGAGTAAAGAGACTGCACGTGCTCGTACATCTCTTTAAAGCAGATACGTTTACTACATTGAAGATAAGAAACAAGCATTGGCATAGCCAATAGGTCTCGCTTGTGGGACCTTATAAGTATTTAGTTTTGCAGCACAATATGCGTGGTGCAACAAGGATATTGTGCTGCAAAACTAAATACTTATACGGTCCCACAAGCGAGACCTATTGGCAATGCCAATGCTTGTTAGTGTTTGAGTTCCTTATAATTTAATATAATTTCGTATTTCTTGACTTGAGCAATACCAAACTAACAGAGGATGCAATTACCTCCACCTTTGAGGGTGAATGGAACAAAATACAATGTGTTACTGACGAAGAGACTCTGCACAAATTATCGCGATACCATTGAAGGGACAATGGGTGCCGGGTTTGGCAGCGGGAGAGGTTACGTACATTGAGGGTGCATCTGGGTGCTTACTGATCGCACATAACTGCAGCTTTGCCCCCTGGGGTGCTGCACACCAGATTGTCGCAGTTGGGTCGTTTCTTTTGGGCCCCTGTGGGTCGACATATCTGTGAGTGGCCCCTGACTTTATCCTGCCCTGCACGCTGCACATTGCCACTCAACCTTGCACCACTATCTATCGACCTGGTACTGTTGGTGGGGGCCCGCCGGCAGGCATACTATCCCTCTGCTGCCTTCCTTCACTGCCAGCCCGCCTCCCTCACCCGCAGCACCGCCAGGCAGCCCTCGGTGCGAGCAACGGGGGGCCGCAGCCCACACATGAATACAAGCCCCCACCCAACACCTCCTCTCCTCAGTGAATAACAGAAGGCACTAAAATGTAGGTTTTGTTTGAAGTTTTATATAGCGCGAACTCGACCGAAATGTATTGGAGCGCTTTATATGAGCAGCAGTCATATTACACAAGGACACATTCACTTTCGGTATGCATGGAGAGATTGCATTATTTGCACCGAATCACCGGAGCCAACACAGAGTTTAGAACCCAGCTCTTACATTCAAATGTCAGCAGCTCCGACCATTAAGATACATCCTCTCCTTGGGTCTACACTATGATAGGATAGGAGCCCATCGCTAAATTATGCAACTGACAGCACTAAAACATTGAAAACCAGGCAAATGAAATACCCAAATACCCTGGGGACAGTTGCCCCCAAAAATATTGAATGGTGGGGTATCACAGCGTAAATGCATGCAGACAGTAGGTTTGTTCTCCATGCCTCGAGTAACAGCGAGACTGCAGGAATTAACTTAGCACTGCAGGCCGCGATTCCAAGGTAGTAGCTCTACTGCGAGGCTGCAGAGGGTGGGAGTGAAACTTCTCTCGAAACGCAGCGTGCTAAAGCACAATCGAAACAACACTGACAAGGGTTAGCGTGCAAAACGAACTGTAACGAGCACAGTAATGTCAGTGCCCAGAATGGCTATGGGCCGATAAGAGTACAGGTGGGTAGGGTCCCTGTCCAGTTTGAGTAGGGAGATGAGGAGGATATGAGGAGGGACTCCCGGAGGGATGCAGGAAGTTCCCCAGTAGTAAGTGCCTTGTATATGTAAAAAGAACAATTGATGGACAGAATGCAGAACAATGTCATACATTCACCCCCTGGCTTGGCTATTCGGGGTGGACTGTTCCCATAATGAACAGGTTCAAGATTTGCATATGGCTGGGTCCAAACTGGGTTGGTGCGGTGAGCAAAAGAATGATGGATTAAACCCAGATCCTTGTGACTGGGGGGTGAATGTTTGCACTGCTCTAGGGGATTATTTTAAAAGGGAGCTGAGCCCAGTGTTCATTGTAGGTACTTTTTTATTGCACAGTGTGTCTAATGGTTATTTACATCTGCTATGGCTTAATGTTATCCTTAGAAATGATTTCTGCTGTTATAGCGACATTCAAGTGTTGGCTGTCCAGGGATGCAACTGGTCTCACTTCTGATGGACATTATAAACATTTCTGAATCTGCATCTAGTGCACAGTGGAGTATTTGGATGTATTTATTATATTATTACAAGTCAGACCTAACAATAAAGTCATATTAACCTTAGTGTTGTTTGTGCTGAGGCTGCTCTGAAGAAGAGATGCACTATTACAAGCTGGTTTTGTGTCCCAAGAGCACACGTCTTTTCATTCCTAGGTAGTTGGTTGCTACTGCTTAGAAGTAATGACAGGGCGCGACCCCTGGTTGTTGCCTTTGGGCCACCAGAGTGGGCTGTCACTGTATCCAGCCTGTGTTGGCAAGGGAGGAGCTGACTGACTGACCCCTTTGTGCTGCGTTTAGTTCTAAGGGCACACAGTGAGTTATTCCCTGTGAATAATTAATTTGCTGTTTTTGAAAGGTAAAGAATCACAGGCTTCGACACTGTTAAGTTAGTTTTGGGTCCCCAGAGCACATCACGTATGTGCAGGTCCCCACTGCTTTAATGGGGGGACTATGATGTATGGTCATTTAATGTCCGCTGTAGATGATGGATCCCTGAACAGTGTCATGTATGTGCATGTTTGCATTGTGCTGAGGGGTAATTGTTCACACAGCTCTCTGATGGATGTCACATGCGGTTTTTCTGAGTCCCCAGATAGATCATGCAGTCTGTGTGTTTTCTTTTGTACTGCCAGTCATCGGTGTATTCAACTGTGTAGCCTTTGATCGTGTCATGTATGTGCATGTAACTTGCATGATCGAGGTAACTACTATTAGCAGCAATACTACGTGTCTCTCGGACATCTTTCAAGTGCTCCCCGTCCTTTTTCCCCAGCACCCCCCTCCCACCCAAGGGGCGGCAATCTGAGGGCTAGCCCCGGGCGCCAAAAGCTCTAGCTACGCCCCTGCACGGCACATATTGTTAATAGAGCTTTGAGCCTAGTAGAATATTTTGCTTCACACGAGAATAATATGTTTTGCTATTGTATCAGCTTTGCTTGGTAAGCTATGTCTGTACAGTGAGTGCTGAGGCCTTCAAGGTTATTTCAACACAGTGGTTGTTGTGAGGTCTGATCTTCGCACATCCTAGACATAATATATATGCAGCTGCGGCCAACTCTGGCTTTAGGCGTGTTTAATATTGTACTGCACAGAGCAGGACAACACACTTGATGATTCTTCACATGCAGAGAGCTGGTGGAAGATGATGTGATCCATTTCCACTAGGATTAGAGGTATGGGGCCGCCCTTCTAAAACCCAAAGAGACCTTCTTTAGATATAAAATAATATACTAGCAAGGGAGGGTAAGATTTAGGTGCCATTTAGCCTTCTTCCCTCTAACATTTTAACATGCTTTCTCCCTTTGTATTTTATGGACTAGTAACTATGCTGCTAACGTTGTTTCTTATAATATGTTTGCTTGTATTAGCTAAGATGCTGCATTTGAGAGCACTGCATTAGAAATAAACATTTCAAACTTGCACGTGTCTTCATTTACTCCTCGTTCTGGATTGATATGTTGGTATAACGAAAGAGTGTTCATGTGTTCCACGTTAACTGAGGTGTTCTAAGTCCATGTTCTGGGTTGTCTAAACATTGGGAGTTTGGAAGAACCATTGAGACACTGATTGCTAGTCTGGTAGGTGATTTTGGGTACTAAGGTGAGTTTTGGTACACCCTAAGTCACTGAGGTTCCTAGTCTCTATGCACAGTTCTGTGTGAGAGCAGGATCCCTGCGACAGATCATTTGACGATGAGCATCTTTAGAGAACACCAAGTCCGAATAAAAGCCTAGCTGATCAACTTTACAACAGCGAAAAGAAAAAAAAACTAAGGAATTTGGGTGATTAGGACATCTCAGGCAACAGACACAAAACATAGAGCAAGATTTACCAAGATACTCAAGGCTACCATGCGTGGACCTGCGTGGCTTGGCAAATCTGGAGTAACGCAAGACCGCGAAAGTCGCTGCCTTGCTTCACTATGCATGGCGGAGGCGGTACATGGTTGGAGCGTGGGTGTTTACACTCATCCACCCATGAATTCTGAAGCATTGCCAGATTTACCAACATTGGTAGACCTAGGAATTCTCCAGAATTGTACGCCTTCCCATCACTGGCACAAGAAGAAGAAATATCTTTACTTTAACTTGCAGTTTCCTTTTTCTAAGTATGCTGCATCCTGCAGCACACTTAGAAAGAAGAAAATGCTTAAAATTATTGTTTTTCTGCAGGAAGGTATCCCTCCCTGCACAAAAACAAACCTGTGTTACTGCATCTACTGTACTCAGCTACGAGCACTAAACATCCCTATCACTAATTTGTGCTGTCAGATCCTGTCACCCCTCAGTGGTCTCATGCCTGTCCCTGTTTCATGCCCTGGATGTAAATACACTTTCCCCCACCCTACCCCATCTGCCCTTAACATCCATCCCAGACCCACCCTTAACTTTCGTTTGGCCCTCCTTAACGCCCGCTCCCTCCCGAAACATAGCCTAGACATCAGAGATTTGATCGGGAGTCAGGAGCTGGATATTGTACTTATAACTGAAACGTGGGGTGATGAGGCGTCTGGCCCGGATTCCTGTGCAGCTACTCCTGAAGGGTATTGCGTGGTGAGACAGGACAGAACCACGGGAAGAGGCGGTGGATTAGCCATCATTTATAGAATGACCTTTCAAACCAAAATCGAAGCTATTTCCAGAATAAATTGTGAAGAATGTGCATTCTCCATCATACTGAATCCCAATCAAGTCTTCAAGGGAATTCTCATCTATTGCCCCTCCCCCCCTGTCCTCACAGTGGTTTTCTGTCAACCCTTGGTGATCTTACGGAACTCTCGTTGAGCTATCCGGATTACACCGTGTTGGGGGATTTCAATTTCCATCTGGAAGTCCTAGGGGATAAAGACACGGCCCAACTGATCACCGATCTACGCTCTGTAGGTCTACAGCAGCTGGTTGCAACTCCCACTCATCAGGCAGGACACATACTTGATGGCCTCTTTACCAATAACCCTAATATCGCACTGACCACTGTTCTCCCGGTAGTATGGTCAGATCACTCGGCAATTATCTTTGCCATTTTTGCCCATAATCCTAACCCCCCGCAATCTTCTTCTCGCACCCCCATTACTTCGAGAGCCTGGAAAAATGTAGACCTTTCTCTCTTGGCCAAAACTCTGGAGTATTCCTCTTATGAGCCATCACTAAATCCTATCCTGTTGTCCAATAGATATCAGGACTGGATTCTGGACGCCATCAATAAAGAAGCCCCGGTTAAATCCTTCAACCCCAATCGGGCTAAGCCATCCGCCCAATGGTTCACTGAGGATCTTCGGCTACAACGCCAACACTGTAGGAATTTGGAAAGGCGATGGCGCAAACATTACAGCATCGCAGATAAACAAACCTATAAAGATGCTCTTGCATTATACAAGAAGGCCATCGTTAAGCACAAGAGCGCTTTCTTTTGTAATCAGATTGAGTCTGCTCAGAATTCGTCTAGAAGGCTTTTTCAAGTCGTTGAATCGCTTTCCAATCCCCCAACAGGCCCTATAAATGAACCATCTCAAGACCTTTGTAATACGCTGGCAAACTTTTTCCTCACCAAGGTTACGAATATCTATTCATCTTTCACCCCTGTAACGAGTTCCGATCATGCTGAACCGCTTTCTCAGCCCCTCCCTCTCACTCCCTCCTTTCCAATTTCCATTTGACTACGACAGATCAGATTAGCACGCTAATCAACTCTATTAAATCTGGGTCTCCCCTAGATCCATGCCCCCCTTCTATCTTGAGCGCCTTAAAAGAGGTTATTATCACCCCTCTCACAGACCTGTGTAATTCCATCTTCCAAACAGGTATATACCCTGAAATCTGGAAAACTGCGATCATCAAGCCCTTGCTAAAGAAGCCTTCCCTGGACCCCTCTGATTCAGTCAACTACAGACCGATTGCTTGCCTTCCCTTTCCGGCCAAGATATTTGAAGCCATCATGAATAAACAGCTGGCGAGTTTCATCGATTGCCATCAACTTCTAGATGACTCCCAGTTTGGTTTCAGGAAGGGCCATGGGACTGAGACGGCATTGATAAAGGCCTCAGATGAGATCAGGACCATACTGGACCAGGGCGGGGCAGCGGTCCTGCTTCTTCTAGATCTCTCTGCCGCCTTTGACACGGTCGATCATTCTATTCTGATCGACCGTGTCACTTCCCTGGGAATGACCCACCGTGCCAGGGACCTCATTGCCTCCTTTTTGGCTAATCGCACCCAGGCAGTAAAACTAGGCTCCTTCTACTCGCCAACATTTACCCTCCCATGTGGGGTGCCGCAGGGCTCCGCACTAAGCCCCACATTATTTAACATATATGTGGCAGACTTGGTGAGAGTCATTAAAGCTCAGGGTCTCCGCTTAACCACCTATGTGGATGATACCCAATTGGTGTTGGCGATACACAAAGATGGACCAGCTGTGGCTGCAAGATTTCAGGAAGGAATGAGGACCATCAGTTCGTGGATGTCCAGTAATTGCTTGAAGCTAAACTCGGACAAGACCGAGGTCATGACCTTTGGCAACCTTGCACCAGAATGGTCTTCCAGCTGGTGGCCCAGTGAAATGGGTCCACCCCGACCCCGGTTGCCAAGGTCAGAAACCTCGGCGTTGTGTTCGACGATAAACTGGTGTTTAAACATCATGTGAACAAGGTGGTCTCTTCATCCTTCTTCGTGCTAAAAAAAATCAGAAAACTGCTGCCATACCTCCCGGAAAACTTTGATTACCACCCTTGTCTTCTCAAAATTGGACTATGGTAATGCCCTGTTCCTTGGCACACAGGAACAGATTCTATCTAAATTGCAGTCTGTGCAAAATGCAGCGGCCAGAATTCTGCTTGATATCCCCAGTCGCCGCTCAACCTCCATGGCCATACGCCATTTGCATTGGTTAAGAGTTAAGAAACGTATAAAATTTAAAGCTCTTTGCATTGCTTATAAAGCTATTCATGACTCTGGACCAAGATTCCTCAAAGATGCTTTTCGAATTTATACCCTCAAAGACACCTTCGTTCTGCTAGCACCTATCTTCTTGCTGTCCCGCGGACCAGAACCGCCAGCTGGGGAGACAGCCGTTTCTTGGTAGCCACCCCAAGCTGTGGAATTCCCTTCCTCTGCCCATTAAAACCAGCCCAACCCTCACTATCTTCCGAAAACTCCTGAAAACATGGTTATTTGATCAATGATTTTAAGGTAGCTTCATCTCAGGAGTCCGATCTGCGCCGAGACACCCTTGGGTATTTGCGCGCAATAACATTTTCAAAAACATAAACATAAACAAACATAAACAGATTGTGCACCAATGCGGTCAGAGGACAGTAATGTGCCATATCTTTATAGATATGGCACATTTCTGCCATTTCCCTTTCCCTTAGTGCGGTTGTGTTAATTTTGATAGACTATAATATTGCTGTGTCCATCAGTATCTGGGCTGCATACAAGGTTCATATGCAGTAAATAAGTGATTATTTTGAAACATGAACTCAGAACCATTCCTGCCCCACCTCCACTCTGGTAACAATGCCATTAGTCAACAAAGAGGAAAGACAATTGTCACATGAACGCTTTGCCACGTTTACAGTAGGAGTGGTTACATGGGCTGGCCATGGATGCGGACAGGGTTAAGACACCGCTTCCAGTGGATATGTGGAGCATTGAAGCCAGAGGATTTTCCAGCTGGTGGTAGGGTCCTTTGCGGAGTCGATCTTAAGAACAGGCGTGGCATGAATTCATGCAGACCGACACGCAGAGACGGCCATCAGATTGGAGCAGGGACTAGGATGTGGTTCAGTTCCCGTTGGAACTGATTGACCGGAACTTGACTAAAGTCACCATAACAGGGAAGCTAGTGGGTATTGCCTTCATGGACAAGCTGTTTGGGGACATACCCCATCTGCTGAGGAACTGGGTAAGATGATTATTCAGGGATGAGTAAAGGAGCGGGGTAGAGAAGGAACATGACTGAGACCGTTGTCGTGCCCGCTGTCCGGGAAGGTAATAGAATCTTTGCCGGCGGTTTGTCATAGGGAGAGGGAGGTCTTCCTGTTTTCCGCTCTGATGTCGAGGATGGTCTTCAGGGCATTTCGAGTGTTGGAGTTGCTAGTGGGGAGGTTGGTGATGGGTTACAGTAGGGAGATGTCAGGTGGACAGGCAATGGAATTGAACTTCTTCTGCGTCAGTCCAAAACGGATCAGAGGTCTCAAGGGAAGACTGTGGTACAGCAGTAATGTCTCATTCACAAATTGTGTGCTGTTCGGTGGGGTGAGAAGTTGCAGGGTGTCAGTAGGAGTATGCTCGTGGAGGTCTTCATGAATGGATCTGGGGCAAGGATGATGGCATTCCAACTACTCCAGGCAATATTGAGAAAGGATCAAGGGTTGCTGGAGGAAGATGCAGGTGCCTTTAGCACACATTCCTTCAGGATCGGGGTGGCCACGGAATCTGCCAGATGGGGATGGGGAGGGAACGGTTTATGGGAGGGGTCCACTGTATGTTTCAGGAGCTATATGAGGTTGGAGAAGGGGGGAGGTGCTGACGTGATGTTTTTTCACCTGCATGTTGTCTTTCAAGTGCTGTGGCGGGCCCGGATGTCAATACTTTTTGCAAAATAATTAGTGTTGTGGGCAGTCCTTTCTGTAAGAACGGCAAATGAGGTAATATCCACAGTTGCGGCCGGCATGCCTCGCGGGAAGCGAGGGCGGGCGTGGGTGGTCACAGGGTGGAGGAGGGAGTTTGAGGGGGACGCGGTTCGCGGGGATGTCATAATAATAATTTTTTTTAATTGCCTTTAGGCCGGGTCGCGTGTCTTCTCTGCTCCTGCTCTTCTGCATCCAACAGGAACAGGAAGCTGGCAGCCAGGCACCCTCCTCTATGCCAATCACAACGCTGCACTGCAGAGTTGTGATCGGTCTGAGCGCCATATCAGGCCGGGAGGGGTGAGCATGTTCTCCAATGCAGCCTTCATGGAGAAGAGGAAAGTGTGCATGACTGGTTTGGGCTGCCCGAGAAGGCCGACCAAATAGTCATTACACACTCATGAGTGGGCAATCCACACCTGCCCTGCTCCGTAAACAGAGCAGCCCACCCCGCCTGCCACCCGCAAATAAACATAAAATGGTACTAACTACAAGTTATTACCATTTTATGTTTTTGCTTCTCGCACTGCAAAAAAAGCAGCGAGGCGATGCTCCTCCGCCATAGCAGTGGAGCCGCCACTGAATATTCATGACCTACAGAAGTCACGTCAGATACCTGTATAATGAATTTTCATGCAGTTTCTGCAGTAATATGGGAATGTGCCTGCACAGCACATTCTGCCGCAGCACCCACCCTATTTCACAGTTACCACTTTTTCTTCAACCAATCTCCTGTAAGCAAAAACCTGCAGGAAAATCGAAAGCAGGAGAAAATAAAAGCTATGCAAAATACCCAAAGCCAGTAATAAGTATTTTGGAAGACTGCACGTGAAAAATCATTGTTAGTTTAATCCTTGTTTTCAAACACACTTCCTCCTAAGTAGAGAGATGAAGGAGCTGTTAATCAGGGCAAGGCGAAATGGAAGTGGGATGTAAACGACTGTAGATGTTTAGCCCTGTGATGATAGTAGTCTGTGCAGCCTCTGTCCAGGAGAGCTTAGTGACAGCATGTTGAGCTTTTCAGAAGACCTGATTTTAATTTTTTTATGAAATATAACTAGACAACCCTAGTACTGGCTGAGGATTAATAGTTTATGGAGGCAGCGTGATGTATAAGAAGCTGATTGCAAGATAGGAACTGTTCTTGCAATAATTGTATGATTTTTATTATCTAATGAAAAGGTGATCAAAGAGCGTGTTATAACTATAGTCTTGTGTTTGCTTTTCTTCTGTGATTGCTTTTTATGCTGTATAATTCTGGAAATATTTAATATCAGATATCATTGTTTGAACTGTACATATTTAAATCAAATTCTACCTTGTATCATGACTGTGATAATTTTCACTATATGTGTTTGATCACTTTTGTATTAAATAGTAAAAACCAAAAAACTATTGGTAACATGTTTCCTATATTGCAATCCTCTTCATATCTATTAATGTGCCTCTACACCTAGAAGCATGCTTACAAGCCCCTGTCACCACAGGAACGTCACGATATGTGCTTCGCCTTATTTACAAGGCAGCATTATGGCAGTTAACAAGTCTTAACGCTGCCTTGTAAATAAGCCCGCCTTCCACGCTACACTTAGCGTGAAAGGGGAGGGCAATGGGTGTTCCGTTGGGCATTCCACCGTAAAACCCATTGATTTTGACGCTGACCCATATTTACAAGGGCAGCACCAAAATTAAGACCAATAAACAGGCGCAATGAGGTGCAATGTTTCATTTCTCCTAGTTTTTGCGGTTTCCATGAGTGCTGCCTTGTGCAGCACACAGAGAAAAAAGATTGTTAATATGCAGGAAGGTGTCCCTTCCTGCACATAAACAATGAATACAAAATTACTTTTAGCAACTTCTATGTGTGCTGCATTAAGCAGGTCTCAAAACACCATTTAAAGATTGTTTATGTGCAGGAAGGGACACCCTCATGCACGCAAACAATCTTCTCCTTAACGCAGAAACCCATAGAAGTTGCTCAAAGTCATTTTTTATTTATTGTTTAGCCCTTACATGTACCTATTTAATAATTTAATACATGTATTTAATTATATATTTGTTTCCAAAATTTTTTAAATTAATGTTTTGAAGTAATTTTATAGTTACATGTAGTTGTATGTATTCATATTTGTTAACATTATTAAATTCATTTTTAATACTATATTGTTTTAATAAATGTAACACATTTTAAAACATTGATGAAATAATTAAACAATTATTTACAGTTACTCTTTGATGTTAAATATATATATAAATCTATATATATAAAAACGAATGTCTGTCTGTCTGTCTGTTTGTCCTTTATGCATTACTACACCATTCATCTGATCGCCATGAAACTTTGGGAAGTTGTTGAGTACACTCCCGCAAAGGTTTCTGGCATATGCATTACTACACCATTCATCTGATCCCCATGAAACTTTGGGAAGTTGTTGAGTACACTCCCCCGAAGGTTTCTGGCATACATTTTATTTTAAATATCGCCCCCCCCCCCAGGGCCCTCATTATCTTTTGAATACTCATGTATGCACCAGACAGAAAAACAACCAATCGTGTATCCACAAGCACTCGAATAAATAAATAGAATTAAAACACCATTCATCCGATCGCCATGAAACTTTGGGAAGTTGTTTAGTACACTCCCGTGAAGGTTTCTGCCATAAAATGTTTTTAAATATCTGCCTCCCCATGGCCCTCATAATCTTTCGAATACTGATGTACGCACCAGACGGAAAAACAACAAATCGTGTATCCACAAGCACTCCGATAAATAAATAGAATTAAAAAATCATTCATCCGATTGCCATGAAACTTTGGGAAGTTGTTGAGTACACTCCCGCGAAGGTTTCTGTCATAAATGTTTTTTAAATATCGGCCCCTTAGGGCCCTCATAATCTTTTGAATACTGATGTATGCACAAGACGGCAAAACAAAGAATCGTGTATCCACAAGCACTTGAATAAATAAATAGAATTAAAACACCATTCAGCCGATCGCCAGGAAACTTTGGGTAGTTGTTGAGTACACTCCCGCAAAGGTTTCTGGCATACATTTTTTTAAATATCGGCCCCCCAGGGCCCTCATAATCTTTTGAATACTGATGTACGCACCAGACAGAAAAACAAAAAATTGTGTATCCACAAGCACTCGAATAAATAAATAGAATTAAAACGACACTTTGAAATGTTTTCCATATTAAAAAGAATAAGTTTCAATAAAAATGACACAATGTAAATTGAATGTTATCATGATGAGTTTCCTTGAATTTCCTTTCTTCGGAGATCGCAGCAACATGGGACGGGTAAGCTAGTACATAAATAAATAAATATATATATATATGTATATATATGTATATATATATATGTATATATATATATATATATATATACACATATATATATATATATACACACATATGTAAATATATATATATATATTCCACCAGCCGATTAAACTACCACTGTATTTGCAATCCTCCAGAGAGTGCGCTTTACTGAATTGGCTGTTGGAATTGAATGTCCGGCGTGTCTCGCTGGCACAGCGCGCCGCCTCTCATGGGCCCCGGTTCACGGAGGGGACATACATTTTGGTGAAATATATATACAGAGTTGGATGTACCATATGTTACCGATACAATTAACCTTTTCCATGCGTCGGACGGCCCCCGGCCCCCCGACGTCACGGTGGGTGTGTGGGGAGGACAGCCAGTGCTGTCCGATCTGCACACGCATCACATTTGGCCACATATATATCTTACCTACATAATGTGGATATTTCGGTCCACAATGTTTTTGTAGTTGATATTCTTGTCCTTCACATTGTAAGTATGTAAACCCCATACTTTTTATCTTACTATCTTATTATTTTTTCTGCATTGTTTTTGTATCACAATATTTTGTGGTTGATTCTGTCATAGAAGCATCTCTATCTCACGATTATGTTCTTTTCCCTAGGTTCTCACCACATGTCTGTGCTGCTGGTCTGTACCTAAGTTTTTATCCCAATTGCCTTGATACTCATTGTCATGGCCTGTAATCAGCTGCTGGCCTTTGAGACACCCACCTTCTTTTTCTCTTGTTATTATGTTATTTTTCGCTTAGAAGTACAGTTTACTATAGTTTTTGCCCATGATGACTGATTTTCCAATGTATTATTATATCTCTGTTTGTGAAGTGCTCTAAAAAGTTTGGGTTACATCTGTGCTATGTTTAAAAAAAACAGAATGAATAAATTAATGAACATTCTCCTCAAATCAAAGATTACGTTTTTGGCAGGTGTTTTATAGGGCAATTTTATTGTGCAAGGCTTTGTAAGAAAGAGGGATTTGATTTTTTTTGTGCCTCTTTTATAACTGGTTGATTTGAGGTTGTTCGCATTAGAACCACTCTTCAATCCCTCATCCCACTGCCGGGGGACTCAAGACTCCATATTGTTGCAAACTTCCCAACATCTAACTAGAGCTTCTGCGGTGCCTAGAGCCCAGCTAGTCGGTGTCCCTTCTCAAGGATGCTGGTGACCCCCAGTTACAGCTTCCAGTATCATCATTGGCTGCCAATGCCCTCCTGAGGGTCCTCGGTAGTTCTAGCGGGAGGATCTAGAGCATACGTTTTAACATGTGTTCTAGTGGCTCAGCCCATGTAATTTCATGAGCTCACAGCAGGAATTTCTTTATTGGCGTGTCATTCTGAATAATTTCGACCAGTAGAAACACAGAAGTAGTACTCAGGTGACTTTTTCTGCATGGAATGCTTTAATTGCTGAAAAACATAACAGGGAAGTAGCAGAATTACAGCCCTCCCGTGCTCATCTTCAGCAGTATCATTTAGTAACTATTCTGCCTCCCACCAGAGGTCGCCCAAGAGCTACCAACCAAACCCATAGCACAAACAGCGCCCATCCTTGTTTATCAGGAATACAGAGTTCATTCAAGCCAGATACATGTATAATGTACAATATTTTAATAAATGATGCCTTTTGGACATGTGAAAGAATATTTATAGAAACCTAACTGCCGCTATTTCTCACAATATACATTTCAGCTGTCCAGTAAACCTTCTACTAAGAATACAGATAATCCTGAAATTTGATTCATGATATGAACTTTTAAAAAGAGAATGAGTAAGATTGTCGACCATCTGCTCATTTGATTAATCTGTTGAAGTCTCTTGGGCTTATTTAGAGCTTGGCGGTCAGGGCAATTGCCACTAATTTAGCGAAGTCCGCTGTCTGCCAAAATGAAGGCCCGCCCACTCTGCTCAGAGCCAGGCAGACTGTAATGTTTTGAGGTGCAGTCCCTTCTGGCACAAACCTTAGACCAACAGCCCGATGGAGTTTAGGCAGTTGGTCTGAGTACCTCTGACCATCTGCCCCATTTTGAGCAGGCAGTCCGACGTACCTTTCTCCCTGTTTCGCACAGTAGGAAAAGCCTGACGGTCCTAAACATAACAAATCAAGAAAATGAACCCCTAAACGTAAAAAATCAAAAAAATACTCCTCCCCCTATATCCTGGGAGTCAGGACTTTTATTTTTTATATTTCAAAAACAAATTTCCGTATTGGTAGTTTGTTTTTGAAAAACAAAAAAGGATGCTGAGCGGCTACATAAAACATTGCAGTCGCTCAGCGATCTGAGCTGGGGTGGCGGCTTCTATAAAGGCAGAGAAATCTCGGCCAGGCAGCTGGAGCGCTTTAAATATGGTGGGCCGCTGTATGCTAAGGCCTGCCTTGCCTGCCCTGGCAGAACGAAGTACAGACTGGCAAACTCTGAATGAGGCCCTCTGTCATGCAGACATTTGACTTGTATGACAGTCCCACCATGGCTGTTAATTGCCTGGCAGTGCAGTTTGTTCCTTTCTGCAGTTCTTTGAAAAATGCTCCCGACATTCCTTGTGGCTGGTAGGTTCGCTCTGTGTAGTACAGCCCACCTGAGGTGTTTGCGTTTGATCAATCTGTGACCCAAGGAAAAGGCCCGCCCCAATATGGCTGCCAAGAAACCCATCGTCCTTATCAGGCTCCTCCCTCTTTCCCATGGTGAGGATGCCAGCAGCGTGGTTGCCTGATGCATGCAGCAAGCGGTAGAGTCGGGTCTGGAGGGTCGGGGAGGTGCTTTTCCGCTTGCCCAGGGTCAGGATGCCGGCGGCATGGTTGCCAGATCCGTGGAGCAGGTCATAGATGCGGCAGGAGCAGGTCCGCTGGCGGCAGCAGTCTGGAACATTCTGCGCGGTAACGATGAGGGAGAAGAGCAAGGCGAGGACCAGGAAAGAGCAGAGCCTCTGGACCTGGAGTGTGAAGAGGGCAAAAAAAGCACTCATGTAACAACCTTTCACATAGCGCTTGCAAGCACAATTATAATGTTTCATAATGTTGTAAATAAAAGGTGTAATTATTACCCCCTCTGAAGAGCAAAAGCATGAATCAGCCCTGTGACATGCAGATTATGAACAGTTCTCAGTAGTGAGAGCTCAACCCACAGTGCTATATTAACAGATAACTGACATCCACAGGGACATGCCCTTCCTGTGTAACATGTCACTGATAAGGAACTGGTCAGCTTGGGGAAACAGTCCATAATTGCCAAAGGGCCCAATTTGAACTGCGACACCTCAGGTTTTCCTGGGTTTGCACCATGGTGTATTTTGAGACTTCAGTTTTTGCTTTTAGCACTTACAGCTTGTGAATTGTCCACCCAGAAGGACTGGTATCCATGTCAAAGGTAAATGGGGATTGTCTAGGTCTGGAGAGGCTGTTGAAATTGCTTGCAGAAGGGTAAACAGTGCCATGCGCAATATTCACGGAACAGAGGGGTTTCTGGATTTATCAGACTCGGCTCTTGCATGCCATGACCATGGGATATTTTGATGTCTATGGGGGTTCATTTGTCTAGATTGGGCATGGATTTGTTTCTGTTGGACCTGGGTGATGCCCTAGAAACTTCAGGGTGTAAGTAAGAATGCCTGCCTTGGTGGGGGGGCCCTGTGTATGACGGGTGCCACACCCAGCGCTGTGGCAGAGTTACAGGGCAATCCAGAGGCTAATTGATACATAGGGGTACCCTCTTCAGGACCAGAAGAAGGGTGCAAATGCCAAACAGGCCAGGAAGTCCTTACGGCAGGACCCTGGAGGAACGACTGCACTCCGTTAGTCCTTTGTGCGGTTGTAAACCTGTGCAACCTGGAGCTTGCCGGATATGCTCGGCCCCCTCAAGGGACGTGAGTAAATGTTTTCTCCAACAACCAATGTGTCTTGTGTGTTCTTTATTCTGGTATTGCTGTGTTTTAAGGTTGGGTGTGTTGCCGATATTGGCACTATGTGGCTGCCCACTCAGGGGGCCCCCATAAGAGGGCGGCCACCCTAGTGCCACATGATGGCACAAACACAACAGGGCTAGTGTTTGGACCTCCTGGATGTTTAAGCACTACTCTGTCATTTCTGGCACGCCAGTGGGTGGGGGAAGGTATATCTACCTCCTCCACCCAGCTGGCGATCCTTTTTCAAGCCAAGGGCATGCCTTCTCCTTCCCTACCGCTTACCCAGCGCGTCGGCTGGAAGGGGGGCTAGGATAGGAAGGCTGTTAACTTGTTTTGTTTTGCAGGCGGAGTTACTGGGCGATCCAGAGGCTGAATGGTACATAGGGGTACCCTCTTCAGGACCAGAAGAAGGATACAAATACTAAATAGCCCCAGGAAGTCCTTACGGCAGGACGAAGTAGCAATCAGGGGCTAGCCTGGATTCGCTTAGCCACCTCAAGGAGCATGAGTAAATGGGTAGACTGGTGGTACACTGGATGTAAGGGGTAATCCCCCAAAATGGTTAGCACTGATTGGCTATGCCACAGTGCAATTTGGCTCATCACGTGGGCAGGCAGCAGAGGGGCTGCCTGCCCTTGGATCGCCCGTAAGATGACCCACCATGTTGGCATATTTCTTATGCAAAATAAGCCTGCAGCAATGTTTTCTCTAACAGCCAATGTGTCTTGTGTATTCTTTATTCTAGTACTGCTGTGTTTGCAGGTTGGGTGTGTTGCCATTATTGGCACTAGGAATCAAAAATTCAAGCATGCAAACTGCTGTTGGGTTAAGATTCAAGCTAAAATGGCAGACAATGTCACACATGACATGTAGCCACTTGTCAGCTATGAAGGTAGCGTGTGGCTGTATGCTGATAAAGGACTTCAACTCCCAAACACTGGGTCCCATAAAAAAACATGGTGCCGGGAAAAGGACAGTGTACTGGTCACATCACACAATGTCACTGTGGCCCCGCGGTGCTGGTGAGGCCTGGGCGATATGTAGATTACTCTGGGGTAATTTGAGTAAGTTCTGGAATTTCGAGTTATACGTACTAGGCAACATTCCCCAAATTGTGCAATTGTACCTCTACATGCAATTACATGCTGTACGTATTAAATGTTTCGCAGTTAAAACTGTGAACACACTGCAACACAGATGTCCTCGGTGCTCCTATTTAAATGCCTCCTTGCGGCAAAAAATTGACGCAAGGAAACATGTCATGCTAAAATATAGCACAAAGTGACAGATTTCAAACCATTACAGATATTTTCACGTAATTTTGCTGTAAATTTGCATAATTAAGGTAAAGCAAATTACGAGAATTTTGCAAATCCCTAGTGCTGGTGCACAGGGGCTCATCCTGCTCTGCGGTTCGTTGCTGGACAGTGCATACCTTAGGCACAGACACTGTCAGCAGGCCATAACCCAATCGTGAGTGTTTTCGGGAGGGTAAGCAGCGGGCTGGCACAGTTGCTCGGTTATGGTGAGGAGTTAGGTCTGGGGTTGTGGGCATCTCACTGCTCCCTCACAATCATGCATCACGCTGCTCAGTGTTCTTTGGGAGCCAATACCAGGGCCGGACTGGCTGTAGCGGGCACTGGGCATTTCCACGGTGAGTCGGAGGGGTGTGGGCCGGTTTTGTGCCCGTGGGGGCCTGTTTAGTCACTGGGGGCTGGTTTTGCAGCCGTGCTGCAATATTGCCACCCTGTATCAAAAAGAACGGGAGCGGGGCTTCTTGCTAGGGCCACCCTCACCCCCACTCCCAGGGCCGGTCGAGCAGCAATCTGCCTGGGATGGTTACAGATTCCCAGTCCGGCTCTGGCAAATACTCTGTGAGTTCACACTCTCACAATAGACAGTGACAGTGCACCCATGGAAAGGACAGTGTACCCTGATAACCAGCAGTATACCCTACTGAAGAACTGGACACGCATTAGCCTGCTAATAGATATTGCACCTTGATAAATGATACTGCACTCTGATAAAAAAGAGTGTATCCTGCTGAGAGAGACTGTACCTACATAAATGGTACTGTACAAACTCTAGCTTACCATGCTAAGAGAGACTGTATGTAAATAAGCCCCAGTGTGCCCTGGTAAGAGATACTGTACCTTGAAGTACCCTGATACGCCCCAGTGTTCCCTGGTAAGAGATACTGTACCTTGATGTACCCTTATAAACCCTAGTGTGCCCAACTAAGAGAGACTGTACATTGATATAGGACACAGTACATTATTAAACAACTGTACATCCTACTCAGTGTACCCTGACAATAGACGGTGCAAGCCCCTAAGAACAGGGAACTTCCTACGGGCGACCGTGACCTCTGTTCAGAGACTGTGTGTCTAGTTTTACATGTATAGTATAGTATAACACACTCCTAAGAGGTACTGTACCCTGATAAGCCCCAGTGTGCCCTGGTAAGAGATAACATACCTTGATGTACCCTGATAAGCCCCAGTGTGCCCTGGTAAGAGATAACATACCTTGATGTACCCTGATAAGCCCCAGTGTGCCCTGCTGAGAGAGACAGTACTTTGATGTACCCTGATAAACTCCAGTGTGCCCTGCTAAGAGATACTGTACCTTCATGTACCCTAATAAACTCCGGTGTGCCCTGCTAAGAGATACTGTACCTTGATGTACCCATAATAAACTCCAGTGTGCCCTGCTAAGGGAGACTGTACCTTGATACCTTGACACAGTACATTATTAAACAACTGTACATCCTACTCAGTGTACCCTGACAATAGACGGTGCAAGCCCTTAAGAACAGTGAACTTCCTACGGGCGACCGTGACCTCTGTTCAAATGTCAAATGTCAAATGTCAAAGGCTTTTATATAGCGCAACAAATCACCAAAAGAGGTCTCAGGGCGCTTGGCAAAAAGAGAGGCAAGATTGTGTTCAGAGACTGTGTGCCTAGTTTTACATGTATAGTATTTATGTTTATTTTTTTTATTTTAAAGGTTTTATATAGCGCTGGCTCGACCCGGAGGTATCAGAGCGCTTCACATGAGCATGAGATCATAGTTACAGGTTACATCGTTAAAAAGGTTACACAGTTATTAGAGCATGACAACATAGTTACTTGTAAGATCAGGATAAACAATAAGCACAAATACGTAAGGGGCAAAGCAGGCAAGGGGAAAGATTTTGGTGGGGGTGGAGCTGGGGAAGTAGACAGGTAATGAAAGCGGGAAAGAGGAGGGGAGGGTGAAGGACACCGCAAGGAAAAAGGAGGGGAAGGGTGACTGGGACAAAAACTGTTAGACGAGTCAAAGCAACGTCCAAAGTCCAGTAAGCTGTGATCCCAAGGGAAGTGGTATCATTTCCCCATCTCTGTTAGTATAACACACTCCTCTAAGGGACAGAGGGAGTTACTCTGCACCAAATAGTTCCATAAGTGGCGTGCAGGTGTGCACACGCATCCACCCATGGATTTTGGCATATTCTCAGATTTACCAGAAGTGATAGACCTTGGAATGTTTCAAAATGGTACACCTTCCCAGGAGAGGTGTAACGAGGAGAAATATGTTTCTTTATCCTCATTTTTTCCTCTTTCGGCAGCACACACAGAGAGAGGAAACAGCCTCAGATGATTGTTTTTGTGCAGGAAGGGGTTCATTCCTGCCCCAAAACAATCCTGCCTACAACACTGGCACCCTTGCACAACAGTACAAGGGTGTCTGCGGTGGTGCAAGGCAGCACATGGTGTGCCAGCACAAGGAGAGGACAGGAATGCGCCATATCATTTTAAATGTGCGCATTACTGCTCTGTCCCTTTTGTGCAGCATCTTGCTGCTCTGCATGACATTTTGATAAATCTGGGCCTACATTTCTGCTCAGGGTTTTGCGTGGCACAAAGTGCACAAGCATTGCATTGATTTACTTGTCATTAAAGGCCAATGGGTTCAGCTCAAAATTGCAGAAAGCCCACTCACCTCTGGGTGTCTTACACAGGCTAGTACAGTGCACTAAGTGGCAGAGTACAGAGTACCCTTGTCAGAGTGAGTGTACACGGACAAACAGTGTAGAACTCTGACAGAAGGCTTTGTACCATGATAACAGACACCGTCATCTAATAAGGATTTCTGTGCCTAGCTATAATACTCTGCACCACATAAAAAGCAGTGTACCCTTGTAAAGCACAGTTTAGCCAAGATAAGAACAGTGAGCCCTTGCATAGGGCATCACACCCACATCCAATTCACCCAAACAGAGATTGTGTGTCTTGTTAAGAGAGGAACCCTGCTGAGTGGGATCCCAATGACGAGTTGAATGCCATATTACTGCTGGCATTTTGCATGATGGTCTGTAAAACATTTCAACAAAGATCTTAAAAAAAATAAAAACGGTAGGAACCCGGTAGGTTACAGTGTTCTATGGTAAAGGAAATATTACTATTGGCCCACTACACATGCCAGTGAATACCAGCAATGCACTGTAGGTCCATGAAAAGGAATAATTTTACCCAATGAAAACGGACAGTGCCCACTAATGAAGGCTGGTGCTGCTCATTAAAGGGCCCTACTGCAGCATGTTAAATGACATTACATCCCAGCTCAGAGTAACAGACAGAGCACCCCAGAAAAAAGATTGTATAGAGGAAAAGGTCATTGCACAGTTGCAAAGCACAGTGCCCCCTAGTGAGGGAAAGTACACCGGCACACAAATAAAGGACAGTGTATCCTGCTAAAGGGCAGTGTACCTTAAACTAGACGGTGCCCTATGGTGAAGAACAATTGTCACCTTTAGAGCACAGTTCACTGTAAAAGCACAGTGCACCCTGGTGAGGAGCAAGAACGTGTGGAACCCTATGGTAAAGGGCAGTGCACCCCAAAAAAGTGCAGTGCATCCAGCTAAAGGGCACTGCGTTCCAGTAAAAGGTCTGTATTTGAGTAATGGGCAGTGCACACTGGCAAAGGACAGTGCCCTGTTAAAATGTAGTACATCCGCAGAACAATACTAGACAGTATTCCCTGATGAAAGACAGTGCACCCAAAAAAGGAAACTGCACTGTAATTGATGACAGTGAATTCCAGGAAGGACAGTGCACCCTATTAAAGGACTGCGGCTCACTATTACATAGAGGACACTCTTAAGGGCAGTGGACCAAGGGAAAGTGCAAGGCACTCTTATCAATGATAATGTAGTCTAGCAAAAGATAGTGAATCCCAATACAGATTGGCGCGCCCACATATCAGTAAAGCACAGTGCACTACAATTGACGATGGGGCACTGCATTAAAGTACACTGGGCCCCAAGAATGGAGGGGGCATCCCAATAAAGGCCAGTGTTCCCCAATAATGGTTGGCGCTATGTGTTGTAAGTGAGATCTCTGCTCAAATGTGGGGCGTTGCCAAGTGCACTACAACTGCATCCTTACAGACACATATATTTATTAAAATTCCACTTTGTGAAAATAACCTAATCAGTTATTTATATCCAATGAGAAGTGTATTTAATTCATATCCTTATTCATTGGTAATTATCAGGACCACTGGAAGTATGCGATACTGAAGCATTTTCCACAAATTTGTGGATTTGCCACATTCTCCACATACTCCATCATCTTCTACATAATCTGCAGGTTTTCAACAAAAAACTTTGCTTCGAGATCAAATGCATCAACAGTTAACAGAAATATGCCTAGAAGTGTCCCTCCAGTGGATAGCCCTTTTTAAGGTTCCCTGGTCATCTTTCAATTGCTTATTGCTGTATTTGGCTGTTAAACTGGTACTAATAAGATGAAATCTTTGCCCAGACACTTTTACTATGTGTAAAAACTATATATATATATATATATATATTTTTTTTTCTTTTCCTTATTTTTCCCTCTTTCTACGCATGGTACGTTTTGCAGCACGCGTAGAAAGATGAAAATGCTCTTAATTATTATTTTTGTGCATGAAGGTGTCCCTTCCTGCATAAAAACAATAATTCCCTTGGCGCAGGCACCCTTGCAAAATGACAGAAGGGTGTCTGAGCTGGCACACGGCTGCTGCTTGTGCACCGGCACAGAGGAGAAGGACAGGAAAGTGGCGTATCTTGTAGATACAGCGCATTTCTGCCCTTATGTTTTGACGCATGGCAGCTCAGATGGAAGGCTTACTGCACTGCCATGAGTCAAAATACTGTAAATGATGCCCTCAATTCTGAATTAGTGGTGCTGTGATTTAAATCAACAATAGGGTGTGAAGGCCTCAATTCTACCAACCTATTAAAAGGACCAACTCCTAGGATATGTCTCAATTTCCCTACAAGATGATCTAGCTCTTCAAATCAGGCTTTGTATAAACTGATTCAAAATAGGCGGATTAAGGAAATACCCCAACTACTTGGTTCCCTCATGTCAAAGATTCATGCACAAAGCAGACATCAGCCGGACCTTGGCTTGAGGAGTGGTAAAGCAATTTTTGATTACCTTTGTGTTGGAAGTCTCCATGAGTTGAGTGCTCGTTGGCCACTGTGTTAGGTCCTTCCGCCTTCCCAGCTGCTGCGTTCACGAGAAGGTCCTCACCTCCAGCCACCACCACAGGCCTTTATACTATCCTTCCCCCACCAAACGTCATTCTTTGTCTCCCATTCTCAATCACATGATCGATGTACTGAGCAATGTCTTGTATTGAAAGAAGTCAACTCCCTCCCCAATCTCCAAGCCTAGGTTGGCCCAAGCGTGACAAAAGTCGGCATCCGAAGATTCTATTTGAAACCCAAAGACGCGGAGAGCCCTCTGAGTAATGAGATACCTGAAGCTCTGCAGATAGAAGGTCTCCTGGAGACGGGGCAATGCGCTTCCCTCATTTGCTTGGACTGATTATTGTGCAACCTCCATTAGACGCGCAAGATTTTTGCCTGAATGCGCATTTCCTGCGTAACCTAGATTTAATGAGATCGTCATTACGGAAGGAATTCTCAAGGGCCTTTGTGCCTGGACGGTCAGATGTGCCCGTGAATGGTCAACACGAGAAAGTTGGGTCTGGGATAATTGGAGGGATGTTATCGACAATGGATCAGTCATCGCTGGCCACAGTGGCTCCACTAATGTCAACTTCATTGAAAACAGCCCTTTGTTGAATTGGTGCCTAATGACCTGCGTGCCTAGTAGCTCTTATTTTTAGTGGAGTGACAGAGAGGTCCCAAATAGAATCAGCGCATAGCAGTGGGTTGCTGCAGTAGCACTGTGCTGTCATAGACGTGTCTTTTAAAAGATTTAGACGGAATCAAAATAATTCTGCGCACTTTATGGAAAATTCCACACATTTGTTAACCGAAAACATGCACAAACCTCCCTTTCAAATATAGAGTTTTGCAGAATTCATTAGGGGGTTAGTTCTATTTAAACATACATTAATGGTCTTAGTTAAAATAACTGTCTTTTTTAGAGCAAAGTAAAGAGAAAACAGAAACATCTAAGACCCATAGTGCACTTGAGTAAAATTGTAACTGGGCTGAGAATGCAATATTTCTTTATTTGAGGCAAGCTAGGAGCGCAGAGACTTGTTAGAACTCCGGGCTTGCTACTAAACACCGTGACACGGAAGTAAACTTTGAGAAAGAGGAAATGACGTGCGGAATCTCTTTAAGAAGGACGCCAGTGGGATTTTTTATCATTAAATATCCTCATCTTTTGTTGAGCACGGGCTATACACGACCACAGGGGCCCAGAGCACTGTATGAAATCAAAGAATCTGTGTTTTACACAAACATATAGTATACAACATTGCAAGAACATTAAACAGAGAAAGAACACCGGAATCAAGTGAGACAAAAAGCACAACACAACATTTTTTTTTGTGGTAGGGCTTCTTTGCACAAAAAAAACTCACACCTCTTTCTGAACAAGTTAGGTGAAATAGGCAAATGCCCTAGCAGATAGCTTCTAAACTTTGGTCCCACAACGAAAAATGCCTCAAAATCTCATTGGAAGTAGGGATCTGAAAAAGGAGAGTTTTGTATGTGCATTATTCAACCCCCACCTAACAGTATTTTGTTTTCAATCCAAAAAAACTCAGGTTCTAAGATGTTGTATTGTGTACAAATCAAATTGGAAAAAATAACTCAACTTGTTCATCGGGTAGGAGCGTCCTACCAACATAAGCGTGGTAGGGCAAGTTAGCAGCCGCAACAGAAAGCTGATTATTAGCAATGAGTATTTTATTCCTTCACTGAACAGGTACAATATCTAAAGAATTCTCATATTCCTCAGTGATTGTCAGGGCACTCCAATCCCACCAACCTGCTATCCCAATTTAGTTATCGCTAAAGTTCCACAAACCCTTCTCCTGCCGAACATCACTATAAAAACATGTACCTACTGAAAATATTCACATGTGCACCTTATGCAAAGGGCAATAGTCAGGCACTCACAAAGTTTTGTGGATGACACGCTACGTTGGTTTTTTCATACACAAACAATGACATTAGATCACCCCACTGTTAACTTTCACACACTCACTCCCTATCGTTTCTCCAGTTGGCGTCACCTATGATGGCCCACCATACACAATTCAAAAAGCAAAAAATTGACCAACCCAAGGTACTCTCCCCAAGTAAAGGTTGCCTGTTAAACTCGCGGTCATACAGGCTCAAAGGTACCAGAAGAGCTTCCATACTCTGAATGTAAACAAATATTGATACAAGTGAAGCTTCAACAAAGAAAGGAGCGGAAACCATGGAGATGTCGGCACCATCTGCCGCAACTGGCAGATACAACCATATAACACACTTGACTGTAGAGTGGTAGAGAGGGTCAGGGTACAGTGATGCCACATCAGTGATTTCACATCATAAGAAATGCATGTAGAAGATCAAACAACCATTGCCGCAACAAGGTTACATCTTCCCGTCAATGAGGCTTGACATGCAATGCTCTCTGCCTTTAATACCGTAGGGCCGCCTCCAAACCTCTCTACTCTGCTACTCAGATTTCACTCAGGTTTGTTACCCAGATTTAGTTACAGCTCCACCACTCTTCTTCCATCCTTCATATGCCACCCTCAATACAATAGCCCTTGAGCTCAGAATCCTCCACTTGATAGTAGCTGGCCTCAAGACATAAAGTCAACACGTTACTCGATGTAGGCCTCTTCTCCGACCTCGTCGCCATTGTAATCATGTACCTGGTTAGAACTTTGCTGACACAACAAGATGATGGACGAAGTGCTGAAACTTTTCTACCACTCACCCCCAGTCAGATCTGGGTTTAATCCATTGTTCTTTTGATCACTACACCACCCCAGTTTGGACCCAGCCATATGCAAATCAGGCTTGACCCTGCTTCTCATGGGAACAGTCCATCCCGAACTGCCAGGCCTGGGCCTCGCTGACCGGAAACAAGCATCCTAGGACCGGTTTCAGGGTATTACCACTCACCAGTCAGCCTAGGTTGAATCCTGTGGCACAGCGAGCAAGGGACCCACGTCTGGGCGAACATAGCAAACACAACAAAATGATTAACGGAGTGCTGAAACTTTTCAACCGCTCACCCTCAGACAGGGGTGAGTTGTGTAAAATCTTGCTGAGTCAGCTTTTATTGCTAAGCTTAAACATAGAGTGGAGGGGCAGCCATGGAGATGCCCACACCACCTGCTGCAACCGCCGGATATAACCACTTACATCTGTTTTTCTTCACGCATATGAACCATGAAATATCCAGTGTGAAAGGACACTACAATACTATGTGCAGTGTTTCTCAACGCATCATAACACCGGCCCAGCTGCTATGGGGGACAGGGGGTTCATTCTTTATGTGACCTGTAGCAGAGCTTCACCACCATTAACCCGTTTGCTGCTTCGAAAGTTCAGCGCCAGTGCTGAACGTTCGAAGAAACGGGTGCGGCCGCGTTGGCCGTTGGACGTGCGCAGCACCAGGGAGGTAGCTCGCGCGACGTCCAACGGCCGACGGCAGCAGCGAAGGGGTTAAAATCATGCATAAAAACCACACAGGTAAACAGATTTTCCAATAACATATAATTTTTTTTACCTTGGCTAATATGGCTGGATCAGCAAGGTTATACTCTAAAAAGAAGATACTTATGTATATGTCGCACATTAGAACAGAAACGAAGGGCTCTATTCACAAAGGTAGATTAAACTGTGTAGATTTACTCACACGCATGCCTGTTTACTCCTGCACCTAGGTGTAAATCTCCACTTTTTTGATATTCACCATTTCTAAGTATATATTTACACCTAAGGGTGGACATACATGTCTCCACCCCTCATTTCAGTTACAACTGAATTTACAAGTGTACATTTCCTACGTGCAACTTTTCTCATGTAGGTGGATATCTCCTCCCACTGTGGTGGAGCTCCCCCTAGAGGAAAGTACAGAGAAAATTAATAAAGTTCATTATTATTAAAAAAATAAGCATTAACAATATTTTAATGTAAATGAAACTACTGTCACCCTGCACACACTGCTCCTCTTGCACTCACACACAATCATACATACAGATCACCCTTGCACACTCACGCACTGCTCAGCCTGCACACTCACACCGATCACACTGCACACTTGTTCTGCACCAACATCGATCACCCTTCATTCACACTGTTCACGTCAGCACTCATGCACTGCTCACCCAGCCGAGACACTGCTCATTCTGCACACAGACATTGCTCATGCTGCATTCATAGTCTTCCAAGCCCACACTCACACCGCTCTGTGCGGTCACACCCCTCCACTGCACTCACACTACTTACATACCTCTTACCCTGCATTCACACACCACTAACACACCACTCATGCTGGCCGCTCACCCAATCTTCATATACCTCTCACCCTACACTCACACCACGCACCACTGGCCCTCCACTCATAAATCATTCACACACCACTCATACACCTTCCCCAAGCAGTCACTCACTGTTCACTTAGGACACACCTACTACTCACTCTGTGCTCACCCACTGCTCATCCTGCAGCCTTGCACCACTCACCGTGTACTCACACACTACACACACAATGCTCTGCCTGCACACACACTGGTTATGGTGCACGCACACACTGCTCACCCTGTTCATAAATGCGGCTCGCCCTGCACACACACATAGCTCACACTGAACTCATACAATGCTCACCCTGCACTCAGATACTGCTCACACTGCACTCAGACACTGCTCACCCTGCACTCAGACACTGCTCACCCTGCATTCTCAGACTGATCACCATGCATTCACACACCCCTCGGTCTTCACTCACATTTCTCACACATCACTCACGTTGGTTTCACACACCAGTCACCTTGCACTCACAACTGCTCACCTTGCACTGTTATGGCATGTGTAGATATGTAGCATATACCTCACCCGGGAGGGTATTCTGGTCCTGAAGCAGGAGCTGTATCAGACAAACCATGACTGGAGATAGTTGTAGAGGCAGGTCTTCAGTTTCTAGCGGATTCCAAGAACTGAGGAGGAGGCTCTGATATGCAGTGTGTTGTAACTTGGCACTTGGTATCTTCCACTTTCCCCTGTGCCCCCCTCCTCTCTCCTGCCCACTTGGTATGACCCGTAGCTGTCCCTGAAGGCAGCATTAGAATCTTGAGTGTTCGGAGTCCTGTCAAGCTGGGAGCACCTTGTGATTAATGTTACTGAATAAATAGTTTAGAAATATATATACCACGTGTGGACATTCTTCACTACATTTGTGGCGACGAAGGAAACGGAGCTGAGCCAGGGTCAGTGGGGTGCTCTCCCCTGGAATGAGTTGAGCTTGGACAAGGAAAATGATGAAGAAGTGAGTTGATAAGCTGCGTCGGGCGTTCCAATTAGATTGAGAAGCTGAAGAGGAGTAAGACCCGAGTGGAGGAACTTTGAATGGATAAAAGTTCGTCAGGTGAGCAGCAGAAGCTGATGTGGAAAGCTGAGCGGAGCGGGAGACGGAATTGCTGTTAATCGTTCCCACCGCGTTTTGATGTGATATGATGAGCCTTGGTGATGAAGTGAGAAAAAGAGCTCTGTAGGAGTAAGTCCATTAAAGGAGCGACTGAGGCGTGTGAAGTGATAATCTATGTCGGGCGTTCTAATGAAATTGAGTTGGTGAAGAGGAGTAAGACCCGACTTGATGAGCATTGAAATTGGATGAAATATCGTGAGGAGAGCTGTTTAACCTGATGTTAAGAGGAGCGGAGCTCAGGATGAAGTGACAGATCGAGTGTAATGGGAAGGAGTGAGACCCAAGCACATGGAGAAAGTTCGTGAGGTGATCTGCGGAAGCGCATGAGAAGAGCTGGGCTGAGCGGGGGACGACACTGGTGATAATCGTTCATGCCGCGTCTTGAAGTGATGAATAAAAGCCTAGGCAATGAAGTTGGAAAAGGAGCAAAAATCAGTGTGAAAAGGGATGTGTGAGTAAATGACCGAAGCTGGAACGCCCTGCATACTCTTATTCCGAAGGTGATATTTTGAGGAATCAGAGATATTAACTTGGGAAAATATATTCTCCTCAGCCTTGCTGGGAGCAGCCAAGGTTCAGTCACGTCCGATATTATTCCCTTTCAATAGCGCTGATAATAACCAACACAGGAAAGACACTGCCACCGTGTGGACATTTTAAGCAATAAAGAGTGGGTATAATCCCTGTTCAGCACATGACCGTTGAGTCTATGAGGTAGATGTGACGACGGAAAACATCTCTGAGGGGACCCAGGCGCAGTCGGACCTGGTGAAGGAGCAGGCCATTCCGAGTGGGTTAGCAGAATAAAAGGATAGGGAAGTTCGCCTTCGCGGGATAAAGCACAGAGAGGCGGTGAGAGACCATAGGCGGAGAGGGGTTAAAGGCAAGTTGTTTCACGGGGCCTGCTGTGGGGCATGCACTGAGGAGACGAGGGTGTAGCGTTTCACTCAGAGGTACACTAGGACAGCAAACGTCCCAAGTTTAAATCAGGTCGGCTGACTACTCTCCCCTTACGGAGTCGAGGTACGACATCGGGCGGAGGAGGAGGGGGTCGAGCTGGTTCATGAGGAGACCAGGAAATATGCAAATGTGTTTTTTTTCGATCCTTAAAGAAAAATCTGAGTGAGTCATTAACTAAGATCTTTGATTGAGATTGAAGTAAAGTATTCAAGGGTTTCCTGCGCAACGTGGAGGGTGCGCGCAAGTGAAGTATGTATAAAGGTACAACCCAATCGATAGAAATGTGACCAGCCTCTGAATTCCCAAAAGGCACACCTAGATTTTGATCGTGAGGAGAAGAGGTATTGGGTTGTGGATCTACAGTCCTCCAACACAGCAGAGCAAAGTTTAGAATTGAGACAGGCACCCGAGTCGCCCCCTACAGCCTGTAGTCGAGCAAGCGCCAGACTGCACTGCCACCCTGTGGGCCATTCTTCGCTTCGCACCCTCGTCACAAAGGGGCATATAAAAAAAAAAAATGATAAAGGTGTAATGATAAACGTTGGCTCGTTAAGGAAGAAATTAGCCGCTGAGGAAATTGGTGGGACAGGAAGTGTCAGTTGCTCGGGTCAGGGTAGACTTTGTTCCCGTTTCAGGGTCATTGGGAGCATTTGAGAGGAGGAATTCCCCACACTCGCAGGCCTTAGGATGCAAATGTAACGAGTGTGAAGCATATGCTGCAGCTGTGAATACATCCATACACCTTTTCACTCTGTAATTTGTAATCAGACCCACCCTCCTAGACCAGAGTTTCAAATTCAGTACAACTATTCTGAGGTAGGAGGCGAACTTTACACTTTCACGGTTACCTCTTTAGACAACAGCGTGCTCAACATGGAGTGGGGCCAGAAGTATAATTTTCTGCCGCCAGTGCCGTTCAGGGAGGGGGATGATCTAAACGTCGCAGAATGGAGCGTATGGAAAGTATATTTGGAGAACTACATGTCAGTTGTGGAGGATGAAGCTGTGCCCTTTGTTCCTAAAGAAAAAACGGAAAAACTACTATACAGTTTGGGGACTGGGGGACGGAAAAAGTACCATGAAATGGAAAAGACATTAATGAATGGAAAGATCAGGATTATTTATGAGGACATCTTGTGGGTGTTGGATGAATATTATGTACAGGATGAAGAGAAAAAGGAAAGGATGGGTGGCCACGAGGAAGTCAATCTAAGTAAAATAAATCCGGGATGTACCATCTGTATTGGCGGAGTGATGACAGATATGATAACAGATTCAGGCTCGCGTCACAGTATGATAAGCAAGAGTGAATGGAAATGCAAGTTAGTAAAAAAATATGGAAACGTTTTGCAAGAGGCAAACATATCCCTGAAGTCGTATACAGGGGAGGACATTAGAGTAATAGGATGTCAAGTCATGGATTTAACGTACAAGGGAAATCATAGTAAGAGTACCATATATGTAATAGAAAGAGGACCCACCATGCTAGGGTGGATTGATCAAATGAAACTGAGAATAACACCCAATGGAAGAAGAAGAGAACAAATGAGGGAACAGGCACTGAAACATAGCATGAGTGTAACAAAGGGTGGTGCATCGAGGATCCCCACGCCTCCCTCCAAGGACGCAGAAGTTTTCAATGGGGCTGCCAGTATCAAAGAACAAGGGGAAATCACAGCCAAAGGCAACATGAAAAAAAAACTGGAATCTTACCTAGGTTTAGTGGATGAGAGAGAAATACGCAAGAAACAAGAGGATGAAAACGGAGAAGGTTTAATTGGAGAAGAAGAAGAATTCGAAAGGAGGGGTGAACATATAAGTGCAAGTGAGCGGAAAGAGATAACATGTAAGGGCAATCTATTCAGTTGCAAAGAGTTGGGGCAAATGAACACGCCGTCGGAATTCAAGACTAAAGTGAGGGAGGAGTATGAGGTTAATAGGCAAAAGGAAAAGGAAGTGAACTCAAATTTGAAGAGTGAGATGAAAGGCATATATCTTCAAAGGCCCTACAGGGGGAAGGTGGAGACAGAGAGCAAGGAAACACAAAGAATAATACTAAAAGAGTTCCAAATGCCCTACAAAACATCTTCAGAGGCTCCACAGTGGGAAGGTGGAGATAGAGAGCAAGGAAACGCAAATAATAATACTAAAAGAGTTCCAAATGTCCAGTCAGGTCTGAAGAATTCACGCTATGATAATGGGAGCAAGCATAAGTTTCAGGATCCAGAAAACACCTCTGAGTCCTCCAAGGGAACATGCGGGATGAAACAGGAGAACGGACTTAAGACAGTAGTGGATCAGGTCGTTCAGCGAGAGCTATTTGACAAGGAAGTCAAGAAAGTATTGGGTGCTGGCAATGGCCAAGAGAGGAAGGTCAAAAGAAGGCCTAGACCATTCACAGTTGATGACACTGAAATAGAGACATAGAGTGCCAGAAGGAGTTGCCGGACCCTGCCCCGGCCCAAGTTTCTGCAAAAGGAAGAAAATATGAGCGCTACCTCCAGGACCATCCCTCCATAAGGGGATGGAAGGACTAGTAGGAGATTTGCAGTCTCCAGTTCATTATGTCCATCATTTAGACTGGTGGGGTGGCTGAGGTCTCGACTTGGGGATGGGAAGTTCCTTCAACTCCCACTGTGACACTAAGCTGCTTATCCCTCTGCGACACAAGCCAGTATATAGTGTGGGACCCAGCGGAACAGTACCTCCTGTTCCTGCCTTGCCCTCCCCCACCTCTGTTAGTTCCCCAGTGGGGATGGTTATAAGTTTTCCTGTACAGTTACCTTCATATAAATCCACCCCGTCGGCATAGCCTCCGCAGGCATTGGGGGTTTGGGGTGCTACCTCTTTCCCTCTTTCTCTTGTCTCTGCTTCTTCTCTTTTGCTGTTCCCCTCATCGAGCTCTTTTCCTCTCCACCTATGTTCCCTCGCTCCCCCTGGTCTCACTATCCTTTCTCACCCACTCTGACTCGCTCTCTCTCTCTCTCTCTCTCTCTCGCTTCTTCCTCTGTTTCTTCTCAGACCCACTCTTCACCCTTCTCTCCTCGATACCTCCTCGCTCTTTCATCTGCCCTATGTTCTCCTCGTCTTCCCCTTTGTCTCCTTAGGGAGGATGATGTGTTGTAACTTGGCACTTGGTATCTTCCACTTTCCCCTGTGCCCCCCTCCTCTCTCCTGCCCACTTGGTATGACCCGTAGCTGTCCCTGAAGGCAGCATTAGAATCTTGAGTGTTCGGAGTCCTGTCAAGCTGGGAGCACCTTGTGATTAATGTTACTGAATAAATAGTTTAGAAATATATATACCACGTGTGGACATTCTTCACTACACAGTGGCAGGTCATTCCATGCTTTAGGAGCAAGGTAGGAGAAGGCACAACAGACAAATCTGGTTCTGCGTATGCAGGGGTGTGCAAGTAGGTGTCCAGCGGAGCAGAGGTGTCTCGGAGGTTTGCAGATGTTTATGCGATTATTGAGGTACTTGTGGCCAATGCTTTGCTTGGTTGTGTGAGGTGTTTGCTGAATGCTTGTTTGTGGATTGGGAGCCAGTGAAGCTCTTTGCTGTGTGTGGTGATTTGAGTGCAGGGTAGGAAGTTGAGGGTGAGCCTGGCTGCCGAGTTTTGTATAGTCTACATTTTTCTGGTCTGTTGAGCACTGATTGACACTGTTCCGCCAGCTCTCAACCACTTCTCACTCGGTACTCCTGCACCATTACCCCTGCATTTACACACCACTCATCTAGCACTTGAACACTGCACTCACACACCTCTTAGCCTACACTCATCCATTTCTCACCCTGCATGCACACCTCCCACTCTGCACTTAGATCTCTCAATCTGCACTTTCACATGTCAGATGCTTCCCTCACACACCTCACTCTGCACACACCAGTCACACTGCACACACATTGCTCACTCTGCACACGTATGCCATTCACCCTCTGCACAAACACTGATCACAGTGCATAATTACATTCCTCTCCCCTCTACTGATGCACCGCTCATCCTTGACAGTCACACACCACTCTTTCTGCACACTCACAAACTGCTCTCTATGCACTAGAAACTCCTCACCCTCCACTCACCCTGCACTCACCCACTGCTCATTCTTCAGTCAATCACCCTGCACTCACACACCTCATAACCTGCCCTCACACACACTGCACACTCAGACACCGCTCACTCTGTACACTCAGAAACTGCTCACAATGTACATTCAACACCACTAAGTCTCATCCTGCAATAAGACATCACTTACCCTCACTCAGACACCTCTCACCTTGACACAGAGAGTGTTCACCCTACATTCGCCGACCGCTCACACACTTCTCGCCCTGCCCTTAGATACTGCTGACCTCGCACTTAGGCACCACTCAGTCTGCTGTCACCCACCTCTCAGCTGGTACTCACCCAGCACTCATCCACTTCCTACCCTGAAGCCACATGCCACTCACCCTGCACTCAGGCATTGCTCACTCTGCACACTCATGGACCGCTTATCCAGAAGAAAAATATCTCACCATGCACTCAGACACTATCTACTCTACACTAACTCAGTGCTCACCTTGCAGGCATGCATTACTCACCATGCGCTCACTCAGTGTATAATTGTAGCCAGTGGTTGCTATTGAGGCCCATAAACACTCATTTTTGTTTTCAGCACTTATTTTTCCACATCAAACGTTTACTTAGAGCAAGAGACGGAAATATGTTCAGAGTGTAGGCTGCTGCCATCAGTGTTACATCACTGAAGTCATAGGGATTGTGAAAAATCCAAGCGTTGCACGAAGAAAAAGTGTAGCAAATGAACCACCCACATTTAGCACTTTCCTCAAGATGGCGCCCGAGGTGAGACGGAGGTAGAAGTGGGGGGAGCCGCGGTGAAACAGACCCACGTTGTGAGGTAACAATGCGGGGGCCACGACATCAGGAGCGGGCCCCCTGCTGCCCTTTCTTATTCTCGCCCTGCCCTTAGATACTGCTGACCTCACACTTAGACACCACTCAGTCTGCTGTAAACCACCTCTCAGCTGCTACTCACCCTGCACTCATCCACTTCCTACCCTGCGCTCACGCATTGCTCACTCTGCACACTCATGGACCGCTTATCCAGAAGAAAAACATCTCACCATGCACTCAGACACTATCTACCCTACACTGACTCAATGCTCACCTTGCAGGCATGCATTTCTAACCATGCACTCACTCAAGCGTTGCACAAAGGAAAAGTGTAGCAAATGAACCACCCACATTTAGCACTTTCCTCAAGATGGCGCCCGATGTGAGACGGAGGTAGAAGTGGGGTGGCCGCGGTGAAATGAACCCACGTTATGAGGTAACAATGCGGGGGCCGTGACATCAGGATCGGGCCCCCTGCTGCCCTTTCATCTTCCCCGGCGGGCGCCCGCAGCTGGTGCAGCCCATGATCACCGGATCTGCAGCCTCCATCCGCCTGTGTGGCCCGACCACAGGGTGTGGATGGGGGCCCGTGGCCACAGCGGACGGGCGGAACGGGTTACACGACTGGGAGAGGATTTTAATTACAGCGCTCACCCCCTACATATGACAAAGCCACTAACGCCCCCCTGGGAGAGCCAAGATAGACATCAGCTTTTTGCCGAGCATGAAAGCTGGGTGGAGACCTGGGGATTTGTTTTAACACCCCTCCAGCTAATGACACGGGTGGACTGTGGTGCCCAGTACAGGAGCGTGGGAGCATTTAGACCAGGGGTCATGTGAGTGCAGCAGTGGTGAAAGGAGGTGCAAATACTGAAGATGCTCCTCCTTTTGACTGTCTGGCTCCTTTTCCTCTCTTGTTCTTGGGTCGGCTCCCTGTTTTTTTTTTGACTTGGCCCTCGTAACTTTTGGACTGGAACTCGTGTGTGCCCCGCCATATTGGGACCCTCTCCTGTTGTTGCTCTTGCCCTGGGTGCATCTTGCCATGTTGAGATGGTTTCCATCGATGTTGGTTCTTGTCCTTTCCTTCTTGTCCCTTGGATTCCATCCTGCTGACCGTCAGACATTTCACTTACGCTGGACTGCCTTATCTCTTTCTCCCCCTCTCTCCTCTCACCAATCTCAGCCTCCAACTCTTCTCCCCCACATATCGCTCTCTACCCCTTTTTATTTAAATTTTTTTAATGTTCTTTTTTTATTTCGCTTTTCACTCTGTAAATATGTAATATATACTTGTCCAGCCGAATCGCTGGTAAAATGGAATCCTGAGAAAATCTACTACTTGTATATATATGTATATAGAGATAACTCTAACCACTAGTGTATGTAGTAGCCCGTTGTACTCACTACCATTCCTATGTGATTCTTAGAGTTTATCCATTTGTATCTCTTCCTTGAGTGACTTCACAACTTGTAAATTTGCAATTTTTTCTATTTATATCTCTTCCCTGTGTGACTTTACAACTTGTACATTTGAAAAAATATTTCCTGTTTGTATCTTTTATGTAACTCATGTAATCCTAAATCCTTATGTATTACAACTGGTTCTTTTGTAAAGCGCTCTGACACCTTTGGGTAATGTTCGCGCTATAGAAAATCGCATTAAATTAAAAAAAAAAAGAATGGTAAGGGTGTAGTATGTAGCCAGGACTGCATTTTGGAGCCAGGACTAAAGCATGGTGTGGAAGCACACTCTCATTTAAAGGATGCACATTTTCCATTGAAATGGCCATTAGAATTGCACACATATACAGCTGTAATGCTAAAAATATAAAGCGCACAAAAGATAATGCTTGGAAATTGGGTTTCAGCAAATATTTATTATTTGTGTATCACCAAGTGAAGTGTCTTGAATTTTTTTGATCCAATCAAAATCTTTGTGTCCATCACACATCAGAATTGCAAGAAATGTTCTTCATTTGGATTTTCCTAATTGCTAATATATTTTGAAATGTATACAGTTCATTTACAGATATGTAAATTTTGTTTCGTGTTAAAAAAACAATAAAATCAGAAGGCATTCCAAGGGTGGAGTGTGAGTGTTCCCACACATCCTCCCATGGGTTTTGGTGCATTCCCAGATTTAACAATACTGGTAAACCTGGGGAATGGATCAACATGCTATACCTTCCTAGGGGAGGTGCAATGAGGAAAAACATCTTTATTTCTCCTCCCTGTTATTATTATGATGTGTATTTTGTATAGCACATGGCTACCTAAAAAAGTTCCCACATAAGGGGGTCCCTCCAGCGTGTAATCACCAAAAGCAGCAATATTTAAGAGGAATCAGAGGAAGGAAAAAAACTGTTTTTTAAGAGATTCTAGGACACCGGGAATGGATCGCATTCTTTCAATGTTGTAGGCAGATTGTTTCAAAGTCTTGGTTCGAGATGAGAAAAAGCTCGGCCTCCTTGGTGGGATTTCCTGGTTCTAGGAACTATGGCCAGTCTCAGTTGACTGGAGCATAATGAGCGTGCAGGTGAGTACGGAGACACCAATGGGCTCAGGTAGAGGGGTCTGTTGTTTGCTAGTCATTGGTGCATATAGCACCGTGCTTTAAATTGCACGCGCTTCTCTATGGGTGGTCAGTAAAGAGTCCTTTGGAAACTGGCTGGTGAGCAAAACTTGGAGGGTCATAAGAAAAGGTGTTCTGCAGCCTTTTGAATGATCTGGATGTGCTTAAGTAAATATTTTGCAACTCCCAGATATAGAGCATTTCCGTAGTCCAGCCTAGAGATAACTAAGGCCTGGTCGGCAGAAGTGGGGAGGCAGTACAAATGCTGCTCTGATATCTAACAAGATCAGTGCAGCAGCTCCCCTTTCATAGAATTGGTGCTTCAAGAACTCTGTGACTCCGAGAAGCGCCGATTCTGTGTTATGTCCGCCTGGAACCCAATCTACGAGGGATGTAGTAAGTCATTGAGTTCTTTGCGCCTAGTAATTTACCAATTGAGTAATCTGATCCCATAACTGAGTGGGAGAGTTTACCAAATACATCTGGGGGACAGGGATCTAGTGGGGATTCAGATTTAATAGAGGCCAAGATAGTCCTAAAAAATGTAACATCCAAAGGCTAGAACTCATGCATCACAATGTTTACCTTGAGGGAACTAGCTAAAAGACTTGCATCATCAGTACTGGAATAGGTCACCTGGATATCTACCACTTTTTTAGTAAAGAATTTGGCTACTTCTTCGCACTGTGTTTGAGAAAGGGGAGATGACGGGTGCAATTTAAGTTGGGTTGGAAAGGGCTATCACAACCTGAGAAAGGGTCTTAGGGCAGTAGTGAGTGGAGGTAATTTTACTGGTATAGAATGTGCTTTAGCTTTGCAACAAGGTTTTTGTAACACGTTGAGCAATCAGTATCAAACGGAAAGCCAGCAGAGTAGCTGTCTTCATAAACATCAATCCCACGAGTACACGGGCTCTTTTTCCAGCCTCTGCACTGCAACCACATTCCAGGCTTCACACAAGCAATCACCTAACCGAGACACAACTCACCTCCTTCCTATCAGTACATGATCCCCCTCATTTCATGGTCAAGACACATGTTATTCATTATCAATCTTCAGTGAAGCCTGTGTCTACTCTGCCTTCTCTTTCTTTTGCAGATATTCAATTTTTAAGTCAGGAGTTACCTAAGACCTTTTGGTTTTACTAAGATTAGATGAAAAATATATTTACTTACAGCAATCCCTCTTCATCCATTGGTCTGTCATTGTGTCATTCACATGTTTCTTCTATCCACTAAGGCATACAGCATGCGACAGGAGTTCAGGCCACTTCAGTCGCTGGCTAACTACCTTGTGAGTGACGGCACTCTGCCCTTTCACAAGGAGCACTTCCATACAGAATCTATGTGGCATATTCACAATGCCCCTGCAGCACTTTTATGGCGCTGGAGCATCACTTTTGTGACACTTTGGAGTTGCAGTGTTGAAACCAACGCCTTCACAAAGCAGGCATAACAAGCAGAAATATTCACAATTCTCCTTGTTATATACTCTGACCAGGTGTCATAGAATGAGGAAAATGCCTCCTTTGATTGAACGGTGTCCCTTATTGCACAAAATAATCATGCAAACAACACAGACACTCTTGCAAAAAGGTGCAAGGGTGCTTGTGTTGGCATTCGGCTGCAGTTTGTGCGCCGGCAGAAAGGAAATAAATGCACCTTATCTTGTAGACACAGTGCATTCCTGCCCACTACTTTTGAGTTAGGGCAGCACAGCACAGCTAGAAGGCTATGGGGATACCCTATGGCAAAACATTGTAAATATGCCCCCAGATCTCGTAAGTGTCAGTGACTACAATAACGACAAGTGCTTTTTGAAACAAAACTTTTTTTTAAAATTTAGCCAGAGTATTTTTTGTAAATTGATGAGGGCCCAGTAGCTACCTCAACATTAACATTAACATTTTGCAAAAACCGTTATTAGGCATGCATTGCCAAAAGACTGGTGTCCAACACTAGATCTATTGGCTTTGCCAATGCTTATTTACAATTATGTTTAATTTAATAATGAAGTTTCACAGACATATGTGAGTGCAAAATCTGGGCCAGAGTGAATTTGGATGTATCTTGCACTTTCCTGGAGAGGACGTATTCAAGCAAACACTAATCAACGCAACACAATGAGCTCTCTTATGTATTACACACCATCCCAAGCAGAGCTACAACATCCCTCAAACATCTTCAGCCAACTCTCAGCAGACATTTATATATATATATATAAATATATATGACACGCTAAAGCAATAACCTGATTCATTGTATCTTCAACTGGAGTCTGTGCCCTTGTTTGGCCCGCTGCGGTCGTTCACTAGGATCCTGGTTTCATATATATATATATATATATATCTGTGATAATCAGATTCAAACCAAACTTCACTGAAAAACTACTGCGGGCAATTCTACATTACACGCCACCAGTGCCCACCCTCCACATCTCATTCACAGTATTCTCTATGGCGAATTTCTTCACTTATCTCACATATGCAGTCTTGAGTCTGATTTAAGACAATGTCAAGTAGAGGCTCTTGACCGTTTTCTGGCCCGGTGGTACAAATTCTCTGAAATAGGGGTGGGCGGAATTTGCGTAATCGCAGTACGCAAATCTCCGCGAAACGGTAAAAAATCTCCGCGGACATGCGGAATTGCTTGTTCGTGATGCTTTTTTACTGTTCGCAATCTCTGTTTGCGTGCTCGGGGGGCAATATCTTGCGAACAAGCATTTTGAGATCCCGAACAAGCAAAAAATTTTGCGAAGTCGCGGAACGCAGAATTTTGGGCAATTTCGCTGTCTCCGCGGAACGCAAAATTACCCAAATTCCGCGAGCGGAATGGAATTTACCGCCCAGGCCTATTTACAATTGGCCTTGGATAAGGCCAATTCCCTACCACGTGAGGACTACCTTAAAACCAAAAAAGAACGTAATGCAGAAACATTGGCTGAATCTACATTAGTTGATATTCAACCCATTAGATTAATTACCAAGTATTGTAAACAGGAAAAAAGAATTAGAAAAATTGTTTATAAACACTGGCCTATCATCCTGACGGATTTAACATTGACATTTTTCTTACCAACCCTCCCTGCCATCACTTTCAGGGTGAGAGTACTCTGCTTAATTCAGAGACTCTGTCCATCACCACCCCTTGTTGTAAATAATTTTGTCCACCCTAAGCGTGGAAGGGTATACTCAGATGTGAGTCCCTTGCTCATTGCACCATCAGGATTCAAGCAAGCCGGGCCGAAGACGCCTGAAATGGCAGAAACCGGTCCCCGGAAGCTTGTTTCCTTCCCAGTGTAAGAATTGGCTTTTGTAGTCTGGTCTGCCCTGTTCCCATCATGCACTGGGCAAGGGACAGACTAATTTGCATACAGCCAGGTTCTGAAACTGGGATGGTGCAATGAGCTAAAAAACGGTGTTGGATCTAGCCCTGATCTCTTGACTGGGTGAGAGTACTCTGCTTAATTCAGAGACTCTGTCCATCACCACCCCTTGTTGTAAATAATTTTGTCCACCCTAAGTGTGGAAGGGTATACTCAGATGTGAGTCCCTTGCTCATTGCACCATCAGGATTCAAGCAAGCCGGGCCGAAGACGCCTGAAATGGCAGAAACCGGTCCCCGGTAGCTTGTTTCCTTCCCAGTGTAAGAATTGGCTTTTGTAGTCTGGTCTGCCCTGTTCCCATGATGCACTGGGCCAGGGACAGACTAATTTGCATACAGCCAGGTTCTGAAACTGGGATGGTGCAATGAGCTAAAAAACGGTGTTGGATCTAGCCCTGATCTCTTGACTGGGTGAGAGTACTCTGCTTAATTCAGAGACTCTGTCCATCACCACCCCTTGTTGTAAATAATTTTGTCCACCCTAAGCGTGGAAGGGTATACTCAGATGTGAGTCCCTTGCTCATTGCACCATCAGGATTCAAGCAAGCCGGGCCGAAGACGCCTGAAATGGCAGAAACCGGTCCCCGGAAGCTTGTTTCCTTCCCAGTGTAAGAATTGGCTTTTGTAGTCTGGTCTGCCCTGTTCCCATGATGCACTGGGCCAGGGACAGACTAATTTGCATACAGCCAGGTTCTGAAACTGGGATGGTGCAATGAGCTAAAAAACGGTGTTGGATCTAGCCCTGATCTCTTGACTGGGTGAGAGTACTCTGCTTAATTCAGAGACTCTGTCCATCACCACCCCTTGTTGTAAATAATTTTGTCCACCCTAAGCGTGGAAGGGTGTACTCAGATGTGAGTCCCTTGCTCATTGCACCATCAGGATTCAAGCAAGCCGGGCCGAAGACGCCTGAAATGGCAGAAACCGGTCCCCGGAAGCTTGTTTCCTTCCCAGTGTAAGAATTGGCTTTTGTAGTCTGGTCTGCCCTGTTCCCATGATGCACTGGGCCAGGGACAGACTAATTTGCATACAGCCAGGTTCTGAAACTGGGATGGTGCAATGAGCTAAAAAACGGTGTTGGATCTAGCCCTGATCTCTTGACTGGGTGAGAGTACTCTGCTTAATTCAGAGACTCTGTCCATCACCACCCCTTGTTGTAAATAATTTTGTCCACCCTAAGCGTGGAAGGGTATACTCAGATGTGAGTCCCTTGCTCATTGCACCATCAGGATTCAAGCAAGCCGGGCCGAAGACGCCTGAAATGGCAGAAACCGGTCCCCGGAAGCTTGTTTCCTTCCCAGTGTAAGAATTGGCTTTTGTAGTCTGGTCTGCCCTGTTCCCATGATGCACTGGGCCAGGGACAGACTAATTTGCATACAGCCAGGTTCTGAAACTGGGATGGTGCAATGAGCTAAAAAACGGTGTTGGATCTAGCCCTGATCTCTTGACTGGGTGAGAGTACTCTGCTTAATTCAGAGACTCTGTCCATCACCACCCCTTGTTGTAAATAATTTTGTCCACCCTAAGCGTGGAAGGGTGTACTCAGATGTGAGTCCCTTGCTCATTCCACCATCAGGATTCAAGCAAGCCGGGCCGAAGACGCCTGAAATGGCAGAAACCGGTCCCCGGAAGCTTGTTTCCTTCCCAGTGTAAGAATTGGCTTTTGTAGTCTGGTCTGCCCTGTTCCCATGATGCACTGGGCCAGGGACAGACTAATTTGCATACAGCCAGGTTCTGAAACTGGGATGGTGCAATGAGCTAAAAAACGGTGTTGGATCTAGCCCTGATCTCTTGACTGGGTGAGAGTACTCTGCTTAATTCAGAGACTCTGTCCATCACCACCCCTTGTTGTAAATAATTTTGTCCACCCTAAGCGTGGAAGGGTATACTCAGATGTGAGTCCCTTGCTCATTGCACCATCAGGATTCAAGCAAGCCGGGCCGAAGACGCCTGAAATGGCAGAAACCGGTCCCCGGAAGCTTGTTTCCTTCCCAGTGTAAGAATTGGCTTTTGTAGTCTGGTCTGCCCTGTTCCCATGATGCACTGGGCCAGGGACAGACTAATTTGCATACAGCCAGGTTCTGAAACTGGGATGGTGCAATGAGCTAAAAAACGGTGTTGGATCTAGCCCTGATCTCTTGACTGGGTGAGAGTACTCTGCTTAATTCAGAGACTCTGTCCATCACCACCCCTTGTTGTAAATAATTTTGTCCACCCTAAGCGTGGAAGGGTATACTCAGATGTGAGTCCCTTGCTCATTGCACCATCAGGATTCAAGCAAGCCGGGCCGAAGACGCCTGAAATGGCAGAAACCGGTCCCTGGAAGCTTGTTTCCTTCCCAGTGTAAGAATTGGCTTTTGTAGTCTGGTCTGCCCTGTTCCCATGATGCACTGGGCCAGGGACAGACTAATTTGCATACAGCCAGGTTCTGAAACTGGGATGGTGCAATGAGCTAAAAAACGGTGTTGGATCTAGCCCTGATCTCTTGACTGGGTGAGAGTACTCTGCTTAATTCAGAGACTCTGTCCATCACCACCCCTTGTTGTAAATCACTTTCAGGAGGGCACCCCTCTATGAGGGATGCCTTGGATAATTCGAGTCCTGAACCAAAATGCAAAACCACTTGGCTTTCTAAGTCTGGCTTTTTTTTTTGTTTAAGATATCTTTATTCGTTTTCACAAGAAGAACAAGAGCCTGTGCGTTCCGCAAACATCGGGAACAACCCGGCATAGTAGGATTATGCATCTGGCAAAGGAACAGTAAATGCAAATGCAAAAACAAAACCCCCCTCCCATCCCCCCCTTCCCTTCCTCCCCTCCCCCTCCCCTCCTCCTCCAAAGAAAAAGAAAATTGTGCAGCAGAGACAGTGTAGACCAGCAATAAGGCCCAACCAGCTAAGGAGCAGATGTGGCAGGAGTAAGTGGCTGTGGGGTATCAGCCAAGCACAGGAGTCTGAGATATTTGGGACATGTGAGCTCAGTAAATTCATACGTCAGCAACGTGACCAGGGGGGCCCAGAGTTCATGAAAAGAAGCCTCGGGGTTAGTCAAAGAGAGAGAAATTGTTTCCATCCCCAAGATAAACCACAGTTTGTGTAGCCAGCCCAGCCTAGTAGGTAGTACCGCAGACCCCCAGTGAGTCAGAACGTTCTGTACTGCTGCTCCCACTGTCAGTGCCATGTGTTTACCTCGCCGGGAATGAAGCGGGAAGGTGACAGCGTTGGGGAGGCCAAGAAGGATATGGGCTGGGAATCTCGGGATCTGAGCCTCAAAATGGGAATCGATCTCATCCAGTATTTGTGACCAGTATGCCTCTAAGGAGGGGCAATCCCAGAGCAAGTGAGTGAGGGTACCTTGGGCGCCGCACCCTCTTCAGCACAGTGGGCTGCGTGAGGGGTTGCTTCTATGGAGCCTGACAGGTGTCAGATACCAGTAGGTGGCCAATTTAGTGGACGTTTCAATAGATGCCACGTTACGAGCCATACAGCGAGCCCGATGGTGAATGTCCTTCCACTCTTTCGGGGAAAGTTCCCTTCCCAGCTCACCCTCCCACCGCAGTTGCCCCGCAGTCTTCGCAGCGTCTGAAGGGACCCTCAAAAATGTGTACAACTCCGACGTCAGACGCGCATCGCTATGTCTCGTAATCAGCCACTTCTCGAATGGCGTTAGCAACCGCTCCGCCCCTTCCCGCACCCCCTCCTGGAGCACACAGTGTCTGATTTGAAAATAATGGAACCGCTATGTTTCCGGAAGCCCGAAATCATTACGAAATTCCTCAAACGGGCACAAGCCAGAAAGATTAAAAAAATGCCCAATGGAACGAGTAGCTTCGGTCGTCCATTGTTGGAATTCTCTATCGTCAAGGCCGGGTGTGAAGTCCGGGTTTTTCACAATAGGCGTAATGGGGGAAGGGAGCGTTGTAAGCCCTCTCGCAAGTGCAGTCCGATCCCAAGCGTCCATAATGGGGCGGGTCACTTCAGATAAATATAGACTACGATGACGATGATGACGGGGCAAAAAGGGGACTCCCCAAAGAGTGCGAGCTGCAAGAGCCCTGTCCATAAACAACCAATGCTTCTCGGATTCTGGCCGAGCCCACTCCACCAAGGCCCGCAACCTTGCCGCCCGCCAGTATGTCAGAAGATCTGGGACACCTAGTCCTCCTTCCAACGGAACCCTGTAGGTGAGAACGCGGCGCATCCTGGCTCTTTGGTCCCACCAGATAAATCACTCTATGTCCTTCTGCAAGACCCGCAGAACCTCGGCGGGGGGCGTCAGCGGAAGAGCATGAAAAAGGTAAAGAATATGAGGCAACAGCACCATCTTCACCGCAGCTATGCGGCTGAGCCATGAGAGGGAGTGAGGCTTCCACTTGCGAAGTGAAGTGCGTACTTGTTTCAGTAGGAGCGAGTAGTTCACTTGTCGGGTAAGAGAAATGGTGTGTGCCACTCAGAGCCCCAGGTATGAAATGGTGTCTTGGGCCCACTGAACTCGGAAATTTTGCCAGAGGAACGCCAGTGTCTCAGGCTCCAGGGATAAGTTAAGAGCTTGGGTTGCTCGGAGATACGACCAGTGAACCCTATCGAATGCCTTCTCGGCGTCGACAGAGAGGACCATGTGCTCCGCTGGGAATCGCTCAGAACGGTCCATAAGATGGAGAAGGCGTTTAGTATTATCCAAACACTGCCGCCCGGGGCAAAACCGGATTGGTCCGGGTCTATCAACCCAGGGAGGCGTTTAGATAGCCGCGTCGTCAAGATGCTTGTTAAAATCTTTAAGTCCACATTAAGGAGCTATATAGGGCGGGATGAGCCACAAAGACGGTGATCCTTCCCCGGCTTGGGTATAACAGTTATTAAAGCTTCCAACATAGAAGAAGGGAGGGAAGAAGACTCGGTCGCCCCAATGGAATTAAAAAACGGCGCGAGAATAGGTTTAAGGTTTAAGGTTTGTTTATTGTACAGTTAATAAAAACTCACAATTTTAAAACGTACAAATATTAAAAGTCAATATCTTCGTTAAAACAAGTAAGGTGCAATAGCTCAAGTATTTAAGAATGTAACAGTCTCAGCTTAGGTTGCATAAGAATCAATGGGGTTTTCGTGGCCTTGATGCTTCCAAATTTCAAAAACCATGTTAGCCAGGGGTGTTTACTTTGTTATTGTTTATCTATTGCTTGAGTTAGCCCTCTGGATTTTTTCGTTTAGTCTTGTGGCCACTATATCAAAGTATTTTGTTGTTCTGCAGTTTAGCTGAGTTTCTTCGGGATTAAAACAGAGCCTCACGGCCTGCCTGCAGCACGTTATGCCCTTCTGGTTCCATAGAGCCCGAAACAAAGAGCGCCTTATGTCCCGGAGATTTGTGCAGATGCAGATAATGTGTATAAGGTCCTCTTTCCCAGAAAGACAGAGGCGGCATTGATTTGCGGGGTTTTCCCTTATCCATGGTGCCAGGTGCGGGGCTATAGGAATTTTGCCCATGCGCAAGTTGAGGAACTTGTTTTTTGTCTTCTGTGTAAGGCCCATCGTTAGGTACTCTTGTGGTTTTACAGCGCTGTAACCGTTCAACACGACCCATCCGTGAGCTCTCATGGCTAGGGTGGCTTTGTCCTCTATTGATGAGACCATCTTGGTGACTTTCAACACCACTTTTTTGAAGGTGCCAGGATCAGTTACCGACTCCCATAGGTCTGCAAGTCCTAAGATCTTCAGTGATTCCGTTAAGTAGGTCCTTGCAGGTGAGTTATCTCTAATGGTTAGTTGGGTCCAGAGGTGGGCGTTTAAGGATCCGTGGTCGGCGTCTCTGATTTTCCGCCAGCTTTTTAGATATGCGCCTCTTCTCTCCACCGCTTGTTTCTGCAGGCCAAATTCGAGACGGATTTGTGCGGGTGATGAGTTGGAGGGGAGATGAAATATTGCCCTATATGCTCGACTGATGGTTCTGTCTAGTGTTGTTGCATCTTTACCTCGCATGGGCTCGCTTCCATAGGTAAGCATGGGCTGTAAGCTAGCTCTTAATACCTGTAGAAGGGTGCCCAGTGACCGGTCGGGGAGTGTTTTCTGCAGAGGCTTTATCGATAGGTGGAATGTCGTGCCCTTTCGACGAATGGCCTCTAGTTGTTGTTTGAAGGAACCATTACCATCTATTGTGACACCTAGATATTTGTAAGAGGCTACCTGGTCTAGCCTCTGTCCGTCCAGGAACCATGCGGGTTTCCGTTTTTTATGATAGTTTATTGTCATTACTTTTGTTTTGTTTAAGTTAATTGTTAGTGAGTTGGTTTTTGAAAATGCATTGGTTTTGTCAAGGAGATGTTGGAGACCGACGGGGGACCGACTGATGAGGACTAGGTCATCTGCATAGAGGAGGTTTGAGAGCGTGATGTTACCTAGTCTTGGGGCATGAGATTTAACTGTCTCCAGTTCGCCAGGGAGGTCTGCGAGAAAGAGATTGAACATCATAGGGGCTAGGACGCAGCCCTGTTTCAGTCCTTTACTGGTCTTGATTTGTCTCGAGAGATGCGTGCCAGAACCCAGTTTGATCCTGACCCAGGTGTCGGTGTATAGCATTATCAGCTGCTGTAAGAGTGAGCCCGGTATTCCCCATCTGTCCAACTTCCGCCAGAGTTTGTGCCGATCTACGTGATCGAACGCAGCGCTGTAGTCAATGAAGCACATAAAGAGGGAGCTCTTGGAAGCTTTTGCTGCGCCGGACAAAAGAGTTAGCGCCATGATATTTGTCAAGGTGCCCTGGCCGCTGCGGAATCCGGTTTGGGTTGCTGGGATGATGTTATTTGCTGTTGCCTAGGATGTTAATTCCTCCAAAATGAGGCCCGCGTAATATTTTGCCTCTGTATCGATTAAGGCTATGAGGCGGTAGCTACTTCCTGGCACCCTTTTTGTAAGTCGGGCTTATTATCGAGCCTCTCCAGGATGTTGGTGTGTTTACTGTTTCTCTTATTGCGTGGAATACTGGTGTCAGGATGTTGCTCCAGAAGGCAGGGTCTTGCTTATATAGTATCGGCGGTGTCCCGTTGGGACCGGGAGCCCCCTCAAGTTTGCCCTTTAAGATTAGCTTTCTTAACCTATCTGGTGTGTCCAGGAATGAATTTTCTTCTCGAGATACGGTTGGGTCTAATGTTGGTAATAGATATTTGGCCTCAGTTGAGGTTCGGTCCTCGGTTGGTTTCCACCTGCGGGCTTGGTTTTCTTCGTGATTAAATGTGCCGACGTTGTCGGAGCTCTGGCGCGCTGCGTCTGGCCTGTCTCCCCCTATTGACTCGACCGTTGCTGGGTCAGCTGTATTGAAGTGAGTTGATAAGTAGGTAACCCAGTCAGATTCGGATATGTTACAGTTGATGCCTTTGTGACCTGGTTGTTGGAGGCTGTGAATGATCTTCCAAAAGCCGGAGCTGTTCTTCTGTTTGGAGTTATGAAGGATTTTTGTCCAGAGATCCTCGTTCAGTTGCCTTTTTCTTTCCCAGGTCTTCTTTTTTAGCAGTGCTTTTAACTTGCGGAGATTCTTTTGGGTGTCCTCGGTGTTAGGGTGTTTTCGGAGTTGTTTAAGAGTCTTTTTTATTTCTCGCTTTATGTTTTTTGTCTCTGCAGTTGTTATTTTGCCATGTGTGATCCTGGTGGTGTTGTTGCCTTTTTGAGTTTTTGTCTCTCTTGCGTGTTTGGCTCCTAATTCCGTTAAGAAGTCTACCCAGGCGTCAAGTGGGTTATTGTTTGAGCTGGATGTCTGGTGGAAAACTGTTTTAGCGCTATTTGAAAGTTTCTCAGGCTCGGTGGGCTTACATCTTATTCTTCTATAGTTAGTAGTGTGTTCTGTGGCAATGTATCTTCTTGCAGCTGCTTCGTTCACACAGGTCAGTCCAAGGTTGGTTTCTAGCGGCAGATGGTCGCTTTGGGTGCTTTCTCCTATTTTGAACAAGCTTATTTTCTCGTACAGTGGAAGTGACACAAGCATGAAGTCAAGGTGTGAGGAAGTGCTTGATGAGAAATGTGTTGGTACTGGAGGGATGTCCTCTGTGAGTCGTCCGTTAAGCACTCTTAGGTTTAGTTGCTCGAGTTCTTTTACTAACTGGATTGAGGTTTTGGTGTGTTTGCTTCGGGGGGGGTTAGATTGGCTTGGGATTTTCCAGATGGTATCCATTTCCTTTGTCATTTCATCCGTGGTTTTATCTCCAAAGAGGTTGAGGTTGAAATCTCCTGCCACAAGTATGTTCTCCATATCGACATCGACCATGAGCCTTGTCAGTTCTTTGACAAGTTCTCTTGACCCAGATTTCTTGTGCTTCGGATGAATATATGTGTTTATGACATGTAGCTGTTGAATGACCTGTTCGTTTTTAACTGTAAATGATATGAACTGTAATTCGTTTGGTGGGGTGATGTTTACTCTTTTTTCTTCCGTTGTGCCAATGGTTGTTATTGAGGTAAGTAGTGCCAGTCCGACTGAGCTTCGGCCATATTGAGAACTTCTGGTTGCCGGGTGAGTCAGAGTTGTGTAACCTTGTAAAGGAATATCCTTTAGTTCCCATGTTTCCTGGAGGAGGATCAGGTCGAAGCTATTTAAGTAATTTGATGTGTCTGGGTCCTCCAGTTTGTCTGAAAGGCCATTAATGTTCCAACTGCATATTTTGATTTTAGTGAGGGGGGCCGAAAGGTCGGGTTTTAAGAATGACGCTTTTTGTCAGTTGGGATCACCTCCAGGTATAGTGCGTGTAATTGTTAGACTACGTGATACTGATTGGTGAGGGATGGAGTTGTGGGAAGACGATGATTATTTCTCCAATCCTGGGGAGTAACTAAGTGCTCCTTTCAGTATTGATTTAGCCAGTTGGGTGCGTTCTTGTTTCCTTTCTTCAAGGAACAAAGTAGGATAGGCTGGCCTTTTTCCTGCTTCGAGCTTGATTCCCCACTCTGAGAATCTAGGAGATTCGTTCATGATTAAATTTGCTACCTCCCTTGTTGACCATGTTGTCTTTGTTGTTTCGTTTCCTTGTGGATGGGGGGCTGGTTGGAATTCAAGTGTTAGCAGGTCGGAGGTTTTTATATTTTTTAATTTCTCTATTGAATTGATTAACTTTAAGATGTTGCCCCTGTTTAGAGTGTCCACTCTTCCTCTGGAGATAAATTCAGGAATAAATAGGATTATATCCGAGTCCTTTTCCCCGAGGGGCGGTGTTTGGTGGTGCGTTTGTTGCTCGGTGTGGGTATTCCCGTGTGGCTGGTGGATATGCAAAGTTGTTGTTCCGCAATTGGAAATCGCCTCCTCCGATTTCTCCTTTGTCTGGCTGCTTTCTGAGTTGGCGACGCTTGTTGATCGACGATTCTTTGTTGTTTCACTGGTAGTGGTCTCATATTTGTTGCAGGTGCATTTTTCTAGGAAATTTTTTGATATAACATCAGTTTGGATTGGTTTGGGATCCTCTCGGGCCTGCCTACTGGCTTCCAAGGTTGGTTGCATTGTTACTACTTGACAGGCCCGTTGCCCTTTTTGTTCCAGTTCTGGTGGATTTCTAGGTTCTAGTCGGATTGTGTGTATGGCCAGCGGGGTTCTGCTCTAAGTATAGGCTCGGGGGCTCTTTTGAGAGTGTAAAGGATGCTGTTCCTGCTTCTGTTGGCATCTTTGTTTGCGATGGGTTTGTAAGTGATAGTGGGAGGTTTGTAAGTTCCCTTTGGTGCTTACTATCACCTGGCAGCTCCTTGTCCCTTGGTGTGATAAGGAGACTGTACTCTTCTCTACTGTCCGCTTCTGCTGTTTTCTTGTTCCGGCCCTTTCTTTTTTGCTTTCGTCGGGCCCGAGCATTAGGTGGGCTCTCCGGTGGCTCAGTTCGTCCTCTTTTGAGGATGTTCCGAGGGGATTCTTCAGGTGAAATTGTGGTGGGTGACGGCTGGCGCCACTGCATACTTGTTTTTGTTTTGTATGGGTCTTTACTATTTCCTGGTGCCCCTTTGATGTGAGGGGTATCAGGCCTTACCTCTGTTAATAAAGATTTTATTGTGGTTGGTTCTGTATCGGTCGGTTCTGTATCGGTCTTATCGTGCTTGTCGTTTGTTGGGGGAGGCTTTGTGATGTTTGTTTTTATGTCCTCCAGAAGGTTTCCCAACATCATGGGCATAGATGATAGTTTGTTGATGATTGGCGAGCAGATGCAGTTGTTTCATTCAATTTGAATTAGTTTGGCTGACTCCTGTCCTCTTTTTATGAGGCCGTTAAGGTCAGCTAGTTTTCTATCGATCCCCATGGTGGCCTCTGCTAGCCTTTGTAGGACTGTCAGTTGTAGGTCGAGCTTATCTGATTGATACTGAAGTGCCGTTGATGATAACTGTATTGTGTTGAGTAGGGTTACCCAAAAGGAGTTTACGGGATCTCCGGTCCCCTCTGTGGGCAAATGGGAGCTTTCTTCACTGTTGCCGTTAGTGGGTCCTGTAGCATTATATGTTGCCACTAGCTCATTCCCTTCTTGGGATACCAGGAAGGTCAAGTCCCTGTCTGGGGAACTTTGGTCCCCTCTTGCAATATTTGGTGAGGAATTCGCAGGGTCAGGTTTTGATCCCGGTATGTCGGGAGCCTCAATGTGGCCTTGAGTTTTTTGTTCTATTTTTGGGTGGGCGTTGAGTACTTGAAGAGATGCTGGTTCTTGATTTGTTGTTGCTTCTGCCACCCCTTGCTGAATGTGTAAGGAGGGATTGATTGGGGGTAGGTGTTTTTTGATGCTGTGAGGCCCCGGGGACCCTTCCAGCTCTGGGGGGTGTTTCCTTGGTGTGTCCTCCTTTGGCGAAGAACTTGTTTGGTTTGTTTCCTCGCTGCGTCTGTCAATACTTCCCTCGATTGCTTCTTCTGGTAAGGGGGCTTGGCTGATGGTGCCTTCTGGTGGCTCTTGCCTTCTGGTTTCATTTGCCCCGTTGTTCACTACGCCTGCTTCGCCTCCGGCGTCATCCGTTCTCTCCCTTAGGGTTGGTGCCTTGTGTATTTCTGCTACTATGTAGCTTTTGGTTTGTGGCAAAGCGTTGTTTGCGTTAGCAGGTTGTAGTGGAGATTGGAGGCCTGTGATGGAGTCATTTGAGGAGAAGATGACATTTCCTGGGTTTTTTAGAAAGACAAATTTTGTGTAAATTTTCGGCTGAAAGTTGTGTTTTGTTTCCGTTTGCTGTCCCACTACATTGATTAATTGGTGAGTGTTTTTCCTTTTGTTACTTCTGGGTTGTTCTGGATGCAGGGTTAGACTGTGATTGATGTCCTTATCGGATTGCAGACCACCGGTTTGCGGACCGTCGGTTGTGCTGGTGTTGATTTCTTTGAGGCTGCTTTCCGGCAGGGTTATGTCACTAATTGTTTTGTCTTTTTCTTTGATGTTATTAGGTGTTCGCTTGTTTTTTTCCGGTGACGCTGAACTCGTAGTTGTGTTATTTCTTTTTCGTTTGGCTGGTTGCTTTGTTGGAAGTCTTCTTTCTCTTCCCGACCTCATAGTGATCCGGTGAGTCCCTTCTAGGGGGTCTTGAAGTCTCACAGTCTCACTGTGCCTCCGTGCCTCCGTGTCTGTGTCTCTCTCTGTGACTGTGCTGCTGCTGCTGCTGTGGACCGCTATTTAGATACTTATTGACGCTGCGGTGATTTGCGGTGTTTTGCAGCGACTCGGGCTCTCCCTGCTTGCCACTCCGCAGCCGCTCGCGGGTAGCGACTAGCTTGCTGTAAGTGGGCTGTAGGTGGGGTGTGAGCAGTAGGCTATAGTCTTTCACCCCTCTCCTAGAGCCACCGCACTGCTGCGTTTGCTCAGCCTCGGGGAGGGGAGGGAGGAGGAGAGGGGGAGGGGGGCTTCTACCGGGAGCCTACCGCCGGGAGCCTCAGCCTCCTACCTGTCGTCGCTTCACACCACTGTCCACACTTCTCCCGCTGACTCCTCTCGCTGACTGATGGGTGTCTGTGCTGGCAGTGAGAAAGTCTCTTCAATGATTCAGTGATTCACCCGCCAGCCGTCGGAGCACCGGTAGGGATCAATTAATTAATTAATAAATTCGAACTATATGGGGTGAGTGTGGGTGAAGAGTGGAGGTAGAGGTTTTCACGTACTCACTCTCACCGCCGTCAGTAGTCGCCATGGTCAGATCCCAGTTGTGTGCCAGCAATGCCTAGAACGCCAGGATGCTCTCTCAGCCGCCCACTTTCACTCGCGGGCAGGGGGGGTGTTTCCCGTGTACCAGGACCGGGACCGAGGGGCTGACTGGAGCAGTCTGGAACAAAAAGGTGGAGGCGTCCCGGCGTGTTTTAGCGCCGTAGCCCCTGCGTTTGTCCCGCGTTTGTACTGCTGTAGCTCCGTGATGCCCCTTTGCCCCTCTTTGCTGGTAAACTCGGTTCTCGGCAGTCGGGTGATCGTCTTGGCGCTTTGCGGTTTGGAAGACCTCTGCGCTCGATGCTGGCTGCCTGATGGTTGGCTGATGGATGGCGGCGGCAGCGTCCTGCAGCTCCTGTCTGCTCAGACCGCTCTGAGGGCTCCTCTCCTCTGACTCTCTGCTCCGCGAGAATAGGGGCCAGCTTCCCACAGAATTTCTTTGGAAAGCCCGAAGAGAACCCATCGGGGTCAGGAGATTTGTTATGCTTAAGAATGGCAATCGCAGAGATAACCTCCTCCACTCGGATGGGGGCTCCCAGTTCCTCCGCCTGGGAAGGCAGTAGTGCGGAGGTGGCTGCCTTCTGAAGATATTGAGACGAGGCAGCATCAGGCAATACTTGAGCCGAATACAATGAAGCGTAAAATTGTCGGAATGCTTCCACAATCGTCTCGTCCTCCTTACATTCCAGCCCTCCAGCATCTTGTATCAATGTCACTTTTTGCGCTTGTCTCTGGGCAAGTCGATTGGCAAATAGACGACCACATCGATCGCCCCCAACGTAAAAAGAATGCTTAAAGCGTACAGTGGCATACTCCGCCCGGTCAATATCTAGCCCAGCAAGTTGCACGCGAGCAGCTTTCAACTGTCGCCACACTCTCGGCGCTCCGGTGTGCTGGTGAATGCGCTCTAACTCCTCTACTTTGGCCGTCAGGAGTGAGCGTTTCTCCCTCCTGTCTTTATTGTCCGCAGATGTAATGCCAATAAAGTCCCCTCTGAGGACCGCCTTCATCGCTTCCCAGAGGGTCGCCGTAGAGACGTCCGGCGTGTCATTCAGAGTCAGGTAATCCGCTATGCTCTCCTCAATCTGTCGCACAACTGAGGAGTGCTGGACCATGCTCTCCCGCAGGCGCCAAAATCGCCGAATAGCTCGACCTGGGGGAAAGGACAGAGAGGGTCGCAGCGCAGAGTGGTCGGACAATGGGCAGGGAAGAATCTCAATCTCGCTAGCGCGCTGCGTGAGTAAGTCGGAAGTAAAGATGTAGTCAATGCGGTTATAAGTTTGGTGAGGGTGCGAATAGAACGTATAGGCTTGTGTGTTTGGATGTTTATGTCTCCAAAGGTCAGTGAGTCCGGCGTCAGTCAAAAGGCGTTTCCCGGCATTGGATAATGACCCTGTTTGACCCCAGCGCTGACCCGAGCGGTCCATGTCCCTATCTAAGCGGTCCATGTCCCCTCCCAGCAAGACAGTCCGGTCTGGCAGCCCTGCAATGTCCTGGATAACCGTTTTAAGAAAACTCTCTTGACCAGTGTTGGGGGAGTAAACTGAGGCCAGCACAAACGTGTGAATGTCTAGTGTAAAAGCATGGGCCAGGAGCTTCCCCTTTATTTCAGCTTGCTTTCCCCCCACCCGGCCCAGGAAACGGTAGGAAACCAAGAGGGCCACCCCTGCAGTTTTGGACGTAGCTGATGAGAACAATTGAATCTGGAACGCCCGTGTTCGAAGGCGATGGGTATCAGACGAGAGAAGGTGTGTCTCTTGAAGTAAGCATATATGGGTGTCAGTATTCCCCAAATAAGACAACAACGCCCTTCGTTTAGTAGGACTGTTAAGGCCTTTCATTCAAGGACACAATATGAACCTCAAAGACCATAAGGATGGCAGGGTATGACTATAGCAGTGGATCTCCCTCATCGGAGGTACTCGGGCAGGTACAGGGCCCCCAGCTAAGAGTATGGCGTAATAACAAAGGAGGAGAAGAGTACCCCATAAAGAACAAAGAAAAAAAACCATAATGCAACTACCCAAAACCAACAAACCCAAAAGAACAGTCATATGTGGAGTTCATAGGAGTCCCAGGCAACCGCCTGTGGTGAGACATGGGATGAATAGCAGGGGTGCCCGCCGCCCCCCCCCCCCCGCCCCCAAAACCCGGGCCCATCCCAAGGTGCTAGATCAGTCCCGCCGGATTTCAAACTAAGAAGGCATAGGTGGTCAGCAGGACAGCAGCGAACATCTGTATCAGTCAGCGGAAGTAAGGGTAGAATCCTCCGACAATGAGCGAAGAACCGCTGATCGTTCCTTGGCCATAGTCTCGGTGTCCGGGCGAGGTATCGGCCTCAAGCTCTCCACTTTCCGCCAGCGGCCGCTGTCCTCCCGTGGAGCGGGCTTACAGGTTTCTCGGGAGTACCACCGGTCTTCCCCCGGGATGCAAAGGAGAGAAGATGCTTATTCCACAGTGCAGACTTGGCGGAGCTTACCCTCCCACTTGAAAATGAGCCTAAATGGGTGCCCGCAGGAGTAGGCAACGTCTTTGGAGCGGAGAAATGCGGTGCCAGGCCGGAAGTCGCGTCTCTTCTGAAGTGTGGAGGCAGCCAGGTCTTGATCGAAGAGCGGCCTACAGGAGCGGAACTCGACAGGGTGCTTCGTCCGCGCCTCTTGCAGGATACGTTCCTTAAGCTTAAAGTCATGAACGCATGTCAGGATGTCAGGCGGGGGTGCCGTCGCCGACCTCCTGTGGCCCACTCTGTGCGTGCAATCCAGCCGGATCTCCAAGTCGGGAGGACCTCCCAGAACATGTCGAAACAGGTCTATGACAAAAGCCTCTGAGCCTCTGGAGATCTAGGTGCTGCTCACGGAGGCGCAGCACCTCTTGCTGAAGCTGGGTTAGTTCTTCATCCCTGGCTGCGGTCTGGTTCTCGAGGTCGTCCACCCTCCCGCCCACAGAATCCAGATCCCTGCGCATCTCTCGGATCTCAGACATTAGGTCCCTTTTCATTGTATGGAACTCCTTGGTGAGGCCTGCGAAGAGTGACTCCAAGACCGAGTGTGTGACTGGGCCTTCGGACTCTGCCGGAGCCTGCTTGTCGGTTGCTTCGACGGTCCGCGGCAGGGGGTCTGCACCTCCCATGCCAGATTTAAGAAATAGGTCCTTAACAGTCCTGTCTTTCTGGTTCCTGGAGGTCGCCATGTGGGAGCGACAGCCGACGGGGGACAAAGTAGCTCCAGATGCACTTGGGTGATACTCCAGTACCGTACTAATCCAAGGTCATGGGGAGAGTACCTGTGCTCTCGCTTACGCACCGATGGCTAGCTGTGTCGCAGTTATTAGTGGCAGTCCCCGGAAGACTGAAAAGGAGCTCTCCCAGTCTTGGCCAGGCACAGAACAGACTGGGGGGTGCAGGACTCTCAGCCCGTAGCAGTACTCGCAAGCCTGGATGTAGCTAATCCCCCAGTCCAGCGTCCGGGGCTTGAAAATCCCTTCGGGCTCTCAGGAAGGCAGCCAGCTGTCTGCTGTGTCCTCACCCATCATGCCTCAACCCCCTGACCCAGGAAAGCTCCCCAGTCTGCACCGCCGCTCCGGCTGTTATGCCACCAGTCAGTTGCGCTAATAGGTAAGGTGATAAGCCAGCCGCTCCTCTTGGAAGGATACGGGGGCACTGCTCCACCCCTCCACCGCCGTGGATCTCAGTCAACGACCTCACCCGGCTCCTCACACCTCTGCCAGGCACTCCACACCCGTCTGCGCCGTCTCCCTTAGTCACAAGCTAAGACCAGGACGTGAGCCCCACACTGGTATCGCTTTCGACTCGCTGCTGTGTCTAGTGGCTACGTGCCGGCGGGCCCTGCAAAGACCACCCAGTGCCACAGGTGGGCCGCCCCGTCCGGCCACTCGGCCACCACCAGGCTGCCCCCGCCTCTCCAGTTGTGTCGGGCCTGTCTGCTCCTCCACCCTCCTCCTCGGGTAGACCGGGTCCGTCTCCCTGCACCCCGCTGGTTCACTCACTTCAGGGCAGCAGCAGCAACCTCCGCAGTCCAGCAGAAGCCCAGCCCAGTCACGCTGGCTGCAAGCAGGCACCACAGCACTCCAGCGACTTAGAGCTAGGCCGCCATTTTGATGTAGCCTGGAGCTCGGCACCCCGGCAGCTCGGACTCCGACCTCAGGCAGTGGCGACCCCCTCCAGACCACTAAGACTCACCGGGGCAGTCGACAATCACGGCAGCGCCTTCCGCCTCCCGCAGCACTCCGCCATCTGCCTCCACTGACTCCGCCGGTCTTCTGGCGCAGGCGGGGGCCGCCATCTTGTCCCGGCCGCCAGGACCCTCCGCCGGCTCGTCAACATAGCGTGATCCCCACCGAGAGGTCTCCGCAGCAGAGATCCGGCAGCCACACCTCGACCACAGCTCACCAGGGCAGCCAGGAGCCGCTGCGGTGTCCTCCGCCACGTCTGCCGCCAAACACCACCACCGCCAGAAGCACCCGCACAGCCTCAACGCGGCCGCCTCAGAACTCGGGCGCCAGAACCAGGTGTCCGCCCGTCCGTCTGCAGTTCCCGGGATCAGGTAGGGATCGCAGGGTGGTCCCGAGGCAATATTTGCCGAGGGGGACACGCTGGGCAGAGCTGTGCAGGGAAGGTTTCGGTCATGGGCAGGAGCGGCGAGCAGGAATGTCCTACTCGTCCGCCATCTTGGACACGCCCCAAAGTCTGGCTTTTGTTAAATGCTCTTCTTGCCGGGCATGCAAGTTTGGTGCCACTATGTCTGAGTACCGAACAGCCTTCAGTGACATTCCAGTCCTACTATATTTTTTTATGTTAGCACTACAGGCACTTTTCTGCACATTTTTATGGAGCGTTATTTATCTAGTTGATGCTTATTTATGACTTTGTATGTATAAAGATTATGGGATGGTGGAGTTTTATTCCATCTAATCACTCGGGTATGCTGCTAAAAGACTTTTCAAACATAAAGAGTCTTTTTTTATACAAAGATAATATATTTTTTAAAAGCAGGTTGATATAGATACCATTTTGGTGTTACAATTATTATGGGTACTAGCCTTGAAGCCAGCCATTGGAATTATTCATGCCAGACAAAATGTAGAGAATTGAGTGTTTTTCTGTAGGAGGGTAGGGTTTCCTTCCTATGGTCACCCCCACTTTTTGATCTGATTCACTGGTTTTTCGACTCTAGTGTGGCTGTGGGCCTGCTAATCAGACCCACAGCCCAGCTGTTCTCTCTCTAAATTCATACCATGTACTTTAGGTACATATCCAATTGGGTATTGGGTCACCTTTGTGAGCCCCTGTATAGTGTACCTTAGGTACCCAGGGCATAGGTGCATCCAAGGCCTACCAGGGGCTGCAGCATGTATTATGCCACCCCTGGCTAGCCATCCAAACTGACACCACAGGCTGATCACTCAGCTTGGGCAAGGTCGTGTAATCACCCCTTGCTTAGATATAGTATACCTATATCTACCCTTATATATAGACACATATATACCTGTAAGTCACTCCTATGGCAGGCCTTAACAATCCTGGAGGCAGAGTGCTTGGTTTTGTGTGAGATGGTGCCCTAGCATGAGCTGAGCCTGTCTGCAGCTTTCGGAACCATGTCCTTATAGCTGTTCTATGATATAGCCATACCATATACTCTTAAGTGCATTATAATCCTCGCGGTTATTGCTAACTTTGGTTTGGCTTTATCAAAACATGTCATGTAAGGTGTCATACGCTTTGGAATACTCCCCCCCCACCCCCCCCCGTCAGTTCTGGCGGCGGGGGTAGCATTCCACCCTTCTAGAGGGAGAAGACATCTAGTTACTGCTTTACCCGGTTAAAGTTAAACAGAGCCTCAGCATCACAAAATGGATGCTGCTGCCACAGACACGAGTCTGACCTCCTGCTGCTGGACGAAACTCCAGCAGGGGAGGCCAGGACAATAGGTTTCCTGCCTTGGGAGGTACTAGCACCTCCCCAGACAGACTTTAGTGTATTGGGGCAGGGAGGGTTGAAAGAAATGAGACACTGCCAGGGGCACACAAGGTGCTCCATGCATAGCCCGGTTCAAACCAGTTGCTGGGGCACTCCAGCCCCAGCTCTGGCGCGAAGCTGGACAAAGGGAAAGGGGTGTAACCACCCTCTTCCCAGGTACCACCCACAGGAGGGACCTAGCAGGTAATCCAGCCCCTTAGTTTAGTATAAAGATAGGAGCTGAGTCTAGAGACTTTAGATTTATCCTGGAAAGAAACTCTGACACGAACTCTTGGCCCTTCGACGTTCCATATCGACTGGAAGACTAAAGACATCTCCCTTGTGGTCAAGGAGTGACCACCCTGTGCAAACAGGCACCAACAGTAACTTGCCGGTTTGCTCTGTCGACGCTCCAGCGGATCCCGAAGACTTAGCGATGCAGCCTCTGGACTTCCAGACTTCTCTGACTCTGATCCACATCCACAGCAAAGCTGAGAGACGTGGGACCGGACACCCTGCAGTACCTTATTTTTGCTACTTGTGCAGCTTCTGAGGTGTCCTCGAAGTTGTGCACTGGGGTTTGGGAAGCCCCAGCCCCGAGCAGTAAGTGCACCGAAGCTCAGCCCTCCACACTCCATGAGTGCCGCGTGGGGCCTACGCCTGCATTCCTCCTCAACGCATCTTTGCGGTTGCTAGCCCGTTGGCTAGTGGCCCCTCTCAAGACATCCTTTTGAAACCACAATGCTTACCTGGTTGCTACAGTCTTGCTCCAGTTTTCCTGTGAAAGAGAAGCGCCCCAGACCCTGGTGGTCTGAACAGAAGCCCATCTTCACTTCCTGCGTGGGTTGCCTTTGCCAAGGCTTATGGGTCCAATCCGGATGCCGACACTGCCAAAAGCTTGATCCTTCGTGGGACAGTCCGTATCCAGCTCCTGGTCATCGTCGACACCTCCTGGTCCACGTGGCTGCAGAGACAAGCTTCACCTCTTCACCTGATTGCATCTCGACATCGCCTAGTTCCTTCCTGGTTCCTTCCTGGTCACTGGCTAGTGACCCAGACTCTGTCCCCTCTGCTTTCAGGTTCTTCTCGACTCCGATTCACCCTTGGATCCATCCGGACACTTTCCTCCTGGTCGCCTGCAGCACTTTATTGCAGCTCTCCATAGGATTCAGCAACGAAACCCGACACGAAAGAACAACTATGCACAAGTTCCCTGGGTGAGGTAACTCGGGTACTCTGGTGCTCCCTTGGGTAACAACTATCCAAGTGTCCTAGTTTAACAGGGTTTTCCCGTAGTCCACCCGGAACTGTCCAAAATCCACTACTTTGTAACTTTTACGTTCCCATTGATTCTCTATGGTAACTCGCGTGTGTGTTTAGACACTGCACACGCATCCTGTGGGTCTCCTACTTCCAATCCTTTGGGCGATCAGCGTAGCCCCGGCGATTTCTTAGGCCCTAGGCCTACTCACCTTTCCCGAAGTGGTTCTTATACCAATTCTTTAGTATATGGTTCGTGAGGCCCCTAGGGCAGAATTGTATTTGTGCAACTTATAGTATGCTTATTGAGTAACTTGTGCTGTATCTCGAACTCTGACCTCATAAAGAGTGCAGAGGGGTTGTGTTAGTAATAAATACATATATATTTGATATATATACATTGTGTGGTGTCCTTTCATTTGGTATTCAAGGGATTATAATTGGTAAAACAATTAGCTTCACATGCTCTCTGAAGTTTTAGCCTAAGACTGGTTTGTCCATGCTACCACTAGGATAGCTTGTCTATAAGGTTGACTTTACAACCATCCCCATAAGGGTTGTTTGGACTGGTGCAAGGTGCTCGCTAGAATAGTGAACATCATATACCAGGCCAACTTCTCACATTAGTGTGCAGCAGTTGGGATAAGAGCTTGCTGATTGTTTTACCTTATCATCTTAAGATATCATTTGAAAGATCACATTAAGGTACCCAGAGGTACATATAAATCAAGTCTTAAATACTTAAGTTCTACTAAACTTAGTTGTTGTAGAGCAAAGGCCCTAGCACACCCTGACTACAACTCCTAGAGAGGTTTAGTAGGTAACACTTAGTGTAGGTAGGTGCACACACCACACCTCACTAGATCATGTCTCTGAGAGCAGAACCTAGTGGATCTCTCCCAGTAGAAGTTAACCCCCAGAGGACACCTTCTAGATATGATACCTTTACCTTCCATGAGTTAAGGCACTTGTGCACAACAAGGAAGTTAAAACAAGGGTCAAACCCTACCCTCAAGCAACTGATAGAGACCCCTAGAGGAGTTTGATGTTAAGAAAACAGCTAACCCAGGTCCTTTACACAGTGCAGAAGAGGGTCAGCCCTCAGCAGAAGATTCCCCTGACCACAATCTTGTTGATTATAGTGAAGTGGATGAGGATGCTGAAGAGGATGATGACACTGACCAGGTCCAAGTTTTAGAACTTAACCAGGTCAACCTAAGCTTGCATGGGGCTGTAGAGGGCATAGCCCCTTTCAGACCTCCAAACAGGTTTAACTCTGTGCCCAGAGGGAGGAGATCCCTATCCAGGGAATCTCACCTTTCTAATGGCTCAGTAGGCTCTGATGCCTCTGCTCAGAGGAGGATGACTTCCCCTCAGAGGAGAGAGCACCAGGCCAGAATGAAGGAAGTCAATCTGAGGATTGAGAGGCAAGAACTTGCCCTAGCCAAAGAGAGACTTTCTCTTGCAAGAGAGCAAAAGTTGAGTGGATTAGAACCCACTGGGGGCAGCATTATCCCTAAGGATGGAGAGAGGTCTTACGACCATAAAAACCTAAATAAGATTGTCCCTCCCTACAAGAGTGGGGATGACATCCACAAGTGGATAACTGCTATGGAGAGGGCTTGCAAAGTACAGCAGGTACCCCAAAGTCAGTGGGCAGCAATATTATGGCTCTCCTTTTCAGAAAAAGGAAGAGACAAGCTCCTCACAGTTAGTGATGAGGATGCTGACAACTACACTGTCCTGAAGAGTGCTCTGATTGACGGGTTTGGCTTAACCACTGAACAGTACAGGTTGCTGTTTAGAGACACCCAGAAGACACAGACTCAGGACTGGACTGACTTTGTAGAGTGTGCCACTAAGGCTCTGGTAGGCTGGTTACTGGGCAGTAAAGTTAAGGACTATACAGGATTATATAATTTGATCATGAGAGAACAAATACTTAATAATTGTCAGAACAAGTTGTTGCATCAGCACCCAATTGACTCCGATCTGACCTCTCCCCAAGAATTGGGAAAGAAGGCGGACAAATGGGTCAGAACCAGGGTGAGGCAGAAAACCCAGAACCAAGGTGGTGATCGGAAGAAGCAAGACCAAAAGGGTTGGGATCAGAAAGCAAAAGATCAGAAGTCTTCACCAGGTCCCCAAAAAGCTTCTAATGAGGGGGGTTCCAAGAAATCCAAGAAGAAAGAAGGTCCAAAGAAACCCTGGTGCAATTTTTAAAAAAGTAATACTCACTGGGCCAGTGATTGCACCAAAAAGGAGGCAGCTCCAACCACCATTGCCCCTAAGGCAACTGTTCCCCCTAGTACAGCTAATAGTGGTGGTTCTCAACAGAAGGGCATAGTAGGGTTAACCCTGGGAACTGAGATGGACTCTGGCCTAGTCAGAGTACCAACTCAAGCTGTCCTTGTCTGCGATGTAGACATGGCTATGTCCTCTACTGTGAGCCCCAGTAACCTGGGCAAGTACAGACAGACACCTTTAATCAATAACAAAGTGGGTCAGGCCTACAGAGACACATGTGCCAGTGTCACCATGGTGACGCCTAACCTTGTGGAGCCTGGACAAATCATACTAGGTGATAATTACCTAGTGACCAATGCTATAAATGTCACTACCACCCATAGTATGGCAATTGTTAATTTCTCCTGGGGAGAGGTAACTGGCCTCAAGAAGGTTGTTGTAAGTTCAGACCTCCCTGTAGAATGTTTGTTGGGCAATGATCTAGAAGCTTCAGCCTGGTCTGAAGTGGAGTATATGACTCATGCAGAGATGCTGGGCATATCAGCACATGTCCATGCTGTGACCAGGTCACAGGCCAAAAAGTGCCAAACTGAACAGGCACTGGATCCTGAAACTATGGATCAGTTGCCTACCAAGAGAAAGAGCAGTAGGGTTAAGGCAGTGCCTTCCCCCTTGCCTCAGAGTGAAGATCAGTCTTCTGAGGAAGCTGATAGTGAGACCCAAGGAGGAACTGTCCTAGAAGAGCTTGAGCCTGATCAGGTTGAGTTTCTTGGGACAGGGGGGCCTTCAAGGGCAGACCTGAGGCAGGCGCAGCTAGACTGTCCCTCTCTTGAACCCCTCAGACAGCAGGCTGCTGCTGAGGCTGCTGGGAATGCTACAGGTACCCATAGAGTGTATTGGGATGAAGGGCTCCTTTATTCAGAGGCTAGAGACCCCAAGCCTGGTGTTTCCAGGAGGTTGGTCATACCTTTGACATTTAGGGGCTTCCTTCTTACCTTAGCCCTTGATATTCCCCTAGCAGGACAACTTGGCCAGAACAAGACTTGGGACAGGCGTGTCCCTCACTTTCACTGGCCACACATGTCAGAAGATACCAAGGAGGTTTGTCGCTCCTGTGTCACCTGCCAAGCCAGTGGCAAATTAGGTGGTACCACAAAGGCCCCCCTAATACCACTACCTGTGGTGGGGGTTCCCTTTGAGAGAGTTGGGATAGACATTGTTGGACCAATGGATCCCCAAACAGCTTCTGGGCACAGGTTTAGTCTAGTGGTAGTGGATCATGCCACCAGATACCCTGAAGTTCTTCTCTTAAGGACCACAACAGCCCCTGTTGTGGCAAGAGCCCTCCTGGGAGTTTTCTCAAGAGTGGGCTTTCCGAAAGAGGTTGTCTCAGACAGAGGTGCAAACGTTATGTCTGGATATTTGACTGCTATGTGGAAGGAGTGTGGAGTGTATTATAGGTTCACCACACCCTATCACACACAATGCAATGGTCTAGTGGAGAGATTCAACAAGACCCTGAAGGGCATGATCAAGGGTTTGCCTGAAAAGCTTAGGCGAAGATGGGACATCCTTCTGCCCTGCCTTTTGTTCGCTTATAGAGAGGTCCCACAAAAGGGGGTTGGCTACAGCCCTTTTGAACTTTTGTTTGGGCACCCTGTGAGAGGACCCCTGTGTCTTGTGAAGGAAGGATGGGAGTTACCTCTCAAAAAGCCTAAGCATGACATAGTGGACTATGTACTTGGTCTCCGCTCCAGGATGGCCGAATACATGAAAAAGGCTTCTAAAAACCTTGAGGCTAGCCAGGAACTTCAAAAAGCCTGACATGACCAAAAGGCTGTGCTGACTGTGTACCAGCCAGGACAGAAAGTGTGGGTGCTGGAGCCAGTGGCCCCAGCAGCACTCCAAGACAAATGGTCTGGACCCCACACAATTGTTGAGCAAAAGGGAGAGGTAACCTACTTGGTTGACCTTGGAACTCCCAGGAGCCCCCACAGGGTGCTTCATGTCAACAGACTGAAGGCATATGTTGACAGGGCAGACATGGGCTTGCTCATGGCTACAGACGAGGGACAGGAGGAGGAGAGTGACCCTCTCCCAGACCTGCTTTCTCAGAACCCTGATGATGGTTCAGTTGATGGAGTAGCCTTGGCTGGCAGCCTCACTGACCAACAGCAACAGGACTGCAGACAAGTTCTACATGCCTATAGACATATGTTTTCATTGGCTCCAAGCCAGACAAACTGGTGCACCCATGAGGTGGACACTGGTGACAGTCTGCCTGTGAAGAGTAAAATCTACAGGCAACCTGACCATGTCAAGTACTGTATCAGGACAGAGGTCCAAAAGATGTTGGAGTTGGGAGTTATTGAGCCCTCAGAGAGCCCCTGGGCCAGTCCAGTAGTCCTTGTGCCTAATCCTCACACCCAAGATGGTAAGAGAGAGATGAGGTTTTGTGTGGACTACAGAGGTCTCAATGCTGTCACTAGGACAGATACCCACCTAATACCAAGGGCAGATGAGCTCATTGACAGATTGGCTTCTGCCAAGTTTTTGAGCACATTTGAACTGACAGCAGGCTACTGGCAGATCAGGCTAGCTGATGATGCAAAAGCCAAAACAGCATTTTCGACCCCAGGAGGTCATTACCAATTTGTGGTGATGCCCTTTGGCTTGAAGAATGCACCTGCCACTTTCCAAAGGTTGGTGAACCAAGTCCTCTCATGTCTGGATGGCTTTTGTGCAGCTTATCTAGATGATGTTGCTGTCTTTAGCTCCACCTGGGAAGATCACCTGATCCACCTGAAGAAGGTGTTGGAGGCCCTCCAGAAGGCAGGCCTAATTTAAGGCTACTAAGTGCCAGATAGGGCACAGTAAGGTTGTGTGCCTTGGCCCCCTGGTAGGTGGAGGTCAGGTTCAACCACTGGAGAGCAAGATCCAGACCATAAAGGACTGGACTCCTCCGACCACCCAGACACAGGTCAGAGCTTTTTTGGGCCTGTCTGGTTATTACAGAAAGTTTGTTAAGAATTATGGGTCCATTGTGACACCACTTAATGACTTGACCTCAAAGAAAATGCCAAAGAAAGGTCAGTGGACTGTCAGCTATCAAAAGGCATTTAACGACCTGAAGCAGGCCATGTGCTCTGCACCTATTCTAAAAAGTCCAGATTACTCCAAAGAATTCATTGTCTAAACAGATGCTTCGGGGTTGGGTGTGGGAGCTGTTCTTTCACAATTGCATATAGATGGTCAAGACCAGCCCATTGCTTTTATTAGCAGAAGGCTGACCCCTAGAAAGAAACGTTGGTCAGCTATTGAGAGGGAGGCCTTTGCTGTGGTTTGGGCCCTGAAGAAGCTGAGGCCATACTTGTTTGGTACTCCCTTCAAGATTCAGATAGACCATAAGCCCCTTTTGTGGCTAAATCAGATGAAGGGTGAAAATCCCAAACTACTCAAGTGGTCCATTTCCCTACAGGGTATGGACTTTACAGTGGAACATAGACCTGGAACTGACCATGGCAATGCAGATGGACTCTCCAGATATTTCCACTTAGAACATGAAGACTCAACTGATGTATGACGTTACAAAGCATTCTTTTACCACGCATGCTGTTACAACGCAAGTATTACAACGCAAACCTTTACAACGCATTACACTTGGGGGTGCTGGATAGTGAATAGTTTAATTTACTATTCCAACTCCAGTCCCCGTGGACACTAGGGAAGGTGTTGGATAGTAAATTAAAACTATTCCCTATCCTAGAGCGCCCCCAGTGTAATGCGTTGTAAAGGTTTTCGTTGTAATACTTGCGTTTTAACAGCACTGCGTGGTAAAAGTTTAGTTGTAAAGGATGTTTCCCAGACTCAACTGGCCAAGGTTAGTTTAATGTCCCTGCGTTTGGGGGGGGGTTGTGTAGGAGAGTAGGGTCCGCCTCCTATGGTCACCCCCACTTTTTGCTCTGATTCACTGGTTTTTCAACTCTAGTGTGGCTGTGGACCTGCTAATCAGACCCACAGCCCAGCTGTTCTCTCTCTAAATTCATACCATGTACTTTAGGTACATATCCAATTGGGCATTGGGTCACCTGTATAGTGTACCTTAGGTACCCAGGGCATAGGTGCTTCCAAGGCCTACCAGGGGCTGCAGCATGTATTATACCACCCCTGGCTGGCCATCCAAACTGACACCACAGGCTGATCACTCAGCTTGGTCAAGGTCGTGTAATCACCCCTTGCTTAGATATAGTATACCTAAGCACATGCACCTGGCGCTGAGGAGGCTAAGAACGCCGAAATGCATCCGCCGTTGGAAAAGATTGTATTTTCCGCTGTATGTGCAGCCAATAAAGCGCTTCCGAAACGTTCCCCAGCTGTGGCCTTACTCGTTCTTTTGAAGGAGTGGAGTGGATAAATAGCGCAGTTTCCAGTGATGCGCTTCTAAGGCTCCCGCTTTGGTAAAGAGGCTCTGTACTTACTGGAACACTGCTTGCAGTTTTGGATTCCTCCGGGGTACCGGAATTCACAGAGCCCACCGCGCAGCAAAGAAAGAAGTACGACGGTGAGGATGACATTATGCATCACGTCGGGCCAGTTGGATTGCTGACTTGCCCCCGCCAGAAAGGATTTCCAAGCTACGTTGGTTAAAGCGGTATGGGGACTGGAGGCAGCGCAGCTGCACACATGTACTTTTGGGCATGGCTTTATCGTTACAGACGCTGCAGTAATTGTTTCCCACTTTTCTCCTGCGATACCTACCCATGCACTGCTGTGGCATGCTGGACTTTGTAGGCGCTGAACATTAAGCGGACTACAGGAAGGTGTATGCAACGTGAGGTCATCACAGTGGGAGGAGCTGCGGTCTGTGGGGGAGGTGGCAGGACATATCTTCTTCCCTGACGCTTATCTACACAAGCACATGCACCTGGCACTGAGGAGGCTAAGAACGCCGAAATGCATCCGCCATTGGAAAAGATTGTATTTTCCGCTGTATGTGCAGCCAATAAAGCGCTTCTGAAACGTTCCCCAGCTGTGGCCTTACTCGTTCTTTTGAAGGAGTGGAATGGATATATATATATATATATATATATATATATATATATAAGTTATAAAGCACAAATCAGACCTATAGGGTAACAGCACACTGTAGAAAGAACAGCAATTAAAGAGTCTGTAGTCTATGTACACAGAAGAGTGTAACCAAGTGTAGACAGTGGCGACTGCCCCTTACCCACTGCTGCCTCTCCTCTATCCTATTCTCTCAACATCGGAAGCATCAAGGCTCCTGTACTCTCCCAGGCAAACACGACACTGCATTGTCGTGATTGGTCTTAGAGGCCTGTTTGGTCACTCAGGGAGTACCTGGGAGCCTGGGCATGTTCTCCACTGGGTTCTGCAACACATCCCGGTGTAGAACATGCTAAGTGCGCATGACTGTTTGACTGGCCCAAGAGGGACTGTGTTGGAAGGTGGATTATGAGAGGGGGAAATGTATATCTGCCACTGGCAATAAGGCCACTAACAAAGTATAGGGCTCAGAATAGGTCTTAGAAAATTACTCCTATGGGCAACCCTTGGTAACTTGGTTGCGAGCAGGCAGGCTTAACTTTAAAAACAGGTATGTAAAGCATTTAAAAACACAATTTCAGTAAATAATTAAGCCTCAATACAGAATAAAAAAAATCCAACTCCAATTTATAAACATAGGAAATATTTATTTCTTTAAAATGATACCTAAACTAAAAAAATCCAATGTAGGGAAATGGAGATATGAATTTTCAAAGATTTAGCACTTTCTAGCACATAGCGACCTATAGAGCCTTATTGGGACATCTGGTCGCCATAGACCGGGTCAAAGTCAAAGTTTCAGGCCGACCGCCGATGGAGCCCTGGGTGGCTACCTCTCGCGGTAGGTGTCGGCCAAAGATTTTATCTTCGGACTTAGAAACGTTTCTGGAGCTTTTCTTCCCGGGGTCTCTCGAAGCCCTCAGCCAGTCCAGATTCAGTGAGGGTTCGCCGGATTGCCTTGCGACGAGCTCCCGGTCAAATTTATGGAAGTCCAACCTCCGGAGCGGTCCAGCAGGACAAACCAAGAATCCAGGCCGACACGTGGTTGAAGGGAGGCGACTTGGCTTTCGCAGTTACTCCCGGTCACCTATTTTTCATTTGAAAGATTTACGGAGCTTTTTCTTGCGGGGTCCCTGATGCTCTTCACCAGCCTGGATTCGGTGAGGGTTCACCGGCCTCAGATTTTGACTACTCCCGGTCAAACTCTGGAAGTAGGGCCTACGGAGCTTTCTAGCGGGGCAAACCTGCACGGCAGGCCGACTCGCAGTTGACTGCAGGAGAATTGGCTGGCCAGATTGAGTCAGTCTCCTTATGGAGTTTTTTTCCAAAGTTGCTCCAAAGTTCTCCAAAGTTCTGGAACTTCTTCCTGAAGTTCCCCAACGGGTCCCATAATGTCTCAAACTCACTCCAACGGTCTGGAATTGCCAATATGGTCCTTGTAAGTTGATGACTTCAATTCCCACAATCCACTTTGTCCACGGTCGATCATGTTACTTTGATTGACTGTGTCATGGCAACATGAATATCACAAAGTGCTATTTCCCTTCTCTCCTCCTTCCTCGCTAACCGGGAGCAGTCCGTATCTTTTGGCAATTTTTCATCATCACCATTTGTTCTATCTTGTGGTGTTCCCCAGGGATCCTCGCTAAGTCCGACACTTTTTAACATCTGTGTGTCTGACTTGGCGAGGATCATTAAAGCTCATCACCTTGCATTAACATCATACGCAGGTGATACTCAGCTTGTCCTGGCTGTTAATAACAACGGACAGAAAATGGCCCGCAATTTCCAACTCGGAATGCCTGCAATAAGTGAGTGGATGACCGAGAATTGCCTTAAACTAAACTCGGATAAAACGGAGGTAATGGTTTTTGGCAATCTCTCTCCGGGCCTGGTTTCCCACTTGGTGGCCAGTAGATCTTGGACCTCCTCCCTCCCCGGTCACAAAGATTAGAAACCTGGGGGTCATTTTTGACAGTAAACTGTCAGTCATGCATCATGCTGACGCGGTGGTTTCCTCCTTGTTCTTCACTATAAGAATGATCAGGAAAATTCTCCCCTACCTTCCTATTAACATGATAAAAACCCTAGTCAGCACTCTGGTGATGGCACGCATTGACTATTGTAACGGACTCCTTGTTAATGCCCAAGGAGAGTAATGAATAAACTGCAGCTGGTGCAGAATGCTGCAGCCAGACTGATCACAGGGACACCTAAGTTCAAACCAATCTCTAAAGTTATCAGACAGCTCCATTGGCTACTGGTAAGACTTAGAACAAAATTTGAAGCCTAATGTATTGCTTTTAAAACTATTCATGCATCAGGACCTGCTTTCCTGAAACAATCTCTACATCCCTACAGGCCGGCACGAGCACTACGGTCCTCCACAGCAAGCCTTTTGAAGGTATCAAAAACAAGGAAAGTATCCTGGGATGACAGATCTTTCTTAATTACAACCGCCAAACTCTGGAACACCCTGCCACACCAAATCAAAATCAGTACATCCTTAATAACCTTCCGTAAGCAGCTAAAAACCTGTCTCTTCAATCAATAAACGCCTGCCACACAGTCACTCCATCCTTAAGCGACTACGGGTATTTGCGCACTCAACACATCCCATCAATAAAATAAAAACACCTTACAAATTCACTGGTAGTTCTCCAGGTTGAGGATTCTTGGTAGTGATTTTCCAGGTGAGCTCTGTTAACCAGTAGCTTGCAGGGAGTCTTCTCTTTAGTCCTTTGTACAGCAAAGTAATCCACAGGCTGTAGTTTCAGATGATGCAGTAGGTGCAGTCTTCAGAGTGCAGGCCTTAGGAAATGCACATCAAACTTCCAGCATGGCCCGTCTGGCTCTCTTGAGTTTCAAGCAGCAGATCTGAGGGACTTTGCCCTTCTCAGTCAGATACTTATTCCAACTTCTCTGGGTCAAGCAGGAGGTCACTCCTGTCCAATGGGCTGCAGGGTACCACCCAAAGGTCTGACCACTTCCTGCATAGTGTGACACTATTTTGTCCCAGAGTGAACTAATTCTTCCAAATTCATATTGGCTGATTTTCCAGCAGGGAGAGAAGAGCTGGCTAAGCACACCCCTAGGATGGCTAATCTCCATAGTATCTCCCCAAAGCATCTGCTCATTCCTTCCTTAATCCTAGCATCTGGCTTAGGGTCAAAAGAGTGGAGTTGTAAATGACACTGATGTCTACCTCTTCCCTTGAAGTCCATTGTTTACAACTCCTCTCCCTGCTCTGGCATTCCTGTGCAACAGGACACTGCCCTCCCAACAGAGCTGGTCAACCCCAGGGACTCTTTATCACCTCTTCAACGAATCCTGGCTAATCCACTTAACTCTGACCAATCAGGACGGACCACTGGAAAGCTTAATCTGGGCTTACAAACAAGAACGTCTTATTACTTCTTGTATTTACCTTTTAGGAGAAATTCAACAATATCATATCGTTGAGTTTATTATTACCATTCTAGGAAGTCTTTGGATGGGACTTTTAGCCTTCTCCTATCAAGAGCTATTAGTTAATAACGTCCTGCCATGTTAACTTGGGCCATTTTTCCAGCACTAGGGCTTATAAAAACATATTTTATAAGTACTCTACATATATCCACAGGACCCACACCCCAGGAACACATAGGGGAGACTTTAAGGGTTTTTAATATGTAAAAATATTGCAGATCCTCCCCCCACAGTGCTCCTACCACCAATGTTGAATTTGGACAGCAGCCTTTTCACAATGTGGGGAGTGAAATGTGCCATTTTTCTTCTACAGGGCATATAAAACTAATTTTATAAGGGCCCTACTTATAAATGCCTGATCCCTCTCCCCTGGGGTACCTAGGGGGGACCCTGAGGGTACCTAATATGCCAAAACATTGTAGGTTAACCATTTTTAAGTGCCCCAAACACCAAAGTCGAGTTTGGGCATAATTTACTTCTTAAAAGCAGTCCTGCAACACAGGGCTACTTTAAAACTGACCTCAGGCTTCGGCAGTGCACACGTGTATCCCCGGGTGGAGACCTCCGCTCTGTCCGCGGAGTGTACGGAGATTTGCCTACTCCGCATTCTGTGGAGAAGGCAAATCTCCGCACATTTTGCTGCGGAGCGGAGTTGTACAAAAGGGGGTGGTGATGGACGGAGCATCTGAATCAATCAAAGACTCACACCCAGTCAAAAGATCTGGGTTTAATCCATCACCGTTCTTTAGCCCACTCTGCCATCCCAGTTCAGACATGGCTATATGCAAATCAGTCTGACCCTGTGCCTTATGGGAACAGTCCAGCCCGAACTGCCAAGCAATGTCTTCCCTGGACCGGAAACAAGCTTCCGAGGACCGGTTTCTGGCATTCCAGCCGTCTTCAGCCCGGCTTGCTTGAATCCAGTGGCAAAGTGAGCAAGGGACTCACGTCTGAGCGTACCCTGCCACACTTACGGCGGCCAAAAGCGGTACAAAAGGGGGTGGTGATGGACGGAGCATCTGAATCAATCAAAGACTCACACCCAGTCAAAAGATCTGGGTTTAATCCATCACCGTTCTTTAGCCCACTCTGCCACCCCAGTTCAGACATGGCTATATGCAAATCAGTCTGACTCTGTGCCTTATGAGAACAGTCCAGCCCGAACTGCCAAGCCATGTCTTCCCTGGACCGGAAACAAGCTTCCGAGGACCGGTTTCTGGCATTCCAGCCGTCTTCAGCCCGGCTTGCTTGAATCCAGTGGCAAAGTGAGCAAGGGACTCACGTCTGAGCATACCCTGCCACACTTACGGCGGCCAAAAGCGGTACAAAAGGGGGTGGTGATGGACGGAGCATCTGAATCAATCAAAGACTCACACCCAGTCAAAAGATCTGGTTTAATCCATCACCGTTCTTTAGCCCACTCTGCCACCCCAGTTCAGACATGGCTATATGCAAATCAGTCTGACCCTGTGCCTTATGGGAACAGTCCAGCCTGAACTGCCAAGCCATGTCTTCCCTGGACCGGAAACAAGCTTCCGAGGACCGGTTTCTGGCATTTCAGCCGTCTTCAGCCCGGCTTGCTTGAATCCAGTGGCAAAGTGAGCAAGGGACTCACGTCTGAGCATACCCTGCCACACTTACGGCGGCCAAAAGCGGTACAAAAGGGGGAGTGATGGACGGAGCATCTGAATCAATCAAAGACTCACACCCAGTCAAAAGATCTGGGTTTAATCCATCACCGTTCTTTAGCACACTCTGCCACCCCAGTTCAGACATGGCTATATGCAAATCAGTCTGACCCTGTGCCTTATGGGAATAGTCCAGCCCGAACTGCCAAGCCATGTCTTCCCTGGACCGGAAACAAGCTTCCGAGGACCGGTTTCTGGCATTCCAGACGTCTTCAGCCCGGCTTGCTTGAATCCAGTGGCAAAGTGAGCAAGGGACTCACGTCTGAGCATACCCTGCCACACTTACGGCGGCCAAAAGCGGTACAAAAGGGGGTGGTGATGGACGGAGCATCTGAATCAATCAAAGACTCACACCCAGTCAAAAGATCTGGGTTTAATCCATCACCGTTCTTTAGCCCACTCTGCCACCCCAGTTCAGACATGGCTATATGCAAATCAGTCTGACCCTGTGCCTTATGGGAACAGTCCAGCCCGAACTGCCAAGCCATGTCTTCCCTGGACCGGAAACAAGCTTCCGAGGACCGGTTTCTGGCATTCCAGCCGTCTTCAGCCCGGCTTGCTTGAATCCAGTGGCAAAGTGAGCAAGGGACTCACGTCTGAGCATACCCTGCCACACTTACGGCGGCCAAAAGCGGTACAAAAGGGGGTGGTGATGGACGGAGCATCTGAATCAATCAAAGACTCACACCCAGTCAAAACATCTGGGTTTAATCCATCACCGTTCTTTAGCCCACTCTGCCACCCCAGTTCAGACATGGCTATATGCAAATCAGTCTGACCCTGTGCCTTATGGGAACAGTCCAGCCCGAACTGCCAAGCCATGTCTTCCCTGGACCGGAAACAAGCTTCCGAGGACCGGTTTCTGGCATTCCAGCCGTCTTCAGCCCGGCTTGCTTGAATCCAGTGGCAAAGTGAGCAAAGGACTCACGTCTGAGCATACCCTGCCACACTTACGGCGGCCAAAAGCGGTACAAAAGGGGGTGGTGATGGACGGAGCATCTGAATCAATCAAAGACTCACACCCAGTCAAAAGATCTGGGTTTAATCCATCACCGTTCTTTAGCCCACTCTGCCACCCCAGTTCAGACATGGCTATATGCAAATCAGTCTGACCCTGTGCCTTATGGGAACAGTCCAGCCCGAACTGCCAAGCCATGTCTTCCCTGGATCGGAAACAAGCTTCCGAGGACCGGTTTCTGGCATTCCAGCCGTCTTCAGCCCGGCTTGCTTGAATCCAGTGGCAAAGTGAGCAAGGGACTCACGTCTGAGCATACCCTGCCACACTTACGGCGGCCAAAAGCAGTACAAAAGGGGGTGGTGATGGACGGAGCATCTGAATCAATGAAAGACTCACACCCAGTCAAAAGATCTGGGTTTAATCCATCACCGTTCTTTAGCCCACTCTGCCACCCCAGTTCAGACATGGCTATATGCAAATCAGTCTGACCCTGTGCCTTATGGGAACAGTCCAGCCCGAACTGCCAAGCCATGTCTTCCCTGGACCGGAAACAAGCTTCCGAGGACCGGTTTCTGGCATTCCAGCCGTCTTCAGCCCGGCTTGCTTGAATCCAGTGGCAAAGTGAGCAAGGGACTCACGTCTGAGCATACCCTGCCACACTTACGGTGGCCAAAAGCGGTACAAAAGGGGGTGGTGATGGACGGAGCATCTGAATCAATCAAAGACTCACACCCAGTCAAAAGATCTGGGTTTAATCCATCACCGTTCTTTAGCCCACTCTGCCACCCCAGTTCAGACATGGCTATATGCAAATCAGTCTGACCCTGTGCCTTATGGGAACAGTCCAGCCCGAACTGCCAAGCCATGTCTTCCCTGGACCGGAAACAAGCTTCCGAGGACCGGTTTCTGGCATTCCAGCCGTTTTCAGCCCGGTTTACTTGAATCCAGTGGCAAAGTGAGCAAGGGACTCACGTCTGAGCATACCCTGCCACACTTACGGCGGCCAAAAGCAGTACAAAAGGGGGTGGTGATGGACGGAGCATCTGAATCAATCAAAGACTCACACCCAGTCAAAAGATCTGGGTTTAATCCATCACCGTTCTTTAGCCCACTCTGCCACCCCAGTTCAGACATGGCTATATGCAAATCAGTCCGACCCTGTGCCTTATGGGAACAGTCCAGCCCGAACTGCCAAGCCATGTCTTCCCTGGACCGGAAACAAGCTTCCGAGGACCGGTTTCTGGCATTCCAGCCGTCTTCAGCCCGGCTTGCTTGAATCCAGTGGCAAAGTGAGCAAGGGACTCACGTCTGAGCATACCCTGCCACACTTACGGCGGCCAAAAGCGGTACAAAAGGGGGTGGTGATGGACGGAGCATCTGAATCAATCAAAGACTCACACCCAGTCAAAAGATCTGGGTTTAATCCATCACCGTTCTTTAGCCCACTCTGCCACCCCAGTTCAGACATGGCTATATGCAAATCAGTCTGACCCTGTGCCTTATGGGAACAGTCCAGCCTGAACTGCCAAGCCATGTCTTCCCTGGACCGGAAACAAGCTTCCGAGGACCGGTTTCTGGCATTCCAGCCGTCTTCAGCCCGGCTTGCTTGAATCCAGTGGCAAAGTGAGCAAGGGACTCACGTCTGAGCATACCCTGCCACACTTACGGCGGCCAAAAGCGGTACAAAAGGGGGTGGTGATGGACGGAGCATCTGAATCAATCAAAGACTCACACCCAGTCAAAAGATCTGGGTTTAATCCATCACCGTTCTTTAGTCCACTCTGCCACCCCAGTTCAGACATGGCTATATGTAAATCAGTCTGACCCTGTGCCTTATGGGAACAGTCCAGCCCGAACTGCCAAGCCATGTCTTCCCTGGACCGGAAACAAGCTTCCGAGGACCGGTTTCTGGCATTCCAGCCGTCTTCAGCCCGGCGTGCTTGAATCCAGTGGCAAAGTGCGCAAGGGACTCACGTCTGAGCATACCCTGCCACACTTACGGCGGCCAAAAGCGGTACAAAAGGGGGTGGTGATGGACGGAGCATCTGAATCAATCAAAGACTCACACCCAGTCAAAAGATCTGGGTTTAATCCATCACCGTTCTTTAGTCCACTCTGCCACCCCAGTTCAGACATGGCTATATGCAAATCAGTCTGACCCTGTGCCTTATGGGAACAGTCCAGCCCGAACTGCCAAGCCATGTCTTCCCTGGACCGGAAACAAGCTTCCGAGGACCAGTTTCTGGCATTCCAGCCGTCTTCAGCCCGGCTTGCTTGAATCCAGTGGCAAAGTGAGCAAGGGACTCACGTCTGAGCATACCCTGCCACACTTACGGCGGCCAAAAGCGGTACAAAAGGGGGTGGTGATGGACGGAGCATCTGAATCAATCAAAGACTCACACCCAGTCAAAAGATCTGGGTTTAATCCATCACCGTTCTTTAGCCCACTCTGCCACCCCAGTTCAGACATGGCTATATGCAAATCAGTCTGACCCTGTGCCTTATGGGAACAGTCCAGCCCGAACTGCCAAGCCATGTCTTCCCTGGACCGGAAACAAGCTTCCGAGGACCGGTTTCTGGCATTCCAGCCGTCTTCAGCCCGGCTTGCTTGAATCCAGTGGCAAAGTGAGCAAGGGACTCACGTCTGAGCATACCCTGCCACACTTACGGCGGCCAAAAGCGGTACAAAAGGGGGTGGTGATGGACGGAGCATCTGAATCAATCAAAGACTCACACCCAGTCAAAAGATCTGGGTTTAATCCATCACCGTTCTTTAGCCCACTCTGCCACCCCAGTTCAGACATGGCTATATGCAAATCAGTCTGACCCTGTGCCTTATGGGAACAGTCCAGCCCGAACTGCCAAGCCATGTCTTCCCTGGACTAGAAACAAGCTTCCGAGGACCGGTTTCTGGCATTCCAGCCGTCTTCAGCCCGGCTTGCTTGAATCCAGTGGCAAAGTGAGCAAGGGACTCACGTCTGAGCATACCCTGCCACACTTACGGCGGCCAAAAGCGGTACAAAAGGGGGGTGGTGATGGACGGAGCATCTGAATCAATCAAAGACTCACACCCAGTCAAAAGATCTCGGTTTAATCCATCACCGTTCTTTAGCCCACTCTGCCACCCCAGTTCAGACATGGCTATATGCAAATCAGTCTGACCCTGTGCCTTATGGGAACAGGCCAGCCCGAACTGCCAAGCCATGTCTTCCCTGGACCGGAAACAAGCTTCCGAGGACCAGTTTCTGGCATTCCAGCCGTCTTCAGCCCGGCTTGCTTGAATCCAGTGGCAAAGTGAGCAAGGGACTCACGTCTGAGCATACCCTGCCACACTTACGGCGGCCAAAAGCGGTACAAAAGGGGGTGGTGATGGACGGAGCATCTGAATCAATCAAAGACTCACACCCAGTCAAAAGATCTGGGTTTAATCCATCACCGTTCTTTAGCCCACTCTGCCAACCCAGTTTAGACATGGCTATATGCAAATCAGTCTGACCCTGTGCCTTATGGGAACAGTCCAGCCCGAACTGCCAAGCCATGTCTTCCCTGGACCGGAAACAAGCTTCCGAGGACCGGTTTCTGGAATTCCAGCCGTCTTCAGCCCGGCTTGCTTGAATCCAGTGGCAAAGTGAGCAAGGGACTCACGTCTGAGCATACCCTGCCACACTTACGGCGGCCAAAAGCGGTACAAAAGGGGGTGGTGATGGACGGAGCATCTGAATCAATCAAAGACTCACACCCAGTCAAAAGATCTGGGTTTAATCCATCACCGTTCTTTAGCCCACTCTGCCACCCCAGTTCAGACATGGCTATATGCAAATCAGTCTGACCCTGTGCCTTATGGGAACAGTCCAGCCCGAACTGCCAAGCCATGTCTTCCCTGGACCGGAAACAAGCTTCCGAGGACCGGTTTCTGGCATTCCAGCCGTCTTCAGCCCGGCTTGCTTGAATCTAGTGGCAAAGTGAGCAAGGGACTCACGTCTGAGCATACCCTGCCACACTTACGGCGGCCAAAAGCGGTACAAAAGGGGGTGGTGATGGACGGAGCATCTGAATCAATCAAAGACTCACACCCAGTCAAAAGATCTGGGTTTAATCCATCACCGTTCTTTAGCCCACTCTGCCACCCCAGTTCAGACATGGCTATATGCAAATCAGTCTGACCCTGTGCCTTATGGGAACAGTCCAGCCCGAACTGCCAAGCCATATCTTCCCTGGACCGGAAACAAGCTTCCGAGGACCGGTTTCTGGCATTCCAGCCGTCTTCAGCCCGGCTTGCTTGAATCCAGTGGCAAAGTGAGCAAGGGACTCACGTCTGAGCATACCCTGCCACACTTACGGTGGCCAAAAACGGTACAAAAGGGGGTGGTGATGGACGGAGCATCTGAATCAATCAAAGACTCACACCCAGTCAAAAGATCTGGGTTTAATCCATCACCGTTCTTTAGCCCACTCTGCCACCCCAGTTCAGACATGGCTATATGCAAATCAGTCTGACCCTGTGCCTTATGGGAACAGTCCAGCCCGAACTGCCAAGCCATGTCTTCCCTGGACCGGAAACAAGCTTCCGAGGACCGGTTTCTGGCATTCCAGCCGTCTTCAGCCCGGCTTGCTTGAATCCAGTGGCAAAGTGAGCAAGGGACTCACGTCTGAGCATACCCTGCCACACTTACGGCGGCCAAAAGCCGTACAAAAGGGGGTGGTGAAGGACGGAGCATCTGAATCAATCAAAGACTCACACCCAGTCAAAAGATCTGGGTTTAATCCATCACCGTTCTTTAGCCCACTCTGCCACCCCAGTTCAGACATGGCTATATGCAAATCAGTCTGACCCTGTGCCTTATGGGAACAGTCCAGCCCGAACTGCCAAGCCATGTCTTCCCTGGACCGGAAACAAGCTTCCGAGGACCGGTTTCTGGCATTCCAGCCGTCTTCAGCCCGGCTTGCTTGAATCCAGTGGCAAAGTGAGCAAGGGACTCACGTCTGAGCATACCCTGCCACACTTACGGCGGCCAAAAGCGGTACAAAAGGGGGTGGTGATGGACGGAGCATCTGAATCAATCAAAGACTCACACCCAGTCAAAAGATCTGGGTTTAATCCATCACCGTTCTTTAGCCCACTCTGCCACCCCAGTTCAGACATGGCTATATGCAAATCAGTCTGACCCTGTGCCTTATGGGAACAGTCCAGCCCGAACTGCCAAGCCATGTCTTCCCTGGACCGGAAACAAGCTTCCGAGGACCGGTTTCTGGCATTCCAGCCGTCTTCAGCCCGGCTTGCTTGAATCCAGTGGCAAAGTGAGCAAGGGACTCACGTCTGAGCATACCCTGCCACACTTACGGCGACCAAAAGCGGTACAAAAGGGGGTGGTGATGGACGGAGCATCTGAATCAATCAAAGACTCACACCCAGTCAAAAGATCTGGGTTTAATCCATCACCGTTCTTTAGCCCACTCTGCCACCCCAGTTCAGACATGGCTATATGCAAATCAGTCTGACCCTGTGCCTTATGGGAACAGTCCAGCCCGAACTGCCAAGCCATGTCTTCCCTGAACCGGAAACAAGCTTCCGAGGACCGGTTTCTGGCATTCCAGCCGTCTTCAGCCCGGCTTGCTTGAATCCAGTGGCAAAGTGAGCAAGGGACTCACGTCTGAGCATACCCTGCCACACTTACGGCGGCCAAAAGCAGTACAAAAGGGGGTGGTGATGGACGGAGCATCTGAATCAATCAAAGACTCACACCCAGTCAAAAGATCTGGGTTTAATCCATCACCGTTCTTTAGCCCACTCTGCCACCCCAGTTCAGACATGGCTATATGCAAATCAGTCTGACCCTGTGCCTTATGGGAACAGTCCAGCCCGAACTGCCAAGCCATGTCTTCCCTGGACCGGAAACAAGCTTCCGAGGACCGGTTTCTGGCATTCCAGCCGTCTTCAGCCCGGCTTGCTTGAATCCAGTGGCAAAGTGAGCAAGGGACTCACGTCTGAGCATACCCTGCCACACTTACGGCGGCCAAAAGCGGTACAAAAGGGGGTGGTGATGGACGGAGCATCTGAATCAATCAAAGACTCACACCCAGTAAAAAGATCTGGGTTTAATCCATCACCGTTCTTTAGCCCACTCTGCCACCCCAGTTCAGACATGGCTATATGCAAATCAGTCTGACCCTGTGCCTTATGGGAACAGTCCAGCCCGAACTGCCAAGCCATGTCTTCCCTGGACCGGAAACAAGCTTCCGAGGACCGGTTTCTGGCATTCCAGCCGTCTTCAGCCCGGCTTGCTTGAATCCAGTGGCAAAGTGAGCAAGGGACTCACGTCTGAGCATACCCTGCCACACTTACGGCGGCCAAAAGCGGTACAAAAGGGGGTGGTGATGGACGGAGCATCTGAATCAATCAAAGACTCACACCCAGTCAAAAGATCTGGGTTTAATCCATCACCGTTCTTTAGCCCACTCTGCCACCCTAGTTCAGACATGGCTATATGCAAATCAGTCTGACCCTGTGCCTTATGGGAACAGTCCAGCCCGAACTGCCAAGCCATGTCTTCCCTGGACCGGAAACAAGCTTCCGAGGACCGGTTTCTGGCATTCCAGCCGTCTTCAGCCCGGCTTGCTTGAATCCAGTGGCAAAGTGAGCAAGGGACTCACGTCTGAGCATACCCTGCCACACTTACGGCGGCCAAAAGCAGTACAAAAGGGGGTGGTGATGGACGGAGCATCTGAATCAATCAAAGACTCACACCCAGTCAAAAGATCTGGGTTTAATCCATCACCGTTCTTTAGCCCACTCTGCCACCCCAGTTCAGACATGGCTATATGCAAAGCAGTCTGACCCTGTGCCTTATGGGAACAGTCCAGCCCGAACTGCCAAGCCATGTCTTCCCTGGACCGGAAACAAGCTTCCGAGGACCGGTTTCTGGCATTCCAGCCGTCTTCAGCCTGGCTTGCTTGAATTCAGTGGCAAAGTGAGCAAGGGACTCACGTCTGAGCATACCCTGCCACACTTACGGCGGCCAAAAGCGGTACAAAAGGGGGTGGTGATGGACGGAGCATCTGAATCAATCAAAGACTCACACCCAGTAAAAAGATCTGGGTTTAATCCATCACCGTTCTTTAGCCCACTCTGCCACCCCAGTTCAGACATGGCTATATGCAAATCAGTCTGACCCTGTGCCTTATGGGAACAGTCCAGCCCGAACTGCCAAGCCATGTCTTCCCTGGACCGGAAACAAGCTTCCGAGGACCGGTTTCTGGCATTCCAGCCGTCTTCAGCCCGGCTTGCTTGAATCCAGTGGCAAAGTGAGCAAGGGACTCACGTCTGAGCATACCCTGCCACACTTACGGCGGCCAAAAGCAGTACAAAAGGGGGTGGTGATGGACGGAGCATCTGAATCAATCAAAGACTCACACCCAGTCAAAAGATCTGGGTTTAATCCATCACCGTTCTTTAGCCCACTCTGCCACCCCAGTTCAGACGTGGCTATATGCAAATCAGTCTGACCCTGTGCCTTATGGGAACAGTCCAGCCCGAACTGCCAAGCCATGTCTTCCCTGGACCGGAAACAAGCTTCCGAGGACCGGTTTCTGGCATTCCAGCCGTCTTCAGCCTGGCTTGCTTGAATCCAGTGGCAAAGTGAGCAAGGGACTCACGTCTGAGCATACCCTGCCACACTTACGGCGGCCAAAAGCGGTACAAAAGGGGGTGGTGATGGACGGAGCATCTGAATCAATCAAAGACTCACACCCAGTAAAAAGATCTGGGTTTAATCCATCACCGTTCTTTAGCCCACTCTGCCACCCCAGTTCAGACATGGCTATATGCAAATCAGTCTGACCCTGTGCCTTATGGGAACAGTCCAGCCCGAACTGCCAAGCCATGTCTTCCCTGGACCGGAAACAAGCTTCCGAGGACCTGTTTCTGGCATTCCAGCCGTCTTCAGCCTGGCTTGCTTGAATCCAGTGGCAAAGTGAGCAAGGGACTCACATCTGAGCATACCCTGCCACACTTACGGCGGCCAAAAGCGGTACAAAAGGGGGTGGTGATGGACGGAGCATCTGAATCAATCAAAGACTCACACCCAGTCAAAAGATCTGGGTTTAATCCATCACCTTTCTTTAGCCCACTCTGCCACCCCAGTTCAGACATGGCTATATGCAAATCAGTCTGACCCTGTGCCTTATGGGAACAGTCCAGCCCGAACTGCCAAGCCATGTCTTCCCTGGACCGGAAACAAGCTTCCGAGGACCGGTTTCTGGCATTCCAGCCGTCTTCAGCCCGGCTTGCTTGAATCCAGTGGCAAAGTGAGCAAGGGACTCACGTCTGAGCATACCCTGCCACACTTACGGCGGCCAAAAGCGGTACAAAAGGGTGTGGTGATGGACGGAGCATCTGAATCAATCAAAGACTCACACCCAGTCAAAAGATCTGGGTTTAATCCATCACCGTTCTTTAGCCCACTCTGCCACCCCAGTTCAGACATGGCTATATGCAAATCAGTCTGACCCTGTGCCTTATGGGAACAGTCCAGCCCGAACTGCCAAGCCATGTCTTCCCTGGACCGGAAACAAGCTTCCGAGGACCGGTTTCTGGCATTCCAGCCGTCTTCAGCCCGGCTTGCTTGAATCCAGTGGCAAAGTGAGCAAGGGACTCACGTCTGAGCATACCCTGCCACACTTACGGCGGCCAAAAGCGGTAAAAAAGGGGGTGGTGATGGACGGAGCATCTGAATCAATCAAAGACTCACACCCAGTCAAAAGATCTGGGTTTAATCCATCACCGTTCTTTAGCCCACTCTGCCACCCCAGTTCAGACATGGCTATATGCAAATCAGTCTGACCCTGTGCCTTATGGGAACAGTCCAGCCCGAACTGCCAAGCCATGTCTTCCCTGGACCGGAAACAAGCTTCCGAGGACCGGTTTCTGGCATTCCAGCCGTCTTCAGCCCGGCTTGCTTGAATCCAGTGGCAAAGTGAGCAAGGGACTCACATCTGAGCATACCCTGCCACACTTACGGCGGTCAAAAGCGGTACAAAAGGGGGTGGTGATGGACGGAGCATCTGAATCAATCAAAGACTCACACCCAGTCAAAAGATCTGGGTTTAATCCATCACCGTTCTTTAGCCCACTCTGCCACCCCAGTTCAGACATGGCTATATGCAAATCAGTCTGACCCTGTGCCTTATGGGAACAGTCCAGCCTGAACTGCCAAGCCATGTCTTCCCTGGACCGGAAACAAGCTTCCGAGGACCGGTTTCTGGCATTCCAGCCGTCTTCAGCCCGGCTTGCTTGAATCCAGTGGCAAAGTGAGGAAGGGACTCACGTCTGAGCATACCCTGCCACACTTACGGCGGCCAAAAGCGGTACAAAAGGGGGTGGTGATGGATGGAGCATCTGAATCAATCAAAGACTCACACCCAGTCAAAAGATCTGGGTTTAATCCATCACCGTTCTTTAGCCCACTCTGCCACCCCAGTTCAGACATGGCTATATGCAAATCAGTCTGACCCTGTGCCTTATGGGAACAGTCCAGCCCGAACTGCCAAGCCATGTCTTCCCTGGACCGGAAACAAGCTTCCGAGGACCGGTTTCTGGCATTCCAGCCGTCTTCAGCCCAGCTTGATTGAATCCAGTGGCAAAGTGAGCAAGGGACTCACGTCTGAGCATACCCTGCCACACTTACGGCGGCCAAAAGCAGTACAAAAGGGGGTGGTGATGGACGGAGCATCTGAATCAATCAAAGACTCACACCCAGTCAAAAGATCTGGGTTTAATCCATCACCGTTCTTTAGCCCACTCTGCCACCCCGGTTCAGACATGGCTATATGCAAATCAGTCTGACCCTGTGCCTTATGGGAACAGTCCAGCCCGAACTGCCAAGCCATGTCTTCCCTGGACCGGAAACAAGCTTCCGAGGACCGGTTTCTGGCATTCCAGCCGTCTTCAGCCCGGCTTGCTTGAATCCAGTGGCAAAGTGAGCAAGGGACTCACGTCTGAGCATACCCTGCCACACTTACGGCGGCCAAAAGCGGTACAAAAGGGGGTGGTGATGGACGGAGCATCTGAATCAATCAAAGACTCACACCCAGTCAAAAGATCTGGGTTTAATCCATCACCGTTCTTTAGCCCACTCTGCTACCCCAGTTCAGACATGGCTATATGCAAATCAGTCTGACCCTGTGCCTTATGGGAACAGTCCAGCCCGAACTGCCAAGCCATGTCTTCCCTGGACCGGAAACAAGCTTCCGAGGACCGGTTTCTGGCATTCCAGCCGTCTTCAGCCCGGCTTGCTTGAATCCAGTGGCAAAGTGAGCAAGGGACTCACGTCTGAGCATACCCTGCCACACTTATGGCGGCCAAAAGCGGTACAAAAGGGGGTGGTGATGGACGGAGCATCTGAATCAATCAAAGACTCACACCCAGTCAAAAGATCTGGGTTTAATCCATCACCGTTCTTTAGCCCACTCTGCCACCCCAGTTCAGACATGGCTATATGCAAATCAGTCTGACCCTGTGCCTTATGGGAACAGTCCAGCCCGAACTGCCAAGCCATGTCTTCCCTGGACCGGAAACAAGCTTCCGAGGACCGGTTTCTGGCATTCCAGCCGTCTTCAGCCCGGCTTGCTTGAATCCAGTGGCAAAGTGAGCAAGGGACTCACGTCTGAGCATACCCTGCCACACTTACGGCGGCCAAAAGCAGTACAAAAGGGGGTGGTGATGGACGGAGCATCTGAATCAATCAAAGACTCACACCCAGTCAAAAGATCTGGGTTTAATCCATCACCGTTCTTTAGCCCACTCTGCCACCCCAGTTCAGACATGGCTATATGCAAATCAGTCTGACCCTGTGCCTTATGGGAACAGTCCAGCCCGAACTGCCAAGCCATGTCTTCCCTGGACCGGAAACAAGCTTCCGAGGACCGGTTTCTGGCATTCCAGCCGTCTTCAGCCTGGCTTGCTTGAATCCAGTGGCAAAGTGAGCAAGGGACTCACGTCTGAGCATACCCTGCCACACTTACGGCGGCCAAAAGCGGTACAAAAGGGGGTGGTGATGGACGGAGCATCTGAATCAATCAAAGACTCACACCCAGTAAAAAGATCTGGGTCTAATCCATCACCGTTCTTTAGCCCACTCTGCCACCCCAGTTCAGACATGGCTATATGCAAATCAGTCTGACCCTGTGCCTTATGGGAACAGTCCAGCCCGAACTGCCAAGCCATGTCTTCCCTGGACCGGAAACAAGCTTCCGAGGACCGGTTTCTGGCATTCCAGCCGTCTTCAGCCCGGCTTGCTTGAATCCAGTGGCAAAGTGAGCAAGGGACTCACGTCTGAGCATACCCTGCCACACTTACGGCGGCCAAAAGCAGTACAAAAGGGGGTGGTGATGGACGGAGCATCTGAATCAATCAAAGACTCACACCCAGTCAAAAGATCTGGGTTTAATCCATCACCGTTCTTTAGCCCACTCTGCCACCCCAGTTCAGACATGGCTATATGCAAATCAGTCTGACCCTGTGCCTTATGGGAACAGTCCAGCCCGAACTGCCAAGCCATGTCTTCCCTGGACCGGAAACAAGCTTCCGAGGACCGGTTTCTGGCATTCCAGCCGTCTTCAGCCTGGCTTGCTTGAATCCAGTGGCAAAGTGAGCAAGGGACTCACGTCTGAGCATACCCTGCCACACTTACGGCGGCCAAAAGCGGTACAAAAGGGGGTGGTGATGGACCGAGCATCTGAATCAATCAAAGACTCACACCCAGTAAAAAGATCTGGGTTTAATCCATCACCGTTCTTTAGCCCACTCTGCCACCCCAGTTCAGACATGGCTATATGCAAATCAGTCTGACCCTGTGCCTTATGGGAACAGTCCGGCCCGAACTGCCAAGCCATGTCTTCCCTGGACCGGAAACAAGCTTCCGAGGACCTGTTTCTGGCATTCCAGCCGTCTTCAGCCTGGCTTGCTTGAATCCAGTGGCAAAGTGAGCAAGGGACTCACGTCTGAGCATACCCTGCCACACTTACGGCGGCCAAAAGCGGTACAAAAGGGGGTGGTGATGGACGGAGCATCTGAATCAATCAAAGACTCACACCCAGTCAAAAGATCTGGGTTTAATCCATCACCGTTCTTTAGCCCACTCTGCCACCCCAGTTCAGACATGGCTATATGCAAATCAGTCTGACCCTGTGCCTTATGGGAACAGTCCAGCCCGAACTGCCAAGCCATGTCTTCCCTGGACCGGAAACAAGCTTCCGAGGACCGGTTTCTGGCATTCCAGCCGTCTTCAGCCCGGCTTGCTTGAATCCAGTGGCAAAGTGAGCAAGGGACTCACGTCTGAGCATACCCTGCCACACTTACGGCGGCCAAAAGCGGTACAAAAGGGGGTGGTGATGGACGGAGCATCTGAATCAATCAAAGACTCACACCCAGTAAAAAGATCTGGGTCTAATCCATCACCGTTCTTTAGCCCACTCTGCCACCCCAGTTCAGACATGGCTATATGCAAATCAGTCTGACCCTGTGCCTTATGGGAACAGTCCAGCCCGAACTGCCAAGCCATGTCTTCCCTGGACCGGAAACAAGCTTCCGAGGACCGGTTTCTGGCATTCCAGCCGTCTTCAGCCCGGCTTGCTTGAATCCAGTGGCAAAGTGAGCAAGGTACTCACGTCTGAGCATACCCTGCCACACCTACGGCGGCCAAAAGCAGTACAAAAGGGGGTGGTGATGGACGGAGCATCTGAATCAATCAAAGACTCACACCCAGTCAAAAGATCTGGGTTTAATCCATCACCGTTCTTTAGCCCACTCTGCCACCCCAGTTCAGACATGGCTATATGCAAATCAGTCTGACCCTGTGCCTTATGGGAACAGTCCAGCCCGAACTGCCAAGCCATGTCTTCCCTGGACCGGAAACAAGCTTCCGAGGACCGGTTTCTGGCATTCCAGCCGTCTTCAGCCTGGCTTGCTTGAATCCAGTGGCAAAGTGAGCAAGGGACTCACGTCTGAGCATACCCTGCCACACTTACGGCGGCCAAAAGCGGTACAAAAGGGGGTGGTGATGGACGGAGCATCTGAATCAATCAAAGACTCACACCCAGTAAAAAGATCTGGGTTTAATCCATCACCGTTCTTTAGCCCACTCTGCCACCCCAGTTCAGACATGGCTATATGCAAATCAGTCTGACCCTGTGCCTTATGGGAACAGTCCAGCCCGAACTGCCAAGCCATGTCTTCCCTGGACCGGAAACAAGCTTCCGAGGACCTGTTTCTGGCATTCCAGCCGTCTTCAGCCTGGCTTGCTTGAATCCAGTGGCAAAGTGAGCAAGGGACTCACGTCTGAGCATACCCTGCCACACTTACGGCGGCCAAAAGCGGTACAAAAGGGGGTGGTGATGGACGGAGCATCTGAATCAATCAAAGACTCACACCCAGTCAAAAGATCTGGGTTTAATCCATCACCTTTCTTTAGCCCACTCTGCCACCCCAGTTCAGACATGGCTATATGCAAATCAGTGTGACCCTGTGCCTTATGGGAACAGTCCAGCCCGAACTGCCAAGCCATGTCTTCCCTGGACCGGAAACAAGCTTCCGAGGACCGGTTTCTGGCATTCCAGCCGTCTTCAGCCCGGCTTGCTTGAATCCAGTGGCAAAGTGAGCAAGGGACTCACGTCTGAGCATACCCTGCCACACTTACGGCGGCCAAAAGCGGTACAAAAGGGTGTGGTGATGGACGGAGCATCTGAATCAATCAAAGACTCACACCCAGTCAAAAGATCTGGGTTTAATCCATCACCGTTCTTTAGCCCACTCTGCCACCCCATTCAGACATGGCTATATGCAAATCAGTCTGACCCTGTGCCTTATGGGAACAGTCCAGCCCGAACTGCCAAGCCATGTCTTCCCTGGACCGGAAACAAGCTTCCAAGGACCGGTTTCTGGCATTCCAGCCGTCTTCAGCCCGGCTTGCTTGAATCCAGTGGCAAAGTGAGCAAGGGACTCACGTCTGAGCATACCCTGCCACACTTACGGCGGCCAAAAGCGGTAAAAAAGGGGGTGGTGATGGACGGAACATCTGAATCAATCAAAGACTCACACCCAGTCAAAAGATCTGGGTTTAATCCATCACCGTTCTTTAGCCCACTCTGCCACCCCAGTTCAGACATGGCTATATGCAAATCAGTCTGACCCTGTGCCTTATGGAAACAGTCCAGCCCGAACTGCCAAGCCATGTCTTCCCTGGACCGGAAACAAGCTTCCGAGGACCGGTTTCTGGCATTCCAGCCGTCTTCAGCCCGGCTTGCTTGAATCCAGTGGCAAAGTGAGCAAGGGACTCACGTCTGAGCATACCCTGCCACACTTACGGCGGCCAAAAGCGGTACAAAAGGGGGTGGTGATGGACGGAGCATCTGAATCAATCAAAGACTCACACCCAGTCAAAAGATCTGGGTTTAATCCATCACCGTTCTTTAGCCCACTCTGCCACCCCAGTTCAGACATGGCTATATGCAAATCAGTCTGACCCTGTGCCTTATGGGAACAGTCCAGCCTGAACTGCCAAGCCATGTCTTCCCTGGACCGGAAACAAGCTTCCGAGGACCGGTTTCTGGCATTCCAGCCGTCTTCAGCCCGGCTTGCTTGAATCCAGTGGCAAAGTGAGGAAGGGACTCACGTCTGAGCATACCCTGCCACACTTACGGCGGCCAAAAGCGGTACAAAAGGGGGTGGTGATGGATGGAGCATCTGAATCAATCAAAGACTCACACCCAGTCAAAAGATCTGGGTTTAATCCATCACCGTTCTTTAGCCCACTCTGCCACCCCAGTTCAGACATGGCTATATGCAAATCAGTCTGACCCTGTGCCTTATGGGAACAGTCCAGCCCGAACTGCCAAGCCATGTCTTCCCTGGACCGGAAACAAGCTTCCGAGGACCGGTTTCTGGCATTCCAGCCGTCTTCAGCCCGGCTTGCTTGAATCCAGTGGCAAAGTGAGCAAGGGACTCACGTCTGAGCATACCCTGCCACACTTACGGCGGCCAAAAGCGGTACAAAAGGGGGTGGTGATGGACGGAGCATCTGAATCAATCAAAGACTCACACCCAGTAAAAAGATCTGGGTCTAATCCATCACCGTTCTTTAGCCCACTCTGCCACCCCAGTTCAGACATGGCTATATGCAAATCAGTCTGACCCTGTGCCTTATGGGAACAGTCCAGCCCGAACTGCCAAGCCATGTCTTCCCTGGACCGGAAACAAGCTTCCGAGGACCGGTTTCTGGCATTCTAGCCGTCTTCAGCCCGGCTTGCTTGAATCCAGTGGCAAAGTGAGCAAGGGACTCACGTCTGAGCATACCCTGCCACACTTACGGCGGCCAAAAGCGGTACAAAAGGGGGTGGTGATGGACGGAGCATCTGAATCAATCAAAGACTCACACCCAGTAAAAAGATCTGGGTCTAATCCATCACCGTTCTTTAGCCCACTCTGCCACCCCAGTTCAGACATGGCTATATGCAAATCAGTCTGACCCTGTGCCTTATGGGAACAGTCCAGCCCGAACTGCCAAGCCATGTCTTCCCTGGACCGGAAACAAGCTTCCGAGGACCGGTTTCTGGCATTCCAGCCGTCTTCAGCCCGGCTTGCTTGAATCCAGTGGCAAAGTGAGCAAGGGACTCACGTCTGAGCATACCCTGCCACACCTACGGCGGCCAAAAGCAGTACAAAAGGGGGTGGTGATGGACGGAGCATCTGAATCAATCAAAGACTCACACCCAGTCAAAAGATCTGGGTTTAATCCATCACCGTTCTTTAGCCCACTCTGCCACCCCAGTTCAGACATGGCTATATGCAAATCAGTCTGACCCTGTGCCTTATGGGAACAGTCCAGCCCGAACTGCCAAGCCATGTCTTCCCTGGACCGGAAACAAGCTTCCGAGGACCGGTTTCTGGCATTCCAGCCGTCTTCAGCCTGGCTTGCTTGAATCCAGTGGCAAAGTGAGCAAGGGACTCACGTCTGAGCATACCCTGCCACACTTACGGCGGCCAAAAGCGGTACAAAAGGGGGTGGTGATGGACGGAGCATCTGAATCAATCAAAGACTCACACCCAGTAAAAAGATCTGGGTTTAATCCATCACCGTTCTTTAGCCCACTCTGCCACCCCAGTTCAGACATGGCTATATGCAAATCAGTCTGACCCTGTGCCTTATGGGAACAGTCCAGCCCGAACTGCCAAGCCATGTCTTCCCTGGACCGGAAACAAGCTTCCGAGGACCTGTTTCTGGCATTCCAGCCGTCTTCAGCCTGGCTTGCTTGAATCCAGTGGCAAAGTGAGCAAGGGACTCACGTCTGAGCATACCCTGCCACACTTACGGCGGCCAAAAGCGGTACAAAAGGGGGTGGTGATGGACGGAGCATCTGAATCAATCAAAGACTCACACCCAGTCAAAAGATCTGGGTTTAATCCATCACCGTTCTTTAGCCCACTCTGCCACCCCAGTTCAGACATGGCTATATGCAAATCAGTCTGACCCTGTGCCTTATGGGAACAGTCCAGCCCGAACTGCCAAGCCATGTCTTCCCTGGACCGGAAACAAGCTTCCGAGGACCGGTTTCTGGCATTCCAGCCGTCTTCAGCCCGGCTTGCTTGAATCCAGTGGCAAAGTGAGCAAGGGACTCACGTCTGAGCATACCCTGCCACACTTACGGCGGCCAAAAGCGGTACAAAAGGGGGTGGTGATGGATGGAGCATCTGAATCAATCAAAGACTCACACCCAGTCAAAAGATCTGGGTTTAATCCATCACCGTTCTTAAGCCCACTCTGCCACCCCAGTTCAGACATGGCTATATGCAAATCAGTCTGACCCTGTGCCTTATGGGAACAGTCCAGCCCGAACTGCCAAGCCATGTCTTCCCTGGACCGGAAACAAGCTTCCGAGGACCGGTTTCTGGCATTCCAGCCGTCTTCAGCCCGGCTTGCTTGAATCCAGTGGCAAAGTGAGCAAGGGACTCACGTCTGAGCATACCCTGCCACACTTACGGCGGCCAAAAGCGGTACAAAAGGGGGTGGTGATGGACGGAGCATCTGAATCAATCAAAGACTCACACCCGGTCAAAAGATCTGGGTTTAATCCATCACCGTTCTTTAGCCCACTCTGCCACCCCAGTTCAGACATGGCTATATGCAAATCAGTCTGACCCTGTGCCTTATGGGAACAGTCCAGCCCGAACTGCCAAGCCATGTCTTCCCTGGACCGGAAACAAGCTTCCGAGGACCGGTTTCTGGCATTCCAGCCGTCTTCAGCCCGGCTTGCTTGAATCCAGTGGCAAAGTGAGCAAGGGACTCACGTCTGAGCATACCCTGCCACACTTACGGCGGCCAAAAGCGGTACAAAAGGGGGTGGTGATGGATGGAGCATCTGAATCAATCAAAGACTCACACCCAGTCAAAAGATCTGGGTTTAATCCATCACCGTTCTTTAGCCCACTCTGCCACCCCATTTCAGACATGGCTATATGCAAATCAGTCTGACCCTGTGCCTTATGGGAACAGTCCAGCCCGAACTGCCAAGCCATGTCTTCCCTGGACCGGAAACAAGCTTCCGAGGACCGGTTTCTGGCATTCCAGCCGTCTTCAGCCAGGCTTGCTTGAATCCAGTGGCAAAGTGAGCAAGGGACTCACGTCTGAGCATACCCTGCCACACTTACGGCGGCCAAAAGCGGTACAAAAGGGGGTGGTGATGGACGGAGCATCTGAATCAATCAAAGACTCACACCCAGTGAAAAGATCTGGGTTTAATCCATCACCATTCTTTAGCCCACTCTGCCACCCCAGTTCAGACATGGCTATATGCAAATCAGTCTGACCCTGTGCCTTATGGGAACAGTCCAGCCCGAACTGCCAAGCCATGTCTTCCCTGGACCGGAAACAAGCTTCCGAGGACCGGTTTCTGGCATTCCAGCCGTCTTCAGCCCGGCTTGCTTGAATCCAGTGGCAAAGTGAGCAAGGGACTCAAGTCTGAGCATACCCTGCCACACTTACGGCGGCCAAAAGCAGTACAAAAGGGGGTGGTGATGGACGGAGCATCTGAATCAATCAAAGACTCACACCCAGTCAAAAGATCTGGGTTTAATCCATCACCGTTCTTTAGCCCACTCTGCCACCCCAGTTCAGACATGGCTATATGCAAATCAGTCTGACCCTGTGCCTTATGGGAACAGTCCAGCCCGAACTGCCAAGCCATGTCTTCCCTGGACCGGAAACAAGCTTCCGAGGACCGGTTTCTGGCATTCCAGCCGTCTTCAGCCCGGCTTGCTTGAATCCAGTGGCAAAGTGAGCAAGGGACTCACGTCTGAGCATACCCTGCCACACTTACGGCGGCCAAAAGCGGTACAAAAGGGGGTGGTGATGGACGGAGCATCTGAATCAATCAAAGACTCACACCCAGTCAAAAGATCTGGGTTTAATCCATCACCGTTCTTTAGCCCACTCTGCCACCCCAGTTCAGACATGGCTATTTGCAAATCAGTCTGACCCTGTGCTTATTGGGGACAGTCCAGCCCGAACTGCCAAGCCATGTCTTCCCTGGACCGGAAACAAGCTTCCGAGGACCGGTTTCTGGGATTCCAGCCGTCTTCAGCCCGGCTTGCTTGAATCCAGTGGCAAAGTGAGCAAGGGACTCACGTCTGAGCATACCCTGCCACACTTACGGTGGCCAAAAGCGGTACAAAAGGGGGTGGTGATGGACGGAGCATCTGAATCAATCAAAGACTCACACCCAGTCAAAAGATCTGGGTTTAATCCATCGCCAGCCTCCGCCTCTACCCCCACACCCAGGCTGCCCTCCTCCTCTTCTTCACCCTATTGGTAATCCTTGTGAAAACTGCACACGCACCAACGCATGCGCATTTCTCGCAAGAAATGCGCAGGCGCGCAAGCATGCGCAGTTCTCACAAGGATTAGCCTGACAGCAAAGAAGAGGAGGAGGGCATCCCGGGAACGCTGCATGCCAGGTAACTGGTTTTACATTCATTTTTTAATAATGTTTAATTACTTTTTATAATGGAGGGCTGTTGGCGGGTGGCGTAGTGGAGCGGAGTTCCACAGAGTTTGTTTTCAACTCCGTGGACCTCCGCGTAGCCCTACTATGCACACTACACCCGGGGTTACACACATGCAAGTACAGATAGGGCTGCTGGCCTCTAAACTGCAATGCCCTATTATATACTAGGGACTGATAGGTAGTTTCAACCCCCCTGCCCTATTATGTACCAGGGCCTTAGAGGGTAGGTCATGCCAATCCCTGGGTACCCCAGCCCTTAGTGTACCCTAGTGTATGTAGATGTTTTCACTGTATTCTAAATGTGTGTATTTCTGCATAGCACTTGCCCTCGGCCTGGTTAGGCAGAGCTCAGGGTCAGTCAGAGTCAGTTACCACCAGTACCAGTCAGCAAAAAGTTGGGGGGTGCCCAGGGCACAGGATGACTTCCCGGTATAGCCCTCCCAAACGTAAGGTGATGGGTTACTAACCTACACCCTGGTAGTCCTCATCAGCTAAGTAGGAAAACCTGGAAAGTCCATCTGCATTTGCAAGGGCAACCCCAGGTCTGTGTTCCACTGTAAAGTCCATTCCCTGTAGGGAAATGGACCACCATAACAGCTTGGGATTCTCCTTTCTCATCTGCATGAGCCATCTGAAAGCCCTGTGGTCAGTCTGAACACACAGTGTGTTCCTAACAAATATGGTCTCAGCTTTTTCAGGGACCAAACAACTGCTAAAGCCTCTCTCTTAATGGCACTACACCTCTGCTCTCTGGTAAAAAGTCACCTTCTAATAACGTAACTGGCTGATCAAGGCCCTCTTCATTTAGCTGTGACAACACTGCCCCAATCCCTTGTTCCAAAGCATCTGTCTGAACCACAAATTCTTCTGTATAGTCAGGGGCAGACAACACTGGTGCTGAACACATAGCAGCTTTCAAAGTGTCAAAAGCCTTCTGGCACTCTGGGGTCCAATCCAACTATTGGGCCTCTTTTTAGAAGTGAGTTCTGTTAGGGGCCCCACAATGGTCCCATACGTTTGAACACACCTTCTATAATACCCTGTCAGTGCAAGGAATGCCCTGACCGGAGTCTGGGTAACAGGAGCTGTCCAATCAAAAATAGTTTTGATTTTAGCTTAGAGAGGTTGTACATGGCCCCCACCTACTAGGTGGCCCAGGTACTCCACAGAATTCTGCCCTATTTGACATTTATTGGCTTCAAAATTCAGGCCTGCCTGCAGCATGACCTGAAGCATTTCCCTTAGGTGGCTTAAGTGATTCCCCCAGGTAAAACTATATACACCTATTTCATCCAGGTAAGCTGCACAGAACTGTTCCAACCTTTGGAAGGTGGCAGGTGCATTCATTAAGCCACAGGGCATTGCCTTGAACTGATAATGTCCATCTGGTGTGGAGAATGCTGACCTCTCCTTTGCTCCATCAGTGAGGGCAATCTGCCAGTAACCTGAAGTCAAATCAAAAGTACTCAGGTACTGAGCAGCCCCTAACCTATCAATGAGCTCGTCATCTCTAGGTATAGGGTGAGCGTCAGTCTTTGTGACTGCATTTAAACCTCTGTAGTCCACACAGAACCGTAACTCCTTGTGTCCCCCCTGAGAATTAGGTTTAGGTACCAGCACCACTGGACTGGCCCATGGACTTTCAGACAGTGCAATTACCCCTAATTCCAGCATCTTACCAACCTCAGCTTTAATGCTAGCGCTGACATGGTCAGACAACCTGTACAGTTTATGTTTGACAGGTAGGCTGTCACCAGTGTCAATGTGATACACACACCACTCGGTGATGCCCGGGGTCAAAGAAAACAGGCCAGCAAACAGCTCCAGCACCTGCTTACAGTCTCTGTGCTACTGGTCTGTCAAATTTGGGAGAGAGTACAACTCCCTCCACTGACCCATCTTGCACATTAGTGGAGAGGAGGTCAGGCACTGGCTCAGTTTCCTCCTCCACACCTTCATCAGTGACCAGTAACATGATCATATCTGCCCTGTCATGGTGGGGTTTCAATCTATTCACATGCAGGACCCCATGAGGGTTTCTGGGGGTGCCAAGGTTAACCAAATAGGTAACCTCACCCTTATTTTCTACGATTGGATAGGGCCCACTCCACTTGTCATAGAGGGCCCTGGGAGCCATAGGCTCCAACACCCATACCAGTTGTCCTGGAATATACTCAGGCATAGTAGTACTCTGATTAACCCAGTGCTTCATGAGCTCCTGGCTGGCCTCCAGTTTCCTGTTTGCCTTGTACATGTACTCTGCCATTCTAGATCTCAGGCCTAGCACATAGTCAAGCACATTGTCCTTTGCTTCTTTAAGAGGCTTCTCTAAAGACTCTCTCAGCAGGCTCAATGGCCATCTCACAGGGTGTCCAAACAACAACTCAAAGGGACTGAAACCAACCCCTTTCTGTGGCACCTCCCAATGGGCAAACAGTAGGCATGGGAGGAGAACATCCCATCCACTCCTGAGTATCTCTGACAACCCATGCATCATGCTCTTCAGGGTTTTGTTGAATCTCTCAACTAGACCATTTGCCTGTGGGTGATAGGGAGTGGTAAACTTGTAGTTGACACCACACTCATCCCACATAAGCAGTCAGATAACTGGACCGGAAGTTCGTGGCCCTATCTGACACCACCTCTTTCGGAAAACCCATCTTGGTGAACACACCAAGCAGTGCTCTAGCCACTGCAGGAGCATCAATGGGTCTAAGAGGAATTACCTCACGGTACCTACTGGCATGGTCCACTACCATTAAGATAATCCTATTCCCGTGATGCAGTAGGTGGGTCCAGAGGACCAACAATGTCTATCCCTACCCTTTCAAAAGGAACCTCAACCACTGGCAGTTGTATTAGGAGAGCCTTGGGTTTGCCCCCTGCCTTGCCACTGGCCTGACAGGTGATACAGGAGCTGCAAAATTCCTTTACCTTTTCAGACATATGGGGCCAGTAGAAATGGTTCACCAATCAGGTCCATGTCTTTGTCTGTCGCAAATATCCTGCCAAGGGAATATCATGACCCAAAGTCAGGATGAACTCTCTGTACTTCTGGGGCACCACCAACCTCCTGGTGGCCCTTTCCTTGAGGTTTCTGGCCTCAGTATAAAGCAGTCCATCTTCCCAGTAGATTCTGTGAAACCCACTGTCCTCCCCCTCCTCTTGCGTAGACGCAATCCACCTCAAGCTCTCACGGGTGGGACAGTCTCTCTGTCCCTTACTGAACTCCTGTCTGGAGGGTCTACCAGCTCCTGTCAGTTCTGCCAAATCTGACAGCTCTGACAGGGATGGAGACCCCCCTCAGAGGCCAGATCCTCCTCATCAGTGTTACATTCTTCCTGCACCTCTGGAGTTCCCTGGGCTGGTTCACCAGGCCCAGTACCCTTGTCCTTGGATGTTTAGCCCTTTGTTCCAGGGTCCAAGTCACAGCACATAGCCACTCAGGGAGCTCCAATATTTTCATATGGAGTCCTCTCTCCACCTGTGACCAATCATAGGCTTGAAGATCATTGCCCAGTAAACACTGAACTGGGAGCACCTTTGACACAACTACCTTCATAGGGCCTGTCACACCTCCCCATTCCAAATCCACCACAGCCATAGGATAGAATTTGGTAGTGTTGCCTGCATAAGTCACCTGGTGAAACTCGCCAGGTAGCAACCTCTCTGGAGGAACCAGCTCATCCAGGACCATAGTAACAATAGCCCTATGTCTTCGATAGCCTCAACCCCAGTCCCATTCACTTTAGGCCTCTGACTGTACTTGTCCATGTTTGGAGGTAAGGCAGCAAGGGCGGCAATATTCATCCTACCCAGGGACACCAAGGTTGCTTCCACCACCTGACTACCCTTCTCTGGGGGACCACTTTCCATTCTTACACTTAGACTGGCAATCCCTGTAGATGGCCCTGCAGGGACTACTGCCAGTCAAACTCTGGAAATAGGACCTACTCGCGGTTGAAGGCAGGCGGCTTGGCTGGCCAGATTGAGTCAGTCCCCTTATGGAGTTTTTTCCAAAGTTCTCCAAACTTCTGGAACTTCTTCCTGAAGTTCCACAAAGGTTCCCAGAGTGTCTCAAACTCACTCCAAGGGTCTGGAAGCACCAAGATGGTCCTTGAAATTTGAGGACTTCAGTTCCCACAATCTAATTGGACAAAAACCTTAGAAATCCACTGGTAGTTCTCCAGGTTGAGAATTCTTGGTGGTGATGTTCCAGGTGAGCTCTGTTAACATGTAGCTTAGAGGGAGTCCACTCTTAAGTCCTTTTTACAGCAAGGTAATCCACAGGTTGTAGTTTCAGATGGTGCAGAAGGTGCAGTCTTCAGAGTGCAGGCCGTAGGAACTTCACATCAAACTTCCAGCATTTCCTGTCTTGCTTTCTTAAGTTTCAAGCAGCAGATCTGAGGGCCTCTGCCCTTCTCAGATACTTATTCCAACTTCTCTGGGTCAAGCAGGAGGTCACACCTGTCCAATGGTCTGCATGGTACCACCCAGAGGTCTGACCACTTCCTGCATAGTGTGACACTATTTTGTCCCAGAGTGTACCAATTCTTCCAAATTAATAATGGCTTATTTTCCAGCAGGGAGAGAATAGCAGGCTAAACACACCCCTAGGATGGCTAATCTCCATAGTCTCTTCCCCTTGCACCTGCTCATTCCTTCTTTCATCCTAGCATCTGGCTTAGAGTCCAAAGAGTGAGTTGTAAATGACACTGATGTCTTCCCTTTCCCTTGAAGTTCACTGTTTACGACCCCTCCCCCTGCTCTGGCATTCCTGTGCAAGAGGACGCTGCCCTCCCAGCAGAGCTGGTCAACCCCAAGGGCTCTTTATCACCTCTTCAACGAAGCCTGGCTAATCCACTTAACTCTGACCAATCAGGAAAGACCACTGAAGGCTGTATCTGGGCTTACAAACAAGACAGTCTTATAACTCCTTGTATGTACCTTTAAGGTGAAATTCAATAATATCATGTTGATGAGTTTAATAATACCATTCTGGGAAGTCTTTGAATGGGACTTTTAGCCTTCTCCTATCAAGTGTTATTAATTATTAACTTACAGCCATGTTATCCTATGTGGCATGGGATTTGCAATGGGAAAAATGACTTGGGCCAATTTTTCCAGCACCAGGGCTTATAAAAACATATTTTATAAGTACTCTACATATATCTACAGGACCCCCACCCCAGGAACACCTAGGGGAGACTTGTAAAAATATTGCAGATCCTCCTTCCACAGTGCTCCTACCACCAAAGTCGACTTTGGGCAGCACCTTATCACAATGTGGGGAGTGAAAGGTGCCATTTCACTTAACGCAGGGCATATAAAACTCATTTTATATGGTTCCTCCTTATAAATACCTGGTCCCCCACGCCTGGGACACCTAGGGGAGACCATGGGGTACCTCATCCGTCCAAACATTGTAGGTTAACCATTTGTAAATGCCCCAAACCCCAAAGTCGAGTTTGGGCACAATTTACTTCTTAAAAGCAGTCCTGTAATACAAGGCTGCTTTTAAACTGACCTCAGGCTTCAGCAGGGCACACATGCAAGTGCAGAAAGGTCTGCTGGCCTCTAAATTGCCATGCCCTATTATATACTAGGGAGTGATAGGCAGTTTCAATCCCCCTGCCCTATTATATACTAGGGCCTTTGAGGGTAGGTCATGGTAATCACAGGGGAACCCCAACCCATAGTGTACCCTAGTGTATGTAGGTGTTTTCACTGTATTCTAAATGTGTCTCTTTCAGCATAGAACTGGCCCTGCGCCTGGTTAGGCAGAGCTCAGGCTCAATCAGAGTTAGTTACCACAAGTACCAGTCAGGAAAATGGGTGGGGGGGTGCGCAGGGAACACAGGATGACTCTCCAACAGACGGTCAAACAGTCATAAGCACTTAGGGAGTGCAAACCACTCCTCACTCTTCTCTGGCGAGCTCAGCCCCGCCCTGACTTGGCTTCGAGTCCCGCATGGAAAAATAAAATGATAATACATCTTGTTATTATCATTTTCTTATTCTTTTTTGCACTGTTCAAAGAGCAGTGAGGTGATGCTCCTCCGCCTTAGCGGAGGAGCCATCACTGAGTGCAGAACAGTAAATGTAACATCACAGCTGTGAGCGATAAAATATAAATGATTAGCAGCATATGTCTTGGGCTTTTCCAGGAAACAGGGTCTCTAGCTTGACCCAGTTGTTCGCACATCCCTCTTTAATTACTTTCCACCACAGCTGTAGCACAACCCTTGATTAGAACCACAGTCCTGTCGCTGTTTGGAACGGACACACACTGCAACTTACTCCTGCAATGAAACTCAATGCAAATACTGCTGACATATGTTGCGCGCGCTCCACCATCCAACACGCCATGTCTAAGGGCAGGGCAACTAGAAAGGAGCCATTGTTGTAGATTTCACAGAAAGCAGGAAAACAGGAAAGATGGTAATTTGTGGGTAGCCCAAAAATTCATACAACTCAGACTAGTAGGCACAAGATGAAAACCCGGCTCCTGTAGGCCACATGACAGACACACACTCTTCTAGCCATGTCACTCACAAGGAGTAGCATGCTACTCACCTGCAAGTACTATTCTGAGCCTCATCAGTGGTATTACACTCTGTATAAATCCAACTGCAATGCAACAGATTAGTAGGCCTGGGCGGTAAATCCCGTTCCGCTCACGGAATTTGCAGAATTTGGGTAATTTTGCGTTCTGCGGACAATTCCGCGATACACGTCTTCGTGGAATTTTTTTCTTGTTCGCGCTTTCAAAATGCGTGTTCGTAAGGAATTCTGCCCACGCACGCAAACAGCGTTCGCGAACAGGAAAAAAGCATTGCGAACAGGCGGAAGAAGCAATGCCCGTGTGCGCGGAACTCTGCGTGCTCGCGGAGATATTTTACCATTTCGCGGAGCTTTACGTAGCGCGACTACGCAAATTCCACCCTACCTTACAGATTAGCAGACTAAACTGACAGCAACAAACTGTCTGAGACTGTAAAACCAACCTCATCTCTGCAGCAACGTGTCTCACGGCAACATACACACTTTAGGGTCAAAACTGTCATTTAAAAAAACAGTGAGAATTCTCATGTGAACGTAAGTAAGCATATCAATTCAAGTTTTATGTCAGGGTGTGAAGATTAAGAGTGTACTACATAGCCATAAAAATGGTACAAATGAGCTACACATGTGTATGTATCATAACATAGCATGTTATCTAACATAACCTAACATAACTCAGTTTAACATAACATAAAATAACATAACATAGTTTGCCATATAACTAGAATGTAACAAATCATGTAACCTCAAATTAAGGCAACATTTCAATTAAGCATGGGCGTAAAATCCGCTCTGATCGCGGATTTTTCGGATTTTCGGCAAATTCGCAATCCGCGAACTCTCGCGAATTTGTCGAAAATCCGTGAATCCGCTCGCGGCGGATTTTTTGCTTGGTTGCGGCGCGCGGCGTGGTGCACGGCGTTCACTTTCCGTCATTTTAGCGTTTGCCGAGTTGTTTTTCTTTGCGAATGACGCGCCATTTTAGATCTTGCTGCGTGTTCCCGCGGGAGTTTGTCGCCCGCGAATACGTACTCGCGGCTTGCCACCTTGCACAGCACACCTCGCGAGAGTTCGCAATTGCGAACACGTAGTTGCGGCGGAAAGGAACAATCTCGCACTTGCGAAATAGAGATTTTGCAATTTCGCACAAGAAAATCACCAGCAAACAGGATAAACCTTCAGAAAATTATGATTTTTATCAGAATCACTCCTCAGGTTGACATTTGCATGGCCTTTTTTTTTGCAAGGAGTCCATTTTGGGGGGGGGGGAGGAAGGAAGTGCCCCACAGTCTCCAACTTCCTGTTCCTGTCCAGCAGGCTCCTCCCAGTGCTTTGTCCATCTCCTGGTCACTTTCATTTGGATCTGGAGCTGGAAGGATTACTTTTTGTGGGTGCTGCTGGATATTTGGATTTGAGGCCTTTTTGACTGTCTTTGGATCACTTTTGGATTAGAAATCAACTTTCACAAGTAAGTTTGTTTGGGGCATTACAGTTGCTGCAAGTACAATTTTGGAACTTTTTCAGAAAATTAAATAAATTATATTGTGGGTAGCCACAGTATCCAGTAGGACCAGGGTTGGTTATGGGTGCATGATACAACTGTTTTGTTGAATTTAAACACCATTGAGGCCATGGATGGGCTGGGATTGTGCAGATTTTATTGTTTTTTGTCGTTTTTTTGGGCCTGCTGGTGTGGCCCTTTGCCCAGGGGTGGTGAGTGTTGCATGGGCCTAGTCTTTCTGTGGGGTGTCTTCTTGAATTTAAACATAATTGAGGCCATGGATGGGCTGGGATTGTGCTTATTTTATTGTTTTTTGTCGTTTTTGGGGGGCTGCTGGTGTGGCCTTTTGCTTGCCCAGGGGTGGTGGTGGTGCATGGACTGAGTGTGCCTGTGGTGTTGTCTCACTCTCTTTGATGTAAACATCATGGATGGCATTGGATTGTGGTGATTTCTGGCTGTTTTTCTGTTTTTTGGGGGTGTACTGTTGATGTGGTCTGGCCATGTGGGTGGTGGTGGTGGCCATCTTGAGTGCTGGCTGGTACAGGCAACATGTGCTTGGGGTGTAAGGGGGCCATTTTGAGGAGAGGCAGTGTCTGAGGCCTGCACTTATTTTGCCTACTTTTCATCCCTTATGCCCAGGGGTAGTGAGTGTTGCATGGGCCTAGTGTTTCTGAGGGGTGTCTTCTTGAATTTAAACACCATTGAGGCCATGGATGGGCTGGGATTGTGCAGATTTAATTGTTTTTTGTCGTTTTTTTGGGCCTGCTGGTGTGGCCCTTTGCCCAGGGGTGGTGAGTGTTGCATGGGCCTAGTCTTTCTGTGGGGTGTCTTCTTGAATTTAAACACCATTGAGGCCATGGATGGGCTGGGATTGTGCAGATTTTATTGGTTTTTGTTGTTTTTTTGGGCCTGCTGGTGTGGCCCTTTGCCCAGGGGTGGTGAGTGTTGCATGGGCCTAGTCTTTCTGTGGGGTGTCTTCTTGAATTTAAACATAATTGAGGCCATGGATGGGCTGGGATTGTGCTTATTTTATTGTTTTTTGTCGTTTTTGGGGGGCTGCTGGTGTGGCCTTTTGCTTGCCCAGGGGTGGTGGTGGTGCATGGACTGAGTGTGCCTGTGGTGTGGTCTCACTCTCTTTGATGTAAACATCATGGATGGCATTGGATTGTGGTGATTTCTGGCTGTTTTTCTGTTTTTTGGGGGTGTACTGTTGATGTGGACTGGCCATGTGGGTGGTGGTGGTGGCCATCTTGAGTGCTGGCTGGTACAGGCAACATGTGCTTGGGGTGTAAGGGGGCCATTTTGAGGAGAGGCAGTGTCTGAGGCCTGCACTTATTTTGCCTACTTTTCATCCCTTATGCCCAGGGGTAGTGAGTGTTGCATGGGCCTAGTGTTTCTGAGGGGTGTCTTCTTGAATTTAAACACCATTGAGGCCATGGATGGGCTGGGATTGTGCAGATTTTATTGTTTTTAGTCGTTTTTCTGGGCCTGCTGGTGTGGCCCTTTGCCCAGGGGTGGTGAGTGTTGCATGGGCCTAGTCTTTCTGTGGGGTGTCTTCTTGAATTTAAACATAATTGAGGCCATGGATGGGTTGGGATTGTGCTTATTTTATTGTTTTTTGTCGTTTTTGGGGGGCTGCTGGTGTGGCCTTTTGCTTGCCCAGGGGTGGGGTGCATGGACTGAGTGTGCCTGTGGTGTGGTCTCACTCTCTTTGATGTAAACATCATGGATGGCATTGGATTGTGGTGATTTCTGGCTGTTTTTCTGTTTTTTGGGGGTGTACTGTTGATGTGGTCTGGCCATGTGGGTGGTGGTGGTGGCCATCTTGAGTGCTGGCTGGTACAGGCAACATGTGCTTGGGGTGTAAGGGGGCCATTTTGAGGAGAGGCAGTGTCTGAGGCCTGCACTTATTTTGCCTACTTTTCATCCCTTATGCCCAGGGGTAGTGAGTGTTGCATGGGCCTAGTGTTTCTGAGGGGTGTCTTCTTGAATTTAAACACCATTGAGGCCATGGATGGGCTGGGATTGTGCAGATTTAATTGTTTTTTGTCGTTTTTTTGGGCCTGCTGGTGTGGCCCTTTGCCCAGGGGTGGTGAGTGTTGCATGGGCCTAGTCTTTCTGTGGGGTGTCTTCTTGAATTTAAACACCATTGAGGCCATGGATGGGCTGGGATTGTGCAGATTTTATTGGTTTTTGTCGTTTTTTTGGGCCTGCTGGTGTGGCCCTTTGCCCAGGGGTGGTGAGTGTTGCATGGGCCTAGTCTTTCTGTGGGGTGTCTTCTTGAATTTAAACATAATTGAGGCCATGGATGGGCTGGGATTGTGCTTATTTTATTGTTTTTTGTCGTTTTTGGGGGGCTGCTGGTGTGGCCTTTTGCTTGCCCAGGGGTGGTGGTGGTGCATGGACTGAGTGTGCCTGTGGTGTGGTCTCACTCTCTTTGATGTAAACATCATGGATGGCACTGGATTGTGGTGATTTCTGGCTGTTTTTCTGTTTTTGGGGGGTGTACTGTTGATGTGGACTGGCCATGTGGGTGGTGGTGGTGGCCATCTTGAGTGCTGGCTGGTACAGGCAACATGTGCTTGGGGTGTAAGGGGGCCATTTTGAGGAGAGGCAGTGTCTGAGGCCTGCACTTATTTTGCCTACTTTTCATCCCTTATGCCCAGGGGTAGTGAGTGTTGCATACTTGCATGTCCCTAGTCTTTCTGTGGGGTGTCTTCAATGTAAACATCATGGATGGCATGGGATTGTGCTCATTTTTCTGTGTTTTGTCGATTTTTTGGGGTGTATAACTGAACTGATGTTCCTCTGTCTTCCATTGCTTTTAGGTGCACAAGAAGACTCAATAGAACCACCAGTGCCAGGAAGAAGTCCTGCAGCGGTGTGTGCAGCATAACGTCACGCGACGTCACGTCTGGACACAGAACCCTCTGCAACTCGTGCAACTGCTGCCTGCTGACCTGCTCTGAAGAAGATGGCCCCAAAAAAAGTAACCCGTAGCTCCTCTAGCAAGAAAGGTGCCAGTAAGGAGCAGAAGAAGCAAGTTACCAAGGACACTGGTGTGCCGCCCGCCCCTTTTTTTGTGAGTAAAAAAAAAAGTATGCCTGCAGCAGCTGCAGCGGGATCTGCTGGGGACCAAGCTGGCAGCAGCACCCCCGCTCCATTGGGCTCAGTGCCACCACCACCACCACGCCAACTTAAGTCCAAGCCCTTGAGTGCTGCAGAGGCAGCCAGTATACTTCTTCAATCACCATCGACCAGTGATGTTGGCTCATCGCAAGAAAGCAGCAGCAATGTCCCTCAATCAACGCAGGTTGTTGTAGCTCATCTGACGAGTGTTGAACAACCACAGCGGCAACAACAATCACATGTGCAAGTACAAGCCCAAGTACATGTGGAAGGAGAGGCAGCGCAAGGAGATGCGCAAGCAGAGGTGCATGGAGGGTCACAACAAGTGCCCACAATAGTTGTTCCTCCCGAAGTAGGGGCACATCAGGAAATCGACAATCAAGGCGAGGTATCATTTGAGGAAGCCACTCCTCCTGATGATCCTTCATTGTCTTCCACACCCCTAGCAAGGAAGAGATCAAGGGTGGTGTCTACATCCTCTTCAAGCACACCTCCTTCTGATGATACGGATCAAACTTGGGAACAAACAAAGGTAGTTAAGCGTAAAAGGAAGCTCGTCCAAAGTCTCAGAGTTATGGAGTGTGATGAGTCTCAACAAGAAGTGGCGGATACTGCTGCTGATGAAGACTCTGCCAACGACGACCCAGTCATCATAAAGGTCACTGCAGCCCCAGCGGGCATGCAGCAAACAGACATTTTGACCCTAGCCCGAAGAGCTGCTGAGCGTGATGATGATGTTGTCGATGAGGAGGCAGTGGAAACACCACAATCATTGGAGTTAAGTAGTACACCAACTCGTCCCGCTTCCATATTTCTTTCTGGCAAGAAGAGACCTCCGTCAATCTCGACCTTAATTAGTGGCGGTGAAAGTGCAAAACGTACAAAAGTTGGGCAATCCACATCCTCCACTTCATCTGGCATTAGCTTCATGACCACCACCACCAGTATCGCCGCCTCCTCCATGTCCCACAGACACTTCAAGTCCCCAGTTTGGGACTTCTTTACTGTTTGTCCAAAAAATCCAAAGTTTGCCATTTGTACCATTTGTAAGCAAGCAGTTAGTCGTGGTAAGCCAGGTACCAACTATGGTACCGGAGGCCAGAGAGGTCATCTTAGGAGACAGCACACTGTCAAATGGTTTGCGCACCTAGATGCGATCAAGAAAGGCCAAATTCAAGGAAACGTTGATGTTTCATCTGATGATGACGAGCAGGAAGAAGACGTGTCAAACACTTCCCTTACACCCAGTACCCCTGTCAGCAGCACACCCAATGTGAGGCACACTAAGAGTGTTGGAGCGAGTGAGACACCAACGCACAAAAGTTCACCAGCGAGCAAAATTGGGTCAACGAAGTCATTATCAGCCCGTAAATGCTTGGTCCAGGGCAACATTAGAACAATGCTTACTTCAGACGTGCCATATGAACGCAACCACCCACTGACGCGTCTGTATAACACTAAGCTGGCTAAAATGCTAGCTGTGGACCTTCTACCTTTTTCTTTTGTAGAAGCGGTAGGTTTTCTTGAATTAGTGGCAACGCTCTGCCCTAAATGGAAGGTTCCGAGCCGGTTCTATTTTGCCAGAGTTGCGGTTCCAGCACTACATGAAGATGTGCTGCAGGCGATTGGGGCAGCTTTGCAGAAGAGTGCTGTTCACACAATACATCTGACAACAGACATGTGGACCAGTGGCCCAGGCGATGATTACATGTGCATCACTGCACACTGGGTCTCTTTTTCAGGTGTTATAGCAAAGCTAAACGCAGGTGTTGACCCGGACCAAGTTTTCAAAGCTGCTCGGAAACATGCAACACTAGCCATGTTTGGCTTGGAGAAAAGTCACACAGCAGAAAACCTTTTGGAAGAGTTTGACAAAAAGGTCTTGACAATGCTATCCCCCCTAAAACGCAAGATTGGTTATGTTTCCACGGATAATGGCGCCAATGTAGTTAAGGCCATGTCGAAGGGTGACCATGTTAGAGTGCCGTGTTTGGCGCACTGTATCAACCTGGTAGTTCAAAAATTCTTGAGTGATAAAGAGAGTCCAGCGTTCGAGGTAATGGCCACCTGCCGCAAAATGTGCAACCATTTCAGCCATTCTTTTAAGGCCCGGAAGCATCTGCGGAGACTGCTACTTGAACGTGGAATGCCAGTGAAAGCACTCATCCAGGAGGTGGCAACACGTTGGAACTCAACCTTCTACATGCTTGAGCGTCTGTATGAGCAGTATACGGTACTCGATCACTATTTCTTGACCGAGGCTACATCTCAGAAGGAGGACCTGCGGATGAGTAAGGCGCAATGGGCCATAGTTAAAAGCCTGACAGACATGCTTCGTCCTTTTGAGTTCTTCACGCGTGCAGTCAGCCAGGAGGACTGTAATTTGGGAAAAGCTATCCCATTGTTGTGCATACTGGAGCACCAACTGATGGCGGTTTCTTCTGAGTTTCAAAAAGATGAAAAAAAAAAAACCCATTTCATTTTGTCTGAGAAATTATTACATCGCCTACGTGGTGATGAACGTCTTAAAAACATCAACTCAGATCAGCATTACATTTGTGCTACTATTCTGGATCCACGCTACAAAAAGGCGCTGGCAGACAACGCATTCTTTCCTTTCGCTGATGCAGATGTTCAAAAGTACAAACATTGGTTAGCCTGGTCAGCCAAGAGGTTTGAAAAAGAACGGCAGGTTATTGAAGGAGAAGCCAGTACATCAGCATCAGCATCAGCAGGCCATCCGCAGTCACAAGAATCCACTTCTGCACCTGTGGCTGGGGCACAAGTGACCTCTCAGCCGTTAAAGACACCGGCAACTGGATCATCTGCACCACACACAATGACAACACTAACAGTGGCTGGGGAGGAGGATTGGCTAAGTTTGATGGGGTATGGTTCTCGAAAAAATGTCACAGCCAGCACAGCAAAAAGTAAGCAAAGTGGAGGAACAGTTGATGACCTTGAGTCGATGGTGCAGGACTATCTGAATGACTCAACAGTGGTCTTTCTTAATGAGGAGCCATTGCAGTATTGGCATGGCAAAAAACAATTGTGGCCACAGCTCTACAACCTGGCTATAAACTATTTGTCTTGCCCACTCGCAAGTGTGTCTTCTGAACGTGTTTTCAGTGCTGCTGGTGGCATTGTAACTCCCAAACGGAGCCGCCTCTCGCCCAAAAATGTGGAGCGGCTGACAATGATCAAGATGAATCAGCACCTCATACCACCAGATTACAAAGTACGAGAAAGCACGCCGCATGAAGACGAGGAGGACAGCAACGTAGATGAGGGGATTTTTTCTCTGTTCGGTGCCACTGACCTCATCCAGCCTGAATTCGCAGAGTATGATGACGAAATCTTGTTCTTATTCCCTGACACCGAGCCCTGAAAATGAGACAATCAATCAAGAACTTTCTTTTTCGTCCTTATTCACTTTTATTCCTGTGTGCTTTGTGTCTCTCTTTCTTTGTTTTGCACAGTTAATTTAATTCAAACTTTAATCACCTAATCCCAAAAACAAGACCATCATCAGAACTGTCTTCACTTGTTTGCTTATTGATTTGAAGGTGCCGCAGTCTACATTCCTCAGGTTCACAAGTTCTGAAGAACATGCTCCTCTATCCTCCTCCTCCAGACTGCGATTTCCCTCCAAGCAGAGTGCTGGATTACGCACAATGAAGAAAGACTCAGCACTTGTGGGGGTGTTGTACTTCTTTGCGGGTGAGTTGACGGTTTTGGGCCCATTGCTGTGAAGCTCTAATAATGGACAAAAGTGTTTTGGACCAAATATGAGGTGGAAATTTCTTGCCGTTTTTGCTGACTTGCTTGCCTTTGAGGTGCTCTTTGGCGGGGTTCCGGGGGTTTGTGTGTAATTTTTGGTGTCTGTCGAAGCACTGCTGCGACAGTCTAATCTTGATTGCATTTGCTTTTCAGGAAATCCGTGGTGGAAAACAGGAGTTATGATGATTGATGATGATGACGACCTAGCTGCACAGCGCCGCGTTTGGACCGAAGGCCGAGAGACATTGTAAGTATGAGATTTAGCTTTTCCGCTGTTTGGGGGTGTTGTGTCGGGTGTTTTTTTGCGGGTGGGTTGGCGGGTCTTGCCTGGGGCATTCCTGGGAAGGTCTAATACCGGATACAAGTGTTTTGGACAAAATCCATAAGGAACAGCCTTTTTTTTGCCATTTCTTCAGACATCTTGCTCAATGTAGCGTTTTGGGGGGCTTCCTGCTGTTCGTGGGTGGGTTGCGGCCGGGGTCTCTGTCGAAGCACTGCTGCGACAGTCTAATCTTGATTGCATTTGCTTTTCAGGAAATCCGTGGTGGAAAACAGGAGTTATGATGATTGATGATGACCTAGCTGCACAGCGCGTTACTTTGGACCGAAGGCCGAGAGATATTGTAAGTATGAGATTTAGCTTTTTCGCTGTTTGGGGGTGTTGTCGCGTGTTTTTTTGCGGGTGGGTTGGCGGGTCTTGGCTGGGGCATTCCTGGGAAGGTCTAATGCCGGATAGAAGTGTTTTGGACAAAATCCTTAAGGAAAAGCCTTTTTTTTGCCATTTCTTCAGACATCTTGCTCAATGTAGCGTTTTGGGGGGCTTCCTGCTGTTCGTGGGTGGGTTGCGGCCGGGGTCTCTGTTGAAGCACTGCTGCGACAGTCTAATCTTGATTGCATTTGCTTTTCAGGAAATCCGTGGTGGAAAACAGGAGTTATGATGATTGATGATGACCTAGCTGCACAGCGCGTTACTTTGGACCGAAGGCCGAGAGATATTGTAAGTATGAGATTTAGCTTTTTCGCTGTTTGGGGGTGTTGTCGCGTGTTTTTTTGCGTGTGGGTTGGCGGGTCTTGCCTGGGGCATTCCTGGGAAGGTCTAATACCGGCTAGAAGTTTGTTGGACAAAATCCATAAGGAAACACCAGTTTTGGCACTTTTTGTAAGTTAGGGTTCGTTAGGGTTAGCCCTAGCAGCAGGATTGCATGTGTTTAGGGGGGTTCTATTGCAACGCGGTTCTGTTGTTGTAGAGCACTGTTGGAGCGATGCTGGCTATGGATACTTTTGCTTGCAGGCAAGTGGTTTGAATACAATCCACGGTCTGTATTTGGGTCTACTGTTACTTTCAAAGTACGTTTTGTAACCATTTTTCGCTAGGCATCGTTTTTGGAGATATGATTGGGTTCTTCTACATTTTTGCGACTGGCTTTAGTAAGGGTCTTGGTGGGAGCATTGCTGGGAAGGTCACATTTTGTTCTAAAACACAGTAGTACACCCACCTTGAGGGGAAAGATCCGCTATAATATTTTGGCCATACTTATTGATCCTTAAAAAGGTGACTCAGACAGAGCACGCAATTTCAAAAATATTGTACTGTCTATTAGGGAAATCAAAGTGTCACTTTTTGAACCACACAGCGTACATACCTTTTATTTATTTATCAGTGGTATTGTAATAGCACTTCCTGTTTTCCGTTCAATAATTACAGGCCGGGTTTCAGTCAACATCCGCCAGGCAGGCAGTGGACAGGGTGTCTCTTCTGTCAGTGGTCACCACCACATTGATGGACGAAGCGTCAGCTGGAATGGAGGAGTGCCGCCAATAAGAGGAATTGTTTGCTGCATGCAACTTACTTACCAATTTCAACAGGACAACTCCAACAACATACGCAATACAGATACAGTATCCATTGTTGTCTTTTATTCTATGAGTGTGACTGCATGTGCTTACCTTTAGTTTGTAACCAAAGATTGTCTGTAAACTCTGTATCTTCAATTATTGTTTGTCCATGCTCTGCTTTTTTTTTCTTCTCTCAACAAAACCTACCCAAAAAGAAACCCCCATTCCCATCCATTTTACAAACCCTAACCCTCTTCCCCCGGGCTGTGTTGTTTTGCTTGATGTCTGACTAAAATGACATCAATAATTCCACACACTTGCTGGGGAGGATAAGGTGATAGCAGCAACAGGCTGGTGAAGGAATACGAGGATATCTTCTAGACTTACTCAGCTTCAGTACTATATCTTCTAGTAGTAGTAGCCAATGTCAAATAAATTCAACGCAAGTACTAGTTATACTTGCAATACTTTACCATTTGTTAGGCTACATTATGGCACTGTTCTAGTGTACTGTCACCTGCTATTTTCTCGATCGTACCGTAACCGTTGTAATGCTACAGTAAGGAGTACAAACAAGGTTTCGTTTTCTTTTTTTCCATAGGCATGCAACTGCCACTGTGTCACACCACTAGTACCACCGCAATGAGGAAATGTCACCCGCCCAGGAATGACAACGTTAATCCCCATTTCACCTGGAGCCAGCCCTGGGCCTAGCCCTAATTTCTAACACAAATTACAGGTAAGATAAGCGTTTGGTGGGAGGTAGTATAATGGAGTATTATTTCGGAGTAGACAAGAGATTGACGGTTGTACTACTAAAGTCCTACGACTGTTCAGGAAAACAAAGTTACTGTTACACCCCCGCCCCCCACCCACCAGACTGAAAAGCAGTAAAAAACAGGTATGGTCAGATAAAGTTGAAAAATATATTTATTTATCCCTAACAAAATAATCTCCCTCACCCACCCTAACCCCAACGATTGTCTCTGAAACGTCCCAAAACGATCCCAACTCCCAAATCCCACCCCCCAAAAGTCTATAAAAAAAGGGCAAGGGACACTCCACTACTGGAGGGTGCTGGTGCTGGTGCATGATGCGGCATGGGCATCATACTCCTTGCGGAGGGTGGCAAGCTCGGAGCGGAGGCCCTTAACCAAGGTCTTATACCTCAGGACCTCCTGCTCCAGGTTGGACATGCGGACTCGTAGGCGGCGTTGGCGTTCCTTGCAGCTCCTGTGGGGGGCAGCTGGTATTTCGGTTGCTTGGCGGTGGCGGTCGGCTTTTTTAGCCCGGCTCGGTCCCGCTGGCTTAGTCACGGAGGAGGATGCAGTGGTCACAGTCGAAGATGTTGCCCCGCTCCACTGCGTGTCCTCCTCCTCCTCCAGGGCCACCAGCCGCCGATACTCGGCGACTGTGGCCTCCAGCCTCCGTTGCCGGGCCAATCTAGCCTGCTCCCTCCTTGTTGTTGATTTGGAAGGAGCAACTATATGAAGAAAGAAAGACATAGTCTGTAACCAATGCTCCTTATTAATAACACAAAGTGATTGAGCCGAAAGTTGGGTCACAGAGTACAAGTAGCAAATTGAAAGCACAGTACATAACTATTGAGGACAGTATCTATGTAACCTCCCACTTCTGCATCCTTGCTCTAACAGTAGTGGTAGTTTAATGAACTAATTCTACGACCACTATGGACTTCCATTACAGTCGACTATGACAGTACACCAGTCTTATTCTTCTTCTTCTCTCTTGTTTAGGGAAATGGGTACGTTATCTTATGCAAGCCGGCAGAATGACATGGACACAGCACAGTGAAGTTGCACCCGAGAAAAAAAGTTGCACACCATGATGATGGAGACAGACTTGCGTTACTGTACCGGTCCAGTACATGCAGGTGGTGAAGCTATTACTTTTCTATTACGGGTGGCACTGAGAATACTCTGTTACAAGGGCTACTGCTTAATTAATTTACCTTTCACCCTACAGTGCAAATGAGTACTAGAAAAGGAAACTGAAGAAGCTAACTAATTTGATTATCTATCACTTCACATGGGACGTATTTAATGACAGATGAGATGACTTTAGGTGCTTTGCTTAATATTGAGTGAACAGTGATACACCCACACATGAATGACGTACTACAAGTAAACTAAAGTTATTAAGAGAGGTACGGAGTGTCCACCGTAATAACCAGATATATGCTGTGAATGCAAACGCAATACAAAGTACTGCTACTATTCATGGTAGTATTGGACACATTTACAATTTCTTTTCCTTGCCTTCCCTGCACTGGGACGGACGTGCGGGTGCGGTGGTACATGCTCTTCAAGGTAACACTTACTTCACCTGGCGACCATCTACTCTCTCTAGATACACATGTGCTATGTAAGAGTCAGAGAATACCATGCTCCAGGCATCCATTCAGTCAAAGTATACGCACACATACAGTTTCTGTTTCACCCACCCAGGCTGCTGTCCTTCCACCCATCCTTGCTTCATCATTGACCCAGCCATGCACCATACCATATTCTTTCCTTCCCAGCCACCTCTGGGTCCAAGCAAACACATATCGTTCTTCTTTGCCAGCCATCATACAAGTTCGCGTCCCACTTACTTACACCCTTCTTTCGCTTTTCGTTCATCCCATCCATCACGTTCGTCTAAGAACTTATTGGGATTCTTCTCACCAAAAACTTCACAGCTAAGTCGAAGTACATTTCGAGGAGGCTACTACCTGGTTGATTTGTAATTGTAATACACCCGTGCAGAAAGCACACTATGCAGTCTTCAATCTCAATAAGTAAGGAATATATAGCTTACCTGTTTCCGCCACCACCGTTTGATCCCCCACAGGAACGGCCACCAGCTCTTCTAACGCCGCCTCCTCCCCAGAGGCCTCCGAGTCCAAGTCCAACACAGCCACCTCCGCGCTGGCCCCGTCACCAGATGTTACACCTACAAAGTACATTTAAGAATGTTAGAATACACCACTCACTACTATATAATATTTGGTCTAGGAGAAATGTTAAAAAAACAGAATACAATGTAATAATTTGTGACTGTCTACTCCATAGTAAAAATGTCCCATTTTCCAGGGAAGGCTGTTGTCTTGCTGCACTTTTATGCACAACTGATGAATGCTTGCTTTTGATTTTTAACACGCACCACTTTTTCTCCTAACAGACAGAAGCTTGACTCCTGAGTCCTAAGAACACGACCAGGATCAAGTTCAAACTAGGTGAGAGTTCGGCTCGACCACAAGAAATGTGTCCAATTAATCGTCAGCACTAACCACTTTTCCGTTTACAGTTAAATAGTTTTATGACAAAGTAGATTTTAATAAATGTGTTTACTTTTAATAAAGCTTTTACACTTAAATAGACTCTGTGGTTTTTGTTCCTCTAGACTAGAGTGGATGAGCTAAAGGTTTTGGAATTTTTGCAAGCATGAGTGCCTCTGACACTTCTTGACTGTGCTGTGACTCCGTACTACTCTCTTGTCCTGCGTACGATAATCTAGAGATCATTGGGGATCTATAATCGGTGACTTCGGGAGCTGAATGACTCTGCCACACTATCTAGTCAGTAAGGAGACAGTGCATAGAGGTATTGCTGAATATAATGGGAGTCCAATGGAATTGCCAAATGTCCAATCTTAGTTAGCTACACAGACAGACTAATAAGAATAGTCTAGTAATACCACAGGGAGTCATATTCGAGGCAGGATAAGAATTTATATCCAGTCTACAAGAAGATCAAAGACGATTTAGAAAAAATCGAATGAGGAACGCTAGGAAAAAATAGGTACTGTTTATTAAAATGTAAACTTACTGGGGCCAGCAAAGGAGCCCTCGCCTGCCCGATCCTGGCCTGCATCCTCAGCACCCTCCTCCTGTGTCCTCTTGCCCTTGGGGGGAGCTGATGTACAACATGAAAGAAAGAAAAACCAGAAAACATGGATGAGATTTTTCAACCAAATCAAACATTTCAAAAGAACAATAACAACATATTTTGGAAAAATAGCAAATAGATAGACAACTATTCCACGGGATCTATCTCATGTGGTATACTACGTTATTCGTATTGCCTGATTTGCGGAACGTTGACTTAGAAAGTTCCTATGTAACTCAATAAACAGACTACTAAAGAGGTTTGCCTAGGCCTGGCACTGCAGGCAGCAGTGCGCAACACGTGACAGACAAAGTCCATCCTGCTTGCAGATCAGTGAATACTCAAACTATCAATCCACCCGCCACCACCGCCACTATTTCTTCTGATAGCCATGTGACTGTCTAAAGGAAGGACTGGACTTCAGTCTGTTGGGGCTGATTTATAAGTCCCTTGCGGAAGTTGCGGCTGATTTTCCTCCATTGTTGCGTGCCTTTTCTGACGCAGCGGCAGAACAAAAGACTCGCCATGGTGTTGGTGCGGCGTATATATTAAAAAAAAAAACACATATGGGCATATGGGCGATGCATCACGTTGTAAAGCCCTGCGCCATCAGGGGGCGTTCCGGCGCAAGGGAGGGCGTACCTGCGCAGGAACGAATCCTAAAAGTGGCTGAGGGAAATCTACAAGATGTCAATCAGTCATTTTTAGGACAATGATGCATGACTCAAACCCTGCGCGCTTGAAGCCGACGTACGGCTTGATGCAGCATTGGGGAGATAGGGTACCCCAGAGCATTGCTGGAGCTGCGCCATCGTTGGCACGCAACTCCAGCAATGCGCTGCCTTTACGGCACAGATGCGTAAGGCTTCTGTGACGTTTTGGGCCAATGGGTGGTGGTGGCATGGCACACAATTACTGCCGCATCCCTGCTACTTTGCAGGGATGCGCCGGTAATTGAAAATATGACCCTTACTGTCTAGCATTACGCAGTTCTTTTCTTTACAGTACACTCATACATTATTTCTCAGGCCAATGAAATGCTTCTGAACACAACATACAAAACAAAGAAGCATAGTAGCAAGCAAGGCTACTGAGAAGGAGAGCAGTGCCCCTGAAAATGAAATGCATAGAAGATTTTGAAATATAATTTACCTCAATGTAATCGGCAGCATTATTGCTCTTGGTAAAGAACAAAGATTTGCAAATAACAGAGCAGGATAAAACAGAGTAGTAAATGTACTACTACTACTACTCACCAAGCCCGGGGACCTCTACGCCGAGCGCGTCCAGCAAGTCCCGCTCCCGGTCCATGACATCGGTCCAGCGGTGGGTGGCCTGGTTATATGTGCGCCGGACCCCAGAGATCTTGTACATGGCCCGGCACACCTTCTTCCACCGCTGGCGGCGCTCCCGGATGCCATAGCCGGTCGCGATCTTGCCGCCTCCCAGGATCGTCTTGGGGAGGCGGCGCTGGACGTGGAAGATCAGTGCCGCCACTTCCTCCGCGCTGAAGATCTCCCTCGGGACCACTTGCTCCCCCCTTAAACGCCCGCACGGGAGCCGGGCACGGGGTGCGGGACCCTTCCCCTTCTCAGGGTGCTTCCCGGCTCCCTTTACCATGGTCTGGGCAGAAATAAACTTAAATGATAAAGAAGAAATAGAATAGTGAAGAAGAAAAGAAAAGAGTTTAAAAAAGTAGTTTAAATGTAAATAAAAGCTGCAGAAAACACAAAAATATAGAGCTAGAAAAATAGAGGGTTAGATAATAAGTAAAATTAGATCAAAAAAACTTCAAACAAGCAAAGGATGGCAGAGATTGAGAGAGGATACAGAAAGCATGCCCAGAACCATAGCAATGAATGAGAAACAAGATGGCCGCGCCCGTTCACGACCGCGTGGGTAAGTTCGCACGAGATTTTCCTTGCGAGTACGCGCGAAATTGTACTAGCGAGCAGCACACTTTGCGAGATTACACATAGTGGGCGGAAACGGAATTACGTCACGCCAACAAGATGGCCGCGCCCGTGTACGACCGATAGGGTAACTTGGCAAACGAATAGCTAGAAGCGCCTCGCGAACACGCGCAAGATCACGCGAACATACACGTCGCAACAAAAACGATTTTGTATTCGCACGTATTCGCGGCTTCCGAAATCGATCTCGCACGGATTCGCGCCCCAAATAACGCGCGAAATTGCAAAAAAAACGATTTTAGCTAAAATGAAAGCAATGAGCAGGTGCAAAAGTTCAAACTTAACATTAGTAACATTCAAGGTAGTGCTTCCTGATGGGCCCCTCCAGAGTTTGCAACAATTCTATGACCCTGCTATGACCCAAACAGCAGGCTCATAGAATAGCACCATAAAGGTCCTGTAAAAAAAAAAAAAAAACTGCAACAAAAAGCAAATTACAGATAAGGAAGGAAGCAGGTGCCAGCCAGACTGGAACTTTCAAAATTACTGACACATTAATGAAACACAAATTAATTGATGGCAGTTGAAGAAGGGCAGGTGTGCTTGCTTTTTTCAACCACCATAATCTACAGTGATAAATAAACCTAATAGGTGCCAGTGAGGATGTACTAGAGGGTGGCATGGGTGTCCCAGAGGGTGGCAGTGGTGAAACAGAGGGTGCTGTGAACCTGTGATGATAAACCAGACGTAGAAACAACATAGTCGCGGCCGTTGCAAGCCGAAAAGTAAGTTCGCAATTGCGAACTTGTCCCAAAATCGGCGCGAACACGCGCCAACACAAAAAACGGAAAAATCCGCAAATCCGCTAGAGTTCGCGGATCTTCGCGGATTGCGAATCCGTAAATCCGCAATTTCGCGTACGCGAGATCCGCTAGATCCGCCCATGCTTAATTTCAATCTTGTTCACTCCAGCTCTGCATCGTTTACAGCACTATGAGTTGCTATCTTGCAAGCCAAAGGGCTCATTCATAATCAAGTAGTATTGGAAAATACTCTGGTTTCTAGGGATATACTTCAGCCTATTAACAAAAGCGTTTTGGGGTGTATAGAGTAATATTCCTGTAGAACTTTCTTATGTAATCTTTCAAATGTTTGTGAATTATATAAAACTGACATTTCTTTGTAGAATTAGTACAAATAGAAAGAACTGTGCCCTCCTTATACTTTTTCTATTAGGGAGTTGATCATTTAGAGGCTGGTTCACAAAGGTATGTACGAGTACTCCTGCAATACTATTTTCCATACTCAGAAATGCTTTTGTGTTTTGGCCCCACTAAGAGCCTCATCTACAAGAAAATGGCGTGGCACAGCAAGCAATTTAGCTGCGCCGTGCTGGATCAAAGCACAGGGATGGGTTGTTTTGACGTCAATACGACGCTTCCTTGTACTTTTTACTGCACTGGCGCATAATTGGCTGCCATGCACCAGCGCAGGCACTCTTCTATCATTTTTCAAGGGTGCCTGCACTGCGGAGATGATTGTTTTTTTGCAGGAAGGGACACCTTCCTGCACAAAAACAATCATTATTGCCATTTTCCTCATTCTTTGCATGCTACAGAATGCAGAACGCATAGAAAGAGGAAAACACTAGGAGAAATAAAAGTATTTCCTGCATTGCTCTGGGGAGGCGTAGCATTCTGACGCATTACAGGGATTACAAAATGTTGTAACTCTGGAAATGTGTCAAGTTCCATGGATTTTGCAAGGGAAAACACACAGCAACACCCATGGAACGCCCCTTTCACACAGAGTAATGCGTGAAAGGGGCCCATATTTGCAAGGACGTGAAAAGTCATGCAGGGTGACTTTACGTGGCCTTGCAAATATGGACAAACCCATTGCGCCGCCAGTGCATTAAAAAAAGTGATACACCAGCGGCGCAATGGGCTTGTAAATGAGGCTCTAAATGTACAAGAGAGCCCACCAGTGAAATTTTCCGTATCACGCTACGCTTATGGTAGAGAAAATTCTACAGTGTTTCTACTCTAGCATTTCCTCCTTAAATTGTGAGAGGTTCCCATTACTAAGTAACTCTGAACCAATTCCTAAATATTTAATGTAAGTGGGTATTATTAATGAATATAGCATGTTACATCGCATGCTATTACATCCTGTTCCTTTACAACGCAGTTTTTACAACGACCGCATTGTTAGAATGTGATACCTTAACAACGCAAGTCATTAGATCGACTTGCTGTAGGTGGCGCGCTGGACTTAGGAATAGTATAATTTACTATTCCAACTCCATTCTGCGCCCCTACAGCAAGTCGATCTACTGACTTGCGTTGTAAAGGAATTGCGTTCTAACAGCGCGGTCATTGTAAAGACCGTGTTGTAAAGGAACTACGATGTAATGACTGTGTTGCAAATGCTGTCGCCCATTATTAACAAACCCTGGGCGTAGTTTGCGTAGAAGTGCTATGCGTAGCTACGCGAAGTGCACTTCGCACTATGCAAGATACGCGTAGCACTACGCGAACTGCGTAGTGCGCTGTTCGCGATGATTGCACAGTGCTGGATGCTTGTCCGCACTGTGCAATCATTGAAATGGCATCAGGCACAGTGCGAGCTGTCGTTTTGTGCCGCTCGAGTAGATTTTTACTGGAGCGGTGGCTTTCTCAATGCTGACTTGTAGTTTCTCAGCCGCGAGCGGTCGCGAGCATACTCGACCATTTGCAATGAGAAATCTGACCTCCCCATGTTGAGAATCTCGACGGGAGGTTTATTTTCCACGCTCGCGATCGGCAACTTGATGTTGCTGATCGCGAAAGAGGAAAAAGTCTCACCAGGATGTCACTTTGCTCGCTCCCGGTCGCCAACTTGACATTGAGGACTGCGAGCAAGCAAAAAATGACCGCTATGCTATGCGTGTTTGCACTGTGCTCCGTGCAATTTGCGTAGTGCGAAGTAGCGCAAACTTCGCAAACTACGCGAGCATAGCGTAGTGCTTCACCCAGGCTTATTATTAACACATAATTACATTTTGTTAAATGGTTTAATGCGTTATGCGTTATACATAGATTAGAATTTTCCACCTTCTCTAGCACTTGATAGCTAAAACTAAGCACTATACACAGTCACCGCTACAAGGCTTGTAGCACCTAGCCTCACCCTCAGAAGGCAGTGAGTCACCCTGATAATCACACAGCTCAGTAGACCCTACTGACTCATAGTACGCGGTCTGCTACAGATCACTAACAGCATGTATCATTGACTGTACCCATGTACAACCAGCCAGCGATGCCAATCCAGAGAAGAGACTGCTCAGACAGTAAAATGGACAACCGTTCACCCCAGTGGAATGAAATAAACAGCAAACTTCTTTGCCAGACGGATACTTCTACAAATATACCAGGTACGATGCTACACACAATCACATTCATTTTCACTCTGACCAATAAGAATCATTTTCAGTGGCGGCTGGTGACCTTTGAAAGTGGTGAGGCACAACAGCTGGCCCACATTTCACCAAGTGAGCATGCAAAGTGAGCAACCTCGAGTTCCCACTCGGGGGTTTTAGGACTCTCTCCCAAGAAGATACAGAACCAACTGGTACATTTTCTGGTACACGTTTTAAAATTTAGAGGTTCTCCAGGCCATTTGGAAAGGGGAATAATGAAATCTACGAACACTTCTTCAAGTTGTGCTAAACAATAATGACCCTTCAAATCCATCTGATTCATTGTCCTGCAGCAGTGCTAATGTCTGATTTAATATATGACTGACTCCCTTACAGTTCTCTTTCCCTCCACTACACTGGAAGTCTGTACTCCAGCAGGACGAACCTCAAGAGGCCTGAGGCAATGGTCCACATATGATAAGGTCCTGCCTCAGTCTGCCAGTCCTTCAAAGGTGCTGATGTGATATGGGCAGGCTCGGGAAAGGTGCAAATGAATATCCAGAAGCATTGGACATTCAGTAAACCTCTGAACAAGACCTAGTTTGCAAAGTATGACCTATGCAAGAATCAATTCCAACCTCTCAACATATACAATGCTTCCCACTGAATTTTGTGGGGTCACAAGTTCAAATCACAACCGTACCAATCAATATTTCATCCTTCTAAGGTTGCTAAATGGAACATTATTGACTAGGGTAACAATAAACATATTTGCTCTCTGAGCTAGCTATTGCAGTCTTTCAGAGCTGAAACCGATGCAACTCATTATGCACCCAACCCTACTGGCCTTTTACACGTGCCTGGTGCATATGGAATCGCTCAGTCTCCAAGGCCTCCCGGAAGTGCGCTAAACATGTAAAAGACCACCCAGCCCTACTAGCCTTTCAAGGGAAGTCACTAGCAAGTCAGACACTTCTTAGAAAGTGGATGGTCAATGCTATTCACTTTGTGCACTAGAGAGGGGCCTGCCAAGTCAAGTCAAACAAACATCGGGATGCAGTACAGTAACATTGAACATGGACATGATTAACAAACTCCTGCATAACCTCAAATATCATTTAGAAGCTTAGAAAATGTATTTATCAAATACATTGTTCTTTTACAAAAAGTTATCTCCTATGGTAATGTCCGTTACCAAACTTTTTTTTGTTGAATAATTTTAACATATATTAGTCAAATTAATACATTATGAATAAAATATAACAATTAATATATAAAAGAAAACATGAGCAAATAATTCAAAAGAGAAAAAGATAAAAAAGAGGTGAGAAAAAAATATAGAAGAAAATAAGAGGAAAGAGAGAGATATAAAGGAGAAGAAGAAAAAAGAGAGAGATAAAAAAGGAATAAAAGAGAGTTAGAAAATAAGAGAAAGTAAGAAATTAAGATGCAGGTGCATCTGTTGAAAGATAAGAAGTAAAAGGTAGCCAAAGGAGGTCAGATTTAATTTTCTGAGAAAGAGTAAGAGAAGAGACAGTAGCAATTCTGTGTTTGTCATTAATATAGTTCCACCAAGTTAATAATGACAATTTTGAGTTATCTTTCCAACAGGACAAAACTACTTTAAATGCTAGAGCAATAAACAACTCAAACAACAAAGTAATATGATTAGCAACATAAAAATCAGGAGAGGAGGAACCTAGAAAACATTTTGTATTGTTAATGGAATATTACATTGAAATACTGTCATACATTTAGACCAAATAGATTGCCAGACCTTCAAAACATTAGAACAATCATAAATTGATTAATTAAATTCCCAGTGGACTCAGAACAAGACCAAAAGGGATGAGGAAATAGGGGAAAACTTGGATATAGAAATAGGGGTAATAACAGCTCTACTATAAATAAAGTAGAGGGATTGAGTAATACGTGCAGCAATAGAAGTTTTAAATAACTTGAGCCATAATTTATCCCAAGCAGAGGTAGGGAGTGACAAAGATAAGTCTGCTTCCCAGAGTAATTCGACATGGGGTTTAGTCGTTCATTAACAGTTGATAACAACATCTTATAAATAAATGCAGCCTTAAGCCTATGTTCCTGAGAAACACTATATAACGGTGAGGTTGAAGTGAGTAAGGGAGAAGCTAAAGGGAAATTGTTAGAAGATAAATAAAATTGCAAAGCTGTTGATATTATATGATACTCAATGAAAAATGAATCTGGTAAATGATATTGTAATTGTAATTCATGTTGGATTAATTGATGAATAAAAATAATTCCCTTCTCCTTCCAATGTTTGTAATAAAATGATTTCCGTTTATATTGGATAAATGTATTGTACCAAATAGTGGAAGATAAAAAACATTGATATGAATCAAGACCATCGGAAAAAATATTATATAATAATTGTCGGGAGTATTTTAAAATAGGATTATCTGATATGAAGGTGCAATGAGACATATAAATTATATTTCGAAAAGAAAAATCTTTTAATAGGTAATGCTCAAAAACAATCCAACGAGGGATAGGGATATCAGCAAAATCATAAGTTAAAGCAAAAAACTGACAAATTAAAAATGCAGAATGATAAGATTTAAAGTCAGGAAAATGTACACCACCTTCTGTTTTGGGACGTATGAGTTTCATAATAGCAATGCGGGGGTGTTTGGTATTCCGTCAAAACTTTGTACAAATAGAATTAATATGTGAAAAATAAGAAGCAGGAATCCAGAAGGGTAACATGGATAATGTATAAGGGACGTAGGGTACAATCATCATTTTAATAGTATCTAATCTACTCCACCATGATAAATGAAGAAAGAAGGAGTGATTGTATTTTGGTAGAGCATTAAACGTATAACTAATGGTGTTTGGAAAACCAAATACCAAGGTATTTAATTTTTGTGGAACACCAGGTAAAATTAGTATTATTAAACATATATTGATAACAAAGAGAGTTCAAGGGTAAGAATTCTGTCTTAGAAAAGTTCAATTTATATCCAGAGATACTGGAATTTAACCAAACTTCATCCAAAAAGGGAGGAATGGAGATATCAGGATCAAACATATATACCAGAATATCATCGGCGTATGCTGACGATTTGGTTTCTATAGAATTATGTGAAAAGCCAGAAATACATGAATTAATTTGAATATGCTCAAGGAAAGGTTCAAGACTTAGAACAAATAACAAGGGTGAAAGGGGACAAACTTGGCGTGTGCCTCTATCTAACGGAAAAGATTTAGAAAAATGGTTATTAACAAAAATACTAGCACGAGGATAGAAATATATAAATTTAACATCTATACTAATATAATAAAGAGAGAACCCAAACCTTTGAGGCGGGTAATCTCAGCACCAATCACAACACCCAATACAGCGTTGTAAAGGGCAGTTGCAGCAGAAGGACATAGGCTATGCAGACGCGCACCATATACATTTAAAAGGTAAAAGAACCGTGCCAGCAAAGTAGTCCCTTGTGGGCGTGTCTGCGTTGTGCTGTGGGCATGTGCTGGGGGCGTGACAAATGCTGGGGGCGTGTGGCACGTTCCGCCCTGCATGCCATGTCTCATATCGTGTGCAAATCCCACCCTGATCCCTTTAAATACCCCTGCACCCATAATCATAACTCACCCGTAACCCTATAAATCTACCCTGTACCCCAAAACCCAAACCTATCCCTAAACCCTAAAAATACCTCTGTACCCCAAAACCCGAACCTAGCCCTGAACCCTATAAATACCCCTGTACCCCACAACCCAAACCTAGCCCTGAACCCTAAAAATACCACTGTACCCCAAAACCCAAACTTACCCCTGAACACTAAAATACCCCTGTACCCCAAAACCCAAACCTAGCCCTGAACGCTTAAAGTACCCCTGTACCCCAAAACCCCAACCCACCCCTGAACCCTAAAAATACCCCTGTACCCCAAAACCCAAACCTAGCCCTGAACCCTAAAAATAACCCTGTACCCAAAAACCCAAACCTACCCCTGAACCCTAAAATACCCCTGGACCCCAAAACCCGAACCTAGCCCTGAACCCTAAAAATACCCCTGTACCCAAAACCCAAACCTAGCCCTGAACCCTTAAAATACCCCAGTATCCCAAAACCCAAACCTACCCCTGAACCCTAAAAATACCCCTATACCCCAAAACCCAAACCTAGACCTGAACCATAAAAATACCCCTGTACCCCAAAACCCATACCTATCCCTAAACCCTAAAACTAGCCCTGTACCCCATAACCCAAAACTATATCTGAACCCTTAAAATACCCAAACACCCCAAAACATATACCTCAGTACCCCAAAACATATACCCCTATACCCATACTTACCTTATCCAAACATTAAAAAATAAACATGCTTTTACCATTCATGCATTTACAAAGAATTTAGTTGTAAATGTATGCACGGTAAAAGCATATAAACTGTAATGCCATGCGTTATAATGGCATTGAGAAGTCGTGGTACTTTCGTAATGAAAGTATGCGGAGTGATGGTATGCGGAAAGAAAGTTGCAGATTAATGAGTGTTTACCCTCACCCGGTAATTACATTGGTGGCACGGCGGCCCACATCTCCAGCAACATACTCATATTTTTTCACCACCCATTTGAAAAATGCACAGGTCTCTCTCATTGATAGCCAGCACCGACGTACACTTTTAGACACACCTCCCGCCACAAGTTCTAGAATTGCGAACTTTAGAGCTGGGGAGCTACGTTCCAATCTCGGCATCAGCTCAACATCCTGTGATTCCAGGCAAATCGCTTTGTCTCCCCGTGCCTACCACAAATGAATGTGTTCTTCTGTAATGTAAATTGTGCTCATGCCATGTTGTCGAGTTTGTGCTATATAATAATGCAAGGAAAAATAAAGTAGGGTAACTCGAGTTCACACACTTCTGAACGCACACTCTTAGGTGCATCAGCAGTGCACTGTGAATTGGAGCGTTTCACAGGCCTGTCACAGATAAGAAATGCTATCAAAACGAAATCCTACAAAACAATATACTACTGGCCGGCAACAATTCATACCCGGACAACGTCGGGACGGGCTGCTAGTACAAAATACAATTTGAACCAAAACCAAACCATTGGATTGTATTGAACATGAAATGCCAGTTTATGCAATCGAAAGCCTTTTCAGCACCTAAGGACAATGCTGCTAGTGGGCATTTGTACTTCCTCCCGAAGGAGATAATATTGGCAAACATGCGAGCATTGTCCGAACCAATCAGCCCCTAACAAAACCAGCTTGATCTGTTTTAACCATTAGTGGGATAATATTCTCAAGGCGAGTGGCAAGGATTTTAGCAAATATCTTACAGTCATAATTAATTAATGAAATGGGGCAATAGTTTTTACAAAGGGAATGATCCTTATCATGTTTGGGAATAAGGACAATCAAAGGCCTCCATAAAGGAGCCAGAAGCTTTGGAGACAATGAATGAGATAAAAAGGGCCAAAAGTTTGGGAGGAAAAATTGGAAAAAATTCAACAGAAAGACCATCAGGACCTGGTGCTTTCGATTTTGTTAAGGATTTAATGGCTTCCGTTATCTCTTGAAGAGTATCCTCTTTTTCTAGTAATTCAAATTCATCAAGAAGCAAAGGGGTAATAGGGAGGCCCGAAAAAAAGTGTGTACATTTTGATTAGAGGGATTCGCATCATCAGAATATAATGACTGATATTAATGATGAAATGCAGTAGCAATATCTTCATCAGAGGACGCTAAATTCTTAGTAGATTATTTTAAAATAGGACCTATATTTTTACGTTCAGATTTAATTTTTAAGTAATTGGCCAACATCTTGCCAGCTTCATTTTGACCTCCATGATGCTTAGACTTAATTTTAAGAAGAACATTACATGCATCAATTGTGGCAAGCTTGTTAAGAGCAGATTTGGACTTAATCATTTCATGAAGAACAGAGGAGTATCTAGAAGTAAAGTAATTATGTTCCAGCAGTTTAAGTTGTTGTAGTAGAGTTGTATACCTGCTTTTAGCAGTTTTCTTCTTTTTTGCTGAATATGAAATAACAAAAGCATGGAATGAAGCCTTAAAGGCATCCCAATTATTAGTAATGGAGGTGTCCAAATTGTTGTTAATAGTAAAAAACTTGGTAATAAAAGTAGTAGCTTCAGTTACAAAAGCAACAAAAAATGATTACGTTTCCAACTACCACATTTTGGAGAACTAAGGGAAAGATCAAGAGCAGAAAAAGTGGGGGCATGGTCAGAGATAAAAATAGATCCAATCTAAGAGGATTGAATAGATGGGAGTAAGGGTTCACTAACTAAAATGTAATGAATTCTTTATCGAGTATGATGAACATTAGAAAAAAAAGTAAACTCAAGAATATCAGGATTACAGGTCTTCCAAACATCGTATAATGAATGAGAGGCAATGGCAGATTGAAATGATTTATAAGTTGTATCAGGATTAAATTTACATTTGGATTGTCTATCCGAAAATGGGTCTAACCATTGGTTAAAGTCCCTGGCAACAATAACATTTGGGCCATCAATAGAGGAGAGTAAGATCTTAATAATATTCCAAAAGTCCAGGTCTGGTTTAACAGGGCCATAAATATTCAATAAAACAAGTTCTTTATTTTGTAAAACAACCATAGTCATTACCCATTGCCCATCACTATCACATTCCGTAGATAGAATTTGTACATGGATCGATTTATGAAATAGTATAGCAACACCACCTTTCCGATTAGAGGCTGGAAAATAAACAACTTGACCCACACATTGTCTTTTCAATTTAAGTGATTCTACATCATTACAATGCGTTTCTAGAATAAATGAAACATGAGAATTCAATTCAGACAAATGAGAGAGTACCTTTTGACGTTTGACGGGGTTTCCAAGACCACGAACATTCCACATGCCAACATTACACATAATGGAGGGAAGGTAGGGTAAAACATGAATGAGATGACACACTTCTGGAGAACAACTGGGAAAAGAAAAATACCACTTATTAGATGAATACAAAAAAACTAAATGTACAACAGCAAATAATAATAATAGGCACAAGAATCAAGCAACATAATAAAGACAGATAAGCACGTAAAAAAAAAAAGAAAAACAATCATATATACAAAAAATTGATAATGAAAATGCACCGTGAAAAAAGTAGAAAGCTAATAAGATGATAGTAGAAGAAAGTAAGAGAGTAAAACAGAAAAATGAGAAAAGAAAGCAGATCAAGGAAAAAAATCCAGATCTGAAGGTAAACAAGCAACAAAGATGAGAGGGGCAAGGTGACGACGGAAGCAAGTACAGCTGTACGAGTAATTAAATAAGGGTAAGCCTCAGTAATAAGTAAATGAATAACAGTAGTAGGAAATAAAGAGTGAAGGGAGAGAATTTTTTTGAGGAAATAAAAAATAATATAGAGAAAGAACAAGTAAGAGAAAGAAGGTAAATGTACAATTATAGGATCAACAACAAGCAAAAAAAATAACTAGTAAAGACTAAGAGAATATTAAAACTTTGGTTTCCATATTTCGAGGAGAAATATTATTGAGAAAGAGTTTCAGTTTAGCAGGATCATCAAAAGAGCGTGACCTTCCTTCATGAGTAACTTTGCAGAGACAAGGGTGAAGAATGCCATATTGAATGTTCAAGTGTCTCATCTGGGGACAAAGAGCCAAAAATTCCTTACGGCATGCATTTGTTGCATTTGAAACATCTTGTGAGATAAAAATATTATGACCTGACCAAGTGAGGCGTCGTTTGGATTTAAACGCTTTCAAGACATGCATCAATTCAGTACACTCTAAGAAAAGCATGATGATACCACTTGGTTTGTTAGACTTAGGTTGAAGACGACCCAAATGATGCGCCCGTTGTATGTTAAGAGGAGATGATGAATGAAGATCTAAGAGGTTCAGCAGGAACTTTTTCAGAAAGGATAACATAATTGGACCTTCAATATTTTCCAGCAGACCATAAAGGCAAACATTGTTCCTTCGATTGCGATTTTCCAAGTCTTTGGTGTGAAGTTTGAGTTTATGAATTACCTGTTCTAACAAAGGAATGTTAGAAGAGATATCTTGGAGATCCCCAACACGTTGTTCAAGCTCCATTACCTTGCCCTTCATTATTATCCAGCGGTCTTCAATTTTTTTAATCTTTTGTTAGTAGTGACCATCAAAGGTTGAAGACCGCGTACCTCCTCTAAAATAGAATCCAGAACAGTATTTTGTAAGGTATGAATGGGGGAAGGTGGATCATTCTTAAGTCTCTTTGGTTTAGCGCCTGAGGGGGATGGCCTAGAGGAGGTGTGAAGGTCATTCGCCGTCTTGAAATGTGGAACAGATCAATGAGTAGTAATTAAAAGCAGACTAATGCGGCCCATACACCAAAGGAGAAGTAGGCAGGAATAGTGACCATCCAAAATAAGTCAAAAGTGTTGGGTTGAGTAAAAGCACTGTAGAAAACTACTGTATACTATGAAGAAAAAATAGAGTATCTTTCAATATTGTCTCAATGTGAAGAAATGCCGTCATCAGCAAAAATACGACATACGTTATATGGTAACATAAGAAAAAAAAAATTATTCACCCTTGAGATCTCAAAAATAGAAGGATTCGCATTCAGCATATAACATTGGTATCAGGGTGTTCTTCCTTAAGTATGTTACACATGAGTGCCACAGACTGGGTAGCATGTATCAGGCTATGTTAAAGTAACTCACATGTGGGCTTATGTCAAACTCCATAGCTTTGAGCTATGATTATATCCATAGAAAGTGGAGAAATCTTCTTTTATGCTTTTTTATATTAAATTTTGTTTCCACAGAAACAAAAAGAAGAAAAAAAACTGAAGAAAAAAGGAGCTGTACTCATTTATCTGCTATTTAGCTGAACATAACAGCGAGCCGGCAGCATTTTATATCAAGTCGTAGCATAAAAGCGGCTTTGAAGGCAGAAAAAACGGAACACGAGCGCCGCGACTTAAAACGGCGGACGCCCGTGCTTCCGTGAGGAAAAGTTCACCGCCGCAGCCTCCAGGCTTCGTACTGCAGTAATTTTAAAATAAATGCGGTTGCTGGACTCAGCGCTGCTTCAGGAATTGAGGGCCACCATCTGTGCCCGAAAATTCCGGTAAACATCACTTACAACGAAACTTTTACAACGCACTACCATTACAACACGGTCATTACAACGCAAACTATTACAACGCATTGCGCTGGGGGCGCTCTAGGATAGGGAATAGGTTAATTTACTATCCAATAACCTTCCCTAGTGTCCACGGGGACTGGAGTTGGAATAGTAAATTAAACTATTCACTATCCAACACCCAAAAGCGCTGTGCGTTGTAATGGTATGCGATGTAAAAACCGCGTTGTAAAGGCATGCGATGTAAAAGCATGCGTAGTAACGTCATACATCCGAAAATTTCACAGTTTGAGGCACCAATAAGCTTAGAATATTCCGCTTCTGAGCGGAGGTCACTCGCAGTCCGCCATCTTGCTCCGGCTCCCAAGCCACGCCCCATGTCCGTTACCAAACTTGATTGCATAGATTTTAGGATCTGTTTAAAGTCATACGCCAGCTAGTGTTTGGTGCATCTTCAGTAATCAGACACTTCCTGTTGTCCAACTTATGCCCCATAACATACACACTCACATGCCAGCACATAAACATGTATTGGGCTCAATAATATCTTTACACCAGATGGCTGCTGTACACCTCATTCTCGTGATCGATCAAGACAAATCAATAGCATCATTTTAAAGCATTAAAACATACACACGCAAGCACTCACTCTTAAAAGTGCACCCATTGACAGTGCACAGATAATGCATCTAGGCCCGGGCCCCCACTGTACCCCTCCCGCTCACTTGCCTGTACGTTGTACATATGGGTGCCTCACAGGGCTTCCCCAAATCACAGCTACAAGCAGATGGAACACACTGTCTGATCCTGGGCTGCAGGGCATCATCATGCAAAGAATCCATAGTAAGGTCTGGGCCTCACCTTAGCTGGGCCTTGTGAATTCTAAACTGTGTGTGAGATCCGGTAACACACACATTTCACCGATGATGCTTGTAGTTCCCACCAGCACGACCCTTGCGCTCATGTCATTGTTATAATTCTACTAAGCAACCAATGAAAATGACCGCACAGGCCAAAAGAAAAGCTGAACAGGTGCCTGAATTTCAGGAATGTTACCGACTGAGATCTAGAATGGCAAAACACAGCAGCAATTCAAGAACAAACTGGAATATATACAATTTAAGTAACATAAACATGCAAGCAAATCTCTGCATTTATAAAGCATGTGCACTGCACTCCCGGAAGTCCATCTGCTATTGGACTCCTCCAAAGCCCCTTGCAAAGTCCAAAAAGCAATCAACAAAGCATAAAAGATGGGTGTAGATCAGTCTCTCTACTCAGCCTAGGCCCACCCTTCTTTTTTCCCTTGAGCAATCTTTGTATCTAATTAATTCTGATATGTTTTGAGTATATGATATTAAACTAGCAGCCCAACCCGACGTTGTCCGGGTATGAATTGCTGCCGGCCAGTAGTATATTGTTTTGTAGGATTTCGTTTTGATAGCATTTCTTATCTGTGACAGGCCTGTGAATTGCTCTGATTCACAGTGCACTGCTGATGCACTTAAGAGTGCGCGTTCAGCAGTGTGTGAACTCGAGTTTCCCTACTTTATTTTTCCTTGTAATATCATATAGCGCGACTCTACAACATGGCATGAGCACAATTTACATTACAGAAGAACACATTAATTTGTGGTAGGCACGGGGAGACAAAGCGATTTGCCTGGAATCACAGGATGTTGAGCTGATGCCGAGATTCGAACGTAGCTCCCCAGCTCTAAAGTTCGCAATTCTAGAACTTGTGGCGGGAGGTGTGTCTAAAAGTGTATGTCGGTGCTGGCTATCAATGAGTGAGACCTGTGCATTTTTCAAATGGGTGGTGAAAAAATATGAGTATGTTGCTGGAGATGTGGGCTGCCGTGCCACCAATGTACTTACCGGGGGAGGGTAAACACCCAATATTCCGCAACTTTCTTTCCGCATACCATCACTCCGCATACTTTCATTACGAAAGTACCATGACTCCTCAATGCCATTATAACGCATGGCATTACATTTTATATGCTTTTACCACGCATACATTCACAACTAAATTCGTTGTAAATGCATGAATGGTAAAAGCATGTTTTTTTTAATGTTTAGATAAGGTAAGTATGGGTATAGGGGTATATGTTTTGGGGTACTGAGGTATATGTTTTGGGGTGTTTGGGTATTTTAAGGGTTCAGATATAGTTTTGGGTTATGGGGTGCAGGGGTATTTTTATGGTTCAGGTCTAGGTTTGAGTTTTGGGATATAGGGGTATTTTTAGAGTTCAGGGGTAAGTTTGGGCTTTGGGATACAGGGGTATTTTAAGGGTTCAGGGCTAGGTTTGGGGTTGGGGTACACGGTTATTTTTAGGGTTCAGGGCTAGGTTTGGGTTTTGGGGTACAGGGGTATTTTTAGAGTTCAGGGATGGGTTTGGGTTTTGGGGTACAGGGGTATTTTAAGGGTCCAGGGCTAGGTTTGGGTTTTGGGGTACAGGGGTATTTTAGGGTTCAGGGGTAGGTTTGGATTTTTGGGCACATTGCTATTTTTAGGGTTTATGGCTAGGTTTGGGTTTTGGGGTACAGGGGAATTTATAGGGTTCAGGGCTAGGTTTGGGTTTTGGGGTACAGGGGTATTTTTAGGGTTTAGGGATAGGTTTGGGTTTTGGGGTACAGGGTAGATTTATAGGGTTAAGATGGATTAGTGTTTAAGGGTGTTGGGGTATTTTAAGGAGTAAGGGTGAGTTATGATTATGGGGTGCAGGGGTATTTAAAGGGAGCAGGGTGGGATTAGCACACGATATGAGACATGGCATGCAGGGCGGAACGTACCACACGCCCCCAGCATTTGTCACGCCCCCAGCATACACCCACAGCACAACGCAGACACGCCCACAAGGGACTACTTTGCTGGCATGGTTCTTTTACCTTTTAAATGTATATGGTGCGCGTCTGCATAGCCTATGTCCTTCTGCTACAACTGCCCTTTCCAATGCTGTATTGGGTGTTGTGATTGGTGCTGTGGTTCCTGAGATTACCTGCCTCAAAGGTTTGGGCTCTCTCTTTATTATATTAGTACGGATATACTGAACCTTAACAAAACCTGGTGTTCTTCTTTTGGAAGATACTGACTGCATATGTTTTTGAACTATGCTATCTTAGTTAGCAAGGTATGTTATTTATTATGGTATGTATTACCAGTGTTTGACCTATTGGCTACACACGTATGATATAATTATAATTAATTTCTGCTTTAAAGCAGTCACGGACCACCTATTTCATTATCGTATTTTCACACACTACTCCTCACCTCTTCCATGAATATTGGGCATCGCCCCTTATGCTCACATGTGCCAGCTGCCCTTGATCATTTTCAAACCTCCTTCCCCCCTGAAATCATTTTCTTTCCCTTCCCAGCTATCCAGCAACAAGCAATGGCAAATCCAATAGGTCTCTGCAATGTCCGGGTTATTGGCCTTGTCAATGTGAATGTTGTTTACCTATGTGGTCTAGCAGCACACCTGCTGTTCAGCATAACTAAAAGTCACTGAAAGCCCAGAATTAAAATATGTTGAGTCTCTTTGCCCCCCATGTTGAGTTTATTGTCCTGCCCCATCAAAAACAAAAAAGCGCTATGTCGTGGCCTGTGCTAGCCACATCATCACACTTTTTTCAAAGACTTTCAGCCATGCTGAACAGAAGATGTGCTGCTAGACATAATGGCTTAAAGGAATTCACATTGACATGGCCAGTAGCTCGGGCATTGCTGAGATCTATTAGTTTAGCCAATGCTTGTTCAGTGTTGACTGGTTCTTGCTGAACACATGTGGAAGTGATAGTGAGATTCATTTGAGAATCTTTGAAGTGAAGTGAAGCTGTGGCATAACAGCCAGAGCTGCTGACAGGGGAACTGGGGAACCAGGTTCTAACCTCAGTGTCAGCGGAACAATTTGTGATTTTGGGCAACTCACTTACGCTTCCCACTGCTTCAAACAATGAATAGGTCATTGTGTAATGAAAGCTCTCCAATCCCATTAGCTGGTGTTAGCACTATGGCAAGATGGAGGAAGGAACAATCCCTCCTACACCATTGGATCTTGCAACAAAAAAAGCATCAGCAACAAGGGAGGTAGTGGGGGGAAGGATCAAGCAGGGAAGCAGGAAGGGATGAGGACATGGCCAAGCGACAACAGGAAAAAAACCTTAGTGAAGCAGGATCAGCGACAAAAATGAATGTATCATTGTGTAATATAACTGGTGAGCACTTAAAGCGCTCCAATAACGTTGACTGGTGTTCGCTCTATGGCAAGACGAACAATGGAGGGAGCACTCCAATACCATTGTATTGTGCGAAAAAAATAAACATGTGCTGTTCGTGTTTAAACAACTTTTTAAGAAGTGCATTAATTTAGGTACATGCTCATTCATTTTAGTTGTATCTGTGTATGTGTACAAAGGAGACAGCCTGAAAACACAAGTACTCCTACGGAGTGTTTGGAAATGAAGAAAAAAATTGCTCCACACACAAGGAGCAGTGTAAGGAGACGTACTTGGTCCAAACACAAGAAGAGGAGATGATGCCTGCATGCCATTACGAATGGCATCAAAGAAAATGAGAGCGGCGCTGAAGTTTACCAGTGGTAGGAGATGGGCAGCCTGTAAGCCCACAGATAGAACACAACACATCTCTTCAAGACAGCGCATGCGCTGTCTAACCAAGACCTAAAAAAAGACTACGAAATGGATAAGGCGATCAGGTGCACCTACTTTACCTAACTTATAAACCCTTAGAGGTTCTTTGGTGGCTATAAAACATGTATGCATGTAGTTGAGGTAATTTTTATGGTGCTGCTAGGTCTACGATATATTTAGGAATTGGGTATTGTAGGCCTCAGCTCTCTAGACATTATTCAAATATATTGTAATGGGATTGGATAGTTGGGGGTACCCCCAGATTGCTAGGGTGATACAACAGCGATATGGCCCACACACGACTGTCCCCAATAAGGTTACATGAGCTAGATAAAACCTGATTATGTGTTAGCAGACAGATAACCTTTAAGACTCTGAAGTGGGAGCTATATCATCATGGGGTATTGCCCATATGAGAAGTTCAGTAGGTGAAGTGATTGGCACCTCTAAGAGTCCCCATACAAGGAGTTTTCAGGTGACCATGACACATTTTTTGTGTGCTGGTACATTGCCTACTCACTTTTCACTGTATTCTGAACAAAATACATTAGCGTAATTTGTATTTGGAATGAGTAAATATCTAGGCTAACTGAGCTGTTGACGGGACATTGGCTTTGAGGTATTCCAGTGCGAGGTTTTCTCACATGGGATGTTTTGCCTTCTCCATTTTTGTTTGTATTTGTGTCCACACATATTTACCAGTTTTATCCCTCTGTCATCCTTCTCTGTCACCAGAGCGTCTGCAGGACCTGGGACCCTTGTCCTCTTCATTGGAGCCTTTTGCTGACCTGCGCTGACGCAGTTCAGCAACTTTCCCAGTCACAGCAATATAAACAGCAGCTGAGATCTGGCAGGGTCTGGATATTACATAAAGTAAGGCAACAGCCTTAGGGCGCCACATTGTGGTGGCACCAAATTACAGCAAAAGAAATTAACATTTTTCAAGCATTTAGAGGGCGCCCCAGCAGGCAAACATCTGCATTGATAGACTAAGACATCTGCTCTGTTGCACAAAACCTAACACACAGTAAAATGGTTCTCAGTGAGTTCTTTCACACAGGCCGAGGGGATGGGTACCCTTCTCCATAACAAATAACCTCTTTACATACCATGCACTCACATAAGAACATGTGGATTGGACTTTTTTAGGTCTCGCTTGAGCCAGCACATGCGCTTCTCTGCAAGACATTTTGTAAGCGGGTTTTGAAAGTGCTACCACAGGCTTTTGGTGGCCTCATGCTTGCGGTTACGCATGCAGCCGCCATCTGTCTTTCCTCCGTCACGCTCATGCGTGCACCACTTTTGAGGCCTGGCTTGTCTTTTACTTTCACCCCCGCATGCGCATTCCTTGCATCGCTCTCAGGCTTGCTCTCCCAAGCGCGCGCTTCAACTTTCGCTTCAGCGGGCGTTCGCGCGTGCGCCACTTTTGAGGCTGGGCTTGTCTTGTCTTTTACTTTCACGGCCGCACGTGCATTCCTCGCATCGCTCGCGGACTTGCTCTCCCAAGCACATGCTTCAACACAGCCGCTGACCAGACATGACCCCCCTTGCTACACATGCGCAACATCCTTAATTTTTCTCATAAGAGGGATTGCTAGAGGGGCTTCCAAACACGGCAGCATTAACACTCTGCAGCACTATCCTGACAAATTCTGGCCCGCCTAAGAGGACAAGCTCATTCATTGCAACCATTCACGCACTGGATCAAACCATTCCAGACACGGACCGATGTGGCTTCCTAACTCCCCTACACTACATGGCCTTCCACCATGCCTTGCTCGAGGCCCACAACTTTGCCTTCCAACCGTAACTGCATGTATTTTTAATGCAGCCGTACTGTAGTATGCAAATGGGAGTCTAGCATTAATCACAAATCGAGCTTGAAGTTGTTATAAAAGCTGCCATGCTCCGCCACAATTGTTAAAATGCAAGACCATCCACCTCCCCCATGGAAGGAAAGCATAGCGTTTGTTACTGCCCAGCTTTAACGGTCCGCCCAACTGGTCATCCCGACTCGCCCTGATCTCCTCAATCAAGAAATTCCTCCTCTTGGATGGCCTCATCCCCCCAATCCGGTCCCTCCCTCTTTTACCCTGTAATCCGAACCGTTGACGTCTCTTCCCTAGCCACTTAAATTGGTGCCCCGGCGCGCTTTTGTCACCATATAACCCTAGTCAGCGTGTATGTGTTTTTGATTTTTTGGATTACCCAGCCTTGCCCACAAGCTCGTCTCCTCCCCGAAACAGCAACCCCGCCCACTGTTACCTGCTTCCACCACTACTTGCTCCCAAATTCCCCCACCAGTCCCAGCATTCCTTCCCTCCATTGAAACCTCCCGCAGTCCGGGCCACAACCCCCTCTATTGGTCGCCCCCCTGTACCCATCCCCCCTTCTGCCACCTCCCGAGTCATGCAAGTCACCCATCCTTAATTTTCCCCCCAAGCCCGCCTTCCCCCGCTCACTGAAACCTCCGCTTCCTTCCCAACTCTCCACAACTAGCCCCCCGCTAGCAGATCGAGCCCGGCAACATCTCCATCCTCCTGAATGGCAACCAAACCGTACCACCATCCTCCATGCGCGCCGCTGCAAGGTCCGTCAGGTGGCCCTGAGTCCAGCCTCGAGTGCAGCTGCACCAACCTCCCCTTGGTAACCGCACACCCTCTGCCCCACTGCCCCCAAGTTCCCCCCAGCCATGCTCTATTACCTCCCACCCTTGAGGGTGACAGTCTGCCCGGCACCCCCCTGCACCCATTACCCTCGGCCCTCCCCGTATCCTCCCTTGCAACACACCCCATCACCACTCCCAAGACCGTGCCCGGCCCCCCGCCATGTCTCTCGAGTGCCTGCGGAAACTGTAACCAACCACACCGGACTCAGAAGTATGAAAGGCTATGTTTTGTTACGCCACCCTGTGCTCCCGAGCCCCACCATCTACGCCTCCGCAACCCTCAACTGAGCATCCCACAGCCCGAGACCCACCCCCTTTCTCGAGCGCCCTCCTTTCCTGCACCCAAGCATTCCCGTGTGCACCCCAGAGCTAGGGTGACCAACTGGTATTGGTGCAAATTCAGGACGGTGAGTGTAAAAATTCAGGACAAAGGGTCAAAATTCAGGACACAAATTCAGGACAGGAGGTCAAAATTCAGGACAAAACTTCAGGACAATTGGATAAGTTTTACAGACACATCAGAAGTCGCGCAATAGTATATAAGTAAGCCCAGCCATATCCAAACATATTCAACCATTTGCAAACCTATCCATCATGTATCCTTCCATCTATCCTTTCACTCATCCATCCCTTCATCCATCCGTTATCCATCCATCCACCCTTTCACCCTAGCCATCTGTACACTCATTCATCCACTCTTCTACCCACCCATCCATTCACTCATCCATCCAGCCATTTACCCTTTCACCTATCCAGCCGTCCTTTTCCTCACTCATCCATCCACCCAGTCCCTCATCCTTCCACCCATCCACCCTTTCAGTCATCCAACATCCTCCCTTTCTCTCTCCATCGTCCCTTTCACTTAGCAATCCTTCCTTCCATCCATCCACCCACCCATCATCTACTCATCCACTCATGAATCCATCTATTGACCCTATGACTCATCCATCCTTTCTCTCATCCATTTATCCTTTCACTCCTTCACTCATCTATTCATCCTTTAGTCCATCTACCCTCCCTTTCACTCACTCATCCATCCTTACATCCACCTTTTCACTCATTTGTCCAACCATTCACCTTTGCACTTATCAATTCATCAATCCATCCATCATTTCACTCATCCTTCCACCCACCCAACACTCACTCATCCACCTTTTTACTCATCCATCCTTTCACTCATCCATCCACCCTTTTACCCATCCAGCTACCGTTCCACCCATACATCCAGATATTTACCCTTTCTTCCTTCCATCCATCCTCTTTTATTATCCATCTATTCAATCTTTCATTCATCCTTTCACTAATTCATCAAGCCATACACCCATCCCTTCACTTACTCACTCTCCCACCTATTCATATTAATTTTGAGCTGAGCCTTTTTGAGCTGCAGGAGCCTTTCCTGGACTGGGACAGAAGCCACCCAGGGCAGAGACAGGATCCACCACAGGTGGGGGGGGGGGGACAGGGGCCATCACTGGGGGGAGGAGGGCAGGAGGGGGACCAGGATCCACCAGGGTGGGTACAGGGGTGGGCATGTGGTATTCTAATATCATCTTGGTCTCTTCCAGGGTGGGGTTGGGCTCCTCACCCCCTCCTGGACAAGACAATGAGAAGTCAGTCTCTCTTTCCAAAATTTAATTTTTGCCATCCCCTACTGTGATGTACAGTACTTAAAGGAGATACTCCAAGAGAACTGATTTAACTGATTGTCCTCCTTACTTTGTTAATCAGTGTGGGTGCCATTGTGCCATTTTTTAATTTTATTACATTAAAGACTTAATGTTTGAAGAATCGAGGTTTGTTTACAATTTAGTGACAGTAATTAAGCTCTGTGCTGTGAAAAGAAGAACCACATGCTGCCTCGGTGTAATCCAGACCAGTTGTAGGATGTTTGGGGCCCTGGGCAGAAAGGGAATGTCTCACACAAATTGCAGAGACATGAGGCACTCAGGGCTGTTTGCATGTGAATAGATGCCCCTGCTCCTGAAGCTGCAGCCCCTCCCTCTCAGCCACCTACAAGCACCTCTTAACAGCTCGTCAAGGGCTAGAGGTGTGAGGGGTGGGGGCTGCAGCTTCAAGAGCAGGGGCATCTATTCAGATGCAAACAGCCCTGAATGTGTCATGTCAAGTCGAGAAGGGAGGTGAGTGGAAGCTGTGCCGGCTTTAGGGTGGTGCGAGCGGTGCCTGGTTAAAATTACGGACAAATGGCGTCAGTTAAAGAATCCTTCACGGACAACGGACAGATGGCCGAAATTACGGACTGTCCGTGAAATTTACAGACGGTTGGTCACCCTACCCAGAGCCCACCCATCCAATACTTCACCCCCAACTTCACTGTGATCCTCCTCATCCCACTGTCGCACTTCATCCCTGAACGATTGCATTCATACGCCACATCCAAGCACCACGACCACACCCACGGCCCCCCGCAACCAGATGCGCACACTCCACAACCGACTCCTCCAACCGGCAGAGGCGGCCGCGGATGCAACCCATCAGAGAGTAAACCACATTGACGCTAGGAGCGGTGCATTCATTCATTATTCATTGGTAATACCAAATCTTGCAAAAGCCGCTACCATCCGCTAATGGAATGAGGACGCTATTTGTGTATTGCGCTCAGCCGCACCATTGTTCAGCAAGACACCGCGTCTGTTCCAACCACCGTTTACGAATGCATTTGTCGTAATCAAATGCAAGGTGGGATCCTGGCGAAAGTGGGGGTGGAGCCCCATAATTCCACTCCTTGCTGACCATCGCCCCACACCCACAAACCACCTCCGCCTTCCCCAGCATTATTCCCCTTCCAGTGTTAAAAGTGTACACTTGTAAGTGTTTAACTATGCAACTGTTGGTGTTGTTGCACCAAGGATATTCTGCTGCATAACTAATTACTTATGAGGTCCCGAAAGCGAGACCTATTGACTATGCCAATGCTTGTACCTTCCCTGCTATCAGAAACCGATCTTTCACCTGACTGAGCCTGCAGTTACTTCTATGCCCAGCATTCCTGTACTGATGTCCCTTCTGCTGGGGCACTTTGCAAATACAACATTAACTTTCTGGCAAATGCAAGGTGTCGCGTGAAGGGCGCATAAGGCGACTGCGAAATGAGAGATTCGAGTGTCCTCTCTGTGACCTATCATCACAGAAAAAGAAAACAGGGCAGCACGCACCATTAAATAAAGTCGTGATGGGGGGGATGTAAAAACCAAAAACTGAATGTAGAATTAAGTAATTGTGTCTTGTAGTGGGGCAGAGATAAATGTAAAAGAGCTCATAAGCAAGTGGTAGACACAGAGAGGTAATCAATCAATAGTTCAGCAGGTGCTGTAACACCGGGGTCCAGAAAGTGAGGGAATGTCCTCTCCCAAACTTCGACTATCTTTCATTACTAACCTGAAGTAGAGAGTAATTCCTTACATCAGTGCCCATGGCACAGGACAGAAGCAGAGTCTGGGAAATCAGTCCCACCTGCCTGAATAATAAATATACAATACCCGACAGAGAGGAGGAAACCAGAAAGTATAAAATACAACGGGATTTTGTACCACTACACACATAGATAATTAATTTAGGAAAGCCGTAGCATGCATAATACCAAGCACTATTGCAGCGCTACGATTTGGCACACTCAAATGTAGATTCAATTGAAGATGAAAGGAAAAAATATTTATGGGCACTGGCATCAGAAATCGATTCGCATGTCTCCCACTAGATGGCGCAATTGTGCTGTTAACATTTTATTGAAAGATCATTTATATAAAAGTAAAGTTTGAGAATGTCTGAAGCGTTTTTAAGATAGCGATGAAGGGTTACCCTGAAGACAGTCAGCTCAGTGATATTTGGTCTTCCAGGGGTAATTACATATGAGCCCCCTTCCTACCTGCTTGTCTCATTCCTGGCGGCTGCCTCGAGCTACCTTAAATCTGGGATTGAGTAAATCAGTTTTAAAATAAAGACAGTTTTATACATTCTTTGGACGACTTGTTATTGGAGAGTAAAATGGAGCCGGACCACTTGAGCAGAGGGAAGAATTATTACAGGAATGAACCACGAAAGGTTTGAACAAGCATTTGCAATGCAATAGGTCTCGTATTTACGCGAGTTTGAGCTATTAACATTGCAAATAACAATGCCTTTTATATTTGTTTTCGTTTTAAAAACATAAATAAAAGGCATTGTCATTTACAATGCCAATAGCTTTAACTCCTTTAACTGTGAGACCTATTGCATTGCAAATGCTTGTTTTTGTAGAGTTGTGTCACTAGGGGTGTGTGGGGGGGTGCGGACCGCACCGGGTGACACCCTCACATGGGGTGACACCATCTGGTTACGCTGTGTATGTAACACAGCTCTGCAGCCTCGCCTCTGCTCTGATTTGCCTAATGAAAAGTTGTGCCTCACTGACAAGCGCAGAGGCTGCTCTCCCAGGCTCCTTGACGTCATCAGTATCACCCACACCCCTCTGCTGGTTAGATTAGCGCAGCCGCAGTCAGTTCCTGCAGCCACCAGCACGCAGTAGCACTGTCACAGGCCAGGTTCAAAGGAAGTTGCCCGATTAGGCCTCAGCCAGAAGGCCGCTTTGCTTATGTTACATTTCACAAGTGAGTGGATTTCTTCATGTGAGCCTCGTGCTGCGGCCTCTGGTTGAACTGTGAAATGGAAAAATAATCGGGGTTCACTGGGCCCTCGTGTCTCTGGGCGCCCTCTGTTGTCTTACTCTTAACTTTACCCAAAAACTCCTGTGCCGGTGGCTTTCAGCGTGTAAGAGCCAGTTGCCCCCCCCTGTCTCCGTGCCTACCCCGCTCCATGCCTCAGATTGTGCCAGTCATGCCAGCTGTCATCATCAAAAATGGCCTGTATGGGCAGCAGCTGTCACATGCCAGTGTACAAAGACCTGGCCGTGATGTGGCACACTGCTGGGCAAAACATCTCCCCCTGAATATGTTTACCATCCCAGATCTGCACATTCGGTGTCTGGTACCCACTGCACTCTGAGCCAGAGTAGAGAGAGGGTTGTACCCGGCATGGAGCTTCTCACGAGGCAGGTAAGGGCAACTGGGCGGGGTCTGATTCTGAATGCTCGGACCCAGCTCTCGGTTGGACTCTTTGAAGTTTCACTTTCATTTTTCTGCATTGTCCATTGGAATGCAAGTTTTCGGATGTGAGAGAGCGCAAGTCGAGAAAAAAATTAGAAGTGCACCATATTTACAAGCACGTTGCATTAGTTTAGAGTGAAAATACATAAGAGTGTTTAATTAAATTAGAATGCATATATCAGTGTGAAAAGCTAATATAGAAGTGTGTAGAGATGTTAGAATGATGTTGAAATCCCATGTTATGTGGCTGTTGTAAAGGAGAATGTAATACTGATAAACGTAGAAATGTGTAGGCCACATGGCAGTTCACAGAGAATGAAGGGGTTGTTACACTCTAACATGATATGGATTTTAATGTTGTTTTAATTCAAAGTATTATTGATCATAGAACTGAAATGTATGTTTTATAGAAGTGTTTCATATAACCATTGTGTGTAATGAGTTAGAATACTGTTTAGACTAAGAAATTAAAGGTTTACAGAGTGCACAGGCCCGTTTCATGTAATTCTAATAGGCCTGAATAGAGAAGTTCATTTCTTTTGATCTGTATGTGTTAGTTAGAGAAATGTCATGTTAAGCATAAATTGCGGAGCCTGCTCGATGGTTTACGACTTAGAAGATATGGTGGAGGCCGGAATTTGGGGCCCACTGTACAAGTGTCTGTTTGCAGGTGCGAGGAGGTTCCAATCAAGAGAGTGATGAATAGGGTTTTGTTCAGAGAGCCAGGCACAGGCCTGGAGGAGGCTTCAGGAATTTCCTGGGGGGTACCGTCCTGCCGGAGAGGAGCCTGAGAAGCAAGGTCAACGCTAACGATGGGCCCAGAGGAGTATCAGCATGGAAAATGCCAGAACTGACACCACGTGAGGGGCGTCTCTAAAGGGCGTTTCTATTGTAAATGTGATTTTTGTATTAGGGACAGCACCCCTGGGTGGAGTAAGGGCAGATGGTCTGAGGAGCCTAAGAGAGCGGATGGGTAGGCAGATAGGATAACTGCGAGACACCGATTTACAACGAAGACTAAGGGAAGTGAGTGATCTTCTTTGGAAGTCACCACGGCTGACACCTTTTTAGGTTAAGATTTTACTAAAGTAGGGATGTCACTTAGTCTAGTGTAGGGACAGTCTAATCTGGATTTTCTTCCTTTCTGTAAATGACTCATAAGCTACAGCTTGTGTCTATTCTTGCAACACTGATGATTTTTGAATTGGTTTTGGTGATATTCTTCTGCCGACTAAGAGCATTTAGAAAAATTATGTTTGTATTGATACCAGTATATCTTTTGAACCTTATTTTGAGATGTTTGTATCTCCAGTTAACGTTGGCTTTATAATAAACTCTTAAAACTTATTCGTAGTAAGTGGTTCTTTAGAGTGGTGTAAGTCCTTAATTGATTGACCTAGTAGTGGATTGCCTTTTACTCTATGACAGGTATCAACGGTTCAGTCGACCTGAGTTGGGATCTAGACCTATAACAATAGATCAGAAATCCCGCCTTAACAGATGTTATTCGAAATTTACAATAACCAACCATATTTCTTATGATCAAAGCGACTGGAAAATGTATTTGTTTATTAAGAAATTGGAAACATCTGTCCGTAGTTTGGATCTGCTGAGATCAGCCAAAATCGGTGCATTCTGAATTCTGGAAACGGCAGATCTGTGCTCGGTTTGTAGTGTATAGGTTGGGTCGGGCTGGTTCAGAGGCCAGTCTGACAAGGCCAGAAGGGCTGGTGTGACAGGTCAGGGTGTGGGACGATGTATGGGTTGTTTGTTGTGCTGTGTTGTGGTCTAGCGGGCTGGTGTATGCTAATGATATCCCAGATAGTGCTACAAACTGTCTGCAGGAAGTGCTAAAGCATACAGCCCCCCATACCGTACAAAACACCTGTACAACTTGTGTTTGCAATTCACACACTGCCCGGATTTGCTACGAGATGTGCAGACGAGGGCCACTTGATTTACCTATCTGGGTCGGTAATGCGGGCCACTTTTATTGTCGGTGTCTGGGCGGGCCTATTGTCAGACGCAGACCGAACCTGGTTGGGGTGGTGGCATTTAGAGCGCCCCCTGGAGACACGGGTGATAGAGACCCCCCCTGTTGAAGATGTGCAAAGGTCACTTTTAGGTACCCTCAGGAGCATCAGTAAAGTTGCGCTTCTGGTCACTTTTCTGGCCAGATGGTCCTCAAAAATATAATAATCGTTCTTCTGGGGAAGTCGAGACTTGTCGGGGTTTGCACTGTTCCATGATTAAGCCACATGTTGTACTCGGCGTGTGGTGATGTTTGTTGACAGTGCTGAACACGCATTCTATGTACAGCCGATGTCAACGAACATAAGTCCAACATACGTACTAAACAAGAGAAATCCAACATTGCCACACATTTCCAGGAATTCCACCACACCATTGCACAACTGCAATTCATTGTTCTTGAATGTGTCCCACGAAGAGAAGGAGTTGACAATCGTAAACTACTTTTGCAGAAAGAACTTGAATGGACTTTTCGTTTACATACTTTTAAGCCCCATGGATTAAACGATCGTGTAGAATATAGTTGTTACCTGTAATTTACCATTGTTTACTTTTTTGCATTGCTCTCTATTCTAACCTCTCTATTTTTATCCTTATTGTACCTTTCATTTCTCTTACTTTTCATCGTATCAGCCCTTTCTAGTCCCTCATTAGTTTCCTTCTTTCCCCTATCTAAGATGGCCACTACCCACGAACCTCTTAGTCCGTTTTTTATGTTTGCACCTATGTATTTATCTTTTGATTCACCACACCGCATCTTCAGACCGTCGCGTTATCTTTGCTGACCGCCACGGCGCTAATCACCGAGTAAGTATTGAATCCTTCACAGTCCGCTTTGGATATCATAGCGAGCTTGTATACCTTTCACGTTTTCACCCGACAGTTAATCCTCGTACTTACATGCGCTTGCCGCGTATGTGCACTGTAATGATTCACGCTATATTAAGCACGTTTATTTTCATTTTTTCACCACGTTTATTTGACTCCCACGTCATCTCACCTATTGATCGGCACTCGCTAACTATTTAACTGGCCCACATTGACCCTCCCATTTTAACTCTTCACCCTGACCCGGGCTCATTTTCCTTCTTTCCAGCCTCTCCTTGACAAAGGGCGTACAGCCCGAAATGCATCGGAGAACTATGGTTGTTATCGTACTGATATGCTGTTAATATCTACAAACCAATGAAATGGAGCAACAAAACTCCATAATATTTGAAATATGTTTGGAATAAATCCAAGTTTTGGAAAACACACAGAGTCATTTCTATGAACGTCCTGGAGTGCCTCCATGAGGGGATGTAAATGCAAATTCTTTGCTTACACCACTTTATTGATTTTTGTATTAGGGACAGCACCCCTGGGTGGAGTTAGGGCAGATGGTCTGAGGAGCCTAAGAGAGCGGATGGGTAGGCAGATAGGATAACTGCGAGACACCGATTTACAACGAAGACTAAGGGAAGTGAGTGATCTTCTTTGGAAGTCACCACGGCTGACACCTTTTTAGGTTAAGATTTTACTAAAGTAGGGATGTCACTTAGTCTAGTGTAGGGACAGTCTAATCTGGATTTTCTTCCTTTCTGTAAATGACTCATAAGCTACAGCTTGTGTCTATTCTTGCAACACTGATGATTTTTGAATTGGTTTTGGTGATATTCTTCTGCCGACTAAGAGCATTTAGAAAATTTATGTTTGTATTGATACCAGTATATCTTTTGAACCTTATTTTGAGATGTTTGTATCTCCAGTTAACTTTGGCTTTATAATAAACTCTTAAAACTTATTCGTAGTAAGTGGTTCTTTAGAGTGGTGTAAGTCCTTAATTGATTGACCTAGTAGTGGATTGCCTTTTACTCTATGACAGGTATCAACGGTTCAGTCGACCTGAGTTGGGATCTAGACCTATAACAATAGATCAAAAATCCCGCCTTAACAGTTGGTAGCAGACAAGGATGGTTACCTTCTAGAGGAAGGTGATCTAGACTAGGTTAAGATTACCCCAAGGTCCCTAGAGATCGAGAGATGAGCAGCGGAAGAATTGCCTGCCGAAGAAGGTGCTGACGGTGCGAGAGAAAAGCAGCAGGGTCGGACGAGAGTGAGTATAACAAGGGTCATGCGTTGACAGATTGCGGTGTTTTGTGTTGTATTTGTATTGTAATGTCATGCAGAGTTGAATGCCTGTAGTGTGAGTGAGAGAGGGTTGTGAGCGCGCGCAACCTGGCTGGGGGAAAATCTTAAGTTCGGGGAAGAGCTTAAGTGGTTCGGGTGTATCGAACATCCAGAGTTGTTGTCGACCAGAGTAAAGGTGGTCATGAGGTACCATTGATCGCCCGCAGGACCGAGATAGGGGGAACGCAAGAGTGAGTGTGTGGGTAACGGACGCAGGTCGAAAGTTACCGTGTGTAAGTAAGCTATCAGTTAAGGCGATTGTCTGGAGGTACACGGAAAGACATTTCGTCAGTTAAGGTGACAATTACAGTTAGACTGTGGGCGTACAGTCAAGGAAAGTGATCGCTTGGTCGGAAGTAATCATTTTTCAGAGTATGAATGGGACGCATGCATGACCGGGAGACGAGCAGACAAAGGAGGGGAACTGCTGCGAAGGGGGACGAGTGACGTCAGCAAGAGCCGCGCTGTGATAGGCCGGTTGGTGTGAAGCCGCGCTGTGATAGGCCGGTTGGAGTAACGTCAGCGAGAGCCGCGCTGAGATAAGCCAGTTGGTGTGAAGCCGCGCTGAGATCGTCCGGTTGGCGTGACGTCAGTGAAAAGCCGCGCTGTGATAGGCCAGTTAGCGAGAACCGCGCTGGGATTGATGGATTGTCATCAGGAAGTAAACGAACGCGGAGAAAATAGAAATTTTGTAGATTTTGAACATGAAGTGTTTTAAATGTTTGAGAGCGATCTTTAAGAGGAAAAGAAGAGAATCTTATTACGGGGAAGAGGCACCGCCAGAGGGTACACCAGCTCACTATATGGCAACGAATGTTGGGTTGCATACTATACTGTGGCTTGATACTTGGAGTAAGGTTACAGAGGGGAATGAGGAACTGACTTTTCCGAAATACGGAACGTTTAGACTAGAAGTGTTGCATTAGCTGAAAGCAGTTATGTCCTCATTAAGACCTTTGCCTAGACCAACACAGTTTGAGGCGCTTAATGCGTGGATTAGGGCGGCGCACGACAGGAATCAGAACAGGCGCCAAGAAAGGGTAAGGCGATCAGTAAGGGCAGTGCAAGATGCCAAATGGGATGCGGAAGCCAAGAAATGGAGGGTACAGACGATTGAAGTGGATACGTTGTACCCAGTGAGAGAGGTTACAGGAGAAAAGAGACCCATAGAAGAGGATGACGAGAGCGAGTCGGAGGATGGCCTAATAAATAGGTTGTTGATAGATAGACCGCCTCCGGACAGTAGGGAGATAGAAGGTACTGAGCTCCCAAGGGAAGATAGGGTTGACATAGAAGAGAACAGGCCACTCCCTGTAACGAATTGGGTACCTACCAAAGGTGAGGAGACACCTCAACATAGTCCTGTACAGAGAGTAGTCGGAAGGGTTGTGGTGCAGAAGATGCCAGCAACAGAGAGGGTTGAGTCTTATGGATTGCCAGATGCTCTTCAAGTACCCGTTACCATAGGTCCTATAGTGTCGGTTTATCACCCAGAGAAAGGGAGAGAGGAAGAACAGGTACGGCTAGACAGAGAAAGAGTTGAGATGGAAAGAAGGAATAACACGACAAATGCCTGGAGGAAATTGCCAGGACCGATAACGTGGAGCAACCCATTGGATTCAGCAGTGGATCCCGTAGCAGAGCAGGGGGGTCAGAGAGGACCGATGGACCTGAGGGGACCACGGCCGAAATCCTATAAAGAGTTGAGGGCTGACTTGAAGGAATGGGATAGGTCCACAGAAGCACCGAGTAACAGGTCAAGAGCAGAAGCTGGATGGGGAAGTCGAGGCAACGGGACATTATCTCACTGCGGGGCTAGCGAAAGCAGTCAAGAGTGGGACGGTAAAAGTCAGGAGAGTAGAGGAGTTACACGTCATATTGACGGTGGAAATGGGCAGGAACAAAAGGGTAGAAGTGCGGAGTGTGGAGAGACGTCTCGTCTCATTCAAAGTGAGGGAGACCAAAGGACACAAGAGTACAGGGATAGGTTTAAGTGCACTCTCCACGCACCTGATGATAACGTACAGTACTGGAATTGTGGGAACATGGGGAACCGCGAAGGATCTTGCCACACGTCGAGTGATCAGAGATCACAGACAAATAGCGAAGGCATGGGGAATAATGGAATGTCTTACCATGCACCTAGAGAAACCAGGCAGAACGGGAAATGTGGGACTATGGGAAATAGAGAAGTGTTTCACTATACACCCAGAGAGGATGGAACTGCATGGGACCTGGAGCGATGGGAGCATGGGAGGACTCCCCATAACACGCCTGAGCCCAGACGTAGGACTCAGAGCTGCGATGGGAGAGATGTAAATGGACTCTCTAGAGATAGCATACTGAAAGCTGTGATAAAAGCCAAAAGACTCGATGTGACCAGCTTAAAATCTGATCTGGACAAGATAATTGATGGTGTGTTGCCTTTAGAAAGGATTGACATGTACGAACAAGATGAGCTGCTGTTTATAGCAAAGGATGTTACTCGGAAGGCAAGAGCAACTCATGAGAAACTGTCTGAACTGGCAGACAAGTATATGGTAGATTTGTCCAGAACAAAAGCATTGCAGGGTAACCATAGGTTGCATTATTCAGATCAGGACCTAGATGAGAGAAGGACAACTGGATTAAAAACACACATAAGGGAACTGATCACAGGAATAAGAGCATGGAGAGATCTGGACAAATGGGAAGAGAGGTGGTCCAAAAAGGGAACTGTCAGGCGGAGCGCAAATGTGATGTCACCGGAGGGAAGGCTACTGCAGATGGAGGCATTCCCTTTGCGAGAAATAGCGAATGGGAGTTATGTACATGTGCCCTGGAGTAGGGGAGATTTGGCTGCATTTATCAACTCATTTCCGAAGTTAAGGGAAAATCCCGTAGAGTGGTACAAGCAGGTAGACAGGTTTGTCAAGATTTCAAAAGTATTGTGGATTGATTTGAACACCTTATTTGACATTGTGGTCCCAGGAGACTTGTGGATAGCATGCAAGGTTAGTGTCGAATGGCCAACTGCAGAACCAGAAAGGGATGCTCGCACTAATGGACCGTCAGAAACAGTAATGTTAAAATATGATAGGGTGATGACATGGCTGAAGGAGAAGGTGCCACCACAAGATATAGATGGGGTAAAAATAGACCGAACAAGACAGGAACCCAAGGAGACAGTTCATGAGTTTTATGAGCGATTGCTGAAAACGTTCAAACAATACAGTGGATTAGATGTAATGGATCCCAAAGATATAGGACAGTTTGTATCGAAGTTCGTTTTGGGGTTGAGACCTGATATTTGTTTGATGATTCAGCAACATTTAATTTGTTGGCAAAACAAACCATTGGATGAAATTCTGAGATACGCAAGGTATTGCAGTGACGAAATAGATTCCAAAGCAAAGAAATTAAAAGAGAAACTGATGATGGTGCAGATGCAGTCGGCTGGAAAGGGTGGACAGCAGCAACCGGGAACAGGGACAATGGGACGGAAACCAAATAGTCAGAATAAGGACAGCGAGGAAAACTCAAGACCTAGAATAGACATTGCTACATTGAAAAAAATGACAAAGTGTCACCAGTGTCACCAGGTGGGACATTGGAAACGCGAGTGTCCCTATAACCCTGAGAACAGAGAACTAGAAGTAGAGGAGGAGGAAGTTCGAGAAGTTCCAGTTCAAAGGGTGACAGTGCCAAAGAGTAAGGTGGCCAAAGGGGGGACTTCGGCTCCACAAGCTCAGTTCCCGCAGCCACCAAAGATTACGACAGGGGGAAAGATCTATAGACAAATGCCTCTTTTTATAGACGAAGAAGAGTGTTACTACGTTGATCCATTGACGGGACAACGTGTAAGTAGAGAGGAGGACTGTACCCTCGGGGCAGTTCTAGAGGTGGATCAAAGAGGACCGTTTGTTGAGGCTGAAGTGGCAGGGTGTCCTACAACATTCTTAGTAGATACCGGAGCTACTCGATCAACTCTGAGATCGGCAGTGGTTCCAGATCTACCAATGTCGGGGGAAACAATTCAAGTGGTAGGAGTTGCAAATAGGAGAATGACTAACCCTTTGACGGAACCAGTGCTAGTGAGAATAGGAAACCACAACTATGAACATCAGTTTGTAGTATGTGATTCTAGTCCTGTGTGTCTGTTAGGAAGAGATTTATTGTGCAAACTGAATTGCACAATATACTGCACACCTCAGGGAGTAGAGGTACAGACTACAGACGAGGATGCTACCTTTAAAGATTGCAAATTCGAGAGTATGCGTAGAACTGTATCCTACCCTGACTGTGGGGGACCTTCCTCGGGACTTGCGAGATACAGTGTCATCAGAGGTATGGGATTTTACTGGAGAAGAGATAGGATTGATCAAAGGAGTAGAACCAGTGAAGATCATGGTAAAACCAAATGTTGAATACCCAAGAACGCCTCAATACAAATTGACCCCGGAGACGATTGCAGGAATAAAACCCGTAATCGACTCTATGATTCAACAGGGAATACTGAAGGAAATCGTGGGTAGTCCATGCAACTCCCCGATTATGGGTTTGCAGAAACCTAGTGGGAAATTTAGAATAGTGCAAGATCTTCGAAAGATTAATAACATAGTTGTTTCATGTTGTCCAGTGGTACCGAATCCATCAGTGATATTGTTTCAGATACCATTCCAAGCTGAGTGGTTCACAGTGATAGATCTTTGTCAGGCTTTCTTTTCAATTCCATTAGATGAGGGAAGCCAGTATCTTTTAGCTTTTAAGCTGGAAAATTGTGTCCTAACATGGTGTCGTATCCCACAAGGGTATACAGAAAGCCATCAATTTTCAACCAGCTATTGAAGAAAAATCTTGAAAGTCTAGTACTGCCACAGAACTCGGTTCTGGTCCAGTACATAGACGACCTACTTGTTGCGTCAGGAACGGAAGAAGCTTGTAAGATTGATACCATCGCCTTGCTGAACCACTTAGGTGAAAATGGGCATAAAGTATCTCCGAGCAAATTGCAGTACTGTCTGACAGAAGTACAGTACTAGGGTCACCGGATAGAAAAAGGAAAGCGCAAGGTGTCACCAGATAGGATAGAGGCGATAATGAAGATGAATGCGCCTACGACACAGAGAGAAGTCAGGATGTTCCTAGGAATGGTTGGTTATTGCCGACAGTGGATAGCTAACTTTTCCCTGAAAGCAAAACCCTTACAAAAACTGACGCACAAGGAGGTGAGTGATCCGGTACCATGGGACAAGGATTGTTTGATGTCGTTCCTACAGCTGAGAGAGGACTTGTGCCGTGCTCCAGCTTTGGGGATGCCTGATTACGAAAAACCATTTTCACTTTACTGCTGCGAAAGAGAGGGTTGTGCTTTGTCAGTTTTAGTACAAACTCATGGAGATGCCCGTAGACCAGTTGCATACTTTTCGGCTACTTTAGATCCGGTAGCCGCAGCGTTGCCCGGATGTCTCAAATCCGTTGCTGCAACAGGTGTCAGCATTGAACGGTGTGAAAATATAGTAATGGGACACCAATTAGTGGTGTATGTACCTCATTCTGTAGAACTGTTAATGACCAGGACCAAGACACAGCACTTAACCAATAATAGGCTCACGCGCTACGAGCAAGTTATTCTTGCTGCGGAGAACGTGACCATTAAGAGGTGCTCTGTTTTGAATCCTGCTACATTGATGCCACTTCCTAATGATATAGAAGGCGAAGAATGTGAAGATCACGATTGCCTTGATGTGACTGAACTATGCACCAAGCCAAGACCAGATATTGTGGATGAGCCGTTGACTGACCCTGATGAAATTTTCTTTGTTGATGGCTCATGTTTAAGAGACGATACTGGTCGGTTGAGAGCAGCTTATGCTGTTTGCACCATTACTGGAGTTGTGGAAGCCGCTTGCCTGGAAGGAGTACACTCCGCTCAGGTAGCCGAAATCATTGCATTGACACGTGCCTGTTTAGCAGGTAGCAAAATTAGAGTCACCATTTATACCGATAGTCAAAATGGTTTCGGTGTGGTTCATGATTATGGGCAATTGTGGTCTCAGAGAGGTTACATGACCTCCTCTGGTTCGCCTATTCGAAATGGGGAATTTGTGCGACTGTTGTTAGAAGCATTACAAGGTCCAGCAGCAATTGCGGTCGTTAAATGTGTAGCCCACACCAAAAATACAGATTTTGTGTCGCAAGGTAATCGATATGCAGACGAAGTTGCCCGCTACTGCGCGGAGCAAGGATATTCTTTCACGGAAGTGGAAGTAGGAGGGACTCAGGAAAAGACAGAGTTAAACATGATGCTAGAGACAGTTGATACTTGGGATGATTTAAAAGACATGCAAGAGAAAGCACCTGATTCTGAGAAAAAGGCATGGGAAACAGCAGGTTGTGTGAAAGGTGAAATGGATTTGTGGGTTTCAGCAGATGGAAGGGCAGTATTACCTGATGAACTAGTGAGTCCAATGGCACGACAGATACATGGTCCAGTACACTTAGGAAGAGATGCCATGCTGAAGTTATTTAGGCAGACTTGGTATAATCCTAGGTTTAGGATTGCAGCAGAACCAGTGTGTCGGAGATGTGTCACCTGCCAGCAATTGAACGTAGGGAAGAGAACACCAGTTACAATGAGTCACATTGGGAGGTCTGGGGGGCCTTTCAACAGAATGCAATTAGATTTTATTGAGATGCCAAAAAGCAACCGCCTCAGGTATGTTCTGGTGGTTGTATGCATATTTTCCAGATGGGTTGAAGCATACCCTACAGGCAGGTGCGACACACTCACAGTAGCAAAGTTGTTGCTTAGAGATATGATCCCGCGCTTTGGGGTGCCGACCTCTTTGGAATCAGACAGAGGAACTCATTTCAACAGCGAAGTTGTGAAGATGCTTTGCTCTGCATTAAACATTGATCAGAAATTGCACTGTAGCTATCGACCAGAGGTTTCAGGTATTGTGGAGCAGATAAACGGAACCCTAAAGTCCCGAATAGCCAAAGTATGTTCATCGACGTCCTTAAGCTGGCCTGATGCTCTGCCCTTGGTACTCATGAGTATGCGTAGTACACCAGACAGGAGGACAGGTCTCTCTCCACATGAGGTTTTAATGGGGAGGGCAATGAGACTTCCGTCTGTTCCAACTACAGCTTTGTTGAATATTACAGATGACCTGATCTTGGATTATTGCAAGGGACTTTCGGATGTCATTCATTCTGTGTCTCTTCAGGTGCAGGCTGCTGAAGTTCCATCTTCAAGAGACCTATGTCACGACTTGTGCCCTGGTGAATGGGTCCTTGTAAAGAAACACGTCCGGAAAAACTGCCTAGACGTGCGTTGGAAGGGGCCCTACCAAATAATCCTGACAACGAATACTGCTGTAAAGTGTGGAGGGCTGCCAAACTGGATTCATGCTTCCCATACTCGAAGAGTTCCAGCACCCTTAGAAGAAAAAGCTCCTCTCACAGATGAAAATCCAGCTGTGGACGGCGAACCACTAGAGGGGATCAGTCAAGCTGTGGAGGTGTCGGAAGAAGTTGGGAGTGCTACAGATCCAGAAGAAGAAAGACGGGACAACAGTGAAACTGAAGTTGCCACCGAAGGAGAAAGTTGCTGTGAATACGGCTCAGACACAGATCAAGACAAGAGTGATCAAGAACCGAGTGGGAGGACAAGAAATAGGAGAACAAGGTGTGGAGAAGCTAGTTGGCCTGAAAGAAAGACGAGGCCGAGCTTGAAGCCAACTCCAGAGAGAACTCTTGCTCCTATATCTGAAGACTCGGATCTGGACGAAGGTGCACAAAGACAGGAACAGGAAGGTCCGAGAAGATCGAGGAGGGTGCGAGTGCCCTGCAGAAGATACGCTACTCCTGAGTGGACCTACCTAGCTGCAGATGTCCAGTGCGCGGAGATCCGGGAGGGTGAGGGAAGTGACATTGACCAGTACTGACCCAATCATAACATTGGAAGTAGTGTTGTTGATACCCGGAGTGGAGGTCGAAGGGTTGCTGACACTCACTATTCCTAATCCTCCTTATCTGAGCAGAATAAGAGAACTGGTTTTAAACAGAATAGAATTTCCGACTTTTTGTTCAATGAGGCCAACACCCGAGGAGATCATTCTTCGTTTGGAAATATTAGAATACGTGATTAGAGCCGCTGGAACACGTATCATTCCAGATTGTTAAAGACTTCGTAAATAAACAAATTGAAAGATGACCTAGCGCCAAGTGGAAGAAGAAGAAATTTAGGGACTTCCCATTTAGTGGACGGAGAAGGGCTAGGGTTGTCTGTTGCTATAGAACTCAAAGACTGATCTTGTGGAAAGGATTATCAGCTTCCAGGTGTGGTTCGGAAAGGCTGAATAAGCAAAGAAAAGAGACTTTGTGTTGTGAAAGAAAATCAGAACTACACTGTCTTGAGATCATGGAGGCTGGCAACCCAAACCGCAGGACAAAATGCATAGTAGGCACACTTTTAGTGGGAGTAATTTTTCTTATAGTTTTAGTAGTTACTATATCATATGTAGTGGGACATGAAAATGAAGAAAAGGCTACAAAGGAAGCAAAATTTGTATTGATACAGAAACCTACTACTGCTGGTAAAAGGGGGGACAATACAGAGAAACATAAAGCTTTACTAGCAGCAGAGACTCGTAGGTTGCATATGGATGAATCACAGGGAAATTTCAAATCAAATGCATATGCTAAGTTGCTTTATGAGTATATTGATGCTATGGAGGCGAAAGATTGTTATGTGTGCATGCAATTGCCAGCCTCTGTAGACGAAGGTATTAGATATCATCATCTTCCATTGACTTATGGAATCACATGTAGTTTGTTGCTCAGTATATTTTATGAACGTGATGGTTTTGAATATTATTTTTCAAATTTTGATGCTGTCTTACCAGAAGTTCCAAATTACAAGCACATGAACAAGTGGGATTATTATAAGAGTGAAGATAGACTAAAGAAATTTTTCATTCCTTGGAAAACGTTAGATACTTCACATGCCCGAAGAAATAATTTGACTTGTAAAGTGTCAGAAATTGAGAAAAGGTTTATAGGGCAGGTGGATGATCGGTACAGGAGACAGAAGATCTTAAAAGCTTCAGGCCAATGGAAAACAGATTGGACAGAGGAAGAAAGGTCACACCAAAGAAAGGGTAGTAATGGTCCAATAGCTTTAGGTCGAGCGAAAAAAGGGAAACTGTGTATATATAGGGGTAAAACCTATGATGAGAATGTGTTTGTGGGAGAAGTAAATTGTGAACATGCTTTCCAATTAGAATATTATACCAAGGATTTCTTGAAGGGAATGCAGGTGATCCCGAATGTATATTTTGTTTGTGGAAGAAATGCATATGTGAAACTAACGGATAATTGGTATGGATCATGTTATTTAGCAATTGTCTTCCCCAAAATATACCATGCTAAAGATTTAGAAATTATACACCCGACAGTTAATCCTCGTACTTACATGCGCTTGCCGCGTATGTGCACTGTAATGATTCACGCTATATTAAGCACGTTTATTTTCATTTTTTCACCACGTTTATTTGACTCCCACGTCATCTCACCTATTGATCGGCACTCGCTAACTATTTAACTGGCCCACATTGACCCTCCCATTTTAACTCTTCACCCTGACCCGGGCTCATTTTCCTTCTTTCCAGCCTCTCCTTGACAAAGGGCGTACAGCCCAAAATGCATCGGAGAACTATGGTTGTTATCGTACTGATATGCTGTTAATATCTACAAACCAATGAAATGGAGCAACAAAACTCCATAATATTTGAAATATGTTTGGAATAAATCCAAGTTTTGGAAAACACACAGAGTCATTTCTATGAACGTCCTGGAGTGCCTCCATGAGGGGATGTAAATGCAAATTCTTTGCTTACACCACTTTATTGATTTTTGTATTAGGGACAGCACCCCTGGGTGGAGTTAGGGCAGATGGTCTGAGGAGCCTAAGAGAGCGGATGGGTAGGCAGATAGGATAACTGCGAGACACCGATTTACAACGAAGACTAAGGGAAGTGAGTGATCTTCTTTGGAAGTCACCACGGCTGACACCTTTTTAGGTTAAGATTTTACTAAAGTAGGGATGTCACTTAGTCTAGTGTAGGGACAGTCTAATCTGGATTTTCTTCCTTTCTGTAAATGACTCATAAGCTACAGCTTGTGTCTATTCTTGCAACACTGATGATTTTTGAATTGGTTTTGGTGATATTCTTCTGCCGACTAAGAGCATTTAGAAAATTTATGTTTGTATTGATACCAGTATATCTTTTGAACCTTATTTTGAGATGTTTGTATCTCCAGTTAACTTTGGCTTTATAATAAACTCTTAAAACTTATTCGTAGTAAGTGGTTCTTTAGAGTGGTGTAAGTCCTTAATTGATTGACCTAGTAGTGGATTGCCTTTTACTCTATGACAGGTATCAACGGTTCAGTCGACCTGAGTTGGGATCTAGACCTATAACAATAGATCAGAAATCCCGCCTTAACAGATGTTATTCGAAATTTACAATAACCAACCATATTTCTTACGATCAAAGCGACTGGAAAATGTATTTGTTTATTAAGAAATTGGAAACATCTGTCCGTAGTTTGGATCTGCTGAGATCAGCCAAAATCGGTGCATTCTGAATTCTGGAAACGGCAGATCTGTACTCGGTTTGTAGTGTATAGGTTGGGTCGGGCTGGTTCAGAGGCCAGTCTGACAAGGCCAGAAGGGCTGGTGTGACAGGTCAGGGTGTGGGACGATGTATGGGTTGTTTGTTGTGCTGTGTTGTGGTCTAGCGGGCTGGTGTATGCTAATGATATCCCAGATAGTGCTACAAACTGTCTGCAGGAAGTGCTAAAGCATACAGCCCCCCATACCGTACAAAACACCTGTTCAACTTGTGTTTGCAATTCACACACTGCCCGGATTTGCTACGAGATGTGCAGACGAGGGCCACTTGATTTACCTATCTGGGTCGGTAATGCGGGCCACTTTTATTGTCGGTGTCTGGGCGGGCCTATTGTCAGACGCAGACCGAACCTGGTTGGGGTGGTGGCATTTAGAGCGCCCCCTGGAGACACGGGTGATAGAGACCCCCCCTGTTGAAGATGTGCAAAGGTCACTTTTAGGTACCCTCAGGAGCATCAGTAAAGTTGCGCTTCTGGTCACTTTTCTGGCCAGATGGTCCTCAAAAATATAATAATCGTTCTTCTGGGGAAGTCGAGACTTGTCGGGGTTTGCACTGTTCCATGATTAAGCCACATGTTGTACTCGGCGTGTGGTGATGTTTGTTGACAGTGCTGAACCCAACATGCATTTTAGTAATGCTCTGTTGTGCCTAATACGCCCTCAAGGGTATCTAGACACTTTACAAAGTTTGTAAACAAACTGTTTTCCACACCAGATTTGGCATTGGTTCCATCGATCGCTGCGTCACGAAAGGAGCCTCTTCCATTACACTGGTGCAGTAACATACGAGACGATTTGATCGGCTTTCCAGTGCCCAGTTACCCTAATTGTATTTTGGTGTTCAAGGCTGCACGCCTCGCCTGCTGGTGCTTTTAAGCGCGGATCCGAATCCGTTTAAGACATGGTCTGTCTCCCTTCCTCCTCGGACTCCCCACAGTGGTCCGTAAAGGTAGAGCGCGCCCTACTCTCGACCGACCTCATGTTACATTTCACGAGTGGATTTCTTCATGTGAGCCCCGTGCTGCCTGCCCACCCTGGACTTGGAGCCCCTCTAGCATGCTTGACAGACAACTAATGTCGCCGCAGAATAAGCTTGTCGTTTCTGAGGTGAGAGCCGGGTGAGCAGCAATGTAAACACCATACTCGGAATTATAATGCAAACTAAGTTTGACTTTTACTTATTTACTAGGCTTCTCCTGTGTTTATATCCACTGCAAGGCGCACTATGTTTTTTGGTCACATTTTCTTTGTAAAACCCTCATTTTAGACGTTTTCTGCAACCCTATCCTGCTGGCCAGCCCCCCCGCCCCTCACCCCGTCCCTGCTGCGCTCGAAGGTGAGGGCGAGTGTGTCTTCTGTGTCTATTTAAACTTATCCTCAGTGTCGCGCGCACAAATTCAAAGCACATTTCATGAGTTTATTTCAGTCACTTTGAGAAAAGCCGAGAACTGTGAGGGAGAAACCATGGTGGGGGGAGAAGGCAACGAGGAAAGGGTGAAAAGAGCAGCAGGCGGGGAAGGGGGTGCAGGCGGAGGGGGATATATGGTGCAGGCACAGAGGGAGATGGTGCAGGCAGAGGGTGAGATGGTGCAGGCAGAGGGAGAGATGGTGCAGGCAGAGGGAGAGATGGTGCAGGCAGAGGGAGAGATGGTGCAGGCAGAGGGAGAGATGGTGCAGGCAGAGGGAGAGATGGTGCATGCAGAGGGGGAGATGGTGCAGGCAGAGGGAGAGATGGTGCAGGCAAAGGGAAAGATGGTCCAGGCGGAGGGGAGATGGTGCAGGCAGAGGGAGAGATGTTGCAGGCAGAGGGAGAAATGGTGCAGGCAGAGGGGAGATGGTGTGGACAAAGGGAGAGATGGTGCAGGCAGAGGGGAAATGGTGCAGGCAGAGGGGAGATGGTGCAGGCAGAGGGGAGATGGTGCAGGCAGAGGGTGAGATGGTGCAGGCTGAGGGAGAAATGATGCAGGCAGTGGGTGAGATGGTGAAGGCAGGGGGTGAGATGGTGCAGGCGGATGGGAGATGGTGCAGACACAGGGAGAGATGGTGCAGGCGGAGGGGAGATGGAGGGTTGGAGAAGGCGACGAGGAAAGGATTAAAAGAGCAGCAGGCGGGGGAGGGGTGCAGGCGGATGGGGAGGAATGGTGCAGGTGGAGAGGGAGATGGTGCAGGCAGAGGTAGAGATGGTGCAGGCAGAGGGAGAGATGGTGCAGGCGGAGGGGAGATGGTGCAGGCAGAGGGAGAGATGGTGCAGGCAGAGGGAGAGATGGTGCAGGCGGAGGGGAGATGGTGTGGACAAAGGGAGAGATGTGCAGGCAGAAGGGAGATGGTGCAGGCAGAGGGGAGATGGTGCAGGCAGAGGGTGAGATGGTGCAGGCTGAGGGAGAGATGGTGCGGGCAGGGGGTGAGATGGTGCAGGCAGAGGGGAGATGGTGTGGACAGAGGGAGAGATGGTGCAGGTAGAGGGGACATGGTGCAGGCAGAGGGTGAGTTGGTCCATCCGGTAAGTTGTGAGGGGGTGACACCATGAGTTACCTGCACCGGGTGACACCAACCCTAGTGACGCCACTGTTTGTAGGTACGGGGAGATAAGGTGATTTGCGCAGAATCATAGGATGTTTGAGCCTCTAGCCAGAGTCGAACCTGGCTCCCCAGCTTCAAAGTCAGCAGTCCTAGTCATTAAGCCACACCCTCTCCCGTGATCTCCTGCCCCATGGGATTCCTGACAATAGAGTTAAGGTGTGCTGTGCTTATACCTGTCATTATTGTTATACTTGCTGGTATGTTCTTTTGTTTCTTCCACCAGGAGAGTTTATTATTAGGGGTATTCCAATACTTGACCCAAATGACTCCACGCGAGAACCATTAGGCAGTTTAAGGGAAATCTCTGGATTTGGGGTCTCACAAACTGTTGCCGAACATTTAAAAAAACAGGGGAACTTTCCGAGTCACATTGAAAATTTCGAAAATGGTCAACTCCCAAGGTGTGAGAGACGTTCATCCTGCATGGACCTAGGTCGATACAGGGATGTGCGGGAGGTTGGATAGGCAGGCTGTCAGAAGTACAGATGAATAGATGGATACATTGATGAATGGTGGCAGAGTGGATGGATGAACGGATGGATGGGTGAATAACTGGCAATGGAAGGATAGGCGAGTAGATGGTCAGATGAATGCTTGGATGAGGGTGGAGGGTTCGACAGACAGACGGATGCATAGATGGAGGGGCAGTGAACAGGGCCAGGCTGGCTACCGGGCAGTTTGGAATGCTGCTGAGCTGGGGGTATATTTTGTTGCTGGGACCTGCGTGTACTAAACGAAATGCGTTTTGCGTTTATTATTTCGTATCTGTAATGTAAAAAGAACGCTAAAGGTATAAACAGATTCAACTTGAATGAGTGGACTTCGTCTCCATGAACGAAATCAGCCCCCACTGCAATAAAATCAGCCAGCAGCTCGGCAGCATTCCAAACTGCCCGGTAGTCAGTCCGGCCCAGGCAGTGAATGTATGGATGTACATATAGGCTGGTACGTAATTATTCAAAAGTAAGGTTGTGTCTATTCCTAGAAAGAGGGATGAAAGAGTTAAGTTTACCCGTCATGCCATTCTCGATGCTTACCCGAGGGCCCCTGAGGGCCCGTTTGCACCCTCTAGGCAATGAAGATGAGTGGCACCGAAGAGTCCTTGGCTCCCCAGGCTCTGGACGGCGCAGGGCTGGGCGGCAGGAAAGTGATACGGCAGGCTCTGATTTTCCATCAAGAACATGCCACCTGCCTCACCACCCCACCAGCAATTAAGAAAATGCAGTGTGACACGACCCGCGCTGGCCACTTCATAGAGCTTTTTTTTCACTTTCATGCTGCACAACAACCCCATACTTTGCAACATAGCTAAAAACATTAACAAAGCCATAGGCTATACCTATTGGCTTTTCCAATGCTTGCTGTTTGTACTTAATCTATATCAATATTTCAGTAATTCTGAAATTTTAGATGGTTTGGGGACAGTTCACAAAGGCATGTAAGAGCACGTAAAAGAGTGCAACAGGAGTACTACTTTACATATTGCCTTTGTGTAAAGAATCCACTGATGTTAAAAGAAAATGAAATCCACTTGGAGATGCAAGTCTAAGGAAATCTTTCCAGATAGAAACACGAAAGGTCGAATTTATATTTTAATAGTAAATCTTAAAAGACTTATCTTGAAAATGACATCACAATAGATCTAAGACTACACCCTTGAATCAACCAATGACACCTCGGGGATCCTTGTTATCGGTGATGTAGAACTCGGTAAAGTGAACGATTTTTCTTTTCACTAGATGACCTCATTGACACTTACAAGATCTTGCACAGTGCTGAAGTTGCTCCTTCGTGCACAACACAAACTAACAAACATTGGAAAAGTCTAGAGGACTGGCTTGCATTATCAGTACAGACTAAAATATTGTTAAAGGAATCCTGCTGCCGTGAAAAAACAAAACGAAAGAAGGTTGCTTTCTGGATACACAGCATCTTTGAAATAAAGAATTTTATGTGTCATGCTTCAGTGTACTTTTGAGATATAAAATAGCTATTCATCTTTCATGCACTGCAATGGAAGCATTCCACAGGACGAGGAAAGAAACGTTACACTTCCTTCCAGTAGCATGAAGCACGAGAGAAATACTCATCTGGCAGGAGCTAAAGTTCACTCTATATAATCTAAAAGATTTGTAACACTACGTCTAGCTGACAGCTGCGTTGTCAACTCAGAACTAGAACTGTAAAGAACCGGAGTGACGTGAAGTGATTTGCCCAAGATCACACCTTGTGACGCAAAGGAAACATGAAAGATTAAAAACTTTGGTTCTGCGCTAAATAGTTTAACCGCTATGGGTGCCCTTTACAAGAGCACATCGGTCGATTCTTTCAGGGCACAAGACATCTGCACCAACGCTATTCCATTTGCCACCTGAAACGCATTTTATCTGAACGTAACTTTTAAAATCATTCACACAAAAGTAAAGAGACGCTGCTCAGGCGAACACAGCTTAGTGATCAGAAACCGGGCAGCTTTCGAGACATTAACCTCTGGACTTAGTCAAACTAAAACAAACTGCCCAGCGTGGGAGGGGGCAGCTCTGTGATTTATTCTGCTGCACAAGTCAACAATGTAAACACATTTAATGGGGATGGGCTAATGGAGACATTTCGCTGACTAACAGTGTCTGTAGCACTTCCCTCACCCCACAAGGACGGTGAGAGGATTCCCTCAATTTGTTTTCCTTTAGAGCACTTTACATCTTCGGAGAAGCACAGTTCCAGTTTTTCTGACAGTTCAAATTCCTTTATGTTTCACCACAAAAAACCAGCTGGGGAGGGAGGAGACGTACTGCAGGGTGATTCATTGCACAAGGACGGGGGGAGTGGGTTTGGGGCACGTGCACTGAGAGCCTGTAAAACAGAGAGGAAACACCATGCTCATGCACATCGCCTGTCCATGTGCGCACATGGTTTGTCTCCCTTCCAGCACCAAAGCGACAACAATAGAGTCTCGCCAAGCAAAGCAGCTGCACTGCATTCGTTAGCGAGACCTAAAAACCTTGAGCCTTAGTTGCGTTTGCTGGGCAGGTACTCTGGGACAGATTTACAAGAAGGTGCCGCAGCGTGGCACCGCAAGCCCCTTGGCTGCGCCACGCTGTGGCACTTTCAGAGCACAGGAATGTAACATATTTACAATAATATGTCGCATTCCTGTGCTCTCCCCTGCGCAGGCGCACAAACAGCTTCCATGCCCCTGCACATGCACCCATGCACCATGGTGGAAGGATGCCTGCGTCATGGGGAGATAATCACTACAGGAATTTTCATCTTTCAATGTGTGCTGTAGAATGCAGCACGCATTGAAAGAGGAAAAAACTAGGAGAAATTAAACATTTCTCCTCATTGCGTCTCGCTTCGCCATCCCTAGGGTGGCATAGCATACTGACGTATTTCCAGATTTACAAATCCTCGTCAATCTGGAAATGTGTCTAGTTCCATGGGTGTTGCGTGGGAGCACCCATGGAACGCCCCTTTCACCCAAAGTGCTGAGTGTGAAGGGGCCGTATTTACAAGGATAAGAAAAGCCACGCAGAGTGGCTTTTCCTGTCCTTGTAAATAAGGGGCAGTGTAATGCGGTGCCAGTGCATCACAAAAAGTGACGTACTGGCAGCGAAGGAGCTTGTAAATCTGCCCCTCTGTTCCCATACTTGCATTTCCATCGCTCTGTTTAGATTCGCTGGAACCGCCATATTTACCCAGGCAGAGCCTCTGCTGGTGGAAACCTTTGACCGATAGCCTGACGACATTGGTTAATGTATCCCCGACTGCCAGACCCATTTAGGTAAAGGTACAAGACAAGGTTGGACATGGATGGATGAAGGCGCCCCCCTCCACTAATTTTCGAGCTGGGGTGTGCCTCACCCCTGCCCCTTGAGCTGTAGACCCAGATGTATCCCTTTTTAGGTTGAAGCCTACTAGACAGCGCAGCTCTCTGGTTTGCTAGGGGCATCTTTGGGACATTCGGAAACCTACCCTGAGAATGGATTCCGCCCGTTGCTTATCATTGGCTCTTTGGTTTATAACTTTTTTCTCGCTTTCCATTTGTTGGCTTTATTTGTTTTAGGTTGACCAGCTTCAGTTCGTCCCTTTCATTCTCTAAACCCTATTTACAGTATCCTTCCGAGGGCTCCCTTTCTGTACAAAGGCCTTTAAATCTTGCTCTTATCTTGTCACATTTGCTGTGCATTCAAAGACAGAGGTCAAATGTCAGACATTGTCTTACGAGGGAGCTTGGCATTTATTTTTCTTTCTCTGACTTCAAATTGAGAGGATTTATGTGACAATCATGCTGGCCTGTGGGGGTAGTCTGGTACTTCTGAAGTGTGGTGGAAACAAATATTTTAATGCATCAAAACAATCAGTGCACTATGTGATGGCATTTCCACGCAATATAGTTTGTGCACTATATACTTTTTTCAGTAAAACTGTATGTTTGTGCAAATATAACGATCATCTCAATTGAAGATGCGTTGTCTGTAATGGCAGGGAGCTACCACACCATGTATACTCCACTTTACCCCACTCCACTCTACTCTGCACCACTCTACTCCATGCACTGCACTGCACTCTGCATCACTCCACACTACACTACACCACTCCACTCAACACAACTCCACACTGCGTCACTGCACTCGACTCTGTACCATTCTTCTCTATTCCACATCAGTCTACACCTCTCTACTCTACTTTGCATAACTGCACTTTATGTCAATGCACTCTACCCCACTCTCCTATACACCACTGCACTATTTGTCACTGCACTCTACACCACTTCGGTCTGCGCCACTCCACTCTACACCACTCCACTATACGCCAGTGCACTCAATGCCACTCCACTCTGCAATCCTACACTCTATGCCACTGCACTCTACCCTAATGCACTGTACTCTGTACCATTCTACTCTATGCCAGTGCCCTGTATGCCATCCAATCTACACTACACCACTGCACTCTACGCCACTGCACTCTATGCCACTGCACTGTACCCTACACCACACTCTACCATGTACCATTCCACTCTACCCCACCTCACTCTAACCTGAAATAATCTACTCTGTGCCACTCCACCCTACTGTACACCACTGCAATCTATGCTGCACTACTTCACTCTGCGTCACTCTACTCTACTCTGTACAACTCTACTCTATGCCCCTGCTCTAACCACTGCACTCTATGTCAATGCATTCTATACCACTACACGACTGCATTCTACACCCATCTACTCTGCACCTCTGGGTTTTATGCCTGTATACTCTACTCTCCAACACTCTAGGTTACTACTCTCTACACCATTTTACTATACGTCACTACACTCTACCCACTATGTTCTACTCTTGCACCACTGTACTCTATTCCGCTGCTCTCTACACCACTCTACTCTGCAAAAACTCTAGTCCTCTGCACTCTACGCCAATACATTGTGCTGCACTCTACATCACTGCATTCTATGACAGTCTACTCTGCAACACCGCACTCTCTGCCACTCAACGGTACACCTCTCTACTCTATGCCACTGAACTCTACTCAGCACCACCCTACTGCACTTTTTGCCAATGCCCTGTGCACCACCACACACTACGCCAGTCTACTCTGCATCGCTCTACTCTGCATCGCTCTACTCTGCACTGCACTCTACACCACTGCACTTTATGCAAATCCACTCTAAACCACTTTAATCTACTCTGTACCACTGCACTCTATGACACTGCACTCTGCGGCACTCTACTCTTTGCCACTGCAGTCTACGCCGCTTCACTGTACTCTGAAATAATTTACTGTGTGCCATTGCAGTCTATGCCACTCTATTCTACTCTGCACTATTACACTCTACAGCACTCCACTCGATGCCACTGCACTCGATGCTAGTGCACTCTGCACCAATGCACTCTACACCAATTACTCCAAATCAATACACTCTACGCTACTGCATTGTACGCCACTCTACTCTACTCTGCAACACTCTATGACACAGCACTCTACGTTACTGAACTCTATGCCATTCTTTTCAGCTCTGCACCACTGTACTCTATGCCACTGCTCTCTACGTCACTTTACTCTACACCACTCCCACTCTATTCTATGCCAATGCACTCTACACAAATGCACTCTACACCATCCCACTCTATGACACTTTGCTCCACTTTGCACCCTTGCACTCTTGCACTCTACAACACTCTACACCTTCCACAGCACTCTATGCCACTCCATGATAGTCCACTCCACGCTTCTCAACGCGACTCTACACCGCTCCATGATTGTCCACGCAATTCCGGAACACTCCACTCTTCTTCACGACACTCTACCTTACGACACTCCACTCCACGTCACTAACTTTCAGCTCTGCCTAACAGCAGCCACGTTGGTGTACAACATGGTTAAACATATTGGCAAAGCCAATAGATCTGACATAGGGGAGATGTATTGGCTTTGCTAATGCTTGTTATTGTGAGTTAGAAGACTGGCTCCTCTAGAGGGGCTGACAGTTTTTTTCCCCATGACTCATCATTCACGTTGCTGCAGCGAGCCAGTCAAATGAAAGGCGGCTGATGGGGGTTTGCACTTAATGCTGTGACTCAGGACCCAAACACACTGTAGCTTGGCATTGTTCTGGGAAATGGGAGCTTTAGCATCCTCCCTTTTGTGTTCGAGTCCTGCTAATGCTTGCCTATTAGCAGCGAGCTGCCAGTATCTGCACTTCAAAAAAATCTCTACTTTCTCGCCCCCACTTACATCATTTAAACCTTTGATCACATACCGTTCTGCACCATGAAAGTACCGAGGGTCTTTATACATTCTTAGTTCTTCTACCATACAAAGCGATGTTGGCTAAAACGCCAGGGCCTGTAAAGGTGCCATATATTACATGGTGCCGTTTGCCAGTCATGTTTTGCAATTTTACAAAGTGGGCCAACTGTGACTGCTTGTGTTATGTACCGAATCAAAAGCAGTTTTATGTGAGCTTACTCTTACATTCACAATCATGCTTTTAAAACAAGTATTGCCTTTGCCCTGTCGTTTTAGCTTTTACATGATTAAGGGGCAGATGTATCATCCGTTTTTGTTGTCGCAAACGCTGCGATTCGCAAAATAGCAGCGTTTGCACCCTTGAAATTATTCTCAATTTGCGATTAGCAAATTGCTAATCGCAAATTGAGAATAATTTCACATTCATTCCTATGGGCCTCCTGGCCCATAGAAATGAATGGGAAATTATTCCTTAATTGCGATTAGCAATTTGCTAAGCGCAATTAAGGAATTTTAAGAAATCGCTAAAAAATAGGGAATTTCTACATACATACATACATACCATTTTGCACTTCTCAAATAGCGATTCCTTAAAAATCGCTATTTGAGAATCGCAAAATGGTATCTTGATACATCTGCCCCTAAATTACTATATTATTTTACACAAATGTATACTATATCACAATATAAATATAGCATGAACGTCAGCGGTACAAGCCTTCCTAATTCAAAGAATGGCGTTGAGGCAGGTGGTAGCCAGGTAGCAACAGTGTAAGCTTCGCTCTCGGAGGTGGTGCCACTCGAACATCAGAGGTGCAAATTTCTCTCCCTCACAGCTCAGGTACACATGGGTGGCAGCAGTGCAAGCTTCTATCGGCAGCACAAGTTCTCACCATCACAGAACAGTTGCAGATCATCCACATGTGACACAAACTATCCTTTCGCACAGTACATATGTTTTCGTTTTTTTGGAAGGGGAGGGGAGTTTTATATAGCGCAAACTCTACCTGAATGTATCAAAGCGCTTTACACGAGCACAAGTTGTGGTACAGACAGTCATTTTGTTAGGCACGGGGAGGTTAAGTGGTTTGCCCAGAATCACAGGATTTTGAGCATCCCTGCTGAGACACGAACCCTGTTCCCCAGCTTCCAGGACGACCGCTCTAGCCGTTATTTCTGACCTCTGCCGACCTTCTGGTGGGTCGCTCCCTCCTCCGCTGCAGCACCTCCACCATCTCGTGTGCCAGCCTGCCCTGAGCTACTCCTGCCGGTGCCTGCTGCCCCTCGCCACCGCCTCCACCGACGCCCTCCTGACTGCCTGTGCCCCGTGTGCCTGGGAGCCCTTTTCTGCATTTTGTTCCCATGTGACTGAGCCCCCTTCTTCCTGTGCCCGTGTGCCCGCTGACCCCCTGCCACTGCTGTTTTCTCCTTTCCCGCCATTTTTCTGTTTTCCCTCCCGCCCGCCGCTGACCCCCCTGGCCCTGCCCCCCGTGCCCATTCGCTGCCCTTCTGACCCTCCCTCCCCACCTCCCCCTTATGTGGCAGCCGCTGCGCGGTCGCGCCGCTGGCGCACCTAAGGCAAGCCTGTCTGCGCCCGTCCGCGCCTGGACCGCGCCCAGTGCCAGAACTCCTGGACCCCGCGCCTGCGACATCGACAACACGAGTCTCCGCTACGACGCAACACCCTCATTGCCCTCAACCAAGGACGACCCGCCAACTGCTACAAAGCCACCCCCAAGCGCACCCACGGCCCTTTCACCTGCCGAAACTGCACCTTCACCTGCAACATCGACGCCTAAGCACCGACGGCAACGGGATCCAACCGACTGCGATGCATCCTGCTCAACACCCGCTCCGCACGCAAACACGCCGTCGAGCTCTGGGACCATCTCACCACCACAGCACCAGACATCGCCTTCCTGACCGAGACCTGGCTGAACGAAACCTCCGCCCCTGACATCGCCATGGTCATCCCCGACGGATACAAGATCTCCCGGAGAGACCGCACCAACGGAGTCAGAGGAGGATTCGTCATCATCCACCAAAACACCATCAAGGTCTCCACGAACACCGACGACACCCTCACCACCGCCGAACACATGCACTTCAAATCCACACAGACCCTAAGACCACCCTCAGAGGCACCCTCGTCTACAGACCTCCTGGCCCACGCCCCCAATTCTGCAACTCCATCTCCGACTTCATAAGCACACACGCACTGACCTCCACCAACTACATCCTGCTCGGCGACCTGAACTTCCACCTGGAAAACAACAACGACAGCAACTCCTCCACCCTGGTCGACAACCTCGCCACCCTCTGACTGAAACAGATCGTCACCACACTGACCCACATCGCCGGCCACACGCTCAATGCCATCTTCTCCTCCAGCCCTCTCATCACCTACGACCACAACTTCGAGCTCACCTGGACTGACCACCGCTGCATCCACTTCACCTTCCAGAAACCCATCACCCACCATCGCACCCCACAGATCCCCCGCCGACGATGGGGCAAAGTAACCAAGGAAATACTGGAAGCTCACCTCGCAACCGACCCTCCTACCAGCCTCACCGACCCAGAGGATGGGGCCCGCACCCTCAGACTCTGGATGGAAAAATGCGCCAACACCATAGCACCTCTGCGACAACCCACCAACAGAAACACCAGACAGAGAGCAAGCTGGTTCACCCCGGAGCTCCTGACCTCCAAGCGTGCCTGCCGGAAACTCGAGAACATCTGGCTAAGCGACAGAACTCCCACCAACCACACAGCCCTCAAAGATGCCACTCGCAACCACCACCGCCTCATCAGAACCACCAAAAAAGCCTCCTTCAAAGACTGCCTCGACAACAACGCACAAAACAGCAAAGGGCTCTTCAGCATCGTAAAAGAACTCTCCAATCCCAGCTCCTGCATCAACGAAATCCCGCCATTGCTAGCCCTGTGCGACACCCTCGCAACTTTCTTCCACCACAAAATCACCGACATCCACGACAGCTTCGACACTCAAATCAGCCCAACGCACCCCACCACGACGATGACACCCACTCCCACCCACCACAACCCTCTGACCACATGGGCAAACGTGAACACCGAAGACATAATCAAGACCATGAGCACCATCCACTCAGGCACCCCTTCGGACCCCCTCCCCCACCACATCGCCAACAAAGCCAGCAGCCTCATCGCACCCCACCTGTGCAACATCATCAACCTCTCCTTCAACATTGCCACCTTCCCTGAGAGCTGGAAGCACGCCAAGAGTAACGCCCTTCTGAAGAAACCCAAGGCGGACCCGAGCGACCTTAGGAACTTCCGCCCAATCTCCTGCTTCCGTTCCCAGCGAAAGTCATTGAAAAGACAGTCAACACCCAGCTCACCCGCTACCTCGAAGATAACAACAGCTTGGAACCATCCCAGTCTGGCTTCCGCAGCAACCACAGCATTGAAACCGCCCTCATCGCTGCCACAGACGACATCAGAATGCTCCTCGACAACGGCGAAACAGCAGCCCTCATCCTCCTGGACCTCTCCGCCGCTTTTGACACCGTCTGCCACCACACCCTCCGCGCACGCCTCTTCGACGCAGCTATCCGAGATAAGGCCCTGGACTGGACCACCTCCTTGCTCACCGACAGAACCCAGAGAGTCCTCCTCCCCCGTTCCAATCCGGAACCACCAAGACCATCTGCGGCGTCCCTCAGGGATCCTCCCTTAGCCCGACGCTATTCAACGTCTACATGGCTCCCCTCGCACGCATCACCAGACTACACGACCTCAACATAATCTCCTACGCCGACGACACCCAGCTGATCCTCTCCCTCACCAAGGACCCCCTCACCGCCAAATCCAAACTGCACCAGGGCATGAAGGCCGTCGCCGCCTGGATGGAGGCAAGCCGGCTCAAGCTGAACACGGACAAGACGGAGATCCTCATCCTGGGGCCCAACCCCTCAGCGTGGGACAACTCCTGGTGGCCCCCCTCCCTGAGAGCCCCCCGACACCGACCAACCACGCACGCAACCTGGGAATCATCCTCGACTCTACGCTCAGCATGACCAACCAAGTCAACGTAGTCTCCTCCGCATGCTTCCACACCCACCGTAGGCTCCGCAAGATTTACATTTTGGATCCCGACGAACACTCGGAAAACAGTCACCCACGCCCTCATCTGCAGCCGACTCGACTACGGAAACGCCCTCTACGCCGGAGCACCGACCAAACTCATCAACAGACTCCAGAGAATCCAGAACGCCTCCGCACGCCTGATCCACGACGTCCCCCGCAGAAACCACATTACCCCCCACCTGAGAGACCTGCACTGGCTCCCCGTCAACAAAAGAATCACCTTCAAACTCATGATCCACTCACACAAAGCACTACACAAGACCGGCCCCGCCTACCTCAACAGAAGACTATCCTTCTACGCACCCAACAGGAATCTCCGCTCCGCCGACCTGTCCCTGGCCACCGTCCCACGCATCCACAGAACCACCTCCGGAGGCAGATCTTTCTCCCACCGCGCCGCCAAGACCTGGAACGCCGTCCCCTTCCACCTGCGCCAAACTGCAGACCTCCCGGCTTTCAGAAGACTGCTCAAGACCTGGCTCTTCGACCACTAGCTGCTCTCCCCCCCACCAGCGCCTTGAGAAGTTGAAGTTAAGAGACTTGTAAAGCGCTCGATCACCATACGGTTTCTTGGCGCTAAGGTCACAGACCCGGAAAGGTGGAGAAAAACAGCTAAGGATAAAAGGCTCGTGAGAAATGGAGGGTCTTAAGGGCTTTGCAAAAGTCAAGGTAAGTAAGACAGGACCTAATAGTGAATGGGAGAGTGTTCCAGAAGGTCGGAGCCAAGGTGGAGAACCTCAAACCCCCTGATTTCTTCTTCCTAAAGCGGGGAACGGAGAGTAGAAACTGAGTGGAGGAGCGCAGATCTCTGTTGGGGACATACCCTTTGATTTGGGAATTAATGAAGGCTGGTGCAGTACCTGCCAGGGCCTGGAAGGTCATACATCCCATCTTAAAAAAGGCACGCCCCCAGATGGGAAGCCAATGCAGGGCTTTTAGCAGAGGGGTAACGTGGTGAAATTTGGGAAGTTTATAGATAAGTCGAGCTGCATGGTTTTGAATAAGTTGAAGGCGTCGAAGGTCATAGGCAGGAGCGCCGGTATACAAAATGTTGCCGTAGTCAAGTCGTGACATGACCATGGCCAAGAGAATGAGTTTAAGGGCTGGAAAAGAAAAGAAACGGGAGATCTTGCGTATTGTGCGAAGGGTCAGAAAACAGGACGAGACCACACTGCCGATCTGGGAGTGCATTGTAAGGTTGCTGTTGACTTTGATCCCTAGTGTTTTAACAGAGGGAGAAGGTGAAGGGGGGGTGCCGAGTGAAAGAGGCCAAAAAAGGGAGGACAAGGGACTGGAGCTGCCACCTGTAAGTACCAATTCGGTCTTATCAGGATTTAACTTGAGATGATTGCAGTTCCTCCAGTCGCTAACAAAAATCATGATGGTTTGAAAGTTGTGAATGGAGGTGGGGGAGGGAGAAAGGTTAAAGATCAGCTGGAGGTCATCGGCATAATTAAATACCGTGACCTCCATTTGCTGCAAAGCAAATATAAGAGTGAAAATGTAAAGGTTAAAAAGAAGAGGGGAGAGGGAGGAACCCTGTGGTACCCCACAGTTAACATTGCATAGGGGCGCAGAGAAATCTGCCAGCTGAACAGCCTGGGTACGATTCCTCAGAAAGGAGGTAAGCCAAACCAGGGGAGGTCCCCTGATGCCCGCGCCCTCGACACGGTCGAGAAGAATGGAATGGTCGACCGTGTCGAAGGCAGCAGACAGATCAAGGAGGACCAGTGCCTGGGGCAAGTTCAAATCCGCACCCCCTCTGAGCTCGTCCAGAACGGCAAGAACAACCGCCTCGGTAGAGTGTGACGGGCGAAAGACAGCCTGGTGGGGGGCTAAGAAGCGGCTTTCCTCAATAAAAGTGCTGAGTACTTTGGTGACATGACATTCTAGGATATTTCCCAAGAAAGGGAGAAGGGAGATAGGGTGGTAGTTAGAGAGGGAGGTGGGGTCAGCACCTGGCTTCTTAAGGATAGGAAGTATTATAGCTGATTTATGCGAATCAGGGACAATACCCTGCATAAGGGAGTCATTGAGAAAAGTTAAGAGGGGCACAGGACAAGCAGAGAAGATCTCTCTCAGAATATGTGCCTGACAGATATCCGACGGGGATCCCGATTTGACCCTAGCAAGCAATGTCAAAATGGTTTCCCTAGAGATCAAGGGCAGTTGGTCTAGTAAAAAAGGGTTAAGCGGGGGTTGGGGATATTGGAAGGATGGGGAAGGCATTGGAATATTAGACTTAATGGTTGCGATTTTCTCAATAAAATAGTCATTGAGAGAATCACAAAGAGATTGGGAAGAGATTGGTTTGAGAGTGGCTCTATCTGAAGAGGCTAGCTCGTGAACTATGGAGAAAATGTCCTTATGTTTGTTTTCGGCAAGGAGGATCTTGGAGGAAAAATGTTCAGATTTAGCAAGAAGGATAGCTCTTTTGTATTCTTGGAGAAGAGTGGTGTACTGTAATTTCAGTACGGGGCAATATCCACGTCTCCAAGCGCGCTCCGCCTGCCGTAGTGTAAGTTTTTTGCTTTTAAGCTCGGTGTTAAACCATCTATTAGCATCGTGGGCGCACCTGGTTCTGACGCGTGTAAGGAGGGCCACTCGATCACACAGAGCAGCAAGCCATGAGTTGATGGTAATGGCTTGGGAAGAGGGAGATAAACCTGCAAGGTTGGGAGCTGAGGCTGAGAGGGAGGAGCAGAGTGTGACTAGATCTGCACGGTTCCAATTACATGCCCAGGTATTTCTAGAGAGGGGAGGTTTCCTAGCAAGGCCCTGGTCGAAGGAGAAAGACACGAAGGAGTGATCAGACCAGGGGCAAGGAATAACCAAAGGGGGAGAAATAGGAGTGTTAATTGACCAAACCTGGTCTAGGATATGGCCATGAGTATGAGTAGAAGTGTGGATATGTGAGGTAAAGTTTAGGTTTAGGAGCAACTCTGTGAATTTTTTAGACATAAGGTCCTCGTGAGGGTCAGTAGGCCAGAAGTTAAAATCGCCTTGTACCAAGACGGAGGAGTTATTCACTATTAGGGTCGCTAACAATTCCTGGACTGCTGGGATAAAGTGCGACATTTGCTGCGGTGGGCGGTAGATAAGTGCACAGGTAGGAGGGACCAGGAGAGAGACAGATCGGACAACCAAAAAGTCGGCCGCCGTGATGGGGGGGAAGGATAATAGTTGAAAGTGGAGATTGGAGCGGACAATCAAAGCTACCCCGCCTCCAACCTTCCCCACGGGCCGATCGGCACGTATGGCATAGTAGGAAGAGGGAAGAGCCGCTAGAACATCCGTCAGAGAGTCTGGGCAGAACCAGGTTTCTGTAAGAAACAGAAGATCTGGTTTGTTCGGGTCTAAAAAGAGAAAGAGTTCAAAGTGGTGTTTAACTGCTGAACGGGTATTAAGAAGAAAGGCGGAGATCGTGGGAGCAGGGTAGGGGGGCGAGAGAGGCCCCGACATAATAGGAGTAAGAGGAGGGACTGATGGTTGCACGTTCTGGGGGAGAAAGGTGGTAGGATGAAGTTGAAGCAAGCCAAGTTTGTCAATATGAGCAAGTGAAGGTGAGTTTAGTGGCCAAGGGCCTTGAAAAGAGCAGAGTTGCTTGAAAGAATAACTTAGAAAACGAGCATAGTGAGGTGCCCCTTGCCCCGGCCGGCCGCAGACGGGGGCAGACGGGCTTGCCTCCGGCGCGTCCGCTGCGCGTGCGCATGGGCGGTGCCTTAAGTAGGTCTCGAGCGCAAGGACTAGAGCGCTGACCTATGGTGGAACTTTGAAAATGGTGCCGGCAACCCCGTCAGCCCTCCGAAACAAGCGGCACTCAGCCGTGTCGGAACGAGGCTAGGGGAGCAGCGATCAGGTAGGGCAGCTCAAAAAGGATTAAAAGAATTAAAACAAAGCACAATTTAAAAATTACGTAAGTGCAGGCAAGCCAACTAAAGCGCGATCACAACTAGCTCAAACCCACTGCCACCGGGTTGTATTGCATCCGCTGCGCGTGTGCATGGGCGGTGCCTTAAGTAGGTCTCGAGCGCAAGGACTAGAGCGCTGACCTATGGTGGAACTTTGAAAATGGTGCCGGCAACCCCGTCAGCCCTCCGAAACAAGCGGCACTCAGCCGTGTCGGAACAAGGCTAGGGGAGCAGCGATCAGGTAGGGCAGCTCAAAAAGGATTAAAAGAATTAAAACAAAGCACAATTTAAAAATTACGTAAGTGCAGGCAAGCCAACTAAAGCGCGATCACAACTAGCTCAAACCCACTGCCACCGGGTTGTATTGCATCCGCTGCGCGTGTGCATGGGGGGTGCCTTAAGTAGGTCTCGAGTGCAAGGACTAGAGCGCTGACCTATGGTGGAACTTTGAAAATGGTGCCGGCAACCCCGTCAGCCCTCCGAAACAAGCGGCACTCAGCCGTGTCGGAACGAGGCTAGGGGAGCAGCGATCAGGTAGGGCAGCTAAAAAAGAATTAAAAGAATTAAAACAAAGCACAATTTAAAAATTACGTATGTGCAGGCAAGCCAACCACAGCACGCTCACAACTAGCTCAAACCCACTGCCACCGCGTTGTATTGCGTCCGCTGCGCGTGCGCATGGGGGGATGCCTTAAGTAGGCCTCGAGTGCAAGGACTAGAGCGCTGACCTATGGTCGAACTTTGAAAATGGTGCAGGCAACCGCGTCAGCCCTCCGAAACAAGCGGCACTCAGCCGTGTCGGAACGAGGCTAGGGGAGCAGCGATCAGGTAGGGCAGCTCAAAAATTATTAAAAGAATTAAAACAAAGCACAATTTAAAAATTACGTAAGTGCAGGCAAGCCAACCACAGCGCGCTCACAACTAGCTCAAACCCACTGCCACCGGGTTGTATTGCGTCTCTGGCAGGTGTGTAGCGCGATATACAAATTTCTTGATTGATTGATTGATTGATCCTCTCCCCTACGGTACAGCATGGCCGCTACAGAACACGTTTCCCTCTCTTGCTGAAGGCTTCCACAGTGTAAGGTTCCATCAGCAGCAGTGTATGCTTCTACTGATCACAGAACATGTACAGCTCAGGCCAGGGGGAAAGGTACATACAGCTCTCTGGAGAAGGTGCTACATCCACCAGGATGAATGTGTGGGTGAATTAATTAGTTCTATCGGGCCTCACCCCAGTTGGTCTGCAAAGGCAATTACATGTCTTCACAGATTAATGTGAAAGGGACAATGTAATTATTAATGTCTCAGAAGGAAAAATAATGATATTCTCAAACCATAGGTATCGTAAATCCAAAATGTACTGGTGGCTTAGGGATGGACAATTAGAAATCGTGCCTGGGGATAGGTATTTAGGCCTGGTTTTAAATATAATATAAACTTCAATTCACACATGAATCGAGAAGAACAGAGAGCAAAAGCAGTAGCAGGAACATGAAAGAAGATGGACTTAGGCCTGTAGCACAAAAATATTTAGTTTATTGTTGTACAGATGTAAAGGTTACTCCGAACAATGCATAAACAAAATTAAAAGAATAGAAGCAAATATTTGAAAAACATGACTTACTGAGAGGTTCTGTGAATAGTGCACTAAGACTAGAGCTTGGCCTAAATAATATATAATTCAGACAATCAGCAGAGAGTGCTTAACTATTGGTATGGCATCTCGAAAGCAGCAGAGGGCTCACTACAATTGATTAAACAGCAATTACAACTCAAAAACCAAACCTTGTGGATGTACAACATAAACATTTTTGGAGGGGGGCTGGATACTAATACAGCAGCAAAGGTGGCAAAGGATAGACTCAAAGAAGGAAAAAAGTAATACAAAAATGGTGCTGGTTAGAAGCCAAGATAACAAAAATTGAGGATTGTAGTGAAAGGCCTCAACTTTCTCACCTCTTGGTTGCAGACTATAAAATTACTTTACAACCGTATTTGAAAAAATATGAAAAGTTTTATTGTAATAAGATGAATGCTGAAGCTTAGACGGGGCCAAGTTCGGGCTTTTATAAAGTGGAAGCCGTTGGTTAAAAATCGTGGGGCATATTATCAAGGGATTTATATCCGCTTTTTTGGCTTTAAAAGCCAAGAAAGCAGAGATAAAATTATCTCCCTATCAGCAACAGGGTGCTAACACGCAAATTCGCATGTTAGCACCCTTTTTCTCTACGCTTCCCCTTGCATCTCTAATGAAATGCAAAGGGGGCATTCCAGAGAAAAATAATAGGTGAAATGTTGTTAAGCGACATTTCTCCTATTATCGAGGATTTCGCTAACCCTGTTAGTGATAAAAAAAGCAGCGCTAACCGCGTTTAGCGCTGCTTTTTTTACACCTTTTTTTACACCTGGTATTTTCCTGACTTAGCCATGATATCCTATGGAAGGTGGATATCATGGCTAAGTTTGTGAGCCCCTATCATCAAGCTAACGCCAAACTTCGAGAGATTATCGTTGGTTTTCCAGTTGGTTAGCGCGAAGATTTTTATCACTTCTGAGATAAACCTTGCTAATAGCAAGTTATCCCTGCGATAATTTCCGGCGATGCTTAGCGTTAAAAAATTCGTTGCTAAGCCTCGTATTGGTAATATGCCCCCATGTGATTATGAACGGAACAGTAAATATATATCCTTTCTGCCAACTCCACATACTGTCACTTTCACATTTGCTCATATTTTGCACAACGTTTAGTCAAGAAAGGAAACAAATATTGCGGCCCGTTTATGGAGAACTGCAGCTCTGCCTAGAAGAGGAACTGATGATCATGGGGCAAAGATGCGATAACATAAGACTCTTTTATCGAATCGATACAGTTTTTGATACTGTGATGGATAAATTGTCCTTTTGAAAACAGTACGCTTAAAGGTATAGCTCCCCCATACTGCAAAATAAACCAGCCATGTTAAGGTCTGGGAAACTAATATCCTAACTGAATATGAGCCGTGAAAGCCCGAAACCGGTCCCAGGATGCTTGTTTGCAGTCCAGGGAGGAGCTGACCTGGCAGGTCGGACTGGACTATTCCCATGAGGCACAGGGTCAAGACTGATTTGCATATGGCTGGGTTCAAACTGGAATGTCTTGGGGAGCAAAAAAAACCAATGGATTTGACCCAGATCTCTATACTGGGGTGAATGTTTAATATTGTTCAACATTCTGTTCATCACATGTTCTTTTTGTATGAGTTGGCATTTGATACATTTTTATGAAGCCTTGTTTTACTGTTATGTAATACTTTTTAATAAGTTATAAGTAATTGCAATTTGCAACTTCCTAGAAATTAATATGGTATAATCATTACAGAATTCTGGTGTTTCTGCTTCTCGTTTAAATTAGAAAGATGGCAAATGGAAGATTGTAGAAGGATTTCAGGGACATATTTACAAGCCCCTATCGCCATCACAATGTCACTTTTAGTGACGTTGTGATGCTGATAGGAGCTTTGCCTTATTTAGGAGGCAGCGTAAAGCTGGGTGTAGTGTGCATAGCGGGGCTACCCGTAGTGCCACGGAGTTGTCAACAAACTCAGTGGGACTCCGCATAGCTCCGCTACGCCGCCCACCTCCACCCCCCTATTAATATATAACTTAAAACTAACGGAAAGCTATTAAAAAATACTTACCTTTTAACCACGGTGTCCCCAGGCTGCCCTCCTCTCTTCTTTGCCATTAGAAATACTGTTTAAGAAAGACATTCCGCTTAGGCCAGCGAGTCTGTGGAGTTTTCTTCAGCCCAGCTGTTCAATGCAGCCAAGCTGGAGAAACCTAGGTGCACATGTGTGTTTTGGGCGGCCTGAGATGGCAAGCCAAACATATATGCGTACTTAGGACGTGCACATAGCACTCCTCCTCCTATGCCCTGCCCCTCCCTGCACAAACCGGCTCAGAGCCGGCAAATGAAAAATAAAACATTGTTTTATTTTTCATTTGCCGGCTCTGAGCCAGGCAGTGGGGCGCCGCTCCTCCACAATTGAGGATGAGCTGCCGCTGAAATTGTTCGATATATACTTGCTCACCATTAAATATGTAGGGTATATTCTTGTTCACCATTTAAAATATGGGGTATGTATGTGCTCACCATTAAAAATGTAGGTATACACTTGATCACCATTTAAAGCCTAGGGTACATTCTAGGATATCAATCAATTGACGAATTACTTGTTCCATTGTGTTAAGTTAGTATTATTCTTTTTGTATTCATTTCTTTGTGACTCATTCTTTACTTTCACCATCCAATCACTACCCTTCCCTACTCTAATTTTCCGAGCATTATATATTTTATAAATTTTATATACCTTGTGTATCTTCTCATGAATGAATCTTTCATACACGTTGTGATTAAAAACAATGTTGTTATGAATATTTGTGTATGCGATTTACTAATGTTTTAGTTGAGCTAAGTGTGCATATAACTGGGACCACTTTGTTTACTGAAACCTCACAAGGCCCTGGATGGGCTGACGGACCACTTTTACAAGACATTTGGATCAGAGCCCATTTACCATTTGGTGACCTTGTTCAACCACATGGCGGACATAGAAGCTGTGACACACATGATGAATGAAGCAATAATCTCAGTCCTGTCCAAACAAGGGAAAAACCCCAAACAGTGCGGCTCGTATAGACCCATTGCCCTCTGTTGCAGGGATTCTGCTCATACACAGGACTGTGCACAGAGACCCAGGACCTCAGTGAAATCTGGTGGACCAAAAAACTCACCTCAGTACCTACAACACCTAACCGACTAGCATCAGTGTCACATTAGCTCTTCGTCCTATAGCAAAGTTACTAATGATTAGACAACCCAGAACATGGAACTTAGGTTACTCTCAGGAATGGTGGGTATCAAGAACATTCTTTTGTTCGTTATTGTCATACTAGTCCACAACCTGAGTAAATAGAGGCACGGAAAGGTTTAAAATGTTTATTTTAACGACATGCTCTAAGATGCATATGATTAAAAATAATACGATCAGCATTGTTACAATTCCATAAAACACAAAGGGAGAAATCATATTATAATGATAGTGGAAACAGGTCCTATAGTCCCTTATGTACCACCCTCCCTAGCTAGGAACTATGTTTTATATAATATTAGAAGGTGTCTTAGGCTTGAATGGAGAACACCATACCTCTAATATCAGTAGAGATGAATCACATCAGGATCTGCGAAAGCTCTCTCTCTCTGGTAACCGATTTTCTCCAAGTGCCCAAATCATTCATGCAGTGCAATATTAAAGGTGCCAGAATCTCAGTTAGCTGCAGCTACGTGCATGTGGTGTCTAAGCATGGGCCGATCAGCCCGAATAACAGCTAACATTTGTTATGATAACCTTGGAGGCTTCAGCACTCACTGTGCAGACTAAGGTCGCGATGTAAGTCCAGGGATTTTGAAAACAAGCCAATCTCATGTGAAGAAATTCACGCAGCCTGACTTACAACAACAGTTACATATAGTGTTGTGTGCAAAAGCAGCAAAAAGGTAAAATGGCGTTTAAACTTCTAACAAGCCCACGCCAGCATAGGAATGTGTGCAAGCAGGGCCCTGCCCTCACTACACCCTCCCTTGATCGGAACATGCACAAACGGGAGGCAAGTTAGGAACGCAGAGTTCAAGTTCGTGTGATACAGAACCAAGTTCAAAATTTGCCAAACTGGATAATTGGAAGTAAATTCCGAATTAGTAACCACAAAAAATCTAAAAACCAAGCAGGGACCGTATAGTGTCCAATACAAGGAATGAGAAGAGGAAAAATAAAAATGATTGAAAAATCACGAGTCCAGTACACTCTTTGAAGGCGAAAAAACATCACTTCAATCCAACAGTGTATAGGCACAGTATGTTGCAACTGCCTCCAATAGGACATAATTCTTATCATCAGAGAACATTTCAGTCATCCAATTAAGTAATGTTCTTCGAGAGCCGGAGCCACTAGCACCATCAGAGGACAACTCGGGTTGTTTTCAATATAACTGCGTGCCAGGAAGTCATGTGTCACCGCACATATATCCCAAATTCCTAGGACTCCATGCATCGCTGCAAAGGCCCTAATCCCAATTCCAGAACATTGCAACTCATGAGTAACTAGGGGACTCATTAGTTGATCATAATTTGGGTTAGGAGACACCGTATTGCAGAGACACCAATCCAGAGCCCATTCAAAACAGCAATCCAGGCAATGGAAGACAGGCTGCACGCATGTAAAGTAGGAGAACCGGAACGATAATCCACGTACTGCACTCAATGTAGCCAGAGGCAGCATTCCATAGTACTCAAGCATCCTGTTGCCAAGCTGAAGGAGCCGGGGCAGACTGCCTCATGACACAGATTGTACAGCCATTTCTGAGCAAGCAATTTAACAGCAGTACACCGGCAGCCAGGGCGAGAATTAACGGTAAACCGCCAAAGAGGCTGGAAAAAATAGAATGAAAAAATGCTGGTATCACACCAAATATAGTTTGGAATGAGGTCACAAGGCCAGAACTTACGATTTTAAAAAAGAGCGCCAAGCCCGTGGTTGACGAGGCATTGAATATTGTGTGAATCAAAGCACCAAAATGTAGGGGGAGATCTGTATTCAAAAGGGCATGCACTTCAGTGGGGGTGTTTGCAACGTGAAGGACGAATATTTCATGCGAAGAAGTAAGGGCAACTTCCTTTTGTGAAAATAGAGCCCTTATTCGACTCATCTTGTTGAACTCTGCATTCAAGGTCAGAATGGAAGGCCAGATGGATACATCGAGCTGCCCATGTAGAGGAGGGAACAGCACATTCTTACACCAGACTACACATTGGGAGGCACTCACAATGTACGGAATCCCTGCCAGCATCCCACAGCAATCTTCATTATTTAAAAGCAAATAACTACCGTTTGCTAGCAACGTGAAAGTTGGTGTTATAGCCGGGGCAAGTGTACTCTTTAAAATGCAGGCCAAATTGGGGGCGTTCGAATTACAAGAGCCGTGCAATTGGATATTTTTACAAACAAGTGAGTGATCAGGTGTAGAAGTGCACTCTTCACCATTCAAATAAACTTCTCTACCCTCCCTCAGGCACCTATCGGTAAATGGCAGAGACCACACCTCATGAAGATAGGCACTACCCAATGGTTCATATCTGCCTATGGTATAGTGTTTCATGCATGAATTGAATTTGAACAGTTGTAAAAGTAATATTATCAAATCATGAATTAACCAAACCGCTGAATTGGATTCAGCAACAGAAAATGGTAAAGGTTCCAATTTTTCAATATGCAAAAGTGAATATGCAACATCCTTCATTGACATAAATTGTTGCTTTTCAGTCAAATTAAATGGTAAAAATAGAGAGGACGTGTTTATGTAGTCCCATGGAACTTTACCAGCTTTTAAAATTTATAAGGTCCAGGCAACCTGCATAATGGAACATAATTGATTTTGACCATGGTACAATACAGACACTTACTCTTGCACAATATCAACAACAGATGAAGCAATATTATCTAATGTGTAAATTCGGGAAGAAAGTGTGTTAATGCTATTATCTACAACTGCAAGCACCTTTTCAAAATTAGCTTGATCAATAGCTCTTAATCTAGAAGCAGCTTCAATCTGAGACAGTTTCCAAACTTCATTATAAACAGCATATATCCATCTTTTGGACCTGCCTGCTGCCTGACCTTTCACAAAGTCATTCAAATCAACATTGTCAGTCAATTTGGACAAATGGAGCTTAACTGATGCTAAAGTGGAATGTCTGAGCCAATTCTGGCATAACTTGCCCACAGAATAGGTAGTGACAGAATGGTCGCTCTCAAAACGAGGATCTACCCTAACCTGTGTGTAGCCAGGGGCAAGACCCAGAAAACGGTGTTGGCATGAATCTGAACTTTTTTGCCACAATAACCAACCTTGGGGATCCAAGCTGGAAATATTAAAAGAGGAACTTAGTATCAAGGACTGCAATTCACTAATGGACCTATCGGTGTGATTGTACCATGTGGAGTATTCACCCATCGCAGGAGGAGAAGGAGCATTTAATTTTTTAGATGTCGCCAATCCAAAGCAGGTAGTTTGATTAATAGTCGAATTCAAAAATAACATATGATTCGGGATGAGACATGAACCATGCAAAGCCTCAGTGCCTTGCACTTGCCAGCTTTTAGAACCCCAAACAGATTTAAGATCTATAGTATATTTCCATAGCTCATATCCCCCTATAGCTAATTGATTGATAAAGGACTGCGAATACAATAATTTAGTGTAGGTGAGTCTAACTTTGGAAGAGAACTTAGCAATCACCTTAAAATAAAAAGCGTCCTGATTAGATTGATTAAAATCAGTAAAATAAGTAAACTTTTTCAAAAGAGTTTTTGAGCTGCCTTCAACGGGAGCTGGACAATGTTCCCATTGTGTGTAATTAACCACATTTCTAAACGTGATTGCTTTATGCAGAAAATGATAGCCATAATGTTGGTAGCAAAATAAGTCTAAATAATTGGCTGAGTCTAAGTACAAATCTTCAGCATCAAAAGCAGCATAATACTTCAAATCAGAAAACAGAGCTTCTATGGCTTGGACATCCCAATCATCGGAGCGTATGTTTTGTTTTACAACACCCCCATAGAAACACGAAGTACATTAGGGACATTTATAACCTCTGTAGGACCGTGAATCTAAAATTTGACAGCATCCCACACAATCCCATCCAATACAGGCCAAGCCATGATATTTACAATTGTCTGGCCACTCTTCATGATGTGTGATGAGGAGTGGGGTGCCAAAGATCCATCAATTAGTCTAATTGAAGCTCTTTCTTTAACATAATGTCCATTCACAAAGTGGAAAAAATAAACTACAAATCCAATTGCAATTAATAAAAAAATGGAAAAAATCACCAGCCAAATGTATGTCCAAGGGTGTATCCAAAAATGTTTTTAAACCAAACAGCAAAAAACAAAACTTTTGATGGGAACTTCGATGTGGTAGAGTCAGTGTCAAATGAAAAGCATGACTGATTAATTGTTTGCAAATCAGGCATCGACAAGTCTGTGGGATAAGTATACTCAGTATCATCAAGGGGATCACCAGCTGGTGAATTCAATAAAGGATTTGTAACTGTATGCTTCTTGATGGCAATGTCAGGCCTGGTGGTAGGTGTCGGAGCCAAAACAGAAGTTCTCAGCAACGCTGGACAAGAGACCGCAGGTATCATACTAAGAAGAATTGTCCACTCGCTGTAATTTGACATTGTCAATGGAGATGTACTTGTTTTCCTTGCGACCAGGAAGTGGAGGTAAAATGACTGTTCTTGTGCCCTGCACGCCAAGTACAGGAACTGGTGTTCGATATGATGGGCTGAACTCCTTCTTGTTCTCCACCTTCTCACGGACCAGATCACCAACTAGGGGTAGCCAGCCAACTACCGAAATCTGAAGTGTAGCATCAGTCGTGGAGGGCAAATGTTCCTTTGCAAGACTGTCACGGGTCTTTTATAGGTTCGGTAATAGAGCAGAATGGTCATCTACGTCAAATGGTGCGGCAGACCCCGCTATGTCTAAACCCTCAAGGTCCGGAACAAACATTTTGATGCCAAAGAGCATTTAGTATGGGGTCCACCCACCCAGAGACCTTCTAAGGAGATTAGTAAGTGCACGTTGGATGCTATAGAGATGGGCTAGCCAGTTCCTGCCAGTACCTAAAACCCTAGCTGTCAAGGATTGCTTTAAGTCACGGTTCATCTGCTCCACAACTGAATTGCCCTCACGCCTGTATGGAGACAAAAATTTGACTTGGACCCCCAATGAACGCATGGCATCCTTGTACGCCCTAGAGGCGAACGCTGGACCCTGGTCCAAATGAAAGGTACCACATGTAAAAATTCCCACAAAGACACGCAAATCCCTAATGACAGTTCGGGCATTAGCACTTCATTCCGGCCAGACCCAAACAAAGCGTGTGCACAAAATCCACTACAACTAAGATGTACTTATACGCAGTATAAGAGGAGAAAGGACTACAGTGATCTAAATAAACACAACCAAGTGGTTTATTAGATATGTACAACTATGTCTGGGGCGGATGCACAGCAGTAGAGGGTTTAATCTGCTGGCAAATGTCACAATGAAGGACATATTCACGTGTTTATTTATACAATCCACACCACCAGTAACGCTGTTGTAGAAGAGATACCGTCGCAGATACGCTGGCATGAGCCGAGGCCATACCCTTCTGAGCGCCAGTTATCAAGGATGACCTGCCGTCCACTTTGGGAATCAATCTGTCACCAACGTCATTAATTCTCACATAGGGAACTTTATCAGGACTTAAATGATGAGTATCTGGAAGGGAAACCTCTAGGGTAATTACCTCCCTTCTCCGTTGCAGCAATATCTGCCAAGATGTCATCATCAATCTTACTTTTGGAACGTGTAACTGCTGCTACTTCATATGTCGCTACTGCTGTCTTTGTTGCTTCATCAGCAAAACTGTTACCAACAGCGTGTACCCCTACATGCTGATGACCAAGAGTATGAATTACAAACACAAGCGGTAGCAGTTCTTTAAGCTAAGCCACTCGAACCCATAGCATTTTGTGTTTGATTGTGCTACCTTTGGAATCACGATATTCATTTTGAGACCAAAAGAATACATAGTCATTGTAGGAATGAACACAATAGTAAGAGTCAGTTACAATAGGAGTAGTCACACTTGGATCAGCATACTCCAGAGCACCAGAGCATGTAGATCTGCCAATAGGGCATTACAGTTCCCTAATGTCTGTGTATGCACGACATCGGACTTGAATTCACCATTCACCATCGAACCAACCACTATTGCGCAGGCCGCTGAGTAAGCATGCTTTGAAGCCGTCGCTGGTTGCGCCGATCCGTCAGTGTAAATGATACAATGGAAATCCTCCAGCGGGCGCATGGCCAGAGGAGCCGGATGAACGAATTCATACTGCAAGTACTCCTGAGTTTGCAAAGAGGAATCAAAAATAAACATGACATCCGGAGACGTCAGTGAAGTGGCCCATTGTATCCACCGAGGATGCAAAACTTTTGAATTTGGTACACTGGCTTTCGTCACTGCCTCCAAGGCAGGATACGGTGTAACAACCGACATGCGTTTACCCTGCGACAGTGCTCGTTCTTTCAGAATCGCCATCTGCACTGCACTCAAAACTTTTTTCCACAGAGGAAAATCGCATTACACCCAAAGTGTATAAGTGTGACTTGTGAGCGATAGGGAGTGTGTCACCCTCTTTAAAAGTTGGGTACGTGAAACCCACCGCCCCAGGCACAATTCTTATGACCAGTTTGGTGTGGTTGTCACGAGTCAGTAAGACTTAGATTCAAGAAGATCAGCCTGCAAAGATTGCAGGATAGCTGAATGTTCAGGCAGCCAGCTAGATTTGATGAAAGTAGGTTGTATCAAGGAATAAAGTGGCTTGATACACTGGGCATAATCGGGAATATAAGTACGCCCGAAGTTCAAAGAACCCAGTAAAGATTGTAGTTTTTTTAGAGTTGTAGGAGTGCGCAGTTGTGCGCATTTCTACAGGAAGTGAGGTGCTAAACCTTGACCTTCATTGTTGAGCTCATAGCCCAAGAACAACACTGTGTACTCTGCGATGTGTGATTTTGCAAAGTTAAATTTGTAACCGAAGTCCGCAAACATGCAAATGATGCGGTCAATGCGCCACAGATGCGTCCATAATTCGTCGTCTGTGAGATAACTGTCATCCACATACAAGCATGCATCAGGGTCGAGTGCCTCCAAAAGAGAGGCAATGCGGGCGGCAAAGACGCCTGGACTGTTTTTGTAGCCTATAACCAATCTTCTGAACTGTTTTTGCTTGCCGCCACAGGGGAAAGCTGTCCATTGACTATTAATAGAGGACAGGTTATGGCTAAAAAAGCCATTGGATATGACAAGTGTGGTCTTAAACCGTTTACACACAAGACTATCCATAAGGGCTGAACTGTGAGTATTCTGTACCGCGCAGGTCCGACAATGGGAGTTCAAGTGCCGGTAATCCAATACCAAATGGTACGAGCCATCAGGCTTGGTCACAGTAAAAAGAGGATTATTCATTGGTGACACACATGTTTCAATCACACCTTGATATTTCAATTGTTCAAGGATTTCCGCCACTGGAGCTTTCGCTTTAGGTCGCATGGGATATTGGGGTTGAGGCTGTGGCATAGACCACAATGGTATCTCATGTCTTGGGGAAAGTTTGTCCCATCCACATTGAGTATGGTACAAAGCAGGCGCAAGCACCTTAGCCCACTCCTCTGCAAAATTCAGCGCCTGCTCTTTCGGCACTGTGTGTGGGAAACTAGGGAGGATTACCTCCTCCCCTCTCGGAGCGGCTAGAACGAAGGGTGGGGGCCAGTCGGTCTCCGCCAACAAAATGTCATAGGTAGTCGTCTCAAAATCCCAAAGTCCCAAAATACCCCTTTTATAGTACGTTGTGTGTCACCTTCAATTAAAAGGACTATTTCATAGAGTCTGTCAGGGGGAGCCACTCTACAGCAATGAATGCGTCAGTTGCTGTCGCCTTCAGATATGGATGCAATGCTTCCCACACTACTGTATTTCCGCCACGTTGTCTAGCAGCATCAGCGCCCATGTCAGGTTCCGAAGTTGTGTTCTCACTATCCGTGGCATACCTCACTGTTAAAGCGGCAACTTTCTTCTTCTGAAACTGGGCTCGTTGACGTGGAAACTCATCTTGCTTGCCTTCACTTTCCATCTTGCGGGGCTGCTCAAGGCTTCGTTGGGCACCCTGACCTCTGCTGCTGTCTCCTCCACCGGTTGGTGAGACCGATGTATCCTGCAAAGAGCAAGGAGAACGTTGGTCAGGAACCTGAAAACGATCAGGCGACTTAATATTAGTGCGGTCGCGCAAATCATATGTGCGCTCAGCAGACACAGGTATGTGCAAAGCAGGACGTGACCCCTGTTTCTGTTGCTGTTTCCGCAGTTTTTTTTTCTTATTCCAATACTGCTTTGGAAAATTGGGGCGTTCATCTTTATTAGACTTTTGCTCCTGTGTTTGCTTCTGTGCTGCTTTAGCAAAAGGCTTAACACCCAAACTATTGCGGCCAATGGTCTTATAAGCCTCCACAATAATCTTCTGTAACTGCCGAGGTTTATCGGCATCGGGGACATCGCGTAAAGCGTTAGACACCTGGAAGTTCACCGCACCTCCCTTAACATTAGCAAGGGTTAGATCGAAAACAACCTCAAACACTCCAACAAGTCTCATTCCTAATTCAACCTCAGCCTACGCTCCGTGTTAATCTTGTACAGGCTTAATGACAGAGGGCAAGACATCTATGAACAGAGTGCCAAAGTACTTAGCATAGACTGCCGCAAATATTCTACCCCAGGTTTTACAATCAGGCACCTCAGGTATTAAGTCTTTCTGCAAACTAATGGTCAGAATTCTGTGTTTTTCAACAGGAGTCGTGTTAGGAAATACTGCGTCAAATTGGTCAATTTTCTCAACAAGCCAAAAAGGCAAAGGCATATCATCCTTATCTTGGGGGCGCTTGCCCATAACCGAATTCACCATGACATGATTAATCTTCATCCCGGCCGGTCCAACTGGTTTCGCCGCAGCACCAGGTGCCCCCACCTTGACGTTACCTGTAACATATTGCACTAAAGCCCGGAGCACTCCAACCAAGGAGGCGTAGAGTACACATAACTCAGCTATAGTGGCTGTTAGATGACGTGGATGCGGGGTGTAACCGGCCAAAACCAGCCACGTGGCACCGAGAATAGACAAAGCGCCTAACCGAACCTCCGTTACCGATTGGGGAAGGGCGCCATCAAACCAAACTCAATGCTGCCAGGCTGTAATAGGAATCTCTAGCGGTCTATATGGAGTGTAGTCCATAGGCACAGATGTGGGAGTATAAATGTGAAATGTACCAGTACCCGCATTAACTGCAGGAAAGGTAACCCATGAGGAGAAGAGCTCAAACGGGTATGCCGCTTCAGCACTCACCACAAAAACGACTGCCATGCCATCCACGGTGACGCCATATGCCTGCAAATGATTGCGGACGGCCACCCTACTAGGTGGTGGGATCTCAACGTCAGCCATACGGACACAGTAGAGAAGAAGTACAATGCAAAAGAATTGTAGCACAAACGAGTTGGAATTCAAAGTAAGAACCTTTTTTAAAATATCAAGCTTGAATAAACCTACGTAAATATAGGTAAGTTAATCCGTCACCACCGTCAACCGAAAACAATAGTGAGGGTGTCGTGGACTGTTATAAGCACTACTCGAGAGTCTCAAAATAAGACCACATTGTTAGGTGAGCCATGTTGCAGGGATTCTGCTCATACACAGAACTGTGCACAGAGACCCAGGACCTCAATGAATTGAGGTGGACCAAAAAACTCACCTCAGTACCTAGAACCCCTAACCGACTAGCAACAGTGTCACATTACCTCTTCGTCCTATAGCAAAAGGTACTAATGATTAGACAACCCAGAACATGCAACTTAGGTTACTCTCAGGAATGATGGGAATCAAGAACACTCTTTTGTTTGTTATTCTCATACCAGTCCACAACCTGAGTAAATAGAGACTCGGAAAGGTTTAAAATGTGTATTTTAACGACATGCTCTAAGATGCAGTATTTTTGCTAACATAAGCAGGCATATGATTAAAAATAATACGAACAGCATTGTTACAATTCCATAAAACACAAAGGGAGAAATCATATTATAATTATAGTGGAAACAGGGCCTATAGTGCCTTATGTACTACCCTCCCTAGCTAGGAATTATGTTTATATAACATTAGAAGGTCTCCTAGGCTTGAATGGGGAACCCCATACCTCTAAGATCAGTAGAGATGAATCACATCAGGATCTGCAAAAGCTCTCTCTCTCTGGAAACCGATTTTCTGCAAGTGCCCAAATCATGCATGCAGTGCAATATTAAAGGCACCAGAATCTCAGTTAGCTGCAGCTGCGTGCATGTTGTGTCTAAGCGTGGGCCGACCAGCCCGAATAACAGCTAACATTTGTTATGATAACCTTAGAGGCTTCAGCACTCACTGTGCAGACAAATGTCACGATGTAAGTCTAGGGATGTTGAAAACAAGCCATTCTCATGTGAAGAAATTCACGCAGCCTAAATTACAACAACAGTTACATCTAGTGTTGTGTGCAAAAGCAGCAAAAAGGTAAAATAGCGTTTAAACTTCTAACAAGCCCATGCCAACATAGCAATGTGCGCAAGCAGGGCCCTGCCCTCACTACACCTCTTAAATCTTGATGCCAAACTTTATAAAAAATTGTGGCTACACGACTAGAAACCAAACTCCCCAACCTAATACACCCGAACCAGTTGGGGTTTATCAAAGGTAGGCACACACAAATGAAAACATCCGAGGGGTCATACACTTAGTAGAAAAGATGACAAAAAAGGGATCCCAGAGATCTTAGTAGGTCTAGACGCTGAAAAAGCCTTTTACTGGGTAGATTGGGCCTTTCTGTTCTCCAGGCTTCGGAGGTTCGGCTTCAGAGACCAATTCATACAAATGGTTCGAGCAAACTATGCAGCACCAATGTCAAGGGTACTGGTCAATGGGGAAAGCTCCAAACTCTTCTCCTTGGGGCGGGGAACAAGAGAGGGGTGCCCTCTGTCACTTCTACTAGTTGCACTGAGCATTGAACCACTAGCCACTAAAATACACTCCACACAGGAGATAAAGGGGGTTCACTTTGCAGCCACAGAACATAAAATATCTCTATTTGCGGATGACATCCTGCTGGCCTTGACTTCTCCCCGAACATCAATGCCCCCTCTAATGGAAGAACTGAGGCGATTTGAAAAAGTGGCGGGCTTCCAAATCAACCGAACAAAATCCTTTATACTCAGTTTAAATCTATCCCAGGCTGACAAGGAATCCCTGGATGCGACTACCCCCTTCCAATGGGCTAAGAGAGACATTACCTATCTGAGCTTAAAAATACCTCCACTACTTGAGGGGCAATTTAAATCTAACCATACCAGCTGATACAACAACTGAAGCGGACCTGAAATGATGGGCGCCAGTGTACCTGTCATGGGTGGGGGGTACACAGGCAGTGAAAAGGATGGTATTGCGTAGGCTTCTTTCAGGGCCTGCCTATCACACTGGACAGGGAACTCTTTTCAGACCTTCGCTCTATAGTGATATCGTTTATTTGGCAGGGACAAAGAGCTTGACTCCCTTACAAAATTCTGTGCGCTCCTAAATTGGCAGGGGGCCTCGCACTACCAGACTTGCTCCTTTACTAAAAGGCAGCCCAACTTCGGGTGATACCGGAATGGTCAGAAAGGGAATCTGATAATCATTGGTTACGCATGGATAGGGAGGTGGCAGGGATGTACATCTGGGACTTAATCTAGAAACCCAAAACTGACCGCCCGACAAATGTGTACTTGAGCACACCCACACAGACCACATTGTGAGTCTGGGATGACATAAACAGGCAGAAGGTTGGGACCACATTCCCCTTCCCTCATACACCCATTCATTTCAACCCGGAGTACCTTCCGGCACGTCGATTGGGCCTCTATGATGCATGGCAACAGGGTGACTGCTTAACAATCGCAGACATGTTTAACTTTGGTGATATGAAAACGTTTGATCAATGCAAACGTGACTGACACTGAACTATTTAGATACACCCAACTTAAACATTGGGTGATGCAGTCAACCATATGGGAAAACGCGACCAGGGATCTGACTCCACTGGAACAATTTGCTAAGAAGGGCAGTGGGGCCAAGGGCTGCATCTCTTTCCTATACCCACAGTTACTCTCCACACAGACACCGGTCAGGCCACGTTATGTAACGCATTGGGAACACACACAGGGGGAATCCATTGTAGACCAGGATTGGTCACAGCTGTGGCAAGACATCGCACGGTGTAATCATTCTATGGGATTGAGGGAAGCACACTATAAACTTATGTACGATTGGTGCTTGTACCCTACTAAGCTCAAGAAAATATTTCCCCACTCATCAGATCTGTGTTAGAGAGGATGTGGACCGTTGGGGGACTTGATGATGATGATGATGATGATTATAGCCTTGTATAGCGCAACTTTACCCGAGGGCGTCAAGGCGCTAGTGATGGAAATAAGCTGAATGTGAGGAAAAAAGAAAAGTGCCAATTAAAGATAGGCTTCCCTGAAAAGCCAGGTCTTCAAGGCCTTCCGGAACAGAGAATGAGAGGGCCGATAACTAAGTTCCGCAGGAAGGGTGTTCCATATCCTCGGAGCAAGGGAGGAGAAGGCTCGCCCACCCCACCTTGCCTTAAGAATTCTGGGAACTGCGAGCAGGTTTTTATTTGCTGAGCGGAGGACCCTACTAGGGACATAGTGAGACACAAAAGGCCTAATGTCTTCTGCCCCAAGCCCATGAAGGGCACGATGGGTGAGGCAGAAGGTCTTGAAGTCAATCCTGGCTTGTATAGGAAGCCAGTGCAGGTCTTTCCTAATGGCTGAGCCCGATGAGCGCCTAGGAGCATGCACAACGAACCTTGCGGCCGCATTTTGCAGGATCTGGAGGTGCTGGACAAGATGTTTGGAGATTCCCTGATAAAGTACATTACAATAGTCCAGGCGAGAGGCTATGAGGGCTACTGTAACCTGTTTACGGGCGTCAGTTGACAGGTAATGTACAATTTTCCTCAGGACTCGCAATACCCCGCCAAATGTGACTTTAGACACATTTGACGGGATTGCCCAAACATTTGTCCCTTCTAGGATGAGATTCTCTCCCAGATGAAAACCATATTAGGGTACCCAATGCCAAATGATCCTAAGATGATTTTGCTGGGGTTACTCAATGACAATCTTCGCTACCAAACAAGCAGTGACAAAGCTGTGATGTGGCTGTGTTTAGGGGCAGTGAAGATGGCGGTGGCGGCCCCGTGGAAGTGCCCATCCGCACCCACGCTTATGTAATGACACGCCAGACTATGGCGGGCGGTCACAATAGACTAACTGTCAGATATTGCCTCAGACTCATACAAAAATTTTGAGTATATATGGGGTCCCCTAGTAGGCTAGCTTTCCACAGGATTACAGCTTTTCGCATGTTCCACACGCACCAGAGCCCTACACCTGTTTCAATTCTAACTCGAAGCAATTTGGGGGAAGACCCTGAGAAAAGGGAGAAAGCGCCACACCCCCCCACCTAGGCGACCTCATAGAGGCCTCCACAAGACACTCTAGAAGTTAATATATAGATTATATCCATGTACCACAGTTATGTTAAAATGAGTTTGGGGGAGGGATGAGGTGTAAAATCGACTTTTCAGCAACAAAACGGGACACACTTTTATACAATAAGGCGTTTATATTTAGCAAACTGTAAAATGTATTAGAAATTTACCTAATGGACAGCCTGTCACATTGTACTTGGACTGTTTAAATACTCAACTGAAAAACCAATAAACACAGTTTAGAGAAAAAATGGTTAGGGTATATACTTGCTCACCATTTCAAGTGAATGTGTAGGGTGTATACTTGCTCACCATTAAAAGTGCAGGGTATATACTCACCATTAAAAGTGTAGGTAAGATACTTGCTAACCATTACAAGTGTGCAGTATGTACTTGCTCACCATTAACACTGTCCGGTATATACTTGCTCACCATTAAAAGTGTAGGGTATATTCTTGCTCCCCATTTAAAGTGTAGGGTATATATGTGCTCACCAATAAAAATGTAAGGTATATCCTTGCTCACCATTAAAAGAGTAGAGTACATTCTCGCTCACCATTAAAAGTGTAGGGTGTATACTTGTCCTCTATTTAAATTGTAGGGTACATACATGCTCACCATTAAAAGTGTGCGGTGTACACTTGCTCACCATTAAAAGAGTAAGGTACATTATTCTCACCATTTCAGGTGTAGGGTATATATTAAACTTGGCATCTGCACCTTCACTAACATAGCTACTGATTCTTCTTCACTGATAGCTGCAGTTGCATGTATTGTGGTTATTTGCTCTGCTTATTGTAGACACAATGCGGTCTCTGATCAAAGCCTAGATGTATCATGGGCTGAGCTACTCGCTGCTGTAGACCAATAACATACCACTCCAATATAGTTCCCTATTTGTGCTAAAACACCACAATCACCAGATATGATTAGTGAAAGCAATTACTAACACCAGGTGGGTAAGTCTTTAAGTGTGTGTTTGTCTTCTAACCACAGTCAACAGGAGGACACTCACGCTGCTCCTGTGGTGTAGTCCTGAAGTAGCCACCTAGTAGTGATAGGGAAATATTGGCGGGGTGATGATAGTGCCGTCGAGGAAGGGTAACAGAGGAAAAGGCCAGTGGCCAATAGTGACAGAAAGTGATGGTATCAAGCTAGAAACATGGAAGAGAGTGAAAAGGGTGATGCGCCAAACAGGAAGACACAAAGGGGCATATTTATGAGTTCTGGCGCATCTCTGCAAATCAGCTGGGATGCGCCAGAACAAATGCGTCACGCAAAACTACCCTTGCGTCATGGCGGATGCCCCGCATTTACAATGCGGCGTGCCGTGGCGCAAGGGTAGGCAGATGCGTGACGCATCTTGTGACGTAATGGCGGCGCATCGCTGGAGTCGCGTCGCAAGCGCGACGCGACTTCAGCAATTCTCGGGTGGGCCCTATACTTAACGTGCTGCGTCAGTCCTTACGCCTGCTCGAAGCAGGCGTAAGGAATTGACGTAGCAACGTCGCACAAGTGGCTACGTGAAATCTTGTAGATTTCACGCAGGCACTTTTGCGAGGCGCACCTGCCGCGGAACACCCACCCTGCGCCGGAACGCCCACATGTGGTGCAGGGCTTTACAACGTGACGCATCTGCCTAGATGCGTCACGTTGTAAATGGGTCGCAGGTATGCGCCACGTTTACGCCGTTGTTGCGTGACGCAACGGCGGCGTAAACGTGGCGCAAGTCCGACATAAATCTGCCCCATAGACTGTAGAAGAGACAAAAAAGAATAAAGAATGCCAAAAAACAGACTGACTCAGGATTGGAATATGATGTAGAACAAGAACCTATCTGCATGTTACATACTTTAAAAAAAAAAGTTGGGTTTATTATTGGTACATATTGCAGAACAATGTAGAAGTGTGACATGAGAGCCCAATACATGTTTATCATCTTCAGTCACCCTCGCACACACCCCCCCGCATCCGTTGCAGCTCCAGCGGTGGCAGCTCATTCTCCTACATCCCTGCCAAGACCTGGAACAACCTTCCCTTCCGGCTACGTACAGCCCCCTCGCTGGCAGACTTGAGAAAGAGACTCGAGACCTGGCTCGTCGGCGGACACACAGCACCCAACTACCCTCAGGGGTGACAGTGTTGCGCTTTACAAATGCTGTTTGATTGATTGATTGAGCATGGAATATCACTGTCAGAAGAAAGGTTCATTGATTAAGGTATGCCTGTGGTGCCAGTACTCAATTTCCAAGACAGCTTTGCCATGGTACTGTAGTCATGACCTATCACGCCATGAAGTCAGAACTATTGAGACACACTTGTGTGAATCAAGGTACCTCAAACATGACAACTGTTTAAAACGTTCCCATCTTATTTGTGTGCTGTACAATGCAGCACACATGCACTGAATGAAAAGTTAGGAGAAATTAAAAAATTCTCCTTTATTAATGTGTGCCTCGAAAAAGCGTTATTCTTTAGTGCAAAGTCTTGTTTTCCATTTTTTGTAGATAGGGCTTTGTGTCAAAAATCCATGGATATTCCCCTGACACAAAGGAACACTTAGAAGTGCTAGCACTACTTTGTATTACTTTAGGGCTAAATTGAAGCACAAATAAAGTTTTGCGCTGGAAAGTAAGTACCAGTAAGTAGATAACAGTGGCTCAGCTAAGTGCGGCATTCGACACAGTGGATAACGCTATCGTAAAAGGCAGACTTGGGGAAGTGGGAATTCAGGACAAAGCATTAGACTGGCTCACTTCGCATCTGGAAAATAGATCCTATCAAGTCATGGACAAAGATTGCCTCTCAGATAGCTGACCAACTATTTCTTGCGTCCCTCAGGAATCATCACTCAGCCCCACACTGTTCAATATATATGTGTGCCAGCTTGCCGTCTTAGTGCAGGATTTTGACCTGTCGGCGGTCTCCTACGCGGATGACACCCAACTGGATGTCTCTCTAACAGAAGGTCCTAATCTAGGAAATAGACAATTGGAACCCTGCTTAGATAATCTGCCCCCCTGGATGACAAGTTGCCGTCTAAAGCTGAATCGTGATAAGACTGAACTAATGTTATTACGAAACCAAGCCATATATAGACCCTTAAGTATGACATGGGCTCCTCCCGATCCCAAACCGGTGATAACAAACTAGGGAATCTGGTTGGACAGTTCACTAGCAATGGACCACCAAGTAAATAAATTGTCTGGCATTTGCTTCTTGCTACTCCAAATGTTTAGGAAGATACTGGTATTGATCCCAGAGCAACTAAGAAAATGGTCATTCAATCCCTAATAGTTTCCCGCCTGGATTACGTGAACTCTCTTTATATTGGCTCCCCCAAATACGTAATAAAGATACTTCAGACCGAACAAAATGCTACAGCAATGCTCCTTTTAAACGTTCCTAGTTACGTCTCTGCAAGAGACCCCCTCAAACAGCTGCATTGGCTCCCAATTGAGGCATGGATAAAGTTTAAATCCCTTTGTGTTGCTCATAGATCCATAAATAACAAGGGTCCTGTAAAGCTTAGAAAGTTGGTAAACGACTTATGCTCCCTAGACACCTAAGATCCTCGCATCTTCATCTCCTCAGTACAACCATGATAAAAAGAATGAGAAGGGGAGGAAGATTGTTTGCTCACTTAGTACCGAAGTTGAGGTATGATCTTCCACCCAGTCTCAGAGCACTGGAAAATGAACTCTCCTTTAGGAAAAAACTTAAGACATGGGTGTTTCCCTGTTAATGTACCAGAGGCCCAATTCTCATCCCAGCACAGGGAAGACCTCGGGTAGCCAGGCGCTTTATAAAACACAAACATAAACATTCTCAATTTTTAGCTATCCTTTTTAACGTAGCATCTTTCTCTGATGGCGGTTTGCACATTTTGTCCTAATACAAGGTAGTGCCGCACATGTATTTATTCCTGGTATCTATTGTCTGCAAAATTAATCCCAGGGTCACATATATGAGAACACAATGTTTTATTTTTGTACTCATGGGAGACGACTCTTTCTCTCCAGACTAACTAAAGACAATGTACTGCACCTCTGGCACATTACAATAAGCTTGTGTTTTATTATTTAAACAGCATCCATGCTGAATTCGGTAGGAGGCACTTCACACCAAAGGTATCATGGAAACTGTTGTGAGCTGTGACTGAGATGCAACTCTGTAGGCCCGACTTTCATCCTGAGAAGGAAGATAGTCGTTCAAGAGAAGTGTGCAGGCCTGCACACTCAGATGGGGTGCATTTGTTCATTACTGAGGCCAGCTTCCTGACAGATGATACCAAGGTGTGGGGTAGATCATTCAAGTGGTCTGAGAGAAGGGTACTCTTGATATACTCTTGCTAGTGTAGAGGTATTAGTGATAGACAGGAGTAACATCAGGAACAAGTAACATGGTTGAATTGTTTGTATTTTTCACCATTCTAGTAATGCTCATAAAAATGATGTGTCTTATCTGTCTAATGATCGCAACTCATGTTTAATTTACAAGGATCAGGGGCCCGATGTAGGTCGCCAAATACCAGTCGGTAACGGCCGATTTCGGCCGTTACGACCGGTATTTGCAGATGGAGATGTAGGGGCATGTTAAAATACAGATTCGGTAATTTTACCGAATCGGTAATTTTACTGATTCTGTGAAATACTGAATCGGTAAAATTACTGATTCTGTATTTTGACATGTAGGTAGCACTGCAATCAGTGCTACAGGGGTCTAAGAATTCGTTATTTACCACCAACTAGAAGTTGGTGGTAAATAATGAAAACCCTTTAAAATGCATTTTTCTTGCTTTTTAAACAGTGCCATGTTGCAGACATACATGCCCTAAGGACATGTATGTCTGCAACATGTGCACCCATGCACAATTGAGGGGTGCAACAGGGTGTCAAAGTGACACCCTGCCGCCCTTCACTTTTTCCCCCAATTACCGAATCGGTATTTACCTAAAGTCCCATAGGAATGAATGGCAATTACCGAATCAGTAAATACCGATTCGGTAATTACCGAAACTTAACGATTCGGTAATTTTTAAAGAAAAATTACCTACATCCCATTTGCCTGTTCTTAAATACCGAATCGGTATGATTCGGTATTTAAGAATCGGTAATCTGGGATTACCTACATCGGGCCCCAGATCTTTTAAAAAAGTATTTGAAAAAAATATTCTTGTATCTTTTCTTTATGACCCCTTGGGCATGCATAAGAGACAAATGAAAGGGTTAGATCTGTTTCCACAAATTCCTTGGGAATCAGAGTTGTGATGTTCCAGGTTACTGACAACATCTATATTTGTCACGCCTGCCAGCTCTCCGGCCAGATTGCGCGGTCTGACAAAGATGGCCGCCCAGACATGCGCATGGGCGAAGGGGACGGGCTAGAGCCTAAAGCCTGATCTCCCCGTAACTCGGGGCTTAGAGTTCTAGTGTTTGCGTGTTCCCCTTTTGGCACGTCACTTCCGGTAAGCCGCTTTCGTTGTGCACTAGCCGTTCGTCTTACGGCACCCTTTGATCTCTGCTCCCAATCTTGAACCTATTTTGATATTACTCGAATCCTGAGCCGTTCCTGGCTATTCTTCGGATACACGTCTTGTGCATCTACATCACCTCCGTCCTCCTGAGCTGCCCGATGGACCTTCGTCTGTTAGGATTATATTGGACGGACCCGATTCCTGCTATATTATTTACCTCCTGAGCCGGCTGTCTTCTCACCCGTCCTGAGGGGGTCGTTCGCCTGGGTTTTCGCTGTTCCGCCCGTCGGCCGGACACTTCTGTTCCGTCGGCCGGCCGGATTTGCGGAGCGTAGGCTGGGGGATTCCTCCAAGGGATTATGGGAGTTGTGGTCCGCCAGGGTTTTATCCCATGTTCCTTCTTTTATTTATGGACTCTCTGGTATAAAATTGGAGGCTGGCATTCTTTGCAGTGCAAGGGCAAGAAGAACGGGTAAAGCGCTGTTAGCGCCTTATTTATTAATAATACCCTGCCAATTATTTTGTGGTTTCTAACATGAGTATTATTACAGTTTTCAGATAATATTATTGACAGTTCACGATCGCCTCAATCTTGATAATCAGAACCCCTATATTTGCTCTGCATGGTAAGAGAACCGAATTTACAGTTCTTGCATAACACACTAAGAACCTGAGAGAGGGGAGGAGCCAAGATGGCGATCGGAACAGTCGCATAACCGCCTCGCTCCGTGATCTCTTCCTCCCCGCCACCTATCCTGTATTTCATCCTGTTCGGGGTGTTCCGAATTTGGTCACTGAGGACGAGCCTTCACTTACCATCCTTTTCTGGGGCTCTGGCGTGCAGGGATTTCGGCGTTCTGCCCTGGTCGCCTTGCTGGCCTTCCCGGCCCTGACGCCGGGGCCTCGAGTGCTGTGTCTGCCCGGAGATGTTCGGAGTGCCGGCGGTCCGGAACCGGTGGAGAGACCCGATGGTGGGAGCCTGAGAGCCGCGGGCCGGAACCCTTGGGGCGGTCCCGCCCCCGTTGGTGAGCCACCCCGTATGTCCGTTTGCCTGCCGGCCCGAAGAAGAGAAGCCGCGCTGTTCGGCATCCCTCGAGTGAGAAGCCCGCTCCTGTTGCTTGTCCCGCCCGGGGTCCGGTGCTGGGCTCCCCCCGAGTGTTGTGGGGAGCACGCCCGTTCTTCTGGTGATTCTCCTTTCTCCACCGAGTGCCGTCCGCCGCGGATTGGCTGTGTGCCCTGAGGCCGCCGGTGCTCCTGGTGGACTTGGAGGCGCCTGCGGAGGTTGCGGCGGGCGCTGTCCTTAAGATGGCGGATGGCCCCTCGGAGTGTTTTTCTCCTGGAGACGGGGAAGTGGCTGCATTTGCTTTCTCCGGCCCTCGTTTGATTCGAGCGGCCCCTACTCGGAGTGCTGTCTGGTTTGCCCTGGCTGCTCTGCGGATCGACCTGTCCTTTAAATGCCGAGACTTGGAATTGCGGATCGCCGCCATGGTTGCTCCGCCATTTTGTGACGCGGTGTCGTCTCCCCGAATTGTGATGGTTGAAACTTCTCCGGCGGCTGTGTTGGGATCTCCGGCTGGCTGTTCGATTCTACGGGATCCAGTGGACCCGGTGCCGGTGCTGCAGTGTTTCCTACATCCTGATTTCTTTGCTTCGTGCTGGACAGCCCAGATATTGTGCTTGGCCACGTGGATCTTTGAGGAACTTTTGATTTCTGATTGCTGCCGAGTTCTCATGGTTGCTCCTTCTTGGCCGGGACGGTGTTTTGCGGAGATCCCACCGGCTTTCCCTGACTGGTATGGACCCACTGTGTTATGCTGTTTTTTGGCTGTCGCGGGGTCTGGAAGCTCGACTCTTCATAAAAGTGGACAGGGGTGATCGTGCCTGGGGTGCCTGTGGGACCCTTTTTAAATGGCATCTCCGGGCCTCGTTATTTTGGATGGTTCCTGATTTCATCCTTGTGTAGGCTTTTCTCATATCTCCTCTTCGACCTCGATTAGTGCTTTATTGTTGCGGATGGGGTAGTGTTCCATGTCTCGATCGCTGGCTCCTCTCCTCTCCCTTCCTTCCTTTTCCTCTCCTTCTTGTCTTTCTCCCCTCTTTTTCCTCGTTATTATTCCCTCTCTCTTTCTTCTATATTTCGGGTGACTCTGGGCGACAGGCACGCTGTTTAGTGGGGTAGGCCGTAGCCATTACAGTGATGTAGGGTGGGGGGGGTGTTTGTTATTTTAGTTTGTTTTATTCTATGGTCCCTTTTTGCCTTTTTCCAGGGGGTGGGCTATGTCCCTTTGTGTTTCCTCCTCTGTTTCGTAAGTGTCTGCACTTTCTCCTTTTTCGAGGCGGGTGGGCTGTACATGTGGCGTCCACTGTATTTGTTTATTGGAATTTGTCCTTTATTTTGAACCTTGTATGGGCGTGAGAGGTCTTTGGGCTTTGCCCTACTGTGGTCATCTGATTGCGTGGGGGGCTGTTTCCCCCCCGCCCCCCCCCCTCTTTTTCTGTATATGTTGCATGACGCACTGGTAGATATGGTTGCTGCCTCCTTTATATAACGTAAAATGAAACCTCTCTTATCCTGGCGCTGGCTGTATAATGACTTTATTTACGTCCATCCTGTATTCATTCTATCGTACACATTGCTGTTGCCCTTTTTGACTCTCCTGATTTTGCGGCCGGCCCCTGTGGTTGTAGGCCTGCGCTTGTAATTATACGTGTCTTCCAATAAAGGTTTAAAAAAAAAAAAAAAAAAGAACCTGAGAGAAACAGTGTCCTTTTAATGTAATAGACAGATGTCAGGTTTGCCAATCATTGCTGTTCCAGTATTGTGGTGAAGATTAAGTCAACCTGTTTAATGAAGAGCCCTCTTAGGTATGTTACATAGCCTAGGCATCATATGATTGTGGTTTATTGTTGTTGATCTGCATTAACCTAACCCATTCCTTTTAGTGCCTGTCTCGACCCTGAGGGATACCAGCCAGAGGAGTCCTGTTTCTTCCCTGCCTTTCCTTGTTTTGTTCCCTCCTTTCCCTCCATACCACCATTGCGTTCTAGTGTTTGATAGACGCGATAGGTGCAGGGGTGAAGGGTTGGTCTTGTCTGCTGTTCCTGGCACTACCGCGGAAACAACGCTTGTATCCTTACAATATCTCTGGAAAGTTAGGAGTTTAGATGTGGTACAGTGAGTTAGCCAAAACCAACATTTACTGATGACATAAGTAAACTCAGTCTCTAATTGTGTTGTTGTGTTGACCTAATATACAGTCCTACAAAATTCATAGGAATCGTATAACAACATCACAGCCAAACTGTAAAATATTATTACAGTTGAGCATCTATACCATGTTCGTATTACAGGTGACTAGTGATGTCACAGACAGCAATGAGAAAATGAGAAGCAGGTTTTTATACAGGGTTGCATGCTCCCATGTATCACATCAAGATATGTGTACTACACATTTGCTTTGTCAATTGAATAATTACTGGTTGCGCCATATTTAATTATTGGAATTCAAAGAAAGTAAAGCACTCTAGGAGACAATCCTTTTAAAACAATCAAGCTTGATTAACCTACAGAAATAAATAGGTGCTTCCTATTTAAGCTGAAGGAGGAAAAACCATTGTACCACGGACGGCTACGTATAGACGTAATAAAGGAGCCTTGGGCACGTGCAAGAAAACTACTCAGGAGACCCATTCAATATGTACCAGACCTTAAACGTTGGTGATGACATGCTGTAAGGTTCCTACGAATCTAGTAGGACTGTGCATGTGGATCAACAAAAGTTCATAATACAAAGACTGATTATTCATATATAATCAGGAAATGTTGGTTTGGTTGGCTTGATCATAGTACCACATCTAAACCCCTAACAATACAGAATTATAGAGGTTTTTGGTAAGCCCGAAATTAGCTCTAAAATTTCCAAGGATTTTGTGTAAACAGATCTAACCCTTTTGTTTGTTACTTGTGCATGCCCAAGGAGTTCCACAAAAAAAAGCAATATTGCATTTTCAAATGTTTATTGAATGGCTCTAATCCTTTTAAATAAAACATGAACTGTTGTTATTAGAAAGATGAGACACATCATTATTATGGACGTCGGAGTCTGTGTTCCTCCTGGATTTTCTACCCCTGCCCCCTCCTCGTCCCTCTTTCATTTTTCAGCGCGTGCCCCTGACCAAAGCACTCCTCTCCCCTTGTTGGGGAGAGATCCAGCATCTTATGCCCTGGAGTCTCAGCGACCCCACTGAGAGGGTCCCCCATGAAAATGGGAATCACACATAACTGAGGACTGAGACTGATCCCTGTACTACTCAGCCGGACGACAGACACAGTTACTTCACCGTCTCCACGCTGTATCCCCTACCCCCTCCACCTCTGCTTCCCTCCTTCATTCTTTGGCTACCTCCCCTTTTCCTTTCCTCTCTCCCTTGATTTCCTCTTCACCTGCCTGCTTTGTCTCTGCTTAATCTCACTCCCCTCACCCTTTTACATTACCCCCTTACCCCTCTACACGCCATTAAACCAAAGAATGTAACTTTTAACTGTTGTACTTTCTGTAACAATGTGTAATTTGTAACCTATGTAACTCTCCTCATGTAAAGCGCTCTGATACCTCCGAGTCTAGCCAGTGCTATATAAAACTCAAGTAAATAAATAAGTAAAAAAATAAAAATTATAAGCATTATTAGAATGGTGAAAAACACAAATAATTCAACCATGAAAAATGTTCATAATAATACATAGGTTACTCCTATCTATTACTAGTTCCTCTATGCTAAAGAGAGCACGTCGGGAATACCCATATGCCAGGCCTATTGGAATGACCTAACCCCATACCTTGTTACTACACATCAGGAAGCCGGCCTCAGTGCATTAACAAATGCACTACCATTTGAGTGGGCAAGCCGGCACACTTCTCTCACACAGCTATCTTTCCTCTCAGGATGAAAGTTAAGGACAGTGACACTGCATCTCAGTCACAGCTCACAGCAGCTTCCATGATAACATGAGTGGGGAGAGAACCTCTTAACGATTTCATCCGTAAAATTATCCCTCTTGTTCCTGCGATTGCAAAGAGACTGGTGGTCTAGGCCCTTGTTCTTTCTCGCCTGGATTACGGGAAGCCCCTTTATCTGGGGGCCCCAAAGACCACCACAAGAAAATTACAAATAATAGGAAACTTTGAATCTCGGTTGCTGCTCAACATCTCCAGATCCCACTCAGCCAGCCTTGCACTGAACACCCTTCATTGGCTGCCTGTAACTGATAGAATAAAGTTCAAATCACTTTATATTGCTCATAAGACACTCTAGGGTAAACGACCCCCAGCCGCTCACTCTTTAATTTCTTTCTATCACCCCAGAAAAAGCTTACGCTCTGCCAATCTCTTTCTGGCCATAGTACCTTGAATAAAAATGGAACATATAGTGGCCACTCCTTCTGATATAACGCTGCCAGGCTCTAGAATGCCCTTCCTTTTTAACTTCGCTGAGGAAGATTACACCTTCCTTTCCGCAAGTTGTTTAAAATGTGGCTGTACCATAACATTTCATTTTTGTCAGTATATTCTTCCACCCGTTGTTCTGTGTGACACTATTAGAGCAGGGATGCCTTCGGGTAGTCATGCACTCTATTAGTGTTTCATAATAATAATAATAATGATAATAATAATCATAGACGCTGTTTAAATAATGAAATGGCAAGCTTATCACATTGTTCCCGAGGTGCACAACTACAGGTTTAATTAGTCTGGGGAGAAATAGTGGTCTCCAAAGAACATTATAAAAAACAAAACATTGTGTCCTAAATTGTACGACTCTGGAACAGGGTGACAATGTCTATCAGGAATAAATTTGAGAAATACATGTACAAATCACCATTAGAAAAAGATGCTAAGTTAAGACGAGAATCAAAAATGGAGGTTATATGCAAGCCCTACACCAAGACAGAGTAAGAATATTATATATGTAGATGGCTGCAACATTTACATACAAAAAGGTGTAAAAAATATCATGAGTACATGATAGAACTTTAATAGCCTACTGTATTTCAGTTGATAAATACACTTGAAGTCTGTTCTCATATGATGTCTGCATTAAATGCAGTACCAGCTTTTCTGGCAGCGTGACCGGCGCCACTGCGCCAAGTTTGCGGGGGTGCCCTTTGTGTGACAGGCTAAGGTGAAAGAAGATCAAATTGCAGCAATCTTGTGTGACAGGCATTTTTAAGGGGATAATAACAATGGAATTATATCTTTGGTGGTTAATGCACTTGATGGAGAGCTCTGTGGTTTGTCTAGTCATGCGTTTGATAAAGTAGCGTAGAGGGTTAAGGATCCAGCAGCAAAGCACAATCTGTAACATGCAGCTAGCTAGCATGCTGTATTTTATGTAGCTAGCTCAGTAAACTACAGCTTTGGTCACAGAGATCTTTTTATTATTTGGAGTAAGTTTCAATCCTTCTGCTACACAATATTGAGCTATGAACTGGCTGGGATTTAGTCTGAACAGCCTAGGCAAGGTGAAACAACATTACCCCTTATTAGTCTCTCAGGTCAGATACTAGCACCTAGACATAATGAAAGAATGCAGATGCTGTTTTGAATGCACATATCTTGTCATATAACTCAGGACAGGGGTTCTGAAAAAACAGACACATAGAGCGAAGGTCCTGAGACAAGAGTCACCTGAGCAGTAGAACATCCACCTATGTATGCTAAGGTACGGGGTCCGCCACTAAACCCAGAGATCTATAGAATATAACCACCTAGCTTCAGTAGTATGGGAGGGTTTAGGCAGATCTGTCAGATAACATGACAAGGCTATGTATTGTATATGGTTTATTAACCATGCGGACAACATTATTGACATGTATTTATTTTCTAACTGTGGAGCATGTATTGCATCTTAGAGCATGATAGTTTAAATAAACATTGAAACTTCTTTTGCGTCTCTTTTTTATTGTTGGAGAGCGAAAGGGTGTGTCCTGTTACCGCAATACCTGAGAGGGTCGACAGTGTTATGTTCTGGGATGTCATGTCACTTTTCTCTCTGGAATGGTTAGGAGGGCATGTGAGGCACTGTGGCTAGTCGAACTCGGGCTCATAGGTACTGATGTGGTATGGTGACTCAGGGGCACATTATCAAGAAGCTCGATATGATTATCGCCGCTTTAGTGACAGGAAACTGCCGCTAAAGCGGAGATAATGGGATTGATAATATGCTCTTATGAATTCACATAGCAGCCCAGGTTGTGGTGTTAAACTGGGCTGCTATGGGAATTCACAAGGGCATATTATCAAGCCCGTTATCACCGCTTTAGCAGCAGTTTCCTGCCACTAAAGCGGCGATAATTTTATCGACGTTCTTGATAATATGCCCCTCAGTTCCTACATACTGATGTTCTGTGGTCCCAAACATAGTTCTGTTCCTGGCCAGAATCCCTGCAACAGTTTACATCACAAAAGTGAAGCAAACCTGGTGCAAAGTTTTATTTTGGGTTTTGCATTCCAGAGCAAATCCTAAATTGCTTTGATTCCATTGATTTTAACGTTAATCTTTATCTGCTTTCTATTAACTTTGGTAGAAAGGAATTTGCATAAAATAAAATTACACCTCCTGGAGGCAGGTGTAAAGCAGAGGCGGATGGTGGTAAAAAGCATAAGGAGTGTTGTCCTACCAGCCCGAGGGGAGAGGCAAGAAGAGAATGAAAAATTGCCAAGCAGCAGAAAAAAAATTACTACTTGCTGGCTGCTCTCTTACTTTTAAAGGGGCACCTGTAATAAAGTGCAGACGTTCTGCTACGCATTTACCTGCCAGGTGAGGTCTTCTTTGACCTCGAGGCACAAGCTACAGCAGTGACATCATAGCAGAGGTTGTACCTAGTTACAATGCCATGGATAAGCTGCTATTCCGGCACTATACACAACGGCCCTGGGAGGTGTTCACAGAACTCCATTCATTTTTTTTGCAGATTTATTTACCCAAAGGTATTGGAGCGCTTTATATGAGCACTGGTTATGTTACACGAGGGACCATTTTTTATTTTTTTTCTTAGGCACAGGGAGATTTGGGGCCTCGTTTATGAGGCCTTGCGTCAGTTTTGCGCTTCCAATGCGTCACCTTTTGTGACGCATCGTTGGCGTAAAACATGCCTCCTGTTGCGCACTATTTACAAAGTGACGCATCTAAGCAGATGCGTCACTTTGTAAACCTCTGCGCTACATTATACCTGCATGAGGTATAATGTATGCAGGGGGGCGTTCCCCCGCAAAAAGCCTCGTAGAAGTGACACAGTGAAATCTATGAGATTTCACTGCGTCACTTCTAGGACACCGTTGCGTCAAAATCTTACGCCTGCCTCACAGCAGGCGTAAGACTGATGCAGGCTCTTTCACATGGGGCTTGCCCCATGTGAAAGGACGCATTGCTGGAGTTTGTCACTTTTGTGAAACACTCCAGCAATGCGTCACTTTTGTGCCATACAGATACGTCAGAAATACTGAGATATCTGTAACTCCTTGCGACATGATGCGTCATACAGTAAATATGACGCATCAGGTATGTCGCAAGGAGTGCGCACTGAGAAGTGACACATCGCTGCTTTCACGCAGCGATGCGTCATTTCTCATAAATGAGGCCCTAGGTGATTTGCCCGGAATCACAGGATGTGCAGTCGACCCCAATGGGGCAGGGGCGGGGCAGGCTGAGAGGGAGAACAAGGTAGTGGGTGGCAACAATTAAATAGTCATCAGGAGAGGGGGCAGGCTGCAGGAAGGGTGCAGCTAGCTGCCAGAAGACATTAGTGTGTAAACTCAACCCAAAGGAACTGACACGCATTACATGAGCGCCCTAGCTACATTACACAAGGTCCGATATGTGTAGGCACCAGGAAGCTAAGCAATTTGCTCAGAATCACAGGATATTATGTATGAGATAGAGGCCTCTCCCCTCCTACAACAGTGAAGAAATGGGACCAAGAAGATTCCACTTGGAACGGAAGGCATCAAAGCTGGCACACAAAGACTTTTAATGGGGCAGCTGTAATAAACTGCAGACGTCCTGTTGTGCATTTGCCTGCCGGGCGAGGTGTTCTTCGACCTCCAGGCACAAGCTACAGCAGTGACATCATGCCAGAGGGTGTACCTAGCTACAATGCTGTGGATACAGCTGCATTTCGAGCGCTTTACACAATACCCCTGGGAGGTGCTCACAGAAATCCATTAATTTCAATGGCAGAGGGCAGGGCAGGCTGAAAGGGAGAACGAGGTAGTAGTGTCGTGTATTTCTATAGGTTCTGAATCGATCCCCCTATTCCTGACCCTATTCTGGTTAAACTAACTATCAAGTTAACTAACAGTCAGCCCATGAGGCAAGAAAACCCCCATGATGCAGATACCGTTATCTGACGCAGTCACACTACGGCACAGGAACGTGTTATCTGATTAGGTCATAACGCTTGAGATCTAATTAGACAAGCGACATTCCTCCAGCCCCTGATAAGGCATACGAAGTTCTCATAACAAATCAAACCTATGACAACCTGGATAATCCGTGCGGCCATTGTTTTGATTTCACAGAGAACTTTTGCAAAAGAATGTGCTAACGAGCAAGTCGTATGACATCTTTATTGACGTACCTATGTCCATCCTTACGTCAATCTCGGCACCTTTAAGGTATAAATATTGCCGACCTTGCCCTATGCAAACACACGCGTGGTGACAAGACGGAGCAGCCATACTTGCCGAAGCCGAGAGCAGAAGCAGACCCCGCTGGCAGCAGCCCCGCCTTCCTGACGCGCTGAGAGACGCGCTGCTATCTCAAGCCGAGAGACCCAGCACCGGCGTTTCCGGGTAGCCCTCGCAGGCAGCCTGGAATATCGAGAGCAGAGAAAGAGATACCATTCCTCATTCATCCTAAATTCCAGGTACAGAACTGAATAACCCCTCACAGAGAATTCTTTAGTTATTCACTTGGCAAAAACAAACTTAACTTAAACTGTAACTTTCTATTCCCGCCCACGCATTAGACTTAGGTCAGGTACACGGGGTAGGCGTATTTAGAAACACCAGTTGAGTACGTTTAGTCAAATGTATATGTGTATGTAAATATATTTTAATCATTTTAAACATCATATGGCTCAGAAACCATATCAATGTTTTTACAGTATTATTTTATACTATTGCTTTTAATGTATGCACTTTACTTAACTATAAGTATTGCAATAATATCGATCCATTTCTCATGTATGAGACAAGAGACTGATCAATAAATAACACCTTTTTATTGAACACGCCCGTCTCTTCCTTTTCTCTACATTCTGATGAGACTAAGAATGCACGTACTGACTGAGTAAAATAATTGCCTTGTGCTCACACGACTCTCGAGATTGACTCTTGATTAGGGGAGAGCAAAGTTGTCATGTTCTATGGTTGTCAGAAACTAAATCCCTTCTTGTCTAATCAGGGAAGTTAATCCTTCCTTGAACATTCGAGAAAGTTTCTAGCGAACTCTGAGCTTAGCTGGCAAACCCAAAAATTAAGTCTAGTATCGACAGTAGTAGACCTAGTTAACGTCTGGCCTAGGCCTTTACTGCTGTAGGTACTATTCCAATGCGCAGAGCCTATTGGGAAAATAGGAGCTACACTACAGTAGGTGGCAACAATCAAACAGTCATCAGGCAAAGGGACGGGCTGCCGGAGGGGTACAGCTCGCTGCTCTCTTCGTTCCTTGTGTTGTGTTCATTCACTTTTGAAAGCATTATGTAGCTGAAGCTGAGCCGAGGTACAACTTCTAAAGCCTTCCGGGTTGCTGGTGCCACACATCCTCACGCCCCATCAAACAATCAATTAATCAATCAATCAAGGTTTGTAGAGTGCACTACCCACCCGCGAGGGTCTCAAGGCACTGGGGGAAGGTGGTGTGAGCAGCTCTGTTGGGATCATTCGAAGAGCCCGATCTTGAGGTCCTTTCTGAACTGGTCCAGTGTCAGGCTTCGTCTGAGGTCAAGGGGGAGTTTGTTCCAGGTCTTTGCTGCGAGATAGGAGAAGGCTCTTCCACCTGTTCTGGTCCTGTAGAAACGGGACGGTGGCTGGGGAGAGGTTGGCTGAGCGGAGGTTTCTCTTGGGGGCTTGGAAGGAGATTCGGTTGTTGAGGTTTTGGAGTCTGTTGTTGTGGAGGGCTTTGTAGGCATGTGTGAGCAGTTGAAGGTTATTCTTCTTTTGGGGAGCCAGTGGTTGTCGCGGAGGTGTTTGGTAATCTGGCATTGTAGTGGGATGTCGAGGATAAGTCTGGCTGCGGCGTACTAGAGTGTGTGGAGGAGTTTTTTGTGGATTCCTGCGTAGAGAGCGTTTTGTAGTCCAGTTTGCGTGGTCCGTTGGGGTTGGTGGGTTTCCAAGGGCGGTGGGCCACTAGGTGTTGTCCCATGTGAAGGGGCTTGGAGCCGAGGATGAGCACTTCTGGTTTCTCAGAGTTGAGCTTCAGGCAGCTGTTGCTCATCCAGGTTGCGGCGTCTTTCATCCCTTCTTGGAAATTGCACCTGGTGATGTCGGGTTCCTTGGTGAGGGAGAGGATGAGCCGGGTGTCATCGGCGTAGGAGACGATGTTGAGTCTGTGGTTTCTGACAATGGTTGTAAATGGGGCCATAGAAGCAGCTATGAGGATGGTCTCAGTGCTGTGGTAGCTGCGGAATCCGGATTGAGCAGTATCTAGGATGCTGTTGGTTTCTATGGAGTGTGCTAGCTGGGTGTTGACGACCTTTTTGATCACTTTGGCATCAAAAGGGAGCAGTGAGATGGGCCTGAAGTTCCTGAGATTTGTCGGGTCTGCAGAGGGCTTCTGTAGGGAGGGGTTGACTTCAACGTGTTTCCAGTCATCAGGGAATGTGGCGGTCTCGAGAGAGCAGTTGATAGTTCGGCGTAGCTCGGGTGCGATGGCGCCCTGTGGAAGATGTGGCGCGGGCAAGGGTCAGTAAGTGCTTTGTAGTTGATGCTCTTCATTGTCTTTACGGTGTCTTCTGTGGTGAGAGGGATTAAGGTGAGGAGGATCTGTTGGATGGCGTCGCTGGGGGTGAGAGTTGAGCGTTTTGTTGCTGGTGTGCAGCTATTAGAGACTCGAACAGCACTTAGTGATTTTTTTCATTGTTTCCTCGAACCTCCAGTTCACCTCATTTGTTACATGTACACATATTTTTACTGTAGGAAGCTATAGTTCAAACCTCCTCATTCTTTCCGTTTATTATGAAAAATGGCAAATAAAGTTGCCAGTTCGAGCACATTTTGGGAAAGATTTACGAGCCACCTGTGCCACCAGTACGTCACTTTTCGTGACGTACTGGTGGCGCAGGGGGTTCCTCCATATTTACAAGGAGAGGAAAAGTCACCCTGTGTGACTTTTCCTCTCCCTGTAAATATGGACCCTTCACACACACCACTTTGCGTTGAAGGGGCGTTCCATGGGTGTTGCTGTGGGTGTTCCCACGCAACACCCATGGAACAAGACACATCTCCAGATTTCTGAGATATCGTACATCTGGAGATGCGTCTGAATGCTATGCCACCCTAGAGATGGCGTAGGGAGGCACAACGAGGAGAAATGTTTTCATTCCTCCTCATTTTTTCCTCTTTCAATGCGTGCTGCATTCTGCAGCACGCAAAGAGGAAAATGCCTGTAGTGATTGTTTTGTGCAGGAAGGTGCCCCTTCAAGCACAAAATCAATCTCCCCACGATGCAGGCATCCTTACACCATGGTGCAAGGGTACCTGCGCTGGCGCATGGCTGCAGTTTGTGCACCAGTGCAGGGGGGGAGCACAGAGATGCGACATATTCTTGTAAATATGTTGCATCCCTGTGCTTCAGAAGTGGCGCAGCATGGCGCAGCTAAAGGGCTTGCGTCGGTGCCACTCTGCGGCACTTCCTCGTAGATCTGCCCCTTTGCTTATAAGACTTTCAATTATCTTACTCGTCCCTGGTGCACACCTGCCAATTTTTCTGTAAAATTCACCTCCTTTGACTGAAAGTGATTTCTCAGCAAGGATACTCATGCAACAAGCAGCGCTTTCTATTGCTTGAGCTTCGTGATTACTGTTGAACTCTGATGCATTTTCAGTTTAATGCTGGGAGTGTTCGTTTATATGGCAACGGGGATAAGGTCAACCTCAGCCTGAATCTTACCAGAAACAAGAAGATCCTTGATTTGAATATGGCAGTATGCAACTTGCACTGAGAAGAGGAGTTTGCAGCTGCCCCTGCCTTCGTGGGAAGCTAAATGCAGCTTAGAAAATTGTTCCTGTGTGTCACACAGCCAACCACCCAGCCCTCAACTAGAAGTTACTACAGAGCAGACATGATTGATGATTTATACATGAGAGTCATCATGAGAGGTGAAAAGCACATTTTGAGGTCTATTAGAGAGCTTTAGCAGTCTGGAAAAGTTCTCATGTGTGTACACAACATACAAAAGGCAGATGTGTCCACTAAAGTATGATAATAGGGCAAAGCTGGCACCCGGAACATGGTCACAGACTGCCACCCAGCTCCTGGTGTACACACCACTTCCGTTGAACTAATCAGTGTTTCATTGTGCAGAAGTGTAACACTTATACCCAAATTTTACGCCGCACCACTTTCAAATGTCACCAGCCGCTACTGGCGTAAAGTTAGAGAAAATATTTAATTTCCCCAAACCCTCTAAACTTTATATTTGTGCTGCACCATTCAGAGCATATACAAAGTGGGAAAGATTTTTATCTGCTGTGTGAAAACGTAGTAAATCTGCTGCTATGTTTTTCCAGACCAAGCACTCTTAACATATATATATACCTACCAGTGCGGGTGATGCTTACACCTTGTACCCCTCATTGTCTTAAGTAACATTTCCTTCACATTGATTCACTCACTTGTATGACTCATTGTCTCAGTATAATATGTTTATGATGTAAGCGCTCTGACACCATACATCGGTATAAGTAGCGCTATAAAATAGATACATTTGAGAAAGGGCTAAGGAGAAATGAAAGCCACCATCGGAGGGTGGTTGTGAGGGAATCTGTGAAGGGGTATATCATGAGGGCACACCAACAAAGATTGTTACACGGGGCGCCACAACTGCTGAAGCTGGCCCTAATAAATCTAGGCATTGTTCATATTGGGGGCAAAAGTGGCAAATGTACTTTTCTAAAGTTACCCTTTGGAACTATAATTTTTAAAATAAAGAACACAGAGGAGCACCAGGGTCAGACTGGGACATAAAGTAGAACCGGGCGCCAAAATAAAAGTGGCCCCCATTAGAGAACCAGATAACTAAAAAGGTAGCCCACATTTGCAAATCCGTCTAGTTTTGAACATGCAAACACACACTGTATGGGTATTTTACAGGGTATGGGAGACTGCATGCATTGTGTTTGCTGCAGGTAATGCTTATGATAATGTCAGAGAAATCAGCAGAAAAAAATGGCCCACCAGCCCATAGGACAGTCCTACAAACTGGTAAATAGTGGCCACGCACTGATCTGTAAGACCAGCCCATCGAGCACTGCCTATATAGCCAGTCCGACCCCGGGGAGTGCAAGCCGTCTTAGGTGGTAACTTGTTCATTGAACACTCTGAAAAGTAATTCATTCATTTTTATTTTTGCATGTAGAAGTGTACATACCGGCATTCCATTTCCACAAACATCTGGAAGGATGGCTTGGAAGCGGACAGTGTAAGCTTGCGGCAGGAGCCTATGCGCGACTCTCGTTATCAGTGGCATGCAGCGATACAGGATGGGGAGCCAGGACAGCTGCTCCTGAGGTGCAGCTGCCCAGGAGCTGAAGCCAATGGCAACTGGAAACAAGATAATGGACTGCTTCCTCACCAGTGCTGGAAGACAGGGGATCTAGCCAGATTCTGGATCTGAGCGGTCCTACCCACTAGTCCTGTTAGTCAGGGCCACTGGAATTAGGCAGCAGGGGAGGACCTAATTATGCATCAGGGTTGACTAAATGATGTGGCAAGATAACGCAAATTATGCAACACATTTTGTGATGGTATTAGTCAAAGACGGACAGTAATTTGAGCAGGGGGGGTGGGCAGGCCTCACATACATACTCACACTCACCCATCCAGATGCACTCACTCACACGCATACGTTCACAAACACACACATACACCCACCATTCACAAGCACACACACATTCACAGCAGGCATGCACATACATCCATAAATACACACAAGCATGATTCCAATCGTTAAAACAAAGAAGAACTTACCTGGCTGCAGTGGTGATCTCAGGTGGCAGGAGGGAAGCCTCAGCGGTCCCTGGAGGGTTGGAACTGCCACCGCCTCTCACTGGATAGGAGGAGGTAGCAGTCCCTTACTCATAACAAAACAACGAAAGAGTGGGGCCAAAGATAATAATGAATAGGCAGAGAGAGTCACTCTATAGGTTAAAAAGAACCCTCATTCACCACCCTAGTTGGTGAAATGCTTCATCATTGGTTTCCCACCAGAGAGGCCGAATGCCTCTCTGGTGTGCGACAACGCCTGATTACAGCGGAGCAGGTTTCGTGAAGGTAACAGTGCAAGATGTGAATCAAGTGATAAGTTAAAATTGTCTTTACCAAACCACAAAAATTATTAAATGGTGGAATGGTAAGGCAAAATTAAAACGTGAGATGGATGATAGACTGGATAAATTGGCCAGTCACATCACTAATATGAAAGAAATGTATCCCACTTATATGAAAGAAATGTGGTCCGTTGTTTTGTTATTATGTATCAGGGGGTCTAAGAGTGGCTCCATTGTCCTACCCTCCCTCCTTATTTGTTTGATAAAAGTCCCTTACTCCTCACAGAGTGGGATGGGATCAGTGAAAGTTTCTGACTCTACCCCACTCGGTGTCGAGGCGTCACTGATGGACACTCGGCCCGGGGGCACTTCAGGGCTTAAAAATGACGCGCCTAGTTCTGAGTCTGTCAGTGACGCGCGGGCTGAAGAAGTAATGGCACAAGCCGCTCCACCCTTAAGGGTGAACCACACGTGGAGCTACTGAAGAAAATGCATCAACTGCAAAATCGCATAAATCCAGTGGCATGCCGTTAGTGTTCCAGGGACGCAGAAGTGGTGCCAGCACACAATCGCTGTGCGCTTTTCTGTGCCTGCAGGAGGGATGCAAATGCCTCCATTTATGGATGATAAACTGCTTTTGTCCAAGTTTATCTGTGGCTGGGAGCCATTGGAGCGCATAACAAGCACAGCGTGAGTCTAATGCAGGGCCCAGGAGGAAAACAAAGATGCAAAAAGCATGTCATTTCACAAGTCGTTAAGACAGAGAGAAACATATAAAATATTTTTCAGACTTTTCTTAGGCTCAGTGTGTATGTAAGACATGCTGGCCTGTGAAAAGGGCTGTTGTATGTGCCTATATGTGAATATATGCACAATAGCAACTGATATATGACTCAATGCAACCTTAACTTGTCAGCACTTAATCATAAGTGTTTAATTGGATCCATTTAATCAACCTTTGAATAACAAAAAATTGAGTGAGAACTGTAAAGGTTTAAAACGTATGCCTTGAAGGGTATATGGAGACGTTTCAAGTGGCTGCATTACCTGATACTCATAGTGCCCACACTCCCAGCGCTTACTCCACTTTGCGCCCATAACACTTACATACCAAGGAAACTCATGAGACAGATTTGTGGGAAAGCAGTGGTGCAGGTTTATTTTGCACAACAAGTAGCAATAAGGTGGGTCATCTTACGGGCGATCCAATGCAGCAGCCCCTCGCTGACCCGCATGCCTAATGAGCCATTCTTGCACGGCGAGTCGATGCTCTGACGGTGCAGTCCATTATCACTTTCTTTCGTTCACTCCCGCCCCCCCTGTCAGGGCGGAGCGATGAGGCACACCCCCGGTCGGTTCAGGCCCCCCGACCGCCCGAAGGACTAACGGGGCGCCGACGCTGTTTCCTGGAACCCCCTCGGCTCCAGGTTCTTGGCTCAGGCACCCCTACCGTGCCAGGCAGAGGTATTGACTGTATCCTTCTGCCGCAGAGGTACCCCTCCTGTCCATCTGCTTCCAGATCGCCCTGTACTCCGCCACAGCTCTGGAGGAGGCCCCCGTCGATGACAGAGCCCCCCACCCACTTAGCTACTTCGCCTCGCTGTTTCGTACCACTTGTACATCCAGGAGGGATATGTTCACCCCCAGTCCAGACAAGTGTTCCACCTATCCCCATTACGTATTTGGGTGGCTCTTAGCTCGAGCTCCCTTCGCCTGCCCAACTTCATAGGGGCACTGTCAACTCCAGCGTTCTAATATTTATGATCACCCCAGTTGGACCTTTAACACTCAGGAATACGCTTTCTTGTTCTTCACAGACATTGTCCCTGTACGGCATGCCACCTCCAATTGAACTTGGTTTCTCTTGTAACCTGCCCCTTGTCACTTCCCCCTTCTGTAGTGCACAGTTGGCTACCTCATGTATTTTGTTTACCTAGTGGCGTTATATAATCCCTGCACGTCACATACGGGATCTATTACAGAGGCATCATTCGCCTTGAACCCATCATTCCCGTCGTGACCCCTTGATTTAAGCCTTAAATACTAATCCTCCTGGAGAAGTAGATCATCGTGCGCACCCAAGATACCCAAAATACCGACCGTACTGTACTCATTGGAGTATGGAACAAAACAGGATTCGGCTGTCACATCGGCCAAACCTGGGGTACTAAAAAGACCTAATCCTCAAACTATAACCCCACCATGTTTGTCTGTAATTTCACCATGTTTCAATTCGACTTGTCCGACCTCTTTTAATTTTAGTATTTCAGCCCCAAACCTACCATATTTATAAGGACATGCTTGCAGCTGACAATCCCTTTCATGCCAATTTTTCAGCATATAGCTAATAGGGGCATAAACTGCTGGGTCTTGCTGTAGGTATTATTAATGTCGACATTTGTGTTGAAGGCATTATGTGCGTGAAATTACAGCCAGATACCAGCAATGGTCTTCAACAAAATATCTCGTATCTATTCTGTAAATAAACACAATCGCAACAGCAGACTGTTGGAGGACAACAGCAAGATAAGGTGCTTGTATCAGTTCAATAAGTGCTATTTTGCATTCCCCTACGTCTTGAAGTCTTAAAATACAACTCTGCGGTAGAATTGCGTACTGCTCCCTTCCTCCACTCTCTTAGGTACTTACAATCAGGCACTCTCTGCTCTCAAAAGGATGTTCTGAAAGCAACCTGGAAAGAAATGTTCTGCCTGTTAGGTCACCCCCAATTGTCTCTGTGGTACACTGGTGCGGGGATTGTTCTGGAAGCTCCAGACACCCAACATCTTCCTTTCTTGTGTTTTTACACTGGTGCGGGGATTGTTCTGGAAGCTCCAGACACCCAACATCTTCCTTTCTTGTGTTTTTCTTAGTCAGCAAACCAGCCAGCTGGGCGCCTGCTGTTGCTATCTTTATTACCTTGATGCCATAAGTTTTACTCTCCGCAATGCCACTCCGCCCTTCACATTCTGAGAACTCCTTTGAGTCCCTTTTACTTTTAACATTTGTCGTGATTGAGATGTGCTTCAATTGTTTAAGCAACTAAGGTATAATTTCCCCCCTTTCATACAAAATTAGTTTATTCGGGTGTTACCTTGATGCCATGAGTTTTACTCTCCGCAAAGCCACTCAGCCCTTCATCATTCTGAGAACTCCTTTGAGTCCCTTTTACTTAAGCAATGGTCAGTACATCGTTGGGAAGAAGTAACATCGTGCCTTGCTGGCAGATGCCAGGCAAAATATATGCTCGACGCCACCTATACCTTTGCACTAATCAGCAGCACCTGTTTGTTAATTAATAACGTGTTTGGCCTCCCGGCGTGCCGCGAACGCAGAAGCCAGCCCTCTGATAAATATTCAGGCTTGTGGGTTATACGACTGTGTCCAGCCACGCCAGAGTTAGTAAAGCCCGGGCACGAGGGATGCCCTGAGGCGGGCGGTGTGAAGTCAGAGCGACTGATAGAATGCCGACAAACCACCCCTTTAATTGTCTTGCTCTGGTCCCCGCGGAACGGTCTAATTGTTTATTAATTAGAGGCTGCCAACACCGGTGGATTTCCTTTGTGGATCGAATGGAGCAGTCACAACTCTTGCCCCCACTACCTGAGCCCCTTTGTAGCGTGCCGTTGGAATTCATTACCATCCCATCTAACAGGCGATGCCCTTTGTTACTCAGGCTCTCTAACCGTGCCCTGGCCACCCTGGGGGGCAAATTCATTTGCTTATATTGCATGCTGGTACCAAGTTTGCCCTCCCCGAGCCCCGCGCAAATAACCTCTCGTATATCGATCAGTCTTCTACAATGTTCAGTAGCGCAGTCTTAAAAAGTGCATTAGAGCTGTCTCCTTACATGCTCATTCATGCAGTATTGCCTGACTCTGACTTAATTACAACAGACAATACTGTTGAGGCAACTGGGCCGTAGATGTAAGAATTGTGGGTTATTAAACGAGTTGTCAAAAACTTATGGACAGCATTTTGGGTTAACCTTAACTGAATGCGCCCGGGGATCCCCACAAAGTATTGGGAATGTGCGTGATGCAAACAGGGCCCCCAAGCTGCGTACCCATGCGGACCAAATACTTGGGCTGAGTCCTTGTAAATTTAGACTGCTTCTTAATATTCAGTTGGATGTCTCTGGCCTGCAAGCTGCCGACACCCTGATGATGTATAGCCTTCCCCTTGCCATGCCATGGCGAGCTAATGCGGACGCCGCAGAAAGAAATGTGGCATAATGATGCTACATTTATCTCACAGTGTTAATATTCCCTCAATTGTTGTATATTCCCCAAGCGAACAAATTCAACAGACTAGCATCCTGCAGACTTCATATGAAACCAGGCCAATAATAAACGAACTGTATTACCCTGGAAAATACTCAGTAAGTGCAACAATTCAGCAGGGGGCATGTAATCATGCTGAGTAATGGAGCGGCCGGTTACCTGCTCCGTGACTCTTGTTTACAGGGACTGCGTGTATTAAAACACAGTATGAATACACTGTTTCCAATCAGTCACATTGTGTCCTGCATCAAGCACTCCTAGGCATTCCGTTAGTTAAAATGCTACTCCCTCAGTCGCCTTTTGTTCTAGTAATTTAGCTTATAACCTGAGGAATGCACGATGCTAGCACCTCTGCCTTACTCCCTACAGCACGTGCTGCAAATGTGCTGTTGCTATGAATAACTCTACTTCCTATCGGACTTATTGAAGGAAAACAAGCATTGGTCCTGTTGGCCTGATTGAAGGAAAACAATCATTGGCAAAGCCAACGCTAGCAGTTTAAATCATAAGCTCAGTCTACACTACAAATGCAATACCGACTTTTACGTTTTAACCGTGCGGAGGCAGACGTACATGTGCTATCTCCCAAGAGGTTTCACAAAAGAACATTCCCTTCCGCCAGTTATTTTATACATGCACTGATTCAGATACTGTGTAATGCATCATCACGTGAAACGATCATCACTTGCCTTCTCCCCCCGCCGCCCCCGAGAACCGAATACGTCTGGGCGGCCTTGCAACTACAGGCACACGTGAAGAACCGAATATGTCTAGGCGGCCTTGCAACTGCAGGCGCACGTGAAGGACAGTCTAATCATGTAATAAAAGGGGGGGTGTACAACGCGCACTCACCACCGGGCAGTCAGATGCCAAACAAGCTATAGTCAAGCACCATTAAAGCGGGAGCAGCCATACAACTTAAAATACAAATTTTTTAGCGGGGAAGCGGGAAACACCAGAAACTTAAAAGGGGGGTGAACAACGCGCGCTCACCACCAGGGCGGTCCGATGCAGGACCATAACCTACATACTTTCCGCTAGATACCAATTTAGCGGGAAAGCGGTAGACAACAGAAACACACCTTCGGAAATTTATAGCGGGAAAGCGGGAGACAACCGCAAATATTGTTGTCTCAATACAAATCTTGTAGCGGGAAACACCCAAACCTTAAAATTTAGGGGGTGCACAACTTGCGCTCACCACCAGGGCCGTCAGATGCGGGAACATAAACCACATACATTCGGCTAGATCCAAATCAGCGGGAAATCGGTAAACAGAAACACCCCTTCGGCTTAATACAAAATATTTTGTACCGGGCAAGTGGGAGACAGACATTTTACGGGGATGTGCAGCGCGCGCTCTGTTCCAGGATTCGACCAACCAGAAAGCCTACGCGGTATTTAAAACGCACCTGTTTATGCAGATTATGCAGCTGCCTTATGACTGCCGCTTGAAATGACAACTTTAGTATGTACATAGCGCTTACTTTCTTGACAAGGCATTGAAGCAAGCAGTACTCTACTATAGAACCGCTAGCCCTTCCCGAGCATGTGCAGTCAAAGCGATACCTCCAAGACAATACTGAAAATGCGTTTGCAGCCTGTAGCACGAATTCCGCCAATGAAAGCCCGATGTTCAGAGAGAATCAAGAAGATATACAATGCGTCATTCATTCTCTACAGCAGTGTAAATCAAACAAGCACTATGCCGCAAATATTCAACCGACGCCAAACCACAGCCACGTCTGCAGCATCATGCTCAGACCGCCCACCATGTCTGCTGCCCTGGGCTCCCCCACCAACAGCGCCGCCCCCAGAACGAGATCAAAGGACGTAACTTCCTTGTAACTCCCACGGCAAACCAATCCGTAACTTATCATTTGCAACAGCCCCAACCTAACCTTGCTCACTTAAAAAGACCAGTCCGAGTGATTAAGGCGCCAACCTAACCCCCCCGCCATTGTGTGTCTACATGCAAACACTGGCTCGTTTATGTCTTTCTCAGCCCACTCAAGATCGTGCCGGTTATAAACCTGTGATGTTCGCGCTCTATAACTTGTATTAAATAGTTTTAATTTAAAACCTGTATCGTATTATATCCCGTTGGAACATCCTCACTGTCTCCTCATTTGAGTGAAGGAGCGCTTTCGATCGGTAAAGCGCCCCGGCACCTTCGAGTGATGTTCGCGCTCTATAACTTGCATTACATAACGTCATTTCGCATTGCAAGCGCCCTGGCACCTTCGAGTGATGTATTCGCTCTATAAACCCGCATTAAATAAATTAATTTAAAGCCTGTGATGTTCGCGCTCTATAACTTGCATTAAATAATTTAATTTAGAACCCGTATCGTATTATCCCCTGCTAGAACATCCTCTCTGTCTTCTCATTTGGGTGAAGGAGCGCTTTTGATCGGTAAAGCGCCCTGGCAACTTCGGAAGTGACGGGAGCTTGGCCAACACGTGGCCAGCAATGGCGGCGGGATCCGGCCCCAACCAAGCACGGCCTCGCGGCCTGTCCATTATCTCGCTGTGCCACCTCTCTGTACAGGAGCTCCGCCATTGTCATGGAGCTCCCATAACTGAAGCCACGCACATAACCTTAGTGCTCGCTTGCCTGGGTGCATTACTAGCTGTACGTTTCTTCCCCACGGTCACCATGTGGAATGAGAGCGAGCCACCGCGCTCAGTTTTACAGAATCTGAGCCTCATTTCCAGCAACGTTTCCCTTGTATTCGGCTCACTTTTAATGTTTTCATGTATAAGTTTGATCACTTGGAATCAAAGCGAGCCACAGCACGCTGTTCTACAAAATCTGTGCCTTATTTACGGTAACGTTTCCCTTGCATTCGGCTCACTTTTAATGCTCTCATGTATCAGTGTAAACGTATTGCGAGGGGCGCTGACCCCTTTCGGGTAGAGTCGTGCTATATAAGGTGCTTTTGCTGACGGCGTTTAACTTAGTTTACCCGGGTACGTTTTTGGATACCGTAACGTTCCCTTTGCATTCGGCTCACTTTTAATGCTCTCCTGTATTAGTTTAATCGTATTGATGGGCTCTGACCCCTTTCGGGTAGAGCCGTGCTATATAAGGTGTTTTTGCTGGCGGCACGCTGTTCTACAAAATCTGTGCCTTATTTACGGTAAAGTTTCCCTTGCATTCGGCTCACTTTTAATGCTCTCATGTATCAGTGTAAACGTATTGCGAGGGGCTCTGACCCCTTTCGGGTAGAGCCGTGCTATATAAGGTGCTTTTGCTGACGGCGTTTAACTTAGTTTACCCGGGTACGTTTTTGGATACAGTAACGTTCCCTTTGCATTCGGCTCACTTTTAATGCTCTCCTGTATTAGTTTAATCGTATTGAGGGGCTCTGACCCCTTTCGGGTAGAGCCGTGCTATATAAGGTGTTTTTGCTGACGGCGTTTAACTTAGTTTACCCGGGTACGTTTTTGGATACAGTAACGTTCCCTTTGCATTCGGCTCACTTTTAATGCTCTCCTGTATTAGTTTAATCGTATTGCGAGGGGCTCTGACCCCTTTCGGGTAGAGCCGTGCTATATAAGGTCCTATTGCCGACGGTGTTTAAACTTGGTTCACCTAGGTACGTTTTTCGGATACCCGCTCTGTATCCCTGAACTGGATAATCCCTCCTAACGTTGATAATCCCAACCCGAATTTAACACGGCTGACCATCCCAACCCCTGCTGGATAATCCCTCCTAACGTTGGTAATCCACACCAATCTCTACGCTGCTGACGGTCCCGACCCCCGCTCTGCCGGCGCCCGCTCCCCAAGTGCGCTGCGCTGGGTAGAAAACACCGCTGCGAAGGAATCATGCACCCGTCCCGACCCCTCCGACAATAAACATCACCGACCAATGGAAGCTTGCTGGCACAACGAGAAAATTGCGTACCATCAGTTCCTGTGCCGGAACAAGAATCAAGAAACTGCCAATGCCTTCCATCAGCGAGTCCAACCTAAAACAACAACCGCGTTCCCGGCCAATCAGACACGTCAACCGGAGTATGCCCACCTCGCACTAGAAACCTCAAACGTTCGCCAAGCGCTTCGAAACGCGGCTTCGGGTGAAATGTCCCGAACGCCAGTGTCTACAACCTGGGTGTTCAGCCCGCCTCTTTTAGGGCAATCTCCACCGCACACCAACGGCGCAAGTCAGACCCTGAACCCAGCACTCACCGCAAACCCGTCGAGGGAAAAAAGCCAGACGCAAGACCCGCGAGGCAGGCAGGCGCCGGACGGCCACACCACGGCCGGACAACAGCGCAGAGCAGCCAGGAACGCGACGGAAGCAGCAGCCAGGAACGCGACGGCAGGAAAGACCGAGCCTCGCTGCCGCGCTATTTTTAAAACCCCTTAGGGCCGCCCCTCCCACCCGGTGACCCGCGCCCATTGGACGCGCATGAAAGGGGCGGCCAGGAGCTGACGTGCACTGTTTTGCTCGCGCGGAATGTGGGACTAAGATGCTGTCTCGCTTAGCGCCCCTTCGCGTCGCGCGGCCAGCGGCAAAGATGTTACCAAAACTGTAAATTGTGTCCTGGAAGTGTCACGAAGATTATTAACCCACGGAGCAATCTGACAAAAAACAAAAAGCTGAGGGGGGTCACATTACAGGCTGTATTCTGAAGTAGTCACATTTACACCTCATGCTATGCTATGTTATGATGTTTCAGACCTGCGAACATAGATGACACATACAACTCAGGTGGTTAATGCACTTCCTGGAGAGATAACTTACCACTATTATAACCCTGAAAAGTGTTGGATATACATAGATGTATGCAAGCGCCTTACACCAGGGTTTTTAGTGGATGAAACACTTCCAGTGCTCAGCACTAACAAATAACAAGCATTGGCAAAAACAATAGGTTCCGCCTACGCAAGATCTATTGGCTTTGTCAATGCTTTTTACACGTTGCATGGCAGCCTTGTTTCGCGTAAGCAACAACTATAAGTACAAAGTGTGTGTTTACGCACCGCTTGCAAGTTTTCAAAACACATAAATAAAAGGAATTGTCATTTACAATGCCAATAGCTCAAACTCTCGCAAATGCAATACCTAGTGCATGCAAATGCTCATTTCTATTGTTTGGGGCTTTGGGGACGGGACCTAGACTCCCCCTGTGCTCCCTTTTGGGATAGGGGCATGTGGGTGCTGATTGTGACATTTGGCCCCATTTTCCCCAGATGCCTTCTGGACTTGGGGCTGTAGTCACGATTCTTCTGTTTGGATTTATGGATGCAGTTACCACCGGCTGTGGTTGATGTGGAACCTTCATCTAAGTTCTCTTTCTAGGGTTCAAGATCCCCCGCGGCTAGAGGGCAGCTGAGTCTTCTCATCTTGTTTTTCGCCTGCTGTGTTGTTGTTTTGAGTGACTGGGCATGACCTTCTCCCTGCACTTTGTTGGGATATGGGCTTGTAGGATGTGTGCCTTGTCTCCAACTCTTATTGCCTCTTGGTCCGGTGCTTTCATGCCACTGCTGCCCTGTTGGCGTCAGGGGCTCCATACTGGGTTGGGTGCTTGTGTTGGGGCTGCTCTGGTTACAGGTGCTGGTGAATCTGTTCCTCAATGCCAAATGTACGCCCCTTCCTGGAAGGACAGGCTTCTCCCTGGTTGCCATGGGGATTGTGGAATAAGTACCGTTTCTCTGTCTTCCACTTTTTGTCAATGGTGTTCAGAATATTAGTCATGAATTGTCCCTTGTGCCCTGATAGGCTTAGCTTTGCCTGCTCTCTGTGCAATGATGAGCGGCCTGGTGCAGGTGGCCCTTCCTGACGTCCCTCTTTATTCGGCCAGTGGGGTCTGTATTTGGTGATTCGTTGTGCTCCTTGTTGTGCCTGGGGTTGTGCTGGGCTTGCTCTGCGGTGTTTGGTATTTGGTTGAACCACACCCCTTTTTTGAGTATTATTTTCGGGGTTTTGTATATTTTTTTCCTTGCACTCAGCGGTGACAGTGGGAGTTTGGCCTTATCTGAGTGTGCTGCATTTATCCTGTTTTGCCATATATTTCTTTTTGGACCTCTTTGGGCATCCAGGATGATGTTTGGTGGATGTGCCTTCCCTTAGCTGGATGATATTTGGTGGATGTGCCTTCACTCAGCTGGATGATGTTTGGTGGACGTGCCTTCACTCAGCTGGATGATGTTTGGTGGATGTGCCTTCACTTAGCTGGATGATGTTTGGTGGATGTGCCTTCACTTAGCTGGATGATGTTTGGTGGATGTGCCTTCACTCAGCTGGATGATGTTTGGTGGATGTGCCTTCACTCAGCTGGATGATGTTTGGTGGATGTGCCTTCACTCAGCTGGATGATGTTTGGTGGACGTGCCTTCACTCAGCTGGATGATGTTTGGTGGATGTGCCTTCACTTAGCTGTGTGGGGTTGATGCTTTCTTGCATGTCCTTTATTCCACCACTTATAAGTTAGTTGGAGTCTGTTGAGGAGTTTTTCCCTGCTTTTCTGCTGTGGCGGGCGTTGTCTAGGTGTTGGGTGTTAGTGTCGCAGCGTTGACCAGTATTCTACTTCATTATCATTTGGTGTGTTCTGTGTATGCTCTCTGTTAGTCTTTTGACTTGTTTGTGTCTTTCCTGGGTTTACCTTTTAGTTTTTTACTTTGCGTTGCCCCCACCTCCGTTTTGTTGCTGGTCATCCTAGAACCCAACCCCTATTTTGTGCATTGGTATTTGGGGTGGTCTTCGCTTGTTAACCTCCCCTTTCATTCTGCGGTCGAAGCTGCATAGGCCTTTTATTGCAGTCTGGTGCCCCTTAATGACCCTCTGGGGTGGTGCCATAAGGCAGCTGTTTAGAATGGACATAATGTAAAACCGGCGTGGTCTGAAGGTTACAGGTATAAAAGCTCCAAGATTATGATTTTTATGATGGTGTAATCAGCAAGCAATCCCGATTACTGTTATACGTTCATCAACATCATCATAATCAGTGGTCTAGTGCTACTGGTCCATCGGCAGGGTGACCAGATTTTCAAAGCAAAAAACCAGGACTACCATTGACCTAGAAATAGGACAAAATACTGGTAAGTGCAGTGTCAACATTTAGTCCTATTTATATGTAAATGGCTCTATATATATATACAGCAAACAGCACATCTCCTTTGCGCACACCCACCTGATTCATCAGGACAAGGACGGCGCAGCTTGTGCATTAATTGTGGAGCAAGCTTTCAGCTCTGGGGCCCACTGGAGGGCTGTTACCGGTCCAGAAATTGTTCAAAAGGCACACAACCACTGGAGGTGAATAATGGGCATGAATTTGCAACTACAAGTTCCGGCATGCATTGAAACTGACTCTATTGAGAATGGCACACCGGAGGCCAGTTGATTAATTAATGTAGCAAGCAGGGAGCTGTGGGTGTGCGCAAAGGAGATGTGCTGTTTGAACTGGCCTCTGATGAAAGAGCATGAATGTTCTGAAACGCGTAAGGTTAATGGACGTTTAAAAGCAGAGCTGTAATCCTGTTCCTTGGCAAATAAAAGTTAGAAAACTTACCGGCTAGAGGAGTGCGTCTCTAAAGCAGGGACACTTTGGTTGAATAAATATATATATATATATATGTTTTGTGTGAGCAAGAGCACGGCTGTGCTCGAAACGCGTCGCAGCAGAGCGTGGGGGTAAATAAATACCTTTCTGCCTAGTTCCTTGTGGTCCGCTTCCTTCATTTCCTCCGGAGTGGTCGTGTGGAGGAATGTTGTTGTCATATATATATATATATATATATATATATATATATAAAACGAGTGTTGGCTCCTTAATCAAATACGGTTGGGGATTTCTCTCTCTCTCTCTCTGTATATATTTATATATATATATATATATATATATGTAATGTGTGTGTGTGTGTATGCGTGTGTGTGTAGCATGAAAATGAAGTGAAGACATCATCGGCTATGCTGAATTGGGTTGCAAGGTACATTTCTGTTTCCGGTCTGGGGTGATGAACTCTAATGAAGTCGATAGATTTACCACCTATTAAATCCTGCTATTCTGCCTGAATTAATTCAGGAAGTACAATAGGAGATGCTTTTAAACAAAACTAAGTCCCTGGTGTCATGATAGGGCCGGTGTGAACATGAACCTTCACAGCACAGTGATAAATGTGCAGGCTCACCCGACCCTCTCTCAAAACCAGGGCAATTATTTATTTTAGTAAAAAGTGTTGGGACGCCGGGACAGTCATCAAAAATAAGTGACTGTCCAGGCTAATCCGGGATGTCTAGTCACCCCAACCATGGGAACCCAAGTATGGTGGTTTACTGATCGGATGAATAGATCAGGCTATAGAGATCTTTCATGATGACATAAAAGGTAGAACGTTGGGCAGGAAAAAGAATCACATTAAAAATGTGGCAAACTATCGCTGCTGCGGGGTGGGGATTGATTGGGCGAGTGGTCGCGGGAGGTGATGGTGGTCCGAGACGGTTTTAAATATTTAAACGTGTTTCTTTCGACTTCCCAGACTATGGCATGAGGCAAAAATTTAGCCTCCCAGTGGATGCAGGCGAGCGACCAGATGAGAGTGTGGTCGCACATGCCATTATCTCTATTTGGCAGATCCACCATTTTTAAAATGATCTCCCTACCTCGTCTTCTATGCCAACTACAAAATCATCCATACCCAATGCAGCCGACGTGGTTCCCCCAGCTAAATGTCATTTGGGCCCGTTTTCTTTGGGGGGGAGGTTCGTCACGAATGGCCCTGAGGACTTGTTTTCAATCCACATATTCGGGTGGAGAAGCCACCCCGGATGTTCAGAGGTACTATATGTCTGCGCACCTTCTCGTCCTCAATGATTGGTGGTATGGGGACCGGAGAAATTCGGGATATGTTGTTGAGCTTTGGCTGCTGGGGAAGAATGCCCTACACGCGGTTCCTCCACTCTGCAGTATTGCTTGGGGGCTGCCGCCTACGACCGCTACGGTCTTCAAGATCTGGTAAACTAAACTTCGCACGATGGGCTGGTGGGGGAAGCTCACGTTGCCACAAGTGACGCGATTATCTGGCGTTCGGGGCTGGGAAGCTATTGGGATAAATACGGTTGACCCGGTTATGCGTGGCTGCAATTTAAAGTCTTTCCTAGAAATTCAAATGGAATACGGTATGCCCACTCACAATTCTATCGATATCTTCAGTTTAGGCAGGCCTTCACCCCATATCTATCACAGCAAACAGATATCCCTGAATTTAATCCTGTTGAGGCAAAGGACTTTATGGGTGAACAGGGAGATCATAAAATAACTCAAATTTATCATACACTTATTAACATTACGCCTACAACACTTTATAAAACTAGAGATGCATAGCAACATGACCTGGGCTCCCTAGAGGAAGAAGATTGGGTGGAGGCTCTGGAATCCCCGCGTAAGCAGTAACAGCAGCCCCTTGAACCTTATCCTGTTTAAATATCTACATACAGCCTACTACACCAGACACAGACTGTGGCATGCTGGCTTGATTGCATCCCTGTATTGCTTGCAGTGTGGGTCTATGGAGGGTACCTTTCTGCATATGGCGTGGACCTGCCCAACACTGTTGAGGTTTTGGAGAGGAGTGATTACGTGTCTATCTGAGGTTCTGGAGTGGGAAGTTCAATTTTCTCTACGACTAGCTATGCTGCATATAATGGAGGGTTTGGGTGGCAACAGGTACAAGCGTCACCTGTTATTCCTTGGCCTCACGTTGGCAAAAAAAGACATTGCCAGGGTCTGGAAGGATAAATCCCCACCACTGGTTGGGGTCTGGAAGAAGGGCTTTGATTTTAGTATGTGTCTAGAAATCCTGGTCTTTGAAGCAAGAGGATGCCCTCAGAAGCATATCAAAATTTGGAAAAGATGGGCAGACTATAGAGGGCTATATCTGGAATCCCCTCGTACTATTGAAGAACAACTGATATGAGTGTACTGGACTGGAACTTACACAGCATACATACCAGTTATGGTTATGGGTGGCTTGAACTCTCCCTATATATGAGACTTTTCTACTTCCCAGGCAGATATAGTGTGGCACTGTTATTTGTTTTTCTTAAAGTGTTATTTCACAACTTATTACTTGTATGAACAACATTATAGTATCATCGAAAATGTTGATATCAATATATGTCACCCTGTATGCATATTGCTTTGTCTTGGCTGTCAATAAAATTATGTTGTGAAAAATAAAAAAATGTGTCTAACTACCTGAAATTCAGATTTAAGATAGCTGTAACCATGACAACATGGGAACATGGCTACTGGTTTAATCAGGGCGTTAAGTGGTATATAAAAAAGTATGAGTGTATAAAGAGGGTGTGGCCTTTGTGATTAAGGGCATGGCTTAAACATGTAAACAACATTTCTGCTATTCCCATAGTGTGCCTTCCGACCAGTCTTTTTGTGCCTCTCTGAGTATTTTATTACAGCATCCAGCTGTATAACACCAACTGACATACATCTACAACCAGCCAGGACTGGTGGTTTTGTCAGTGGTTGTTCGCTGTTTAAGATAAATGAGTAACAACAATGATTTTGTTGTAAACTATACTGACATTTTTTAATTCCGAAATTGAGACTGTAAAGTAAACACTACTGAGGTCTGTGGAATTGGTTTCAGAGTCCTATTATGTTCACTATCCATTAGACATGTACCCTCTTTTCTCTCCACATTTTGTCCATCTGCCTATCTTACACGCTCTTTCTTTCCATTTCATATCCCTCTTTTCACTTTCTCCTGAATGCACTTCTTTGCATCTCCTTCACTTCACCACCCCCTAAATGCACAATACACCACATATTCTTTAGCATTTGCCAGTGTACTTCCTTATAACACATTTGCACAGAATTACAATGGCAACTGGAATTGGTGACTATTGCTTCATGCGCTCAGCAGAGAGTCCAAGGATTGGATGAGCATGTATTCTGAACACCTTTTTGAAACTCACACTGCCTTCAGCCTCAACACCAGCGCTCTCAATCATGGCTCATTATAAACCCCTGGAGGCGACTCAGTTCAGTGTATGCCCTGTGCAAGAGTAATATGCTACATAAAACATTTTAAGACATGTATCATCCTGGAAACTGCTTACTTCAATTTGCGTTCCCTACGAGTGTTAAACACGTACAATATAAAGAGGAACTAAATCACTGACATGAATTACTTTAAAAAAAATTATATTCATTGTTTTTATCATTAAGCCAGCCAGGAAGTTAAAAACATGAATATAGGGACCTGCTTTAAAGTCCGTTTTTAATTACTACTAGGTCTGACGCCCAGTGGGACCTGGCCTACTTAAAGCCCTGGTTAATGTCATGCAGAAAGTCAGAAAGCATGAAGCAGTCATGGGTTATGCATGAAGCCGTGCGTTGTTTCTCCTGGAACTAAAGTATAAAGGGGAGGGTGGCCCGACATTTACAGCAGTGGCAGATGTGTACAGACTAGTAGTCCATCGAGAGGATTATTGTATAGCGGCTGCCAAGCTAGGGTACAAATGCAATAACTCATGTATCGCCTGTCCTGAAAGATGGCCCTATGACAGGCGTTTGACTAGGACTGGAAATGATAATCCATCAAAACATGGCAAATATCCTGTCTTCATATTAGAAGTGCCGTAGGCTACAATTAAGGGTCCCAGTATTCCATTTTTACTGATTTTTATAGATAAATACAGACAGAAATCAGTGTGTTTCCTATCTGTATTTATTTTTAAAAGTGGAAAAATACAGATAATCGTGCTTCTTTCGAGTGACTCCCCGTGCTGTGTCATTCATTAATTCCGAGCCAACAGCTCTGTAGATTAAGAGCACAGAAAGTTTAAAAACAGGGTGAGATTTCCCTAATTTAACTCCCTATATAATGCTGGGTATTTTTATGTGGTTGTACTGTATTATTATGCTTGGCTTTGCATTATGTTATCACCAGACAGACGTCAACTTATGAGTGCGCTATTATCAGTTACATGTGGAATTATTCAAGTTGCAACTTTGTTTGTTTGCGAAAGCTAAAATAAATGTGGATAAATGCTGATAAGATGACCAAAAAATAATTATGGATAAATGCAGATGGTAACATTGAAAAACAAAATACCATAAAACCGGGAGCCCTCGCTATAATGCACTTGTAATACAGCAGATTGTGATGGAGTATCCCGTCCGTCAAACTCTAAATAAGGCCCATAGACCTGGAGAGGCAAGGTGATACCATCACACGAACCCAGTGCAATGGAATGGAAATGTCTATGAAACAATTAATATCCATGCCTGAAAATAATGGTTTGTTAAATTAACTGTACTTCATTACACAGACACAAGCAGGTGTCCCCCAGACTGTGAGGTCACTTAGCCATCTCCTTAACCCTCCTCAAAGTGCTCTCAGAGGTCCACGCAATGTCATACCTCAGTCATTTGCCCTGGTGTTGAAATTAAGAGAAGTGTCCTCAGGTGCAGGCTATCGTTCACTGATCAGAAAAAATGATAAGCAGTGCTGAAGGAATTTTAGGTGAAGTACAGGAATAGAGAGGGGCACTATCTATACAATGCAAGCCATTTCTACTTCCATCTGATTTATCGATGGCATTTTTGGGAGGAGGAGATGCACACACCATACATGACATCACTGGTGTTAAAATATATGTTTCTGTGCTGCATCCTATGATCTTTTCAGGTGCAGTTTCATTGTTGGAAATAAATGATTTGTTGTTGTGGTGGAATAATTATCCAAACTGTATGTGCTGAATCCCAAAATATTAGAATTATTCATGAATTTCCATTTAGAGCTGCCAGTATAACCTATAGCCTTTTAGTAAATACAGTTGGAAACTAGTGTTGTAACTCATTTGGCCCAACTTAAAAAAGAAAAATTGTAGTACCCAACTTCGAAGTGGGCGATCCAACAAAATAACATAGCGAGCCAAGCCAAGAGGCTGGCTTGGTAGAGTCTATGCACGAGCTAAGTCCTGAAAATGTTGGCCATGTAAATCACACATCAAACATCATGTAAAATACACCAAAGACTCCATAAAATTAAAAAAGTGTCTTTCTTCAACAGGTGGAAGAATATGTCACAACATAGCGCTGCACTGAGAAGTACTTATTAAATGTGCTAGTTTTTAAACATGAACTTATAACCATTCCTGCCCCCCCTCACCCTGGAAACAGTGCCATTAGTGAACTAAGAAGAAAGATAGTTGTCATGTGAACCTTGCATTTGGCCCATATTCTTATGGAAAGAGCAACATTATAGTCTAGTAAATCAAACACAATAGGTTAATGTGTAGCTAGTATACTAAAACCACATGTGTGCGTTCATTTGCAATAAGGAAGAAAAAGGACAATCTGTAAAAAAGAAATATTTGCCTAAGCTCACACAATTTTGTTAAAGGAGGAAGCCACCATTAATGGAGTTTTTCTGGTTTTAACCCATGTACACATTTGCCACTAAATGGCTACCTGTCTCACCTCTTTACCTCAAATGTTGATGTTTTGTTTTTATCTCGGTGTGTATGAGGGCAGATACAGGGTGAATGTCAGCCTGAAACCGGATCTAATGGAATTTATTGTAACATGTCTTTTTTAGATATCATTGTAATGAACAAGTCCTGAAGAAGGTGCAAGATTGTCTTTGGCACCGAAACGCAGCGTCAACAGTTTGTTTGTTCTCTGTTTTTATATATAAAAAAAGGAAAAAAACACTAGAGTGAGATTTTTTGAACTATGCTGATTAGCAAAGTTTAGATACTCAAGTTTTTAAACTGTCAAATAATATCTGTAATTGATGTGTGTACAAGATGTATAATGTAAATGAGACAATGTATTGTTGTTGCTTTTTAAAATATTTTTAATAAATGGATGAGAACTTTTTTTAAATTTGTGTTTGTAAATACATTCATGTTAATCCTTGTCTGACACTCAAAAAGTTTGTAAATTTGGTAACCTGCGCATAGACGAGATCCCTTCTCCTACCTATGGAATGTCTCTTTAGGGGACAAAGTAATAGAAATTGGTTACAAAGTTCAGGAAAAGGAGTTTTTGCTTTTTATGATTGTTGACCCAATCCTTTTTTCTGATTAAAAAAAAGGGTAACTCCCTCCCTATCACAGAACCTTGCATGTGGCCCATATTCTTATGGAAAGAGCAACATTATAGTCTAGTAAATCAAACACAATAGGTTAATGTGTAGCTAGTATACTAAAATCACATGTGTGCGTTCATTTGCAATAAGGAAGAAAAAGGACAATCTGTAAAATGAAATATTTGCCTAAGCTCACACAATTTTGTTAAAGGAGGAAGCCACCATTAATGGGGTTTTTCTGGTTTAACCCATGTGCACATTTGCCACTAAATGGCTACCTGTCTCACCTCTTTACCTCAAATGTTGATGTTTTGTTTTTATCTCCGTGTGCATGAGGGCAGATACAGGGTGACAGACAGAAGCCATTCGGCTCATAATGGGCCACAGGTTCCAAATGGACCTCGAGTTGAGTCAGGCTTCAGGGTCGAACTTTCAGCGGCTCGTCGACCTCTTGACCAACCACATCCAAGCACCCGAGGTGGATCAGGCTCTCTTGTGGGGATTGTTCACTTGGTGCTCCAAGCATTGGCAAAGCCACCAGGACTTGCTTATGTGTCAACACATGTAAATATAGGGTATCACGAATTATGTTCACATTACAGTTTACCCAATTGTCAATGCTGGGAAAAAGTCGAAAAATGGTTGCTTTCTGCATTTACTATAACAAATTGCATGATGATGGAAGTTACTTTTCAGAATTAAAATAGTCCCCCATGCATTCCAAAAGAAACACTTGCTGGAAGGTGGGATGATGCCCCCCAAAGTCAGGAGCATGAGGCGAGAGTGTGATACTTTTATGGGTAAAGCTCACTCTATGTAAATCTTAAAGATTTGGTAACAATAACACATACATAGATCCACTGTCATCCATAAATAACAAGGTCAGGCAAATGTATGCCTTCCTGTTTGGAGTTTACCTTTACCAGCAATCAATTGGGAGATAGGAGACCATGTGGCCTCAGTGGGTTCCAGACAGTACCTTAAATATAGTCAATTTATCTCATGTCTCTTGCAAGCAAGTGAGCTACAGCCGTAACAAACTCCTCTTTAGTGGGTCAGTTGTTCATTTTCATACTTTGGTAAAACTAGGGATTTCCTGGGCTACATCTTTGAAACTGAGCCAGTGACCTGAATTTTTTGTCACTGTACTGATTATGCCTGGGTGAAGGGTGGCCAATCTACTGCTGACAATCTGAAGGTACTGTGCGGTAATGCTGGCAGTGCGGCACTGAACCTTTTTCCATGCAGGACTTTAGCATACGGACATCTCAGTTTATCTAAACTTAAAGTTGACCCGATTCCACCTACACCCACACGCACAATATCCATGCACTGCCCTTTGGGGAACAAGGTAGCACCTCCTATGTATGAAAAATATGATATGTTAGTGCTAAATCAGGCTTCAGTATCCATATTAGAGTGAAGGGCATACCTAGCTGGTAAGAAACATGTGGACTACATCAGGGGTTGATTCACCATTGTGTAGATAGTTAAGGGAGCAGAGGGATCTATTTACGCATAGCCCAATGGAACAGAGAAGCTTGGAGGTTCATCATATTTTTGAAGATTTTGAACACTAGTGGGCGCATCATCGTCAAGTAAAACACCAATGGCAAAAAAGGGGTTTTAGGCTTTTAATGAAATGAACAAGACACAGAATAACAATCCTAGTGTTTCAACGCAGTGAGGCAAGTAGAGAAGGAATTCTGCCCCCACAGAGCTCCTTTAAATTAGTCAGACATTTTAAAATAGCGTTAGAAGGGGCCTGCCTTCTCTCCCTCTCGCCGCGGTGCCAGTTACTTTACAGATGAATGTGAAGGGCCTTATTAAAGCTACTGGGAAGTAAGTGCACACCTGGTCTGCAGATTCAAATTAGTAAATATGGAAGCAAATGAAATCCATTTACTGCTGGACAGTCTGCTCACGCACCTCACCCCCTTCTTCCGTGTGCAGTGATGAGGTGATTTTGAGTTCTAACAACGGTTAAGTTCATGGGCGGGTATTGGAGACCATCCTACCTTTAAAATGCAGGATTGGGATTGTGGCGGGAGGACGCCTGTACTATCAGCCAGTTAGGGGCTACAGTAAACAGCGCCCCCTGCTGGTGCACACTGGGATTATGCTTGCGCTGACCTAGAAAACTCCAAGCTTAGTGAATGGGCAAATACCTAAGGAAAAAACTGTTGTGTACCTAAATGTCTGCAGCACATTCAGTACTCGAAAATCATTAGGTAAACAAGCAGCAGTGCCAAAAACAACATTCCTGGATGAGCAAACTTCTCTGGTAAATCTATGCTATTAAGTGCCTATTGGATGCAACACCAAAGCAGAAAAAAACACAGTCCGCAGGATTCAGAATGTTCAATCCATCATGGAAAAACATAACACGCACTCCTAATTCTCAAGTAAAGGCATGCCTCCCATTTCATAGGTTTTCACCCCCCTTCCTGTAGTAAGTTTAATTGTCAATAGAACCAAATGCTTCTCAGAGACTTAAGGGGGTTCGCCCGCCCTGCAAAATATCCCTTGCCTCCAAAACCAATGTTTAACACCAGTGGCTTCAATGGACGCACCCTTCATAAACAACTGCCTTCGCCCTTCTTATAGTCTCCATGTATTGGGAGTTGCGTGAAGGAGATGTGTGAAAGGTACTACCAGACAGCAACAAAGAGGTGTGGCATTATAGTGAACAAAATCCAAGCCAGTGCACACTTGGTTAGCTTTGTCTGTCCAATATACACATTTTCTTGAAAATGTATCCTGTATAAAAAACCTCAAGAACAGAACCACTGCATGGGCCTGTTTAATATGAAAATTCAGGTGGAAATAAAAACCTGAACCTGCTTTAAAATAACACAGAATGTTTTTATACTTTTGTTGGTGACGCTAGCTGGGATATTTTGGCCAAAGCTGAGAAAACGCCCAAGATCTAAAAGATGAGGTACACAAAGGCCAAGTGATAACTCTGCATTTGATAGGGCTATGATAATCCATAACTCTATAAAAACAAAAGTAGGACTAGAAGGAAGATCCCGAAATCTACAAGTTCAACTGTGGTAGCCATCTTGTAACTAGGTAGCACATGCTACTATTTCTTTTATATAACTAATACAGAAAAAGTTTATGTTTCTTGAGTGTTAAAACTGGGCTATAAATTCTAATAAAAAGATTACACATTCCAAACTGGTTCAGAACTAGGCGATTCTGTTCCACAAAGTGATACCATTTCATATTTGTTGCATAGCTCTCGGCAGAGAATCAAAAGTACTCTGCATCAGGTCCCAGCCAAAGACTCACAGTTTAATTAAGACGGTGAGGCTGCTTCTTTTTATTTTCCAGTTTCAGGAGAAATTTCTTTTCCTTTTAACAAACATTGGAGTCAATGAAGTTACAAGTGGTAGAAAGCTAAAAGATCTTCATTTTTTGACTGAGAAGATTGGCAGTCTCCAGCCTAAATCAGAAGTGTTGGAAAGTGTCAGGGCACAAGTCCTAAAAAAAGAAGTAGGGGGACGCTGTCACCGGAAGTAACGTCACGACAGGAAGTGACGCCACGAAAGGTGGCTTGCACCATCGGGCTCATTGCCTCCCCTCGCTCACCTCTTAGATGCGATTGCATCTGAGAAGTCAGCGGGTGAGCAGCGTGCTCTGAGCTCCGAGCTCCTCGTCCCAGGGAGGCCAAAGAGTGAAGTCCAGCTGGTTGACAGGGGGGACGGCATGCACCCGGTAAAATAAATGGGGCACGCCGTCCACCCGCGTGGTACCCCGACTCGAGCCCTGGCAAGTGTGCTAAGTGCTCTATGCCACAGTAGAGAGGACAAAGGTAAGCCACCCTGCAGGGAAATAATGATGCCGGTGCCTGTGAGAGGCTGGCCGGTTGAAAGCGCAACTTCATCACTTGAAGTGGGCACTAATGTAGTTATCATATACGTAAATTACTTGTCCTAGTAGTTGGTGTGTAGAAGATTGCCTGAGCACATTTCTGTAAGTAGTTCAGTCCTCTTCATCCCCCACTTCTGTACAAAACTGTTCCACTTGCAACGGCGTCCGTCTTACGTCATGACGAACCCCTTGTGGCGTTTTAAGAGGTTATTGACATATAGTGAACACTCTTGTTTTCCCTGTAGATAATTAGCCCTCCAGGGAAGAGGCAGGAATGAGCAATTTTGGCTGCTGTTCAAAACTCCATAATATGTATACTCGTTCCTGTATATCTCGCGGCACACATCTGCCTGGCTCCTCACTCTATGTATGTAAACTAAAGGACACTGCAGTGATAGAGCACCGCTGGATATGGCCCGTCTGACAGAGAAGACTCCGAGACAACAAGGTCTTCAGCTTTTTCTGTAATTTCATATGAACCTTGTCAATGCACAGGATGACAGCCATTTTGGTCTACAAATGGCTGCTGATAAATAGAAGCGGGAGCTTGCCTAGCTACTGCATCTTACATTGGTGAAGAATGACGTGAGCAGTGCTTCACCTCAGGATCCTAAGGGCACAGCATAGAAAAAAAAACACTCCAGTAGATAAAATATGGCTTTCTTCTAGAAAGTCTGCAGTGTAACCCCAGCGGTGTAGCGTGGGTTGTCAGCACCCAAGACAAGGCAAGTATCCTTCCACTTTTTTTTAACATTTTGCATCCCTAAGAATGCCCCAGCGCCCCTAAGAATGCCCCAAATAATTTTGCACCCAGGTCAACCGCTCCTATGGCCCCGCCCATGCTACGTCACTGACCCTTAGCACCGTTTACGTTATTGGCTCATCCACAAGCCGCCAGTTCAACCTATGCAGCTGTAGGCTTATAGCACTCTGCCTCTTCTGAATGATTCCGATCTCTCTACCTAGAGACGCCTTCGGAGACCCGAGGGGAGCTTCGCACAATAGACATTAACTCACCTGCCTTTTGGCTAGATCAGTATTTTGGAAATACCATATACATACATATGAATACATGGTCTTCTCTGATTAAGATTTCTGTTTTAATCCAGTATTCTAGGATAGATTGGTAGAACTGGGAAGATGAAAACAGTGTGATGTAGGTGGGAATATACAATTTTAATAATATATGGAATCTTGGAGCCTTATGTAGAGTTTGGCAGAGAGGAAACATCGTCAAAAAATGGCAGCGAAACCTTCTGAGGCCTTACAAATACCATGCGCTATAATGCACCCATAAAGCGATGGACAGGACAACTGCCGCATTTGTGAAGGATTATCTCATCCACCGAACTCTACATAAAGGTTTAAAAGTCGCCTCTGCTCAAATGCTGCCCTCGGGCTGAATAACACTCCACCATGGCCCAAGCAAGGCGGAGTTTGATCAGCCGCTGAAATGGAAGAATCAAAAGGCTATCCCAACTTATGATCTGTACCTCTGTTGGACTCCACTTAGTTCACTGATTAAGGTCTAACTCTATCCCCTTCTCTGGCTCTTTTTCTGCCTAGGCTCTTCTTCATTGCCCTTTGTACATATTTACAAATGGAATGAATTGATTGCAACCAAAGTTACAACAAGAGGGGCTTTTTATAGTGTTTTGATGGTATGACACAGGTAACTCCTGCTCAACAGCTATAACATAACATCATTTGTAAAGCGCACGTTCACTCAGAAGGGTATCTTGGCTCTATTGTGAGATCAACCTAGTTTTCAAAGCTTTATCGAAAGGAAGCAATCTTACGAGCTCCTTAGAGAAGGCAAGAAATTCCAAGGGTACGGGACTAATACAGAGAAAGAGCTACCGCCGAGTATCTGGCACCGACAAGAGGGAAAAACCAACAGAGTTAAGTCCAGGACTGAATAGCACCTGATAGATGGGGCTTAGCAACTTCAATTAAATTGCAGCTTCAACACAGAGGTTCTCAATAGAGGGGATACATGACAGAATCCTGGGGTGGCCAGCAGTTTTTGCAAAAGCATTTAGATTCACCCAGTTTGAGAGTACCTGGATACAAGGTGCTAGCCTAGTCTTGTCTGGAATGGATCCAGTGATGGCTGACACTGAAGCTCCTTCACCCTCTTTGGTACAATAGGACACAATTTTCGAAGGTTCTTCAGAAGACAGAACAAGGCAGAGATCAGAAAGGGAATTTGTACAGAAAGTCAAAGCTAAGATTCAAACTTAAAGGTCAAATTCTTTACATGTTCAACAGGCAAGGGACAGATGGCCATCTCAGATGACCAAACACAGCTACTCAAAGGTTTTAATGTTCACCGGCGCATTACCTTCATTGTAACTCTGTGTGATCATGCACTGTTGGAAAGATCTACCCAGGCCCTCCAACCCCTCCGCCGAGGGCCTGAGGGCTACTTTTGATGTTGTCATCTGCAGGAAAAGCCTCAAGTTTATGGAGGATCTACTCTGGAGCAAACCTGGATTGGTGAGCATATATTTCTGCCACATCCCTGGATGGCTGCATGGCAAACTAATTTGGGAGCATTGAGCATGTTTCTCCCTCATCTCCTCAAAATAATAATAGTTATAATAATAAATTATGATTTATATGCAGTTATTGCCACAGTCTTGTGGGTTTCAGTGCTCTAAACAACTCCAAATAGTCATGTTACAGCCCTTGCAAGGTCTCTCGCCATTGATCGTCAGGTTGCGCACACATCTCTGCCGCAAAATAGGTTAGTAAAAATCTGCAGTGTCTACCGCCATTTTCTGGCACATGGCAAAAATATGCAGGTGAAGTTACTGATTCTCTTGACTAATCACAGAGTAATTGCTTAATCTCAAAGAGCTTCGCAGGATTTCCTGTCGATCTCCATGCACGCTGCACATATGCGTGAGATGTGAGAAACGTGTGCCAATGTATCCCCCCTCCCCCCCATGTGGGTGCAACGGAAAGAGACAATCACGCCTAGGTGAGGTCATGCAGACATCGCTTCCCAGCCAATTGAATGCTGTGCAGTCAGTGCTTACATCTGAGAGAGAAATTAGGGGTTAACCTGGACCAAAGTGGTCCATAAGCACCATCTAGTAGGTACCCCGATGACGTGGTTGTCTGACAATAAGTGTGCTTCAGATATTGTGCTTCACGCTGGACTTTAAAAGGAGTGCTGGATAGGCTGACAACTTGGGCATTTAGTGACACTGGCATAGCCCATCATGCCAAATATTGCCCTTCCAAAACAGAGCATGTGCCAAGGAATTTCATGCCATCCATCCCACCGCACCCTCCTCAAACTCAAGAGGCGCCTTCAAGGCACCTCCTGTGCCAGAACAACCCTTGGTGTGAGAACATTGCTTGAGAGGATTCCTGAGGCACCTCAACATTGACTGTGGTTTGCTTTTGCTTCATTTTCTGCTTACAGAGCCGTGGGCAACAGAGGTAGACTGCAAAACAAACAGGACACCTAGCCCCAAGTCCTTTTTTCTATCTTCAAAATAAAACTACACACAGTCGGTAATGTCAACATGGTGGGAGTATTGCTTGCGCCGAGCTCTTCTTGAGTGGGTTCAGGATGAGTGGGCCCAATTCTGCTGATGAATTCAGGTACAAGTCTGGAGTGCGGCATGCAGGCAGGAGGTGATATAAGAGGAGCCATCTCCTAGGGTGGAACAGAAAGGTCTTCCGCTTCATCGCTTGGCCAGCTTTTGAGTCCGAACCCCCATGTGCACAAGGGGGCACTGTCTCTGGCCATCCTCCTTCGCGTCGCTCCTCCACGTGCCCACCTCCCCACTATAGGCGTCAACAAGAGCCGCTGTCGCTCACTGCCTCTGTCTCTGGAATGGCTTCCAGGGTGGGTCGGGACCTGAAAAGGTCAGGGGAGGCGGATCCATTTTTCGCGATGCCGCAGGATTGTCCCGCGTAGTGTATCTGCCGGAGATTGTCCAGTGCTTCACCCTTTGCGTGTTTCAGGAGGTCCGCTTGTCCCTGGAAAAGAACATTTAAAAGGGTCAAGTTGAGATAAGGAGATGCTCTGTCAACTTTAGACATGTCATTTCCATGCACAGTCAACCATTCTCACGGACACTGCGGATAACTACTTAATTAAAGCACATCTGTAAAATAACAGCCTTTTCCAATTAATTACAAAGTTATATTAAACGCCTTACGTAATTGCTTATTATTTTGCACTGTGTGGCTTGAGGCTTAGATTAAGTAGGAATAATCAATAGCAAAGCCAATAAGCCTTGCTTGCCTGTAATGCACTAAGAATGCTCAGGCATTATTCGAAGCATAGGAAATTATGAAATAAAAAAGTAACTTTACCTGCTTCATCAAACACATAATATAGACAACGTCATTGTAACCAGCCGTGAAATGCCATTGCTCTCTAGTATTGTTGATGTCATTAATACTCTAAACACACAACTAAAGCATCAGACTAAAGCTGTGTGTAGCTGGATGCAAGAGATGTAAGAACCCTTACTGTCCTGTGACTTTGTCTTTAAAGGTCTCATGACTCTATTCTGAGGTCCCAACCTAATAAACACAATCCAGGAAGCACTGAAATGCTGCCTTTTATGGAAACCCCCTGGATATGTAATCCAGACTGGGAACACCACCCTCTCTCTCAGGGTCCAGTCCCAGGTTACAGCTCTGTTCTTCCTACTCAAGAGAAGCTGCTTCCAGTGGAAACCATGAACAATTCTATGCGGTTCTGGAGATTAAACAAATTCTTGATGATACTTTCACCACAACATTTTTCCTTGAATTTTTCCATATGATTGGCATTTCTAAAATGTTGAATTAATGCAGGTGAATGCTCTTCATGCTGTAATCTTTCTTTTTCAGGATTACATAGATGCTTGTTTCTCCTTTGAGCATCATCCCTGCCCCATACATTGTCCGCCCTCAATGTTATCTATCCCTCTCTCTGTACCACTGTTGGTTACTACGTCACTGAAGTATGGTTTTCCTTTGCTTTGGGACTCTGCCTCAGCCTACACATAGTTTGATTACTCTAAATAGACCCTCTACCTATGCTTATATCATATTAATTATACCCATGCCTACACTCTAGTGCAGATCACCTATTCCTTATAATTGGTACCCCTGCTTATACCCTAGTAGATTTGCCCTACAAAGAGTCTGGTACTTTACCCCCAACCTATACCCTGGTACCCCTAGGTATACCCGAGTACCTCTACCTACACCATAGTGCCTTTACCTATACCCTAGTGCCTCTACCTACACCCTAGTGCCTCTACCTACACCCTAGTGCCTCTACCCCAGTGCCTCTACCTATACTGTAGTGTGTCTACCTATACCCTAGTATCTCTACTTATACCCTAGTATCTTTACCTATATCCTAGTACCTACACCCCTATGTTGTTCCCTAGTATCCCTACCTAAACACAGTATCTCTAATTCTACTTATACACTAGCACCCTTACCTATACACTAACACCAATACTCCTATATACGTCCTACTATATTAAAACCTACTTAGTACCCTTGCAGGAATATTATTCATTACCACACGCCTTTATCACGCATGCTTTTACCTCGCTTGTTTAACAATGTGTTGACCTTTTTAACACATTGGATTACATGGAGGCACTTTACCACTCATTGGCTGGGGTCAATTCTGATATTCTGGTTATATTTTTTATATATTTTATAAATATTTTATTAACCCCCTTACTTCCCTTTACCAATACCTGCTCCAAAACCCTAAAAATACCTTGCCTTCTTTTAATACTACCCACCCATGAACCCTAAAAACTCTTTACATCCCATTACTACTACCCTCCCCTAAAGGCCTAAATACTCCTTCCTCTAGCCCTTAAACCACCCTTTATTAAGTGCCATAAAAAATATTTTATTTAAAAAGAACACACACCTGTGTGCCTTAAAAAAGACTTCAAGTTACTTATCTGCGTACGTATCTGCGTGTTAAATACTCACGCTGTAACGCCCTTTGTGGTAGAGACCATGCACTAAACGTAACATACCATGTGTAGTATTTACACGTAACAATTATACCATAGTACCTTCATACTACACATACCCTAATACATTTACCCCTGCAGCTAGGCTTGGGACAAGCTCCTGGAGCAATCTAAGGATGTCCCCAAAGATGCTATCCACCGGCTATGATCTACCACCGACATATACGCATATTCAGACACTTCCTTCCTATCATATAGTAATTGTTGGTTATAACATGTACCGAACAGACTGAGATATGATACTGGGGCGACATCTCTTGCCCACTTACCTAATAGTAACAGAAAGGAGTACCTAACGCGCTGGAGTGTAATACATTCATCTTGCCACATCAGACAGATGGGAGTTGGAGTATATTACAAAGTTTACAGTTTGACTTCTTTGTTTATATAATAAAACTGTACATGTAATTATTATATTGCTGTCTCTACACATCTTTTACAGAGCTGATGATTCATATGTTATGGTGTGTATACATACTATGTACAAGATACACGAATCTGTATATGCAATTGCTGTCCATGTACCTCAATAATAACTATGTTAAACAAGCATTTGCAAATGCAATCGGTCTCGCCTTTGGGACCTTATATGTATTTAGCTATGCAGCACATTAGCCTGGGTGCTGACATGCCAGGTATGGGAACACATGGAGGGAAATATTGCTTTCAGAGGGAAATTGTATAGTCCAAAGCGCTGTCTTTAATATAAAATCAGGGCCTTCGGTGGTCATATCACTGAAAATACAAGATTTGAAAAAAGTATTATTGTCTATGGGTGCTCATGGAAGACAAATTCTATGAACTGGAATCTAGAGAATGCTAAAGTGATTCTGGTATTTTACAGACCTCTGCTGGTCGTTTTCTATCAAGAAAGTTAAATAGAGGCAGTTGCCAGAAAAATTAAAAGAAGAAAGTCCCTCAGCAGAAAGCAAATCTGGTATTTTACTGACCTCTACTGGTCGTTTTCTACCAAGACAGTTAAATAGATGAAGTTGAACAGAAAAAGAAATTCCCTACGCGGAAGCAGACAAGTCCTAGGCTGATCTCCAGAGCCCACAAAGTACATACACATATAAGTTTATACTAAAGTATATACAAGAGGTCTCGAAGGCTCGACCTAAAAAAACATTTACTCCTACATTTACTCCTACATATACCCTAGGACCAATGGATTTTTCATGACGTCGAAGCACCAGTAGAATAAAAGTATTTCCATATTCATCCTTAAATAAATGTCAACAAATAAAAAAAAATATTGCATTTCTATTGGCCTGTTGGGAGTTGATTTGGAATGTTGCAAGTCTAAGTTAAGAGCTGTTATAATGCCACAGCATGCAACTCTGTTGGTTTTAGCATTTTCTTAGCAGATACCTATATCACAGTACTCCTACATAGACACTAGCACTTCTACTCCTACCTAAACTGATAGGACTGCTACCTATACACTAGCACCTCCACCTATATCCTAGCACCCCACTGATGCACTAGCAGCTCTACTCCTGTCTATAACATAGTATATTTTTCCAAACTATACCCTAGCACTAATACCCATATCTATACCATAGTACTCCTACCTAGACACTAGTACTTCTACTCCTACCTATATTGATAGGATCCCTACTTATACACTACTACCTCAATCTATACCCTAGCACCCCACCTATGCACTAGCAGCTCTACCCTGTCTACAACATAGTATATTTTCCCAAACTATATCCTAGTACTAATGCCCATATCTATAACATGTTACCTCTACACATATGTATTGTACCTGTACCCCAACTTATACCCTAGTCTATTTATCCCTCCAATGATCTCGACCCCTTTTCATACCCTATTAAGCCTTACAATGCCATTTATTTTACCACATATCCATATACTAATAACTTTACCCGTGCGTATATCCTTGAACTTCTTCCTCTTACTATACCAGTTCCATTGGTCTTCCTATACCTGTTCCATAGGTGCTCTTCTCTTGCCACCTCCCCAATATGCCAGCCCTTTGTCTTCTTTCTTGTGATTTTATCTTATCCTGAAATTTCTCAATTTTTTTGATGAAAAGGTTTTTCCTTATTTTGTAAATTCACCGACATTTAGTTTTACCAGGCTGGGTCCCGATGCTGATGTATTATATCTTATTTTTTCTCTGGAATGAAGGCGAGCCCCATGAACGCCCTGATAAACACTCATAGATCAGCAGCACTGGAATCCAGAAGGCGGCGCTGTACCTCAAGTAACATCTCACAGGACCAACCACCCACCACCCATGCCCATAGAGGTGACCTTCAAATCTAAAGCGGCTAAGTCTGTGTTTCAAACTTGTCTAACCCCACCAGCTGCCCAACTCTACATACTCTTTGACTGTTTGCTTTTTTGTAAGGTAAAGCGCCCAACTGGTCCAGGTGTAGTATATGAATGGATTAATAAATGCACAGACATCGGAGCTGAACAAACCCAATGAATTAAATAATAATTACAGGGGATTCAAGTCAACGTCCCTTTACTAGGAAGTTTCTAGGAATCCTACTTCTGACACCATATGACAATGTGACGGAGCAAATTATAGTGTCAATACCATACAGTTAACACTCTCAGTACCGCGTGGCAGTGCCTGTGTGGGAAAAAATTCAGTTTAGTAACAAGCTGCTATCAGGGGAAGAAAAACAGTCTGAAGACATCCTTAAGCCCCCCACCCATCCTCTCTGAATTACCCCACACGTTGCTCCCTTTCTAATCTATTTTCCAAGCACTGACTCTTCCAGGTAGCATCCTTCCTTCTGCCCTCTTTTACCAAATCCCATCTAAAATAAATCCCATCTAAAATCTGCATTCCAAAGGGGCATAAGTATGAACCTACCATTGGCTTTGGGACACACATATATTTCCCTCATTCAGACACAAGTTTACAACTTTGTCGCTGTAGGTAATGTCCTGTGTTAGCTCGAACTTGTGAAGTGCAGCTCTTGGCAACAACGTGGCCTCTGGTATGAAAGTCTGGCCAGGGCTATTAGTGTAAGGGTACTATTCTAATGGAAAATTATGTGTGTTATGTGTGTTCCTGCAAAACGTGCTTAATGGCCCCTAGATTGTCTGGTCCAAAGAACTGAAAACGCTGAAAAAAGATCAGAAAGACAGACTAGACTGGACTGATCCTTTTCAGAAAACATAAAACGACCATGTCTTGAATAGCATCCTGAATTTGCATTAAGGAGATTCTTGATGCAGAGGAAAATGTATGTTAAAAATGAGCTGCCTTAGATTTAGGTTGCTACTCTCACACATGTAGACAATCTTTGGACTGATTGTGAACCTGCAAGGGGTATGCCCTCGTGCACTGCAGCGACTACAAGGTACTACAATAGCTCCTAAGTGCGTGTGTATTTCCCTATCCGCATCCTTCTGTCTCTTGGCCTGCTGCTGAGTGTCACAATATTAGCCCCAGTGTTAGTGTTGTTGTATTGTTGTCCCAGAGTTTGGGTAACTTTCCCCTATACCAGAGTCTGTGCTCACTTTCTGGTCTTCTGTGTCTCCATTCTAGTCTATCAGTCCTTTTCCCAAGGTCTGAGATTTCCTATTAGTCCGTATGTACTTGGCCCCAATACCTGAAATGGTTTCTGTGTTTTACTTTGTTTCGGTGCTTTAGTGCATTGTTGGCTGTATCTCCTCGTCCAAATGTCTGAGTAGGTTTCTGTCTGTTCTTGTTTTAGCGTCTGTGCCCTGTTGGTCTGTATTTGTTTTCCAAGTTTTACAACTTTGCATTTCTGCTCCAAATCTTACTCGTCTTCCCTGTGCTCGCGTACATGAGGGTTAAGCACCTAGTTTTAAGCAGGGGTCTGCATAGGTTACAAATCATTAAATATAAGTGTCAGATGAACTACTCCAGCAGACACAAGCCAAGTCTACCTCTCCCAGTGTACATTAAGTTGTCAAATGAAAGCCAGAAATTACACCTGGGGGTCACAGTATGTGAAGGGCGCGTTGTCCACACCTTTAACAAAGGGCACCTGGTGCAGGGAATGTGCGCCCTATTACAGAAATGCCCTAACTTTACGGCAAGGCAGGCTGGTGCCTGCCCTATGGGTAGCCATTAGTGAAAGTCGGACCGGAAGTTTAAAGCAGTCGGCCTGCCCTTCAGAGTGCAGGCGGCACTCAGCCTGATTCATAAAGGGGACAGAGATCCTCCTGCGAGCAGGTGCAGGGTGTGAGTATACCCTTCACCTGCAGAGAAATGTCTGGGAGTCCAATATAGGACCCCCAGTCGCCTCTTTAAGTGGCCGCTATTGTGATAAAGGAGCACATTGACTTCGCACCACATAATCCATCGTCTGCTGCATGATCTGCAGATTTGATCAAAACAATTGTTTCTAGCCCAAACTTATCAAAAATTACTGAAAACATATTGACACGTGTTCGTGCGCAGTAGAAGGCCCTTCGCTAAAGTTGTTGTTGTCTTTGGGTATTATTATTGTTTCTAATAAAGTGCAATCTTTTCCTAGATAGAGTTAGGTATCATGCCTAAAAATTACACAATAAAGAAATAATGCTATTTAATTAAAAAAAAGGTGTGCATTAGGCCACACATTTGCCTTTTCTTGCTGCATTAGTTCACTAAATCCTGACGTATAATTCGATCATCCCATGCCCATAATTCCAGCGGGGGAAACATCATTTACTACGAAGGCATCCCCACGCATAACGTTTACCACGGTACACTTACCACGCAAACGTTTTTTCAACATGGGTGCCTTCCACGACCGTCTATACCACGAAAGTACGTTCAGCGTGGGTTGGGGGGAGACGTGGTATTCCGTCCAGTCGTGCTGGGGGGGCTGGGGGAGGGTTGGGAGGGGGGCTAGGGGGGCTGGGGGGGTCTCCCCCCCAAAAAATAACAACAATTAAGGAGCGAGTTAGATTTAAAAAAAAAAACGCTGTGTTATTAATGAAGTAAAAGGAAAGAGCCTCCCCCAAAGACGTGCAGTGTACGTCAAAAAAGAAGTCCTTTATTTATTTTGGAAGACGTGTTTTGACGCTTGTTTCCATGGTAGATGGAAGTAAGGGCTGCTGGAGAAAGACGTGCAGGTAAGACGTGGTACAATCCTTCGTTGTAAATTCCAGCGTGGTAAAGCCACTTGCGATGTAAAATTCGCGTGGTTATGCCATGCGTGGAACTTGAAATCGTTGAAAAATCATATATTCTTCCAGCGGCCCTGACTCTGTAATACTGCAGCCATATCACTTACTCGACGATGCGCTACATCAAATGTCCACTAGATGGCAGCACCATACCAGGGAGCAGGTTTTACACTACGATGGCACTATTTTCGTCTTTCTTCCACAGCCGAGGTTCACAGAAAACTTTTCAGAGCCACGGCGCAACATCCCCCTATTAAACCATACAAAGGCTTCTGACATTGCCAGTTTGATGGCAGTGCCTTCTTTTTCAAGAAGATCACACAGCTGCACAGGCGAAGGTCAGATTCTGTTGATTGGCCCATAAGGGGCGTGTAGTGCCACAATCCACGGCACATCTAATCTGCTGTTTATGAGAGTTGCCCCGTCCCCAGCCTCACCATGACTGCTCCATGCTTCAGATACCGCATTATTCTTCCCAGCATAAATAACCCATCACTGTTCTCAACTTCTTATGGGTTGCCAATGCCTCGATGACTGTCTGTCTTCAAGCACATCAGTAGACAGGATTTACACCCCATCCTTTTCCTCATTCCTCGCTGCCCTGTCCCCCTATTCACTTCCTCCTCAGCCCATTCCTCCCGTGTCTGACTTGGGAAAGGGCTACACAAGGTTTCACATGGCCTAGTCCAGGGGTCTCCAACCTTTTCTGTAATAAGAGTTCTGTTCAATGAAAATCAATCCGAGCTACTAATATTGTTAGGGTTGTAATAGTGACCACATCAGACAAAATTACATTAGTGGTCCCCATATGCAAGATTACCAGCAGTGCACACCTCAGTGCATCAGGCAGGGTCACCTGCACTAATGTAAAGAAAGGCTTTCTCAATTTGGAATGTCTCTGTGTGGGAAATACATAACAGCCATAGCTGCAATGTCCCTGGAACCCAGGGCATAATAAGTCCCTTCAATCCCACACAATTTATCACTGAAATATCAGCTTTAAATATAAGATAACATGTGTATTGGTAAAGTGCAACTTCACCACAAAGAGGATCTTGGTGATTAAATAAGATATGTGTATTGTTTTTGTTTTTGTTTTTTTAGGTTTTTTTATTTTATTTTATTTTTTTTGTCCTCATTTGCCATAACCTCAGTATGGAAGATACCAACCACCTAGCGAGTCCTTGCCTTAGGGTCCACTCAAAAGTGCTTATTTGTGCTCTCCATCCTATACCAGGACTCGAGTAATTTTATGGGTGGGAGATAAAACCCAGAGACATGAGGCATTCAGACTGACTCCATCTAGGTGTGTTACCACCTGTAGGACCAAAATCGGAACGAGGCTGTACCCAGTCCAAGGAGTATTATCGGCATAATCATAGGACCCGGGAAAAAAAAAACGGATTCTATCTCCACTCGATGAGCAGCTTCCAAAATGCCAAATTATGATTACTGCATGATCTATTTAAGTCTAGTCTAGTCAGTCAGTCAGTCATAAGCTTTTATTCGATATGCAAGATATCTTATAAGCACATTTACAATACAATCATTACAGTGTACAAAAAACATTGCTTAAAGAAGTCAGTATAAGAACACGTTTAAAAACGATAAAAGGACATGAAAGTGCCCATTAATAAATTAGCTAAAAAAAGAATTAAACCGCAACTGACAATCTCTTACAACGAATAAGCCAAAACTGTTTTAAAAATTTTGCTGTTCCACACACAATAAGGGGGGAAGTATCAGTAGTTAGGATACGCAAGGCTACTAGGTGGCTACGTGTACCCATATTTCGGAAGAGAGGTTTCAACCAAAAGCTCCTAGGCCTTGCATAGTCCGGGCATTCAAATAAGACATGCGCAATAGACTCAACCCTACTCGGGCAACATGCACAGTTAGGGGAAGAACGGACCACTGATGTCCAATTCGATACCACAGCACCTAGCGGGAGGGATCCAACTCTAAACTTAAAATAAAGGGCTCGGTCAAAGGGGAGGGTGATCAGGTCCAGGTAGGGTTCAAAGGCCACAATGTCTTTGATTTGTAGAAAGGAGACAGTGGACTTACAGTGGTTCGAGTTTGTAATTAGGCGCTCCGCCGTCCATTTCCAGAAAAGCGCCTTGACAACTTCTTTTGGAGGGGCTGAACGTGATGACCAACAGTCCCCTAGTCCGATCTTCTCCAGAAGCTTTTTAGTTTCTCTTAACCATCTGATCTTAGCCCAACCCCCCAGACTCATTATTTCCCCCAGACCATCAGCGTAGGATTTTAGTTCTTCAACCCTCCAGATTCGTGTCCATAGCAGGAGCGGGCGAAGCTGGGCCTGATCTTTGATGTTTTTACAGCCCGTATCCAACAACACTGGTACAGATGGTGTGCTCAGTGGAATAGAGATAATGGATTTTAGTAGCTTGCTCTCCGCTACCGCTAGGGCATCCAAACGGCAATGGCCCCACAGTTCTGCCCCATACAAGGCTGATGTCACTACTTTGGCCTTGTAAATATCGATTACTGGGGTAAGTGATCTCCTAGGTGAGGCCCGGAACTCCCTCATGAGAGCTCCTCCTACTCTCCTATGGTTCAGGACCATTTTGTCGATATGATTTGCCCAAGACATCCTATCCGTAATCCGAATACCGAGGTAGTCGAATTCGGCTACTTTCTCTAAGGCAACCGAAATAAGTGTAGGTGGGCGGCCCAGTTTCCTAGGTGGATTTAGGACTAGGTATTTTGTTTTGTCCACATTTATTATTAAACCTTTTGCAGCACAAAACTCCTGGAAACGCGTTAGCAATTTCTGCAGGCCTTGGGGGGTCTTCGAGATCAGAAGCGTGTCGTCCGCAAAAAGCAAAGTGGGGATACGGACTCCTCCGAGACAGGGGGCGTCGGCTGGTTCTTGTTGAAGATGTTTTACCACCCCATTCACATATAGTGAAAATAGGGTGGGCGCCAAGACGCAGCCCTGTCTTACGCCCCTGGACACTGGTATCTTCTCAGTGAGCTCTCCGTTTTTACCCCAACGGACCTGTGCAAAGGTATGGGCATGGAGGCTAATGAGGAGGGACAAGATGTAAGGGGGTAATCCCAACTCATTAAGCACCCTCCAAAGCTCTTCCCGGGGGACTAGGTCAAAGGCAGTCTTCAGGTCTATAAAGGCCAAGTAAAGACTACCCTTGCCTAGTTCCACCACCTTCCACCCCAATAGTGCCAACCTAAACACCTGCTCTGTTGTCCCCATACCAGCCCGAAAACCTGCCTGAAAGTCTGATAGGATTTTGTTCTCCTCCACCCAATGTAAAATCCTTCCAAGGATAGCTTTACCAGCTATCTTTTGGGTGGAGTCTATCAGACTTATGGGGCGGTAGTTCCCCGGGGTTTCCCTACACCCTTTTTTGTAAATCGGGCCCACCACCGCCCCTTTCCAGGATTCTGGCACTGCCCCTCCCATCATGATGTCGTTTAGGAGAGCGGCAATGACCCTTCCCCATTCCGCTGGGTATGCCTTCATAAGATCCCCTGGTAGACCGTCTGGTCCCGCTGCCTTACGAGGAGCTACCCACCCTATAACCCCCTCAATCTCTAAGGGGGTGAAGAGATCATAGGCGTGAGGTTCAATTGCTAGTGTAAGGTCCATCCCAACATTTAGTTCCCCATCTGGAGGGAGGTATAGGGTCCCGAAGTGTTTTACCCAATTTTGAGGCGGGATGTTGCAGGGTCTCATAGATGCATCGGGTTTATTCCGTGTGCCTATGAGATTCCAAAAGGCCCTTGAATCCCTAACTTTACTAGCCTGGAGCAGGTCTTCCCAGAATTTGTCTTCCCACTCCCTCCTAGCAAATTTAAGGGACTCATTATAGGCCTTCCTTGCTTCCTGTATCACACTTCGGGATTTATGCTTAACTGCCTCAACTAACTTTGCCTTGTAAACCCTACATGTATGGGTGTACCAACCATCAACATGTTTTTTAAATTCTTTGTTGCCCGACTTGTTGGGGTGTGAGGTAAACACGCTAGATAAGGCTTCTACCAAGGAAACAAAAAGCCCACTCACTCTACCCACCCCTTCTAGGGAGTTTCCGACATTTGTTACCGCATGATTTAAGAGGGTTTGGATTTCCACTACCTTTACCTCAGAGAGAGCCAATTTCGCCCATTTTAATCGTCTACCACAAGGGGAGACTTCAGAATCATCCGGGGGTGCAGCTACCGGGTTAATGTTGTCCTTCCTAAAAGGGCGCCACCACTGGTCCATGCTTAAAGAGAGTGAGTTGTGGTCACTTTCCGTTGTGGGGACCACCTGCATGTCCCTTACGTAAGACCATAGACACACATCTATTAGGAAATAATCTAACCTAGAGGTGTGTCCTGATCTGTTATACGTGTGGGCACCCCCCCTATCCAAGGAAGTCCTCCCATTTGCTGCCCTTAGGTTAAATTCAAGGCTCAGGGAGTATATCTGGAGCGCCACCTCTGTCCACCTTCTAATCGGTGGAATTTCCAGTACCGGGATCCCCAACCTGATATCCTCCTCATCTTGGTCGAGGGAAACGTCCGAGCCCAAGGGCTCGAACGTACAGTTCATATCACCTGCAACCAATGTTCTTGTCTTATATGGGGTATTTTTTAGCAAGGTCTCGAGGAGAGATATTACAGGAGACTTTCTCCCGCCCTTGGTTCCCCGGGCATAAACATTGTAAACATTTAAGACAATTCTTCCCCTTTGATCTATTAGGGTGATGTTTTGTATGTCCGGGCAACCTGTGGGAAACTCCACTACTCTGCAGTCTAAAGTGGCTGCGACCCAAATGAGAAGGCCACCCGAAGGTCGCCCTCTCCCTGTTTCCGAGACTTGCGCAGGGGAGGAATAGGAAGAAAATCCCACCCTATGAACCGGCACCAAGCTCCATGTCTCTTGGAAAAGGCACAGGGAGTGCTCATCAACCCACGCAGTGAAATCCGGTAGAGCCAGTTTTCTTGCAATCCCTGCGACATTCCAGCTGCAAACCTTAAAGGCTAGGTCCGTCACAGCTGGAGTGTCGCTGGGCGCTGGAATACCCCTGTCTATGGTCCTCCTCGATGATATCTGAGGGGAGCAGAGATCCTGGGGGGTAGCTATAGAGGCTACTATCCCACTTACAAAAGTTGTTTGGGTGGGTGATACTCCTGCTGGCTCTACTCTACTCTCGATTTCCAGTCAGTAAGGCCCTGGTGCCCACAATTGGTTCTCCCTTGTACCCCCCGTGACCCCTGCCCAATTTTGACCAAGAACAGGGGGACTTAAACTTCCTCCAGTTAGGACAACACTTTGCCTGGGGTAAAAATAAGAAAGATCTACCACTTTAACCCCCGGGACCCCCATACTTTTAATAGGAGTACAAATCGAGGGCACTACTCTTGGGTCTTGAAAGTTTATAATTATACAATCCCCCTCCTGTGTTTTTTTCCCCTGCCCTACCCATCCCACTCTACGGACACTTAGAATGATACCATCCACCCCCAACGGGATTGGCTTGTTTGCCTTCAGCCAATGAATACACTTGTTCTTGAGTGATTGGTGGTTTTCCAACTGGCCTTCCTTTAAAGGGGGCACGTTAACCATAACAGCAACAAAGGGTTGACAGTCTGGTGGGAGGTTTACTGGAGGGATCCGTCGTACTAAATTACTTGGGACCGGTAAGGTAGTAGATGGGGCAGTAGGTTGGGATACAGATCTAGGGGCTTTCCCTGACACTAGCCCGTTGGATTTGTTACGTACGCCTAATTTTTGGGAGTCTTCCATTTTGCCACTAGCTATCTGTGGCTGCTTTTGTGGAAGAGGGTTAGGCTTATTTTTATCAAGCTCTAAGTGTGTTGATAGCCCCTTGTGTTTTTGCCCTGCTTTGGGACGGGGAGGAGATTTAGGAGCTGAGATTATTGGACTATTAGATACAACTTTATTTAGACATATAAGGGGCTTAGGGTCTCTCTGGGATGGTGGCTCGTTCCCCTTTGCACCCATGTCCTTGTTTTCACTCACTCTAATTATTTGTTTAAATGTGGTTTTGAGTGAGTGGAACCCATCAAGGGTTGATTGCTCTAATTTATCCATCCTCTCCCCTAGACCCTTGACCTGAGTTAGTAGTGGTTTCAAAAGACTGTATACTTTCTCGAAAATATTTTCAGCTGTTAATGGGTCAGTGTGCTTAAAAACCTTAGCAGTGTTAGCGTCTGAGTCTAGCCCCTTGGAAGAGATCAGAACGTCCTCTTCTATGTCAGCTTCATTCACTATAGACCTACCCCTTATGTTTCTCATGCCAGATCCCGAAGGCTTTCTTACTCTTTGATAAAGAGCAGCCTGTCTCACTAGCCTACCCTTTTTACGTTTTCGTGACTTTTTACTTAAGGGCCTATTCTCCTGACTAGTCTCGGGAGTTTGGCTGTTGGGGTAAACCCTAACTGACTCCCCTTCTGGTATAACTAAGGAGGAGGTGAGCGATTTTGGGCACAGAGGATCACTGGTGGTTTCATGTGGAAGATTAGGTGATAATGGTGAGGCCAGCTTACTTAGTCCACCGTATTCCTCAGTAACTATAGGTATAAGTTCGACCAGGTTTTCCAGCCTATCTATATTTTGCTCTATACCAGCCAACTGAGGGGGGTCTGAGGAAACAGCAGTCACAGTAGGTGGGGAAACAGATTGAACCCGGACACTGGCCGGCGTAAGCGACTGGGGAGCAACCCCCGAGGATGAACGTCTTGAGGGGAGGTACACCTCAGATAAACGCCGCTCAGACATAGCGATCTCCTTTTCAATCACCGCCGCCACCCTGGTGATGAAACGGTCCATAGATCCTATAACAGGGCTCGCAGCATTTGACCCTCTTTCGCCTTCACTCCTAAGAAGCTTCCCGGAGCGGGTAGACATGGTTGCGAGGAGCAGCACGGGGACTCACACTGGGCGTATGCACTCACTGCTGATGGAAAGGAAAGGGACGTGGCCCAGCCCGGCCTCCAGCGGCCCCGGACGGCCACAGACGGTCCCGCCCTTGTCCCGGGCTTCTCCCGGCGCGCTCCCGCGTAGCGGAAGCTCCGTGGACCTAAGTATGCTGGTCGTGTTTGTTCGTTGGCTGATAGGCGGGGGGGCGTGGCCAGCGGCGAGAGCAGCCCAGGTGTTGCTGGTTGGGCGCGCAGGGGCTCCTGGACACTGGAGTCCCTGCTTAGCAACTCGCAACCCCGCTGGTCCCAACGCCACTCCAGCGCACCTCCCAACTGTCACCTGCAGCCTGTAACCAGCAGCCTCCTTCCACTCAGGCGCGCTGCGGGACCCGCGCAGCGGGTCCGGCGAGTCGTCCACGAAGCCGCCTCCGCCCAGCAAGGGCACACCAGGACACAATGAGGAGCGTAGAAACCGGTGAGAGCAACAGCAAATCAGCAAGGGTCCCGGGTGGGAGCGGGAGAATGCCGCTTTTCACTTCCTCGGCGGGGGGCGTGGCCAGCGGGGAGAGCAGCCCAGGTGTTGCTGGTTGGGCGCGCAGGGGCTCCTGGACACTGGAGTCCCTGCTTAGCAACTCGCAACCCCGCTGGTCCCAACGCCACTCCCGCGCACCTCCCAACTGTCACCTGCAGCCTGTAACCAGCCGCCTCCTTCCACTCAGGCGCGCTGCGGGACCCGCGCAGCGGGTCTGGCGAGTCGTCCACGAAGCCGCCTCCGCCCAGCAAGGGCACACCAGGACACAATGAGGAGCGTAGAAACCGGTGAGAGCAACAGCAAATCAGCAAGGGTCTAGTCTAGATGTTTCATATAGTGATGTAAGCCATGCAGAGTGTGAGGGGGCTGCTTTCTCTGTCCAGTGTATACAGATTTGCCTTCTAGCCAGCAGAATAGCATAAAAGAGAAATGACCTTGCTTTCCCTGTGATGTTATCATCCAACCCAAAAATAATGAGTGCTGGTGTTATTGAGAGTGATGTATTCATGATGGAGTTTAGAGTTGCCTCACTTCTTCCCAAAACCGATTTATGTCGGGGCATTCCATAAACATATGTACATCTGAAGCTCCCATAAGATTGCATTTGTTGCATTTTTTATCAGGGATGAATTTGGAGAGTTTAAGTGGCGTAATATATGCTCGATGTACTGTAAAAAGATGGTT